>NC_055996.1:113472770-114208410 GCF_018446385.1 Zingiber officinale
CAATTTAGTAAATAAACTGGCTTTAATGAACCAAATAAGACTTTGTTTCAACTGCACATGTAGACTAGGTAGCCATATGGGTTTCTACTAGTTATAAGCAGGTGAGAGATTGGATTTTCTGCTTGCTCCTGGAAGGTTCTAGTTTTCTTCCAGGCAGCATCTGATCTATGGATTATTCATGCATATGTAGGTTACGTTGTGTCTGTTCTTTTGACACTGGTAATTCCATAAAGTATTTGAAAAATTAATCTTTTCTGCTATCTCTTAGCTAGTCGCTGATACTTGCAACTGTTATTCATGGTTTTGCTGTCATCAATGATCTTGCTGTTAATAAGTTTGGTTAACCATAGGCAGTATCTGACTGTCACAGTACATAATCCTGAATAATAAAATGAATGGTTACTGATTTGGTAAACCCTTTCTTGCACAACTATTTTGCAGATTTAGATCACATTGCTAGTTGCCTCGTATTGAATTATTCAACAATTTGATTTTGTGCATTTGATGAGTGAATTTATGGGAGGCCATACTAAGTGGCAGTGCTTTTGCATTGTGCAGAAAAGAAACGAGAAAAAGGAAGCAAGTGAAAGGAGGTACTACGAGAACAAAAGCTATGTCAACGGTGACTAACACCCACTTAGTGAACTAGGAAACATTATTCTTGAAAGCCCTACATTTCTAATGCCTGCAGGGGCAGTTGTTGCAATATCGAGCAAGTTCATCGGCTTGAATTTTGTTTGTTCTATAATTTTTCACAGAAACTCATTCTGCAGCTACTATATATATATACATACATATATATATATATATATATATATCAGTTTACAGGGTGTAATTTTGTCAGTTATTTACCTCAATAGTCTGGGGCAACAATCGATGGATTTATTATTAGTTTTGGTTGCTTCTATGGATGGGTGCAGTGGGTAGCTGTATAGATGGTTATTCCAATAAGCCTTGGGTTAATTTTCAATGAATGTAAAATATCTCATTGGCTGTTTAACCTTCTCTATACAAAAAGTCACTACGTTAAAGTAAAATGTCTTATATCATTTATCTATTTGTATCTCGTGGGATCAATGAAACTGGCATCCATCACTTTTGCTCTTATTATTAGTTTTGACTTGTATAAATGTGTTTTATTAATGATTATATCTCGCTACTCCAGCCCGAGCTTCAATGGGTTTTCTTTAGGTATCTTCGGCCATCCCAGTTCGGTAACTAAGAGCTAAAATGGCCAATTGTTAACCAGGTGGTTAACAAATTATAATTGTCATAATTGTTATAATTAGATTTGATCAAGTATTTTTTTTAAATTAGTAAATAATATTCTAATATAATTACACTTTATATATAAAAATTTTGATTAAATTAATTTACTATAGTGGTAGCCGTTATAATAATATTGAAATAAGTCCTTTTCATTTTAACATAATTGGTTAGTTGGTGCTCTTCAGTGATAAATAACGCAACTCTTCATAAATTTTGCCCTTTATTTTAATCTAAATTCGTAGTTGAGACGTTCTGAGAAAGTAAATGCTCTTTCTGTTAAAAGGACAAATATAAAGGATGTATGCGAAAAGGGATAAAGATCCAGCGGGAAATAACCCCCCGTGGCACAATGTCCGACAAGGTCACGTGCTTCGACGGTGCCGTTAACTATTGCTTTTTCTGTATTCCAGCGTTAGACGAAAGTGAGAGAGGTGGACGAAGCCACCGCCCCATTTTGTGTGTGAGAGAGACAGAGATTCCTTTCCAGAACCCTAATCTCTTGTCTGAAACCTATGGTTTCGGTTCTACTGGCGAGATTTTATTTGGGGAGCTCGATCGACGCCCTCGCGCTCGTTATCGACTTCACAGCGGCGGCTTTTGGCTGATTGTTTGGGATTTGAGGTGGAGACTGGGTGCCTGTGAGCCGATGCGCTTATTGCTCAGCTTCAGGCAAGGAGTTCTTGTTCCAAGGGTCTTAATTGGTAATGGATCTATAGTTAATGTCTGCTTTTTCAGAAATGCCTCTTCGTTTTTTGTTTTCTTTCCGGTTCAAGATCAAGCTAAAGATCGCGCCTTCTATCGTTTTAATGCGGTTTTTGTGTGTTTTTCCTTGACGAAAATGTGGATTTCTACTTTTAGGTATCAATAATTTGAACTGATCTGAGGTTCACCTTCTTTGTTTAATTATTTTTTTAGTTTTTAATTTGAAGCTGATTATTCAGATGTTATTTGATCACCTTAAAATGCTTCGATTGTGCAGTAGTTGTTCTGATTCAGAGATTGTTCTTTTTAATTTTCTTCAGATCATTGTTTCGGCTTGGAGTCCAATTATTCGCCCATGGCAGTAGCTAAATGTGACATCCAAAGTTGATTTTTTACTACTGCAATATACTTTTTGATCTCCTTTGTGTTTCTTACGTCTCTCAAGTGTTGGGAACTGGAAATTCCAAAAGATTGCAAACGTTTGGGCATCAACATCTCCATTAAGTTGGAGAGGAATCTCAGGGAAGGAACTTTTTGTTGGGTAGCAAAATCCAAAGAGAAAAGGGAAAAAATGCAACCAAAAGCAAGAATCTATGCTGATCCTTCCTCTGACCTGGATCATTTCGACCTCCTACCTGACTCAATTGTTCTCCTAATCTTCAATAAGCTTGCAGATGTTAGATCGCTAGGCCGCTGTTCTGCTGTTTCTAAGCGGTTCAATTCTCTTGTCTTCACGGTCCATGATGTCTATATTAAGATTGATCGTGTGGTCACTGTTGATGGTGATTCTGACGATCCATTAAGCTCATCCTCTCCCAGGCAACGGCCCCTTTTTGCCAACCTCATAAAACTGATGCTCTCCTCGCTCCTGAAACCCTTCCTGAACCTCCGCAGCATCAAAGGAAGTAACAAGCCTGTCTTCCCACAGCTCTCCCATCACTCCCCTGCACAAGTTCTCAAGGACTTCACCCATGTCCACAACCTCCGGATTGAACTTCCATCAGGCGATGTTGGAACTGAAGAAGGGGTTGTTCTAAAATGGAGAGCTGAGTTTGGAAGTACTCTCCAGAAATGTGTGATCTTAGGAGGTACTAGGGTTGATCAGAAGCCTGTCTCTTCTGAACTCGAAGCATCTGTAGAAGACAATGGAAGCATTCCTGAATCATTCTACACAAATGGAGGTCTCAAGCTACGTGTTGTCTGGACAATAAGCTCGCTTATTGCTGCTTCCACAAGGCATTATCTTCTCCGGCCTATCATAAGGAACCATCCAACTTTGAAGAGCTTGGTTTTGACTGACACTGATGGGCAGGGAACCTTGTGCATGGGCGAAGAACAGCTCAAGGAGTTTAGGGAGAAGCCACTGGCACCCTTGGGATCTTCAAACAGGACACAAGTTCCAGCTTCTAACATGAAGTTAAAATATGCGCCCATCTTGGAACTCCCAGGTGGGATGGCATTACAAGGAGCAACACTAGTTTGTATCAAGCCGTCTTCCGATGGAGGCAGTGCTGCCAATACAAGGACTGAAACTGATGCCTTCATTTCTGGAGCATTTGACGGCCCATTCAAGACCGCAGTGAAGACTCTGATGAAGCGACGGACATACCTTCTGGAAATGAATGGTTTCTAGATGATTGAACTTTCCCTCTTTCTCCACACTGATGAAGTAGCATTTGTATCCTCTAAACTCTTCCTGAAAGTGCAAATTGCTATCTTACCTTAGGTGTGAACTAGTTTGTGTTGTCCTATGATGCTTTGCGTCTGTATAGCAATAACAACTATGCATGTAGAAGTTACATGAGATTAATATGAAATATCTGTTGTAGCTTATTATTTCTATGCTAGTCATTCCCTGCTCTTGCATTGTGCATCAGCTTTCTTTGCTCATTATTAACTCCCATATGGCTCCGAATTGTAGGGTGGAAATGGTTGTGTTAACATTTATTTCTCAGTGCGTTCGTTGGATGGCCAAAATTTCTTTACAGATTATTCAGCTTCAAAAAAAATCAACGGACTGATGCAGTGTAGATAGAAAAGTTGTTGCATCCATTTAATGAAACAACTTTCATACTTCTTTGATGTTAAATCTTAGTATTTCACTTTACTCTCAGCAATTTAGAAATTTTGAGTTCAGTGTAGTTGTTGAGTTTGTGACATCTTTTAGCTGCATTTGTTAAACAATGAACATCATGAGATCACCTCGTTGACTTAACTGAAATGGTATCATCTTGCATGCTGCTGATCTGTTAGCTGGCATCAGCAGCAACATCACCAAATAATGGCCTTTTGAAACATGGTTCTACTAATATTAATTGCAAATTAATACTTAGATTAATGATTCAGTGTTATCCTTTCCACAAGACTCCAGTGGCAGTGTTCCAGATCAATTTCCTATTGATGGCACACAGACATTGGGACCATTTTAAAGAGTCCCTGACACAGTTGCAGATGCTGTGACAAACTATGTTCTGGGATTAAGCAAGAACATTAAGACTAACTTCTGAATTGAACTAACTTACTTGAATTAGATTTATTGTCTTCAAGCAAGTGGAGAGGCCAATGTTTATATATTATTGTTTATTGTTTTATAATATAGTGTTTGATTCTTTTCGGAGGGTCTTTATTTGACTTATAATACTTAATAAAATTGGTGGCTTCTGCCCAATCCCTTTTTCAACCAAAAAAAAAAACATGGGGGGAAATGGAAATTAATAATCTGTCTGCTAATTATAATCATTGATTAAAGTAATTATAAGACATCAGGAAAAGAGTACAGAGATAGATAGGGATGATAATTTTTTCTAAACCTGATAAAAAATTTTACATCCGACTTGAATGAAGAAGAATATGAAGAGAAGTTTTAACCTAATTATATTTTAATATTGATATTTGTGAGTATAAATATGAAGATGGATATGATAAAATCTTATTCATATCCTACTTAATATATATATAAAAACTTCATTTGTTATTGGAAATAAAAAAATTTTATCCCGCAATACTCATCCGATTGAAGGAAGAGCAAACAATTACTGAAATATTTTTTTAAAAAAAAAAGGGTTGATAGTAATAAGATGGTGGGGAGATATAAATACCTAGATGGTTAAGAAAGTTAAATACCCATGAATGGAGAGAAAAAGGTAATACAACTAATATTACAACACATTAAATGCTATATTAATGTGGGATAAGATCTGCTCCATCATGGTAAGTTTTTCGCAGATTTAATTACTGTTTTTGTTTTTTAATTTCTCACAGAATTAAGCAAAAATATTGCGGGCTGATTTTTTGTGTTGGTATTGAGATGACGGTGATGATGGGTCTCAGCGTCGGCCTCCGGTTTGCGATCGGCGCCGTGGTCTTGATTCTGCTCTTCGTCGTCGTCGGATTCTTCCAGTTCTGCCGCAGAGCAAGGGACGACCGCGAGGCGACGGCGCCGATGGAGGGGGCGGATGCGGCAGGCGGCGTCGACGAGGCGACGCTGACGAGCTTCCCGAAGGTGGCGTACTCGGAGGCAGCGGGGCCGGAAACCGAGACGTGCTGCGCGATATGCTTGGCGGAGTACGAGGCCGCCGACGTGCTGCGGAGGCTGCCGGCGTGCGGCCACCTCTTCCACGTCGAGTGCGTCGACCCCTGGCTGAGGTCGCACGGCTCCTGCCCCTTCTGCCGCGCGCTCCTCGTCGGCAGTGAGTGCCGGAACGCCGTCGGAGCCAACACCGGAAGGCGCCGTGGCAATTGGGCGTATGTGAACACAGGCGCAGTAGCGCCACTACCAGTGGTTCAGTAAACCACACACCACACTCTAATCCTTGTTTATCGATCAATATCTCCTCCGTCTTAACCTTGACCTGAGACGGATTGACAAGGGCACTGAGACGAACGTATTCACTTTCTGCGATCATTGTTTATCAATCAATATAATTTTGGTTTCAGAGAATGGAGATGGTTCAGGTCACAACCTTAATCCAATACATACATTTTCATATATAAAAATATTGTTTGTTTTCTCGGCTAATCTTTTAATTAAACAAAGGCGTCCGACTTTTTATTTAAACAAAAATAATTATCTGTATTTTTCATTAACTATAGTATGTTTTTGTTCTGGCAAATAAATTTTTTTTTGATGCATACTAACTTGGATGGGTGAATGACTAAGAGTGAAGTGATTAAGCTAAGAATAAATTTTATGGAGGGAAGAAACATAGAGTAAAGATAATGATTCTTGTATACTCTTAAAATCATTTTATATATATTTTATATCAAATATCTACATCTTACAATTTGATTAATCATAAAATCCGACCTCACATTCTATCCATTTGCTAAATCTAAGAAACACGATAATAAATGTGTCATAGATGTGACTTGCATAAAAATTGAACCTTAATTATTTAAAAAATACACTATTTGTTTACCAACACTCATGGGCATTAAAATCACTTTACAAGAATCATAAAACACCATTTATTAAAAAAAATTAAATGAGAGCGTTTACATTCTCATTATTCTTTTTACAAAATAAATTTGTGAATTACAGAAAATATCCATTATAACTAAATAAAAATATTTAAATTATCTCTGTTGATCCAATACATTTGATAGATATTATTTACGAGATGTCAAACTTCTAAAGTATTATATCGACGACGTTAAAAGGATGCTTCTGTTTGTTTGTATACCATGGAAAAATATGTTAAAAAATATATCCAAAATATATATTCAAAAAAGATAACTCATTTTTAAGTGTTAATTTGGATGAATCGCATCTAAATAAAAGTATTATAAAAAAAATCTTAATACGAATCCAACCCAAAGCCAAAATCTTAAATCAAATAATCCTAATAATCCGTCCAACCCAAAAAAACAACCTATTTTTATTATTTCCCTACTATTTTTTACTTTTATCTTAATATTTCATTATTATACTAATATAATATTATACTATTTATGTACCTAACATATCTTAATTTTTAAAATAAAATTTAATTTAATAAAAAAATCCCTAAACCAACCTAAAAAAAAAATTCAAATCAAACCCAACCCAAATCTAAAAACCCCCAATTATATTTTTTGAATCGACTTGAATCTTCATTTTAGAGGAACAATTTATTTATGAGAGACTACAAAGGTCACAAGTCTCATTTTTAAATGCAAATGATGAGATACACAATTTTCTTATGCTTCTGGTCCTATCAAATGGAAAGGGAGAGCCGTCATATCAAAAGAAGACCAACCAAAAAGGTCATCAAACAAGCCTCACTATGAAACAACACAGCTTCATCATAAACAAAAAATAGATTCTAGGGTACCTGCAACGTTTGTAGTAGGGTAGTGGAAAGCATTCTTTCACAATGATCCCAAAATTTATCACTCTATTTACATCTTTCCCATGAACTTGAAAAAAATAAATGCATGAAAGACTTGCTTGCAGAAGCTACCTGAGCATTTGTAAGTGTGGACAGATGAGAATGGCAGCTTTCAGGAAAGATGTATCCCCAATTATGAAAGAACAGGGATTGATCCAAAGCAGAAAAAAAAAAACAAAAAGTCTTCACACCCGTCGCGAAGAAGGGAGCAATGATTCGTACATCTGACCCATTCTTGAGGTTATGACGAACTTGTGCACGGTGCTCAAATCAGGCTTGGCTAGGTCCACGATATCTTCTCTCAAGCTGTAGAGGAAGCACATTTAGGCTAATTGGTTTCGAGTCACAAGATGTTTGCAGAGACCATTACTTGCCTTATCCACTCGCCGGTTTCCTTAGCATGCTTTTCTACCGCCTTGTATAGAAGATCAAGAGTATACAACATCAAACCATACATGGATTGAGCATCTTCTGCCTGTATATTAAATGAATTGTCATCAGTCACTTGATACAGATTTTGTCAACCATGTTATAAGGAGTTTGTTGATATATTAAGTAAACTGTCATCAGTCACAAATTTGTTGATAGAAGACAATTGCTGAAGAACTCGTTGCTATGTTTTTATTTATTGTTTGCCATAATACTCAACAAAGAGTCACAGGCCGTAGATATATGGTTCAAGAACGTAGTTTGGGTTGTGTGAGCTTGACAACCATGTTATAAGGCTACGACAATGTACTTAACATAATCAAAAGTAATACCACTATTTTAAGGTATTGATATTAAAGCTCGCGCCAACTGAGTTGGTCGCATTACAAATAATTATTGGTTGGATTGTAACATATTTTACAAAATGGCATAGGATCCATTAATGGGACCCATATTTCAGCATACGTCCCAGAAGTATGACCATCGAGGGCATAAAGGAGCACTAACACATAATTTGATGGCAGCTTGTTCATATAACATGCTCAATAAGTTGAAGGATATTATGTTTCGGTTGTGTTCAATTGTCATTTTCTCAAATGGGTAAAACAGACTAGATGAAAAATCCAAGTCTCAGAAGTCAAAGCAAACATAACACGAAATCCAATCTAAATAGTATCCAAAATAAATTCAATACCTTTCCTTGGTCCATGCAAGTTTGGAACTCAACTAGTCTTTTCTCAACTTCAATAACAAGAAGCCTTCTTTGCCTGCGAGCAACTCTTCCTCTGCCTTCTGCGCCCTTATCCTGAAATTGTATAGACAAATAATCAAAATTCAAGTTGGCAATTAGAGTTGATTGGATTATTATCAAGTAAGTCTACAAGTAAGATTAATTTCCCATCATCTAGCAAACACATTAAGTAGCTCGGCAAACCATAATATTAATCCACTGTTTTCAAAAACATTACAGAAACAGTAGTAATTGCAAAGAAGTTAGCTATTCAATGAAGATGCACAAGCATAATATGTATGTCCAATCATGAACAACTCAGTGATATCACCAAGCCAAGCACCACTTGAGAGAGGGCAACTGCAAATCAAGATGATCACAAATGACATTTTGGTAAAATGATTACTTTTTTTCCGGGACAAAACTCTAAAGATGCTAATGCTAACCCTTATCATCATCATCACCAAGCTGTGCCAGGATCAGCTACATTGATTGTCAGTTACCAAGTAGTAACATTTGGAGCACATGGATCAAAGCTTATTCATACTGCTGTCTCCATAACACACGTCACATTCAGTAGCTCCTAGAATTAATGAATAATTTTACCCACCTCAATTCCAATAAGCACAAAATGATATCTTTAAGATAATAGACAAACAATATGAAACCAAGAAAGCACAAAGAAGAAACTAAAAATAAGTAAAGATGCATGAGAGTTAAATAAACCAAGTCTCCTGACAGTGTTATAACTTTTAACCATAATCTAGATGAGAAACAGGGTTTTCACTAGTAATTGACACTGAAGGATATGCCTACCTGCATGATCCAAGCTCTAACCAACATAAGCAGAAGCAGCGAAAGACCAAATGCTGGCAAAGCAGCAAGGATAGCAAAATTAATCTCGTTGGCCTTAAGAATCTGATCTAGCTCAAGCATTGCCCTAGTCACAAAACAATTAATGGAGTCATTAGTCATATCATTAAATTTACTTTGCATATCGGTTCAAATCCTCCAGATCTGTAGAATTCCACTTACGTCTCAAGATCCAGCTTCAGCTTTTGAATCTGTAAAACTAAGAAATTAATACAAAGAGCATCTAGAAAGTACAGTCAACTGCTATTTACACAGGCAGAGGAAAACCTGGATAAGCATCGCTCGAGCAAGCTCTCCACTCAACAAATTTTGAAGGGGATGCATCACCTCTTTTTCATATCTGCAACAAAACATTTATTTGCTAATGTGGATGCAGTACTGAAAAAAAATCATACTTCAGTTTAGATTTTATTCCAAGTTATGTTTCAAAAACAGATATCTACAGTTAAGTAGAAAACAATTAGTAAATAGACAGCAATGAAAATCAAGAACTTAGAACCCTGACCACATCTATCAGTTATTAGAGAAGTAAGATAACAATAAACTAATGACCAGCATTTTCTGTAACATGCCAAAACAAGTTATCTTAAGCTGCAATCTGCAGTTGTTTTCTCTCGGCTTCATCAAGTAGTAGGCATATTGATAAGATACTGGAGCATTCCAAGTCAATATATTAAAATGTTTTGGTTGAATAATCCATAAAAATATGGAAAAATATTTCATACTTTAAAAAAAATCCTATTGTAATTTGTGAGAATCCATCCAGTTACCTCCAATGTCATACAACACTAAATGTATTGGAGAAAAACGAGATACTATAATGTATCATTGCATATGTTTGCTCATGCATGAGAGTTCATGTAAAATTTTTCTTTTTGATGAACAAGAGCTCATGTAAAAATTGGTTACATTAGAGTGGCATATAGAAAATTTAGCAATTTTATTTCACAAGGAAATTGATGTAGTTCAATAATAAAACTCGTTACCTGGCCATCACCATTTCCAACATTTGCTGATCTGGAATATCATCTGGTATCTTTTGACCTTTTGTTTGCTCACAGAAAGCCAACAACATCCTGAAAATTAGTAGTAAAAACATGTCACACATCCTACAAACATGTCACAGAAATCCCTTACAATGAGCAATCATATGGCACACACACTGAAGCAGATATGATGTCAAGTTATACAAGATAACCTACAACATGTCACACATCCTACAAACCTTGCTGTTAAAAAATATTGCAAAAAAAAGAGAATCTGCCAAGTGACATTATCCTATATAATATAGCTACAACAAACAAGGATAACACAAGGATCTAAACTTTCAAACATGTATATGCCCTCTGACAGTTTACGTTAAGATGCAATCTTTTTCTTCTTAATCATCCATGTAGGGCACAGGGCTAATGTTATTGAATTGTAGCATCAGAATTGAAGGAACTTGTTCTGATATTAGCAACAGGATGTCCCACTCATGGTCACAAATTAAGGACAAGTCATGGCAGGCTATTATCCTGAAAACTACTTGGGGAAAAAAAATTCTCATGGATATAAGGGCAAGCAAGATCAGATCACAAAGCATAGAACAAATTGGATAAGAATTTAACCTGTGTAAAGATTCAGCTGTCAGTTGCACCTCTTCTGCTTCCATCACACCTTTATGTCTCCTCCTAAATGTTTCAAAGAGTTCATCTCTGATTGAAATGAGCTGAAAAGTAGAAATTGAAATAAGATCGAAACAAAGTAGAATAGCTAATACTAATAAAAAAATTGCGTTGCATTTGTGAAAATTTGCATAATTGTAATGCTGCACAAGAGGAATGGATAGCTTAGTCTAACTGATACAGATTCAACTACAAAACGGGTGATGATTTTAAGTTCTCATGTAGTCAGTATCCTAGACTATTATCATGACAACATTCTACAAGATCCCTCTTGGCCAGACATTAAAAACTTCAACCCCTGAAACTCGATAAAGATCCCAATATCTATGTTTCTGAATAATGAGAAAAAAAATTCTTAAATGTCCATCCCTGGTTGAAGATTAGCTGAATTGAACTAAGCACCCCTACAATAACTGAAGCACTGTTGTTCATGAGATAAGACAATAAACATTGCAAAGGTGCTTTCAGGCAAATTAGTTGGGTGAAATGTTTGTCTCTGAATCAAATACAGCAATGTATTTTAAGACCCTGTTTTCAACAGTTGATTGGTATTCATAAGCATGGCTGAAACACATCGTTCCAGTTGCTGATTGTATCAATACTATGTCAGCATGAGTAAATGTCATAATGTCACCCATGCTGACACGGTTTCCATAGTACCAACATGACAGTGTTATCAAAGTTAGTATTGTCCAAAATTGACCAAGATAGGAAGGGAGTGTTCTCTTCCCAAATCTCATCCTTCCATTCTGCCCGTTGGCACAAAGAAAATGAGAGGGGAAGAAAGAGAAGCACCAATAAATGATACTGGCTGAAATAGGAAGATTTTGTACCAACAGCCTATTCTTTGATTGCATCTGTCAGTGAAGAAGAGGAGATGAATCAATAAAAGAAGAGGAAAAACATCAATTGGAGCATCAACCATAACGAAGAGAGTGACTCTAGAGTTGGAGAAATAGAGATATATACCTATATCTTGTAGTTATACCTATATCTATTTCAAACATGTGGAGAAATTAATTACAAGTTAAGAATGTTTTAGGAGTATTCTTATTATAAGTATTGAAAAGTTTATGATTAATTTGAGCAAGACACTTCAAGAAATAATAGTCTCGGTTATACCCATTTTGGTATTATTAAGGTATAAGGGTCAAGATTCTTTCTATATTTTGGAGATAAACAAGCAAAGAGGAAGGAAACAATAGGATCAAAATCGATTCGAATTAAGGTGGAATGCTTTGAATCATGCCAAAGGATGTGATGACCCGACACACTATAGAAACCATAGCGTTCCTGTTGGAGAATGAAACTTCGGCAAGCAACAATACTTTAAACCTTCAAAATAACTAAAGATAAAATTAAATTGAATCCCACAAAAACAATGAAATCTACTAGGGGTGGCAATTTCTGACCCGACACGAAAACACGACCCGAACCAAATACAAAAAAAATCAGGTTAGGGGCAGGTCTTATTGGATTCGAGTCAGGTTCGGGTCAACCTAATTGACACGATTAATAAACGGGTCGAGTTCAGGTCGAAATGATCCGATTACAACGCGAATCCGTTTATAAATATTTTTTGGTCGGATTCGGGTCGAATTCTGATTGAGTTCATGGAAAAATAAACATATTTTAATAAAATGGGTCTTTTCAGATCGAGTTTGAGTTGAGTTCGGGTTAAAATGAACATGTTTTTATAAATGAGTTATTTCGAGTCACGTCGGGTTCAGGTTGGATTAGGGTTGTGGGTTATTTCAAATCAGGTTCGGGTCAAATACAGATAAATGGATTGGATTCAAATCGAACAATTTGATCAAAATATTAATCAGGTCGGGTTCGGGTTTTGATATTCCAACCTGTCAACCCGAACCCATCAACCCGAACTCGCCATCCCGAACCCGACCCTAATTACCACCCCTAAAATCTACCAATTGGAAAACAAAAATTTTAAATGAAAGTGAAACATGCTTGAAGAGACACAAGAAACATGAAATGCAAACAAAGAAAGTGAAACACCTGACCATACAACCCTGTAGCTAACCAACACTAACTTACATAAGTGAAGACATCTCCATTTTAACCAATATTCTATGTTGGAACAATTCCACATGGTCAAACATAAGATTATGACAACAAAATCATAACTAACAAGAAGAAATACTTCACTTTTCCCCCAATATTAAAATAAAAAAAAAAAAAAAATAGCATAGCAAGGATGGATGAAAAGTGGATGTCAAGCTAAGCTCTTACAAATCAAAAGACTCAAAATTGCTAAGGTTAGATTTCTAGAAATAGATTCTAATAAGTAAAACTGCCAAGAGGGAAAAAAAAATCATGCAAGCATACTGGCTGTTCAACATGATCCTTCAGAAATCCTGCAGCAGATTCTTTTGCTTCATTGATCCAATTTTCTATGTCTGAGCTTCCCATTAAACTACTATGTCGCAAGAGCCACATTGAACATAGTGACAGGCCAATTGCACCACATGTGTAATGCAACCAGTATATTGATAATTTATTTGGCTTTTCACATGTGGAGAGCTGCAATCACAAATTAAAGCCATTTATCAATCATAAATCCAAAGAAGCTATATAATAATAAACTAAGTCCGTTTTTAACTGAAATATTTAATTTATTACAAATATAAGTCTATATCAATTAAAAAGTCATTTTCATAAACACTTAGGAGAATAAGGTACAAATCCTATTAGAATCCTTCCCCTTAAACAGAACTCTAACTTTTATAAAAAAAGATGCACATTTCAAAATAAAATAATTTGAAATTGAACTTAAATCAAATATTAATTTATTTTTATAATGATAAAGCTTTTTTATAGTTTTAAATTTAGGCAAGGAGAAGAATGACACGAAGTAAGGTTGGAAGGTTTGATGCATCCAAGGTACTGAAGGCTTGATGACATAAGCAACAACATTACATTTTTTTGGTAGGAATTAGAAAGTTATATTCATTTGTGTTTATTCTTTATTATTTTTGTCACGTATCTCAGACACTAACAAGCATACAAGCATCACACATTTTAACGAGTTTATTTTGCCATTATTGTAGCTTACTAGCTATTCAACCCATTATCCAGCCACTCAATCCTATGCATAGCACCCAACTTATTGCTAATATTCAGCAAGAGCATCAAAACCATTCACAGAGGCACACTCCGATCATCCACTGTTTGCACCTACAAAGCATCACAAGACTTAAACATCATTTTATTAGCTTACTTAATGAAGTTGAGTTCACCTGGATAGGGAGAATGATGTAGTTAGGGAAATCTGTATTCACTGATTAATATTGTTCATCACTTCAATGCCGGTTAAGTGAAAATCATGAAGTTTTTTTGAAGGAGGATTCTTGATAACTAGGGTAGAAGACATAGTGGAACCCGCCATGGATATATAAGGAATATCAATTAAACTACAATGACAACTTGAGCCTAAAGGACACCAGACTTGATGTTGAATAAACAACAAAATAACTAGGCTGCTTTTGGCATGTATCACAACCAAACTTTCAATAGAAATTGGAAATGGAAGACTTCAAAATCCCATGAATCATATGAATCCTTCCGATTATTGTTGCCAAAGGATCACTTGGACATGAAATTTCTTGAAGCCAAACAAAGTATAAAAAAAATGCAGTTATTATTATCAACTCACGTAATAGCATTAACATTGAAGAAAACTCAAGTGAAGACATAACAAAGAAAACCATGTATATAAAAAAATATATATAAGATACAAATCCAAGTTAAACATGAAATTTCTTTCAGCCCCTATATTAAGAAACAGGTAGAAAAAG
This sequence comes from Zingiber officinale, assembly GCF_018446385.1. Taxonomy (NCBI): domain Eukaryota; kingdom Viridiplantae; phylum Streptophyta; class Magnoliopsida; order Zingiberales; family Zingiberaceae; genus Zingiber; species Zingiber officinale. The sequence continues at coordinate 113,487,625 of NC_055996.1, forward strand.
AATTGAATTTGGAAGTCAACTTACAATGCCGGCTAAATACAATTCAAGTCTCTGGAGATTTTTGTGAATCACTTCTGTAGCATCCCTAATCTCAGTATTTGTCCATTGAATCTTTTGTTCTTCCGCATAATGTATTTTCTCAAATTGAAGTGCAAAAGAGCTGTTCTCATCAACAGTAGATAACCTTTCACCCTATCAATAACCATGATATCTTTCAAAAAACAAAGCGACATGAATCGTATAATATTTTTTTGTATACACAAATTAAAAGAAAGAAGAAAGATTAAAAGGCAAAAATGTATAACCTTGAAATTTTCATGTATTTGAGTAATTGAACCTTCTAATTTTAAGAAATGGTTATTAATCATCAACAATAATAAAGGCAATGACTTGTCAACATCCTCCAGTAAAATTCCTCCATGCTTGTTAACTTCCAAATAAACCTACAACAGCAAATGATGGATTAAAACAAAAACATTTGCAGTATATAAAAGATTAAGAAGGTCCATTAACTAAGTTCAACTACCTATATTATTTTCTAAATATTACAAGCTAATATGTAATTTTCATTGAAAAAGGAACAAAAGATTGCATGATTGTTAAATTTAAAAAAGTTAAAATGGAGTACTTTGTGTGTATACAAAATAAATGAAATCAAAATGTCTACACAAGTAGGAACAAAATCAAAGAGAAATAAAACAAACATTTACAGCATGAAAACCTGTGCAAGAAAATTAGCCAGGTGATGACTTAGACCGGATAAAATAGCTATCTTGTGAGATATTGTACTGGAAGCAACATGAGATAGATTCTGGATTGGGGATCCACCAGTGCGAAGTCTGCTTAACATTCCATACGTGCCATCGATGAAGGCCAAAGGTCCTCTTTCAAAAATCATGAAATAAATCTTCTGAGCATTGGTTCCCTAAAAACAGAATAAAAACCATTTCCACTAAAAAAATATCTTATGATAGGTTTAAAATAAAGGGAGTTAGTCTCCTCTAAATTATAAAGTATGAGAACAAAATTCAAAAGCTACCTCAGCTCTCGTCTGCCAAAAGTGCAAACTTTTTTGAACACTATGCAAATAGCGTAAGGTACATTCCATAACATCCTCTACAACCCTGATAGTACTTCTGCAATATGGAGATTACAATTAGTTAGACAACTGCAATATATTGGTACTGAAGTTTATGGTGACTGCATGCAAAGAATTAATCCGAATTATAATTTAAACAAAAATGATCAGAAAGTTGTGCATAAAAGGCAGTTTGATAGCTGAGAAAGCATGATGTTAATTTAGAGCTTTATTATGCAGTGGGAAAAAAATGCTTTTGATTAGTGCAGGGCTAGCTTAAATCTTTAAGAAAATAAATTGCTTCTATTCTAGCACATTGTCTCTAGTTACATGATAATTATGTCTAATCCATTTACCCAAGATAATTAATCGACCAATCTCCGGAGGCCAATTTAACACAAATCACATTTTGATTGGAAGATGGTTTAACAATCAATCAAACTGTAGACAGAAGTTAAAAATTCATGCATATTCCCTTGATCAGCATAAATAAGTAGGAAACAAAAAGAAATTGCAGTTCATCAACTAGCTAGCAATCTCGTGCCTACCAACCGCAAGCGAATTCCAAGACAACACTCAGATTCGTAAAGTTTATATTCATTTTATCAGACTGTGAAGATAAAACTGAACCTACTTCTTAAACCCTAAATGTTGAACCATACAGCGGTTGCATAGTAACACAAGCGAGGCGACCGAGAACGCAAAAAGTACTCACGGAGAAGGCTGGGCGGCGTAGGAATGCAGCGGGAGGGGGAGACTTGGCCTACGCCTGCGTTGGCGCCGAGTGGGCAACAGTCGCTGGTAGAGGTCAGAGATCACGGCGAGGAGGGGCGAATCAAGAGAAGGGAGGCGGTCGTGCACGGTCCTCGAGATCCGATTGAGGTAGCGACCCATGGGAGAACCCGAGCCTCCGGCGGCGACAATGGATGTAGATGGAGCAACGGAGGAAGGGCTCTCGGTCGGCGACGAGGAAGCCATCAAGAATTGAGTCTCGCTCGGCGGCGGCTCGGCTCGGCTCGTCCAGTCTCCGAGAAGAAACAAAATGGTCCTTTCCACTAAACGAGGGCAGCGGGCTCATGAGTTACAAGAACAATATAAATTATTAAAATCTTCCTTTAAAATGAATTTAAATTATTAAAATTTATATAAAAAATAACAAATGTTAATAAATTTCACAGGTACTTGTAAAACAAAATTTAACTTTTTATAACTCTCGCAAAACAAATTTAACTACAAAATCCAAATTGCAATTTTGTGCTTTTAGGGTTTAGTTTGATTTGATTAAAGTAGTGTTTTGATATTATTTAAAATTAGGATACATTTTCGACGATGACAATAATAAAGGGTATTGTTTTATAAAAGTGATGTCTGTTTTTTATTTTAGCCCTTCCTTGTTTCCTTTTCACATTTAACACCCTAATAAGGTGGCATTAATGAACAAAGACAAGTCAAAGTCGTCATCACTCATCAGCCTTCCCCGTCAGATTAATTGCTTGTTAATTCCGGCACAACAACAGCGTAGTAGACCAGTTGTTGCCTTTCCACTACTGCCGCTGCTGCTACCTCCTTATCAATCCTTCCTTGCTTCCTCCTCCCCTCGCCTTCCTCGCCGGAGACACCACGGTAGCGATGATGATGGCCATTTCCTCTTCCCACCGCCTCTTCCCCTCCTCCTCCACTTCCGACGGCCACAAACCCTTCAGCAGAGGCACTTCTTTGAATTTGCCCCGTTCCTCATCTTCCTTCGACCCCAGAACGACGCAGGTGACCGTGAGGAGGGGACAATCGCTCAGGATTTTCGCCTCGGGCTCCACTCCCGGGCGGAGGCAAGTGGAGGTGCGGTCTGCTTCGCGTCGATTTCTCTAATATCGGTTCTGGTAGCGGAGTTGCTCACAGTAGGGATTTTATGTGTGTTTGCAGGTCGTGTACGATCCGGATGAAAGGTTAAATAGATTGGCAGATGCAGTGGATGACAACGCTGGGCTTTCTCGGCTGTCCCTCTTCTCACCTTGCAAGGTGCACGATACATCTCGAGGCGATAGAATTCGGTTATGTTTGTGATTTTACAAGTTACCGTAGTTATTGATCTGACGTCTGTATCTTTGGTCCTCTGCTCTGCAGATAAATGTGTTTTTGAGGATTACTGGTAAGCGCGCTGATGGTTTTCATGATTTGGCCTCTCTGTTTCATGTAAGTAATATTTATTTGTTGTAGATATTACAAGTTAAATTTTATCAGTTTCTTTGATAGTGCTGCCAGATGAGTAGTATCAGTTTTATTTTTCCATCAATAGTCAATTAGATCTGCCATATCAACCTTGCAAAATTTTGAGTTTGATAGTATTTGCAATCAATATGAATAGTTCAAGCATGAGGAATGTGATCGAGTCCACAAACATCACATTCATGCTATGCATAAATATCTGAAGGTGCATGTTATCTTAAAAATTTGTTTGATTGTTTATTTAGAACATATAATTTTTATCGTTTCTAAGAACTATCATAATCAAAATATAAAAGGACTTCTAGATTCGTAGGTGGTTCATATGTACCATGTACATGCTACCTAAGGAAGGGCATTAGGACTTAACTGATGGAGATTGTTACTCCTAGTTTAGTTCCACATGGGAAATTGAGGGTTGATAAATCTTAGATGGCTAAAATATCATTAACAACTTACTTATCTTGATCCGTGGTTGAGCCCATCATGTTAATGAGCCAGTTTTCTTATTTGGATCAACAATTATCACAAGTGTGCTACAACGAAGGCCTAGATAATTGATGTCAGTGTTTTATTAATCTTTTATGTGAGGAGTATAAGTATAGAATTCAAATTTTCTTGATTTAATATTTTGTTGAAGTAAAGATAGTAGGGGCTGAAAGGCCTATGTAGGCATAATTTCTTGGTGTTGAGTTCAACATGTTATGAATTATGAACTAAATTATTAATTGGTATCTCCTCTTTGTACTCCCCTTCGCCACTTTCCTCTATTAACATGGGATTGCTAATTAAGGCACATGATTTTGTGTCCTGTCAATTACTGTAAATGAGGCCACATAGGCTTCTTTTTAATACAATGGTCACTAATCCTTATGGTTCTGTTTAGAATTGGTTCTACCATGTTTATCATTGTTCTATAATTTTTTGAATTACCATAAATGCCACTTGACTTTTTTTAAAAAAACAACAGTTAGTGATCCTTATTATTCTATTTGGAATTGTTTCTGCATCATGTTTATTATTATTCTATATTTTTTTTAATATTAGTGATGACAACTATCCTTGTTCTTTTTAGAGTTGGTTCTACTCTATGTTTATTGTAGATCTGTAAGTTTTTCGTCTTAGGAATCTATTCCTCATGATTTGCACAAGTGAGGCCTTTTAATTCTAGTATTTTCTTTTGTATCTTATATTTGAGGTGCTATATTTTTACCTATTTAATTTTCAGGTAATCAGTTTAGGAGATACTATCAAGTTTTCCTTGTCACCCACTAAGACAAAGGATCGCTTGTCAGCAAATGTCCCAGGTGTTCCAGTGGATGAAAGAAATTTGGTATGTTTGTAAACAGTATACTTGCATTATGAATTCATCAATTTATGTCTTTATTATTGACTTTGGATTTTGTGATTTTTAAATTTTAGATAATTAAGGCACTCAATCTTTACAGAAAGAAAACTGGCACTGATAACTACTTTTGGGTAAATGTCCATTTATTGAATCAAAGTCTGAATTTTTCTAAATATGTTTATATTCGTAGAGCCTTAAGTTTGTGTCCATCTCAACATTGCTTATAGATCCATCTTGACAAGAAAGTTCCCACTGGTGCTGGTCTTGGAGGTGGAAGTAGTAATGCTGCTACTGCACTGTGGGCTGCTAATCAATTTAGTGGTGGTCTTGCTACTGAAAAAGAGCTTCAAGAATGGTCAGGTGAAATTGGTTCTGATGTTCCCTTTTTTTTCTCACAAGGAGCTGCATATTGTACTGGCAGAGGAGAGGTATGCATCACAATTTTCTAGGACTCGTTAGCTGAACATGCCTCCTTTTTGTCTATAAATTATTGAATTCAATTTGACTCATAACTGCATCTACTTAAGAATCTTTTGGAATGTTTTGCTTCACGATGAATCTCATTTTGATACCTCTAGGGTAGCATCACTATTTTGTTCGAAATGTTGATTGTTATTATACTCTTTCTGGCTTTCCCATTGCCCTCACTCAATTCACTATTTTTCTGGAATATTTCTAGACATTCTGTTTGTATTCTTGTATTTTTTTTTCTTTGATATTTTCATTTAGGAAAGAACACTCCAGTTCTTATGTCAAAGAAGTTATGCCAGAAGAAGAATCAAATTCGGTTATCTATTGATATTATAACAATATAAAAATATATCCTAAAGCATCTATTTGACGACCCCTAACAAATAAATTTTAGCTGTAGGTTTAAGCAAACATTGGGTCATGTTAGAGTTGTTGATAGATTCGTTTAGGATATTTGTGTCTCGAATGAATAACATATAGCATAACATGTTGCCTACTGCCTAGTATACAGCATTCACATGCCAAATTAACATGTAATTTGTCTCTAAGATATAGGCTGGTTGCAAACAGGAATTGCCATTAATAGTTAACATTTGTTCAAATCTACATGCAGTTTTTTTTTTTACAATGTCAGCTGTGCAGTTGACGACAGCTGCAGATATTTGGATTTTGAACATTCAATCAAGTACATCTTATTAAATATTTCAATTTAGCTGATAAGATTATCACCACATCAAGAATAACGCCAACATCATTTTCTTTTACTATATTCAATCTTATTGTTTAATTTATTTATTTTTATTTTGTTTCTTAAGTAATGATATTTCGATCAAATCTGTTTGCATCTAAATATAGAAAAAATGTTTTATTTTTCTGTTTGTTTCTAATTCTACTTGTGAATATCTGACATTGTAGTTAAAGTTGTTAGCTAGGATGAGAATAGATCCATTATTTTTTTCCCTAAAATTCTCAAATCTATACCTATCTTCTTAAGTTATGTTTCTGTGAACATTAATTGAGCAGAAATAGTAAGATCTCTATTAGGTTCAGTGGAAGTTTAGGCACCCAGTCTCCATGCATCAAGTATGATATATTAGTGCATGTACTCAAATAAAACTAAAATTAAGGATGAATTCAGATATATGGGTTGGGTGTGGTTAATTTTGCCAACTGCTGGATATGTTGCCATCCATAGTTGCAAATCAACATAAAGTAAGGCTAGATTTACTTGGATGGATAACTAAGAGGGGGAAGGGAAGGAGGGAAAGCAACACGTTTATGTACATTACTGATCCCTGATCCATGTGTGATTTTATAACGCTTCCCTCTTCCCCCTCCCCACTTCTAAAGTATTTAAGATTTTGATTGGAAATGTGTGAAACCGACTTGCCGGCAGTTGAACATCCCTTTTCTTACTACTGATAATTGCTTATTTTATTTTTCTAGTTTTCATGATAAATGAATCTCTTTACAGGTTGTTGAGGATATTCCACGTGCACTGCCAATGGACTTGCCTATGGTTCTTATAAAGCCTCCAGAAGCTTGCTCTACAGCTGAAGTTTACAAGGCAACAAATTGATTAGTTTGCTTAAAGTCAACATCCATAAGTACATTTTCCTTGAGATTGTTGTACTGAAATTGAGTTTCCTGTGCAGCGATTCCGGCTAGACCAAACTAGTTCAATTGACCCCTTGGTGTTACTTAGGGAGATCAATGAAAATGGAATATCTCAAGATGTTTGCATCAATGATCTTGGTAGATAGTTAGCATGTTAGTTTCTGCTTTTTTATGTTTGATCAATTGTATAACAATGGTTATTTTGCAGAGCCTCCTGCTTTTGAAGTACTCCCATCTCTTAAACGGTTGAAAAAACGTGTGCTTACAGCTGGTCGAGGAGGGTACAATGCTGTACTAATGTCAGGAAGGTACGTTGGTTACCATCTTTACATAATGTTGCTATCAAGATTTGACTTTGTGGAAGCATAAATGGATACTATTATTGATTATATTCTGTATTGATGCATGCAAAATCCTTTGCACCACTGGATTCCTTGGGATTTTGGTTCTGTAAAGGGTTTCTACTTGCCATATGATGGAAATAGTATTTCTTCCTTAAATCTAATTCTCTATGGAGATATTTATATTCTTTACCTTTTCATACTTGTAGTAATAGTTAACTTTTGAGTTTCTAAAAGAGGGCGACAATTAAGTAGAAAAGGGAGGTCTTCTATATTACTTTGGCTTCTTAGTTCCAAATTTAGTTAGTTGGGTAAGTTTTGCATAAGAAACAAATGACATAGTAGATGAATATTTCGAGGAACAAAAAATTTCTCTAGTATTTTTCATGTTTGTAGCAACTTGAAGCACACATCATTTTTGTGATGTTCTTAGCAAGCATGAAACAAGACAAGACTTAAGGGGGCGTTTGGTTTAGGGGAATAGGAGTGGGGAATGGGAATGAGAATCATTGATTGCCATTGTTAATGTTTGGATTACAGGAATAGGAATGCAAATAAGGGAATGAATCCTTGAAATTGGGTAATAACTCATTCCCATGTACCTCCCCTTCAATGAGCCATTACCCTATTTTCATCAATCAAAATATTCTCTTATTCCAAAAATACCCTTGACCTAAAACTAAAATTTTCTCCCTTAATATCAAAATATATTTATTTATTTTTTCTTTCATATCATTTTTCTCTCCTTGTTCTCTCTCATCATATTTTCTCTCTCATCATTTTATCACACACTTTCTCTCTCCTATCACACTCTCTTTCCTTTTTTCTCATTACACTTTCTCTCTCATCATACTTCTCTCCCCTCAATCTCTTCCATCGCACTCTCTTTCTTCTTTTTTTTTCATCGTACTTTCTCTCTCATCATACTTTCTCTCTTCTCAATCTCTCCTATCACACTCCCTTTTCTCTTTTTTTCTTATTACACTTTCGCTCTCATCACACTTTCTCTCTCCTCAATCTCTCTTGTCACACTCCCTCCTTTTTTTCCTCAATACACTTTCTCTCTCATCATACTTTCTCCCTCATCATACTTTCTCTCTCCTCAATCTCTCCCATCACACTTTTCTCTTTTTTTCATCACACTTTCTCTCTCATCATACTTTATCTCTCACCATACTTTCTCTCTCCTCAATCTCTCTCTCATCATTTTTTCTCATTACATTTTCTCTCTCTTCATCCTCTCACATCGTACTTTCTCTCACATCATATTTTCTCTCTCATCTTCTCTCATCATGCTCTCTCCTATCACACTCTCTTTTCTCATTTTCTCTCATCACACTTTCTCTCTCTTCATTCTTTCACATAATATTTTCTCTCTCTTCATTCTTTCTCATCACACTTTCTCTCTCATCATATTTTTCTCTCACATTCATCTTTCTCTCACATCTAATTTTTTCTCTTATTTTTCTTTAAGGGTAAAAAGGAAAATTTTGATTTATTCCGATAGAAAATATGCAACTAACCAAACATTGTTTTTAAGAGTGATATTCATGCTCATACTCATTCCCATTCCACAATACAATGATTCTCATTCCGATTCCTATTCCTAGGAAAGAACCAAACGCCCCCTAAGATCTTTCACACTTGGATTGGATTTTTTTTCCTAGTTATTAGGATGATTTAAAGCACCATACATTTAAATGGATTCATAGAGAGAGAATTCAAACTCATCTGGAAGGTTCTGTTGGAAGGTTCTGTTTTCATTTTTTGTGCCCAATCCAAATGTTAAATACTTATAAAGATCTATTCTAATGATATTGAGTGGGAGCTTTCATCTCGTATTTTTTTTTTTGTTTGTCTGATAGAACTCTAGCTTCTGTACTGGTGGTGCAGTCAAGGCACTCTGCCTTTGCACATGCACGGGAATATTTCAACTATAAATGTTGTAATGATAATAATAAGAATTACATTTATTGAATCACTCATTTCTTACCATTTTCAACCATCATGCTCAATTTTTTTGCACATGTTTCCAACAGCGGAAGCACCATTGTCGGCATCGGATCACCTGAACCTCCATCATTTGTCTACGATGATGAGGAATACAAAGATGTCTTTGTATCAGGTATATTTGTGTAATTCCCTCATCCATGTGGCACCTTAGCACATGTTTCACTTTATTAAAATTCTTTCTTGCTTAACCATCCTTGTATCTTGAATCTAGATGCATGCTTCTTGACACGCGAAGAGAATCAGTGGTACAAGGAACCAAGTTCGTTGAATGCCTCATTTAGCGACAATACAATTTCTGGAGTCGGACCAACCGCTGAATGATCTATTTGAGATAATTGCTCTTTCTTTTCCTGATCAATTAGATCTCGATGAGATTGAGCATATATAGCACATTGCTGAGGATGAACCAGAAGAGATTTGTTCATGGCAGTGTTATAGAGGTACCTTTGGAACAATTGTAACTCGTCGAGTGATTCTACTTTTAGTTAGCAATATTTGTACTGTTTTATTGCATGGCATCTGATACCTTTCATCCAATAAGTTAATTGTAAGATTACTAAATCGTTCGTTGTTGAAATTCATGAATTGAGTTATGAGATCTTAATTTTTTAAAATGTGCTTGTTTGCTGATTTGTTGCCAACTAGATTTCTTTTTGTTCGCCAAGAGAGTAACTATTTGTATTATCGCATTGTCGTCTCTGATCTGACTTTCAGCCATTCATGAAGAAATGCGCCAGGCACGTAGGCTTAAGCAATACAAGATTTAATTTACAACGGATGTGGTCAGCTGCTGAGGATCTGAAGGAAAACATTTCAGTATCTTTACGTACAAAATTAGTCAAGGTCAAATAATCCACTAGCATTGACTAAAGAAGTTGAAGCAAACCATAGAAAATTCAATAGTCAACAAACGGACCAAAAACTCCCACCACTGTGCCATTACAATGAGGACATTTATCATGAAATAGGAATGATACTGGTATACAATGACATTTATCATCAAATAGGACTGATACTGGTATCAGTCAATTTTAGTTTTAGCAACTTTGTTATCAGCAAAATGACACTACGGATAGCATTGTCAAACCGCAATTGAATTTCTACTCGCCAACCTTTTGCAAAGACAAGATGGCCCATGAGATGAACTTTTTCTTCTTATCATTGGGATACACTTTTTTTCATTTCTTGTGCCTAATATCAAATTAACCATCAAATCTATAAAAAGGACAAACTACCACCAATCGTGTCAAGATATGATGTCGGGCCTCCAAGGCGTAGCTGAGTTGGTAACTAAGTGGTACACTTGTATCAATGGATGAGGGCTGGAGTTGCGACTGCCGCAAATAACCCTCCCACTTAGGAGACTGCTCAGTACTTTTTACCTCCTTTCATCTCACTGTGGGGCTGATGAGGAACGTTTGACATGAGCGTTATCATAATTTTACATCAAAGATAAAGATATGATGTAGGATCTTTTACCTATATATATTTGTAATTGGTTGACTTGTCGCTCTGATAGGTGACAAAACATCTTGGTTATCATTTGTAAGGGTTATTCCTGAGATTTGGAGGAAAACAAATCTTGTACTAGAAAAAATATACCAAGTTAAGCACAAAATAACTTAATTTATCTCATCAACAATACAAATATTTCTTGATAATTTCAATTGCTTAAATAAAATCAATTCAATCTTGAGTACCTTTATTATTAAAATACGACCGATTGACTATTGATTTTCTTTTTAACTGCTTGAATCTACAGATTAGCAAACACAGTGCTATTAGGAAGACAAATTAAGGTAACAAGTTCATCAACCGAGTGCAACAAATTAAGGTAACAAGTTCATCAAAAGAGTGCAATAAAACTATTAAGATATTTAACTTGAAGGTTACATGAGATGTAGGGAAAGGGAACTACAGAAGACAATGAAAGGATAACAAGTTTGCATGATCACCTGCCCTTGAGTGACTTCCCAATGTAAGAAGCAACAAGATTAAATTATATATTCTATCTGTGGCCAGTTTCTTTCATTGCTAACGATCACAAAAATGTATCATTGTAGTTTATGCTGATAGAAACGTCTACAAAAGTGTTTAACTTTAGCTACTGAACAAAAATTGAAAATTTAGATGATTTAGAAGCACAAATTCAATGGTATAAATATTATTCATCTATGCAGCATCTTTATTTTATTAGCCTTAAATGTGTAGAAATGTAATAAATGTTACAATTATTTTGCTGGGGATATGTAGTCGTACTCGATGCTTGGTTTTTCTAAGACTAATAACAATAAATAGGTTGATTGGCCTAAGAACGCAAGGTTGATGGATCGTCTGTTGCGAGCACTTTTTTATTTATCCTGATGACCAATGAAACACTTCCGTGGGATCGAGACCGATCATTCAAAATTAATCGGCGTAAACTAAATACCCATCCACATCAACAACCATGAAGCTCAACCATACTTCGTCACTTCCTCCCATGATGACTCGCATGCACATCAACCTTCTTTTCACTTGACCAATCCTATTATAAACCTAAACATGTGCCTCTTCTTTGTCCCTAGTCCCTCTTTCCGTCTTTTTTCCGCTCTGATGAATTCTCCGCCAATGCCAGCTCGTTCCAACTTCACCAATTTCGCACCCATCTTGGCCATATGTTTCGCCCTCTCCAGCTTCGCCTCCTTCGCCTCTATTACCTCCTCCGCCGCCACTTCCAACTCCCCCACCTCCTCCGCCTTCGCCATCTCCGTCGTCAACTCCTCCGCCTCCTCTGCCATCTCCGCCTCCACTGATACGGGGAATATTGGGAGCCTCCACATAAGCCCAGAGGGTCAATCATCTTACTAAGGTGGAAGTTAAAGTTTGGGTGGTTCGCCCCAATCGGGTTGTCAAATTTGATTATATATATATATATATATAGCCATCAATTTCTACATACTCCAGGGGCTCAGCTCCCCTGACTCAGTGTCATGCTCTGGTAGTTCAAATGCATCCAGCTAGTCAATTTCTACCGACTCACTCAATGCCCCCGACTCAGTGCCCCACTCTGATAGTTCAAATATGACTAGTCGATCGGTTTCTACAGACTCCAAGGGCTCAACTCCGCCGACTTAGTGCCCTACTCAGGTAGTTCAGATACAACAACCGGTTGGATTATACCGACTCCAAAGACTCAACTCCCTCCAACTTCTTAAAGATGAATAGTCATTCAAACTGAATAGCTTGCTCAACCCCAAAAGCCCCTGCCTCCTACTTCTTGCTCTTCTCTACTTGGTCTCACCACCCCAACTTAGTACCTCTTAAGCAATGTTTTAAAAGCGCGAAGCGCGACGAAGCGTCGAGTCCAAGCTTTAAGCTTTATAAGTTTAAGCGAGCTTAGGACAATTTTAAGCGTAAAAAAGTGTTTTTTATTTTTAAATAAAATTTAATTATTTTAAACAAATAAATAGATCAAATAATACTTAAACATGATAAATTTAAGGTTCATGCATAAATTTCTCACATGTTTAGAAAGACAAAAGTCACAAAGTTTATAATATCCATTAGTTTTCAGTTTTCACAATAAAAGAGCATAAAAAACTAGATATTATCTAATTCCTTGTCTGATTCTAATTCGATCTCCTCAATTTTTCTCGATAGCAGGCAGTTAGGGGGTTTATGGTAGATTATGGCTTTTCTCTCAAGAGTTGAGAGACGTTGTGTCTCTTCGTTTTCTCTAAATTTTTTTCCTTATGTTCTTTAAAAATTTACAAATCAATTAAAATTATAAATAAAAAATCGCGCTTAAGCGCTATTAAGCGCGCTTAATCATGCTTAATTTGGTCATACTTTGACCGCTTTTTTCCCTGCTTTCACCTAAAGCGAAGCTTTTTTCCTCGCTTCGCGCTTAAGCGCGCTTAATGACGCTTTTTAGAACACGGCTCTTAAGTGAGTCAGGCTCCTCAAGCCCAACTGTCCGTATCCTTCATGGGCCAACACCATAATAAATACAGCAAGGGGAGGGCCAACACCAACGGTACTATAAAAGGAGTCCGTTCCTGCGGGCACAAATATGCAATCATCTATGCATGCTAAACTTCATTATTGTTCATCTTCCACAATTTCCTCCACTAACTTGAGCATCGGAATAGACGAGTCGGGATACCCCTAGCCTTCCTTCTAACATTCCTTTTCCTCTCTATTTCCCTTGTCTTGTAGACACTCTTGACTGAAGATCTTCCATCTTCGGCTTCCTTCTCCTAACTTTTCCTTGGTGGTCTACGACATGATCAACATTAGCAACAACTCACCGGTAGCTCATACGTCAGCGCTTTCAGGAAGGATCTGTTGGAGCAATCTAGTGTGACCCTAGGTTTTGATGTTTGGGTAGAGATTTAAGTTAGGTTTATTATTGTATTTGATATGCATTGTAAGTGTGCAGGATACAAGTACAACAACATAAGTCCAAGTGTGACTTGGCAATGGATGAAGTCCCGGAGGCGCGACCTCTTGATGTGCGTAGATTATATACTCTTTTATGCATGTTTTTATGCACATTCACATACTTTGAGCATGCTTGATCTATGCATTTTTATACTTCCAGCTTTCCTTTTAGCATATTCACTCTTTTGGTTCGGAGATCTGCTTTTTGTGCATTTTCTGTATACAGGAGTCGAAATTGGTGAAGATTATGCGTCCTCGGACAAGCTTGGAAGGAATTGAAGGGAGAGAGCATCAGGCCGTGTACCACACACGGCCGTGTAGTTTTAACAGGAAGGGAAGAGGGCATGGCCGTGTGAATCTCACACGGTCGTGTCTTGATTTGAAGAAATTAGAGCAGATGCCTTACATGGCCGTGTAGATCTACACGGCCGTGTGAGGTTTCCAGAGGACAAGCAGGTGGTGGCCGTGTGCACCACACGGCCGTGTAGCATTTCCAGAGAACAGAAGGGTCCTGGCCGTGTGAGTCACACGGCCGTGCAGCTTTGGCAGAGAAGGAAGCGGACATGGCCGTGTGGCGCCCGATTTCCTCCTCTATTTAAACCCTCCTTCATGAATTGAAAGGGGATCTCTCCCCCTTTGGGAGAAGGCAAGATTTGGTGGTATCCTCCCATTCTTGGGAGGATTTCTGGGCGATTCGAGGGGAGTTCTTGACGATTTCGACTCCGGAGCGAGGATTGGATCCGAAGACGAGGCTTCTTCGTAGATAAGTTTTCTCTTTCCCCCTTTTCTTGGTTTCTTGGATTGGGGATTTAAGAAATGCTTGTAATCTTTATTTCTTCGGGTATTCTTCCTCGATTCATGGAGTAGATCTTGTATTCTAGGATTAAGGGAGTATTTGTATGATGGATTGATGTAATCTCTTATGGATTTGCCAATTTCTTGTTTCAATGACATTGTCTTGCTTGTATCAATTAGATCTTGAATGATTAATGGTGATTTGTGCTTAATTCTCATTCTTGATTGATTGTTTGGATTTTTTGTAGACTTAGTAAAGATAAACTCTCACTCGATCATCCGAGGGATCCACGTGACAGGTGCAAGCCCGTGTAAGGACGTTTGAGAGATAATCTTGAAGAGGAAATATGAATATTCAAGAGAGTAGGATGGATCTCGTGATTAGTTTCTTGTATCTTGATAGATTAATAAGTTGTGGGCTTCTATGTTGATATCCGAGGAAGGCATAATAATAGGTGCGCTTCTATGTAAGGACAACGTAGGTTCACGTCTAATTGATCATATTTAGATACATTTCTCAGTCCTTAGCCGGTTATCTATTGCAAGAGAGAACCGACAACTTTCTACAAGTGTTTGGCAATTAAGGGATAAGAATTGGTGAACCATTTACATTCAAGAAATCTTACAAAGAAACCGAAACTCCTAGAATCTCCCCTTATCATAACCCAAAATACTAAACTCTTGTTTGTTGATCTTTAATATTAGATTTGTTTACCTTCACTTTGCATTTGAAACAGTTGAATAGTTGTTTAGCTAATTCGCATTGAGGCATTTCTAGTGCTTATTTCAGTCCCTGTGGATACGATAATCTTTTATATTACTTGCGACATTTTCGTACACTTGTAGAGCGTAACAAGTTTTTGGCGCCGTTGCCGGGGACTGCGCTATAACATTAGGAATTATCAATTGAGTTAGACTAAACATAACATTTGTTTTCCTTTCATATTGCATAGTTGTAACTAATCATTAGATTTCTGTTTTTACTTTCTTGTATAACTTTTACTTCTTGTTAATTCTTTTTGTGCAAATTCAATTCTGCATTTTTTATTCTTTTATTTTTTTTTTCTTTTTCTATTGAATTGTCATTTGCTATCTTGTTCTTGTGTATGCGAAGATCTAACTTTGCAGGGGAATTCTTTCCTTTTGACCCTGAGATTGACAGAACTTTCCATAAAAGAAGAATTCTGCAAAGGCAAATTGAAGAACGGGAACATTTGAACATGGCGAATAGACCACTCAAGGATTATGCAGCACCTTATGCAAGAGGTTTTCGATCTAGTATTTCAAGACCTTCAGTGGAAGCTAATAACTTTGAGAACAAACCCGCAATTATATCTATGGTGCAGCAGAACCAATTTGGTGGAGGACCTCATGAAGACCCCAATCAACACTTAGAGGTCTTTTATGAAATATGTGGTACCATGAAAATGAATGGAGTTCCTTCAGCGGTTAGATTATTATTATTTGGGTTTTCTTTAAGAGATAGGGCAAAGCAATGGCTGAATTCTTTGGCCCCTAATAGCATCACCACTTGGGAGCAGTGTGAGCAACAGTTTCTTGATAAATTCTATCCACCAAGCAAAACAGCTCATATGAGGAATTTAATTGCAAGCTTCAAGCAAACTGACTCAGAATCTCTTTTTGAAGCATGGGATAGATATAATAGTATGCTCAGACAATGCTCATATCATGGGTTGGAAAGATGGTTAGTGTTGCACACTTTTTATAATGGTATCAACTATCATACCAAAGTGTCCCTTGATTCAGCTGCTGGAGGGGCACTTATGAATAAAAGTTTAGATGAAGCTGAAGAAATTATTGACAGTGTAGTACAAAATCATCATCAATGGGTAAATGAAAGAAGTGGGGGCTATTCTTCTGTAAACCCAACAATTAAAGCATCAGGAAAGTTTGATGTAGATGCAGTCACTCTTTTGTCTGCAAAATTGGACGCTCTTACAAAGAAATTTGAGAATATGGGGACTAGTGCTAATATGGTCAATGCTATTAGTACATCTTGTTAAGTATGTGGGAGTTCAGAGCACTCAAATGACTCATGTCCATTGGGAGCATCACTGCACAAATCAATCAACTGGAACAATGTGATACAATCATGAGTTACAATCAAAGGCAGAACAACCCATACTTAAATACTTATAACCCTGGATGGAAGAGCCATCCCAATTTTTCTTACAGAAATAATCAAGATCAAGGACCATCTATGGGGGCAAGACCAAATTTTCAAGCTGGGCAACAAAATTTTCAACATCTATCTTCTCAAGGCTTACCAAAGTTAAATATTGAAAAGATGCTTGAAGAAATTATCTCAAGTCAGAATGAAATGAAGCAAGATTTAGCAAAGCTCATTCAGAGAATGGATAATTCTGAAAAGCATCAAAAGATCCAGGATAGTCAAATTGCCCAACTAGCTTCCTCATCATCCAGAGCACCAGGACAACTTCCAGGAAAACCTGATGTGAATCCTATGGAGCATTGCAATAAAATTGAGCTTAGGAGCGGACGGACCTTGGGAGACTCCCAAGTGACTGCTCCAAAAGGGATACAAAAAGAAGAAGAGCTCTCTCCTCTTATACCAAATCAGATTCAAGCTAATGAGGAGAGTACCATTGAGGTTGAAGAGACTCTTCCACTGAACCATCAGAGCAAAGCTGTCCATTTTCCTCAGAGACTTACAATGCTCAAGAAAGATGAAGAATTTGGCAAGTTTTTAGAAAAAGTTAAGGAAATTTGTATAGAGGTACCTCTTATTGATGCTATTCTTCAAATGCCTAGATTTGCCAAATTCCTGAAGGATCTCATGTCAAACAAGAGAAGAAGAGGAGAGGTTGAGACAATTGCGCTTAGTGAGGAATATAGTGCTATTTTGGAGAAGAACACTTCCCCAAAACTAAAGGACCCAGGGAGCTTTTATATTCCTTGCAACATAGGAAAAGATTTTTTTGAAAAAGCTTTTTGTGATTTGGGGGCAAGTGTTAGCCTCATTCCCTATTCAATTTGTAATAAATTAGGTCTCAAAAACATTAAACTTACTACTATGGCACTTCAACTTGCCGATCATTCCTGCAGGTACCCTTTGGGTATTATAGAAGATGTGCCAGTAGAGGTGGATGGGAATGTTGTTCCCACAGATTTTGTCGTGTTGGACATGGAAGAGGACCCCAGGATTCCTATCATATTAGGAAGACCTTTCCTTGCTACAGCTGGAGCTATAATTGATGTCAAAAATCATAAGCTTTCATTGGTAATTGGTAAGGAAAGGTTGGAATATGATTTATCTAATATCTCTAACCATGTCTCGTCTCTTTTAAATGCTTGTAGCAGGACAAGCATTTATAAACTTGAGAAATGGAATTTTCATCCTCATGGAAGGCCACCAAACGAAGGAGACAATGTGGTAGAAGATGTTGGGAGAAGATCTCCCAACAAAAACGAAAAGTATATCTGTCCTCCAAGGGCGAGGAAAAGAAGTGAATGATCAAGTTTGGTCGAGCTAAAGACCTTAAACAAGCGTTTCTTGGGAGGCACCCAAGGGTTCTTTTAGTTAGTTTTGATTTGTATTTTAATTTCTTTTAGTTTGATGCATTCTTTTGATTTTGTTTTCAGGTTAGGTGTAAAACAGAGCCCGTCCGTGTGCTATACACGGCCAGGCAAAGGTTGTAGAGAAGGGAAGTGCTTGGGCCGTGTCATCCAGACACGGCCGTGTAGGATCTCCCGAGGAGAAAAAGGACTAGGCCGTGTCCCAAACACGGCCATGCAAAGAATTCCTAGAAGAAAGATGGAGAGGCCGTGTCCCAAACACGGTCGTGCGAAGAATCCAGAGAAGGAAGAGGGGGAGGCCGTGTGGATCTGCACGGCCCGTGTAGGAGAGTTATTTAAGTCTTCTTTCTACCTTACACGGCCAGATCTTGGCCGTGTTCCGCACACCCCCAACTCTCCAAAACATCTCTTTCTCTCCCAATCTCTTAAAAACTCCTCTCTAATCTCTCAAGATCTCTTAGATCCGGATTCTCCTCCTCTCTAAGACTTGGACTTTTTATTCTCCTAACCTAAGATCTTTGCTCTTTGAAGTTTTGTTCTTTGAGTTCCATTTTTCCAACCCTAGATAATTCTTCCCCTATCTAAACTCATCAAGATGTCCAACATTTTGAAGAAACTTTGCAAAGGAGGTGGTGGATCCAGTGGAGACAAAGAGAAGGAGCCATCAAGGGACAAAGGAAAACAACCAGTGAAGGGCAAAGGCAAAAGGACTTCACGCAACGAAGGTAATGACAATGAATTCAATATTGTGTTTAGAAATGATGATCAAGTAAATAGATTTGCAATTCTTGTCAATAGAAAGATAGTGTGTACTAGATATATGGACCCAACTGTTCTTGATATGCTTGGAATTAGGGAAGATGTAGATTTGATGATTGGGTTTTTGGATTGGAGTGATATTATGTACACACATTTGCTTACATATCCTCGTCTTGTTTTGGAATTTTTAAGTTCATTGGATGCCCATTTTACTAATGAAGATGATTATTTTGGAAAAATCTCATTTAGACTAATGAATCAAGAATTTCTATGGCATTTAGTGACTTTAATTCTTGTTTTGGATTAACCACCGGTAGCCCTCGTAGGTTTGATCCAAGGTTTAATTGGAATCATTTTTGGAATGCAATAACTGGGTTAGATCAACCTTATGAGCCTTCAAGAGCTAAGGTCTCCCATATGCAAAACCCCATCTTTAGGTATCTACATAGAGTCATGGGTAAAACTATTTTTGGTAGGGGAGAGAGTGATAGGGTGGTTAAAAAGATAGAGCTTTATGTTTTATGGGCTATGCTTTATAAGGTTGAATTTGATTCTGGTTTTCATTTTGTTCAAACCTTATTAAGATCTGCTAGGGCATCATCTGGATCAATTGTTTTTGGTGGTTTGATTACCCGAATAGCTTATAATTTAAATCTTGATGTTGATGGGTTGGAAATAATTCATGGTAATGACATGATTGACATTGATGCATGTCTTGCTATGAAAATGATCGTTCGGGATGAGAATGGTTTCGCGTTTCCTAGGAGGAGTGGTTCTCCTTTACCCCTTCCTTTTCCTAAACAAACTACTATTCGTAACCCGGCTAATTGGGTAATTTCTGAGTTAGATTTTGAGGATAACCCTTCTATACCTGGAGACACTGAGCCACATCATGAGCCCTCGTCATCTGGACACCCGCAGCCTTCTAGTTTTATGGAGCCTGCTAGGCATTCTTTTGCATATGGCACGGGATCTTCTAGGTTTGATTTTTCAGATTTTCGTACGTCTCTAGAATCACTTCATGAGAAGCAAGATGCCCAACGAAAAATGTTGGAGGGGCGCTTCTCTTTATCTGATGATCAGTTTAGGGAGGTACAAAATCATTTTCAGTTTACGAGGAATTTTCAAGGTCAAGTGACTGAGTTTGTGCAGGATTATGATACTGATCAGGCTAGGATGAGAGATTTTATGCAGAGCATAATGCTTACTAGCCAACAAGTAGATGCTTTATATGAGTATCATAGATCCTTGGGTGAGATTCTAGGTTTTCCTAGTTTTCCTATTGGCCAACCACGTCGTAGACCTCCTTTCCCTCGTCCACCTCCTCCACCATATTGATTTCATCGAGACGATGAAAAGTTTAAGTCTGGGGGGTGTCATGTACTGTTTAGTTTGGTTTTCAGTTTTTAGTTTTTGTTAGTTTTTCATGTTGGTTCATATTTTCATTGCTTGTTGCTTTATTTTTCTTGTTTTTGAAATAATCATGGCAAAAAAAAAAAAAAATTTGAGAACATCAAATCTTCACTTATATGCTTTCTTGGATTCAAGTGAAATGTTAGCACGATTATTGTCTTGATTCATGATGTTCGAATGATGCTAGTAGTAAACTTTGTGTAGTTCTTTTTTCTATCTTGGGAAGCATTAATAAGCTAAGAATCTTATGGTGATGAGTTTTAGTTTTGGTTCAACCTTAAGGATTTTATCTTCACTACACTTGTCCTTGATGCTTGAATAGTTGATGTCATTGAAATAGTCATGATTCATCTTGTTTGCTTAGTACTTGGTTTCCATGGTGATTTCTCAACTTTCATTTTGGTTACTGGATGAGGCTCAAATCATTAAAGCTCATTTGGAAAAATCAAAATATCCCAACATGTGTGCTAAAAGTACATTTGTGAATAAGTTTTGCACAATGCAAACACTTATAAAAAATAAAAATAAAAAAAATAAGGGATATAAAAAATAGTTGTCATGAGTGGAATCTCACCCCTTTGAGACTGAGTTAGGTTACTGGGGAAATGACTGTCTAGCTTCCCTTGAGATTGAGCACACCTTTGAGACCTTGGGTTAGTTGAGAAATATGAACCAAGTGAATGGTGAGTAAGTGTCTATCACTGGTTACTTGTCTTTCACTGGAAACATTAGGAATTCAAATTTGATGACGACTTGACTAGGACATGGATTGAAACTTGAAGGGTGTTGAGTTACTTTTACACTGTGCACAAGATTCTTATGCTTGAACCATACTTTACTTGTTTCCATGATCACGCTTGTTAATGAAACTTTTTGATAAAGTTAGGAAAGTGCACTAGGTTTTATGAATGTGTTATAGAACATATGAATTTAGACTGTAGCATTTTGCTTGAGGACAAGCAAAGGTTTAAGTCTGGGGGTGTGATGTGCGTAGATTATATACTCTTTTATGCATGTTTTTATGCACATTCACATACTTTGAGCATGATTGATCTATGCATTTTTATACTTCCAGCTTTCCTTTTAGCATATTCACTCTTTTGGTTCGGAGATCAGCTTTTTGTGCATTTTCTGCATACAGGAGTCGAAATTGGTGAAGATTATGCGTCCTCGGACAAGCTTGGAAGGAATTGAAGGGAGAGAGCATCAGGCCGTGTACCACACACGGTCGTGTAGTTTTAACAGGAAGGGAAGAGGACATGGCCGTGTGAATCTCACACAGCCGTGTCTTGATTTGAAGAAATTAGAGCAGATGCCTTACATGGCCGTGTAGATCTACACGGCCGTGTCAGAGGCCAAGCGGTGGTGGTCGTGTGCACCACACGGCCGTGTAGCATTTCCAGAGAAGGAACTGGCCATGGGCCATGCAGCTTTGGTAGAGAAGGAACTGGACATGGCCGTGTGAATCTCACAGGCCGTGTCATGGCCGTGTGGGGCCCGATTTCCTCCTCTATTTAAACCCTCCTT
Organism: Zingiber officinale; assembly: GCF_018446385.1. Taxonomy (NCBI): domain Eukaryota; kingdom Viridiplantae; phylum Streptophyta; class Magnoliopsida; order Zingiberales; family Zingiberaceae; genus Zingiber; species Zingiber officinale. The sequence continues at coordinate 113,509,190 of NC_055996.1, forward strand.
CATGAATTGAAGGGATCTCTTCCCTTTGGGAGAAGGCAAGATTTGGTGGTATCCTCCCATTCTTGGGAGGATTTCAGGGCGCGAGGGGAGTTCTTGGCGATTTCGACTCGGAGCGAGGATTGGATCCGAAGACGAGGCTTCTTCGTAGATAAGTTTTCTCTTTCCCCTTTTCTTGGTTTCTTGGATTGGGGATTTAAGAAATGCTTGTAATCTTTATTTCTTCGGGTATTCTTCCTCGATTCATGGAGTATATCTTGTATTCTAGGATTAAGGGAGTATTTGTATGATGGATTGATGTAATCTCTTATGGATTTGCCAATTTCTTGTTTCAATGACATTGTCTTGCTTGTATCAATTAGATCTTGAATGATTAATGGTGATTTGTGCTTAATTCTCATTCTTGATTGATTGTTTGGATTTTTTGTAGACTTAGTAAAGATAAACTCTCACTCGATCATCCGAGGGATCCACGTGACAGGTGCAAGCCCGTGTAAGGACGTTTGAGAGATAATCTTGAAGAGGAAATATGAATATTCAAGAGAGTAGGATGGATCTCGTGATTAGTTTCTTGTATCTTGATAGATTAATAAGTTGTGGGCTTCTATGTTGATATCCGAGAAAGGCATAGTAATAGGTGCGCTTCTATGTAAGGACAACGTAGGTTCACGTCTAATTGATCATATTTAGATACATTTCTTAGTCCTTAGCCGGTTATCTATTGCAAGAGAGAACCGGCAACTTTCTACAAGTGTTTGGCAATTTAGGGATAAGAATTGGTGAACCATTTACATTCAAGAAATCTTACAAAGAAACCGAAACTCCTAGAATCTCCCCTTATCATAACCCAAAACACTAAACTCTTGTTTGTTGATCTTTAATATTAGATTTGTTTACCTTCACTTTGCATTTGAAACAGTTGGATAGTTGTTTAGCTAATTCGCATTGAGACATTTCTAGTGCTTATTCTAGTCCCTGTGGATACGATAATCTTTTATATTACTTGCGACATTTCCGTACACTTGCGGAGCGTAACACCTCTTGGCAAAAAAAACCCGACAACAATAATAAGGCCGAAGGAAGCTCTAGAAAGCAAGACGTGAAGGATGGGGAGGCATTCAAAGGACGCGAGGCTGATGGAGGAGGCTAGAAGGCTAAGTCTAGGTTGTGTGGGCAAGACGAGTGCATGAGAGACTGTATATAAGGTAAAATTTCAATGTTACTGTAGCATTACTTAGTGTTACTGTAGCAGTCGAATGGTGTTTTCATCAGTCGTCTAGTAGCTGATCGTTAGCTTGCAACGATCTAATTTCACTTAGGATCAGTCGACTGGTAGTTGTACTAGTCGACTGGTGGCGGAAAAATAGCTTGGTGTTTTCTTCTCGAACTCTATTTAATAGAGCTCGAAGTGTTTGGCCAAGGTTGGCAAAATAGAGGTGGTTAACCCATATTAGAAGTCTACCAAAGCCCTCTTATGTGTTCAAGTGTACTTGAGCAAGGTTGTGGTGAGGTTTCTCCACCCACAAGGAGTTTGAGTTAGCCAAAGGTTTTCTGGGGAATCATCCACCGACGGATCAGGATCGTTTACCTTACGGACAGCCGTGGATTAGGAGTAAGTGATCTCCGAACCACGTTACATAAACGTGTTAGGTTTGTTTGTGTTTCTTGTCTTCTAGGGTCTAGCTTTTTCTTGTTAGTTTTGTTTTGTATTTTCGCTACGTCCTAACAAGTATAGGAAGCAATGATTTGGGTGATGAGCTATTCACCCCCCTAGTGGACGTCAAGGTCCCAACAAGTGATATCAGAGCAAGTCGCTCTTCTACGGACTAATCGTCAAGGGAGCAAAGTGGTAGAGGAAGATAGAGTCAAAAGGTCTGCTTGGATGGGATATCCGGATCCCACCTCCATATGACCGAGAAGACTTCGGGTATTGGAGGTCACGCTTAGAAACTTGGTTCCAAATGAATTGGGACCATTGGATGGCATTGGAGGATCCATTCGAAGCTCCGACGGACAAGAAGGGAAAACGCCTCCGTCTTCGGCATTGGACAAAGGAGCAAAGGGAGCAATCAGAGACGGATAAGAAGGTAACGAAAATTCTATTAAATTTATTACCCCCTAACGTTTTGGTGAGTGTAGGTAAATTCGAGAATGCAAGTGACCTGTGGAAAAAGGTAATTGCATTTCATGAAGATCCTACAAAGCTCCAATGAGTGGAGGAGTCCAAGGAGAAGGCTCATTGATCCAAGAGGAGAAGGACCAATTGGTTGTTGACACGTGCTCAACATCCGAGGACGAGAAGGAAGATGAGGAGGTATCATCCACATCTTCAAGGGAAGAAGAAGTTGAACCATCCACATCTTCAAGTGAAGAGAAAGAAGAGCAATCCAAGGAAGAGGAGATCTTGGAAGCTCAACCCTCCACCTCAACTATCAAAAAAAGCACAAAGGATCACATCAAATGCTTTGAGTGTGGTAACATAAGGCACTATAAGAGTAGGTGTCCTTCGCTCAAAAAGATAAAGAAGGTAATCCCTAAACTCAGTAAAGTTGCTTTAAGAACTAACGTGAGTTGTATGGATGAAGTCAAGGAGAAGAAGCACATTAAATGTTTCACATGTGGTGAGTGGGGGCACTACCACACGAAATGCCCAAGGAGAGGAGAGCTCAAGAAATTGGCGCACTTGAAGAAATGGGAAAAGAAGAGGAACTCAAGTCAAGTAAGAGCTTCAAAGGTAAAAGGGAAGGCAATCCCTATTTTGAAGTTTAATCCAAATTCAAATTCCTTTATGCTTGTTAGGAATATTGAAAATTATGTACCCATGCATAATTATGGATTTAGGTATAATGATAGGAATAGGATTAACACGATAGATAACCCTAAGAAATCATACACTAAGGGTAGACCTAATAAGACCCAAACCACTTTGCCTAAGGAAAGGAAAGTGAGTTAAAACCTAAGCATTAATCCCAAGAAAGGGAGACATATGCTTAGGAAGATGGGTAGGTCTAGGGATGCCCAAGGTGGACATGTTGACTCTAGGGTTAGAACCCTAGAATTGGAAAATCAAGCCTTGAAGGTAAGACTTGAAGAAATGGAGAAAGTCCTAGATAGGTTCATTATTGGACCTAGAGGACTTAACATGTGTTTGGGTGGTCAAAAACCTAAAAATGTCAAATTAGGTCCCTCTCATGCCAAGAGGAGATCAAGTGCTAGGGTGGCACATGAAAATGGCAAGGGAGGAGTGACAAAGGGCAAGGGAGAATCATCCAAGGTCCGTGATAAGAAATATGCAAGGGTTGCATATGATTATGGAAAAGATGAGGTGCCCAAGGTTAAGAAGAGGAAGTCTACTAAGGTACACCATGTGGGTATAGCCATGGTAGATGAGTCACCTAGGGAGGTGATTCAGGCTAAGAGTCCTAAGGTTAGGAAGAGCATTTGGGACCCATGGTAGATGGGTTATAAAATGTGCCAAATGATTTGGGGACGGACTTGAGTCTTAAATCCAAGGAATTAACACAATTGGAATGAGTATTATGCATGGAAATATGATTTGAGTTCATATTGAATGAAAATTGATTTTTGATGTATAGATGCCATAAAAACTAATGCTAGAGATGCATTATGGTTTAGTATGGACAGATACATCAAGAGGAAGTCAAAACTAGGACTTTAGGTCAAGATTTAATTGGACTATTTAGCTAGTTTTGTATTTTATGTCAATCTTGGGATCCATGATCAATATATTTTTATATATATTTTTCCTAAGTAGACATTGGTAAAATAGACATCTCCATAAAATTTGAGAATTTTTGGAGGTCTGTGGAATTTCTGGTGCATTTATGAAGTTGGGTTAAAAGACTAATTTTTGCTGAAATAGAATACCAGTCGAATGGTATCTGTATTTTTTGAGTACAGAATGTTTCTATAAGTTCACTTTGATAGGAGTCAGTCGACTAAGGCATATGACAGTCGACTGACACAGTCTGAAATTTTTTCCAACATTCGGAGTTGACGAAAAGGATGGTATACATATATATAATCTTATGGAAAATTAATGCATGATGTTTATAGTCATTAGAGGTTAAAGAATCCAATAATTGTGATATTGTTGGAGCTCTTTTTGATGTATGACAAAGGGGGGGGAGTGTTAGGTTTAAGTGGGAAACTTAAAATACCTTTGCAAGAATCCTAACTCAAGAGAGAGCTGAGGTGAAGGGGGAGTGATTGCTCATTTATTTGCAAAGGGGGAGATGTTTGCCTTTGCGGGGGAGTTTAGGTGAAGGGGAAGCCTAGGATTAGGTTCCATGATTTATGCATGAGTAGATATGCATTTTTATTTGTATTGTTATTGCATTTATGTTTCCCTAACTTAAACGGGTTGTCAAACATTAAAAAAGGGGAGATTGTTGGAGCAATCTAGTGTGACTCTAAGTTTTGATGTTTGGGCAGATGTTTAAGTTAGATTTATTATTGTATTTGATATGTATTGTGAGTGTGCAGGATACATGTACAACAACATAAGTCCAAGTATGACTTGGCAATGGATAAAGTCCCGGAGGCACGACCTCTTGGCAAAAGAAGACCCAACAACAATGACAAGGCTGATGAAAGCTCTAGAAGGTAAAGCGTGAAGGATGATGAGACATCCGAGGGACGCGAGACTGATGGAGAAAACTAGAAGGCTAGATTTAGGTTGTGTGGGCAAGGACGAGTGCATGAGAGGTTGTATCCAGGGTAAAATTTCAGTGTTACTGTAGCAGTATTGTAGTGTTACTGTAGCAGTCGACTGGTGTTTTCATCAGTCGACTGGTAGCTGACCGTTGGCTTGCAACGGTCTAATTTCACTTAGGACCAGCCAACTAATGGTTGTACCAGTCGACTGGTGGAGGGAAAATAGCTTGGTGTTTTCTTCTCGAGCTCTATTTAATAGAGCGGTGCTTGGCCAAGGTTGACGAAATAGAGGTGGTTAACCCCTATTAGAAATCTACCAAAGCCCTCTTGTGTGTTCAAGTGTACTTGAGTAAGGTTGTGGTCAGGTTTCTCCACCCACAAGGAGATTGAGCTAGCCGGAGGTTTTCCGAGGAATCATCCACCGACGAATCGGGATCGTCCATCTTACGGACACAGCCATGGAGTAGGAGTTAATGATATCCGAACCACGTTACATAAACGTGTTAGATTTATTTGTGTTTCTTGTCTTCTAGGGTCTAGCTTTTTCTTGTTTGTTTTATTTTGTATTTCCGTTGCGTACTAACAAGTGTATGAAGCAACGATTTGGATGATGAGTTATTCACCCCCTCTAGCGGACGTCAAGGTCCCAACAGAATCATCCACTATCTCTATGCATCCTCCGCCATCTCGCCCACCTCCATCTTTGTCGCCATCTCTGCCTCTACCATCTATGTCGCTTCCTTAAATCTCATCATTGCCGCTACCTAGGTGAGAAATTGAGAATAGTACAATTTCTTTTCCATTTTAGTTTTAGATTGATTTAAAAAAAAAATAGCAAGGAGTATAATATTGCATCCTAGATAACTCCCATTCGTGGTCGTGGAGGAGGATGATTCATGATCCGGCAGCTACATCGTAGTATAATTTACTACATACAATAGAATAATTATATTTCATACATCGAGAAAATACGTAATATAATACCGGATCTTTATTATTTACCCGTATGAGATAGATTTTGAATGCATAGTGTTGTATAAAGAGAGCAGTAACAGTAGTAAAATTGTTCCAAAACAGCAAGTATGTAGTAAACAGGTAAATAAAAGAGAGGTCGAGAAAATGTATATCCGGTTGAAGAGTCGGCGTGCAGACTGTACCAAGCCTCAGGACAAACTCTCAACCAGGCCGCCTGCAAGCGTGAGGCCCACGAGCTGGGGATTTGCACCCCCCCCCCCCCTACGCGCAAGCGTTGCGCCCGGTTTATGGATTTCTGGCTCGAACCCCCCAAAACTACTTGATTTGGGCTTGACCTGCGCATGCCGCCGCATGCATGTAGGTCCCCTTAACTTTGCTAAGCAAAGATGGAAGGGATCCATATATAAGTTCTTCCAACCTTCTTGACTTAGCAATATGGGACTAAATGCATACACATATACATTACAACTAAAACCAAGAAAAATACTTTGAATTAAACTCAAAACTCAACACATAGTTAGTGTTACTGATGCATAGCTACCTCTACTGTTTACCCTCTTCTATTATTGGGTTATTATTAATTAGGTTACAAAATAAGAAAAGCTTGTGTCAATTGTACTAATTCTTGAGCATTTGAATAAGTTATAAGGGAAATAAGTGTAAAACCTTGTGTTATAGAACCTCGATTGTATACTTTATAAAATGCTCAAGAATTAGTACAAGGTTAAAATTTGATCTACTTTACTACTGCAGAACTCTTGATTCTCTCATGGTGAGTTATTACCACTCAAGCCTTTTTATTTTGTAAGCAGATAATAGAAGAGGGTAAACCGTAAAGGTAGTTATGCATCAGTAGTAACATAAACTATGCATTTAAAATCTATCTCATACATTAGTAGTTATCATTCGAATGTCTTATTTTATTTTTCTTTGAACTCAAAACAAACGGGGTAAACAGCAAAGATCCAGCATTATACTATGTACTTTCTGTGTATAATGTGTGAAGTTTGATTATTTTATTATATGTAGTGCATGATACATACTATGAGATATCTGTCGGACCATACATCCTCCTCCTCCACGACCAAAATTAAAGTTGCTTTTGTGATTATAATCTCACTTACATCATAATTTGAAAAATGTATCATTGTAACTGAATTTCAGATTAGTCATGTAACCAGGATAGCTCTTCTGCATCGACTGAATCACCAGATGGAAAGCAGACATTTAAGCGCACACAAGCCACTCAATATGCCTAAGCTGAAACTGAACTGTGTGTCTCAGTAGGCAACCCTGGTTATCTTTTGCCAGTTCGGATCCTCTGTCCCGAACTATCTCTGTCCCCATGTCCCACTGCCGATCGGACGGTCCAGATTGCATCTCAAGGATGCATTGCATATCACAAGAATATTGCACACATCTTAAAGATGTCATGATGCCTTGAGATGTAATCTGGACCGTCCGATCGGCAGTGGAACATGGGGACAAAGACAGTTCGGGACAGAGGATCCGAACTAATCTTTTGCTATATCACAACCTAGAATTCACTGTTCACAAGAAGCATTGAGACCATGGATTAAAAGACACAGAAATCCTTGCAGTTAGTGAGAGATGATCGCCAGTCTAAGTCAGACACATAGAAGGGAACTCTTGGACACGAGTTTAGGAGGCAACAAGAACCTCCTCTAGGGAAGAGGTGGAAGGTGTAGGAGGTGACGATGCATATTGCGGATGCTACAAAATGAATCTGAAGCCTTCTCACCTAGCAAGGACAGCCGCCATTGGCACCAGCTGAGGCAAACGATGAAAGTGCTAAAATGGCAGTACCTTGTGGAGAAGGAAGGAAGCTTCCTATTGTTGGCCATAGGGCCAACGATGGATGAGACAGCTTGCACAAATTGCAACAAGCAAGAAGGGGATTGCTTGGCAATGAAATCAAAGTAATGTGCTGATCCTGAATCAAAATTTTGCTCGGATATGTAATACCAACTAATAGAACACCAAAATCAAGCTCTCAGCAATTAAATTTTATTATGAAGAATATGATTATGTGGAGGAATGAGGATCTAAGACTCCAACTCAAACAAAATTGAAAATAAACTAAAAATGTTTTAGTAAAGATATATAGTTCATACCCTAAGGTTATATTTGGTTGGGTGTAATGTAATCTAGCTTGTAATGTAATGTAATGTAATCTTGATTACATTACTACGTTTGGTAATGTAATGTATGTAATCTTTGATTACAAAGGTGATTACATTCTTTTGTTTGATATCCATTATTTTTTATAAGGAATGTAATTCATATTATTATAAAATGACAAAAATATCCTGTGATCTCTATCGGCGGTCGCCACACCTCTGTCGGAGTTTGCGGCAGCCATCGGCAACCAGCTACCGCCGCCACCGTCGGTCGCCGCAGCAGGCCACCGTCTTCGCCAATCGGCGGCGATGGGCGACGGCAGGCGGGCGACGACCAGCAGGCAACGGTGGCGGATTGCGGGCGGTCGGCGACCGGCGACCGACGGCGGTCGGCGACCGGCGACCGACGGCGGCCGGCGGCCGGCGGCCGGCGACCAGCGACAATCGGCGACGACCGGCGGCAATCGGCGACGACCGGCGACCGGCGACCGGCGACCGACAGCGGCCGGCGACGAAGGTCGCGACCGGTGGCGGGGCGGCGGTCGACAACAGACTAGGGATATATTCGACATTTAAACTTTGGTGAAACAATAACCTCGTAATGTAATCGGATTACATAGCATTTGCTTTGTAATCCAGATTACAAATCTTCACTACCTTTTGTAATTCAGATTACATTACATTATAAGTTTTAAATCAAACCAAACAAAATAATCGACTTTGTAATGTAATCTGGATTACATTACAAGGTAGATTACAAACGCAGCCTAAAGAACTTGATCGAACTTGGATAAATATTCTATACATTAAATTAGATAATTACCAAATCACAAAACTAACTTATTTGTTTATTTTACAAAATAAACATGTCTACCATAATAATCATTTTTAAATCTAAACTTCTAAAAAAAAACTATAATTTGCATTATCCACATCCCTCTATAGACTACCATGGGCCAAGAGAGGGGAAAAAACCATATAGTTTGCTCCCCTGCAACTCCTACTCTTTGTTAACAGACATCATCTTCTACTCAGCTGCAGATTGACACAACAGCCAAAAGAGGCAACATAAGAAAGCATCTACGTCCATCTAGACACATGAGGTATCAGAATGGCCCATATCTCAAGGAACCTTACATGTCATATGAACACTAATAAGTAATCCAAACATACACTCCATGAAATGAATTCAAATCTTTGCGAACATGTTCGAGTTATTAAGTCATATATGTTCTTTGCGTTAACTTACCACCCCATAATGGACGGAAGGATCAACTGAGTAAAGCATGAGAATCAATGTGGGAAGAGCTTTACATTCCACAATCTACAACAATGATTTAGGGAAACAAAGGTTTAAATAAACAGAGGAAATGTTTCAACTTCGAAAATAAAAAATATGAATTTCTTAACAAATTACTTGATTTTTGTGACTTTCATTCTTAAATGACAAAGTACTCAAGGCACCTGCAGCAGCTCTCGTCAATATATTCCAATAGTTGCACAAGGGGGGGAATCCCACCTTCAATCCGGTATAAATTTATCTAAATCTATTAACATAAATTTCAATTTATTTTCTTGGCTTAACAGAGGATATGATTTATAAAGCAACTCCAAATAATTATTAGCTATAGTAGTGACCTTAAGTCTAGCTCTTGTATATTTATTTATTTATTGCCTACCTTCAAGAAGTATCTGTTAGATCTCCAAAAATGGTTTTCATTTTTTTCCTATAATCAAATTTGACTCGAGTAACAAAAAAAAAATCTCCTTGTTAATATAAAAGAATTAGCACACCAATGAACCAAATTACTGGGAGCAGATCTCCTGATCCGCAAATTGCGGACCAGGGGATGGTCCACTACATATAGACCTTTGATTTGAATAAACCCTACTTATTTAAAGATGGGGTCCATTCAAATCAAAGGTCCAGATCAGTGGACCATTCCCTGGTCCGTAATTTGCGGACCAGGAAATCCCTGCTGCAAATTGCTTGCTCATTTCATTTTCCAAAAAACTGAACTACTGTCTCCATAAGACAACTTTAAAATTAAACTTGTTCTAATGATTTTTCATCTTGAAGTTTTCTATATATATTTGATTTGGCTTGGCTGGCTAGCAAATACCCCGTCTTTGTTGTTAAGCGATGATTTTAGGGGTGTATTTGATTCAAGTTATCATGTATAACCTTGGTTATATGATTATCAAGTAATCACATAACCAAAATTATGAGGAATGAAATATAACCAAATGTTGTTTGGTTCAATGTAGGTAATGCAATAAAAACATATTTATTTGAAGGTTTTAATAAATAATTTAGTTTAATATTTTATTATATTACCGTTAGTTACAAAACCAACCGTACATAATAATAATAATAATAATAATAATAATAATAATATTATTATTATTATTATTATTATTATTATTATTATTTAAACTCTATTATATTTTACTATATTTTCAGGTTTTTCTTTATTTTTATATTTTTTTGTTTTAAAATTTTTCATTTTTTTATTTTTTTAAGTTTTTTATTTTTTAGGTTTTAAAAAAAAAAATAGGTTTTTTTTCTATTTTTTATAAATTTTTTAATGTTTTTTAACATTTTTTATTATTTTTTACGTTTTAAAACTTGTTTACGTTTTTTCTATTTTTTATAATTTTTAAAATTTTTGAATGTTTTTTTTTTTCTATTTTTAATGTTTTTTTATATTTTTTAAAAAAAAATTTACCCTTTTTTTATTTTTTAATTTTTTTATGTTTTTTTATTTTTTTATTTTTTTATTTTATTTTTTTTATATTTTCCATTTTTTACTTTATATTTTCCCTTTTTGTCATATTTTTCTCTTATCCGAGGATATTTTTGGTAAAACAAATTCGATAATCCCGAAATCAAGAAAAACCTCAATTTTCAGAGGTTTTCCGATTCCTTGTTGCATGCTCCTTTTGTTGACGTGTTGGACATGAAACATTACTCGAAAATCATCGATTATCTAAATCAAACAAAGTTTTTGTTAATAACCTTAGATGGATAATCAAGGTTATCAAAAATAATCCTCAATCAATTACACCCTAGATGAGTTCCATTAATCATCGGAATTAGGATATCCAAATGTCGTCGCACCGCTCAGGGGTAATTCGATTTTGATTGTACAATTATAGTTCAGTCGGATATATTTATTTCTCATCTCTCCTAAAACTTCCATGTTATTTTTTTTCAAATCACGTTTCTCAATTCTTTTTTCTAACGTTGTTAAGGATAAAGGCTGATTGTGTTATTGAAAATTTCTACTAAGAAATTCGCTACCTCTATGGCATGAAGAACTGCTGTCATATACTCCCTTCTTGATATCAAACACTGATTGAATTACAATTTTGATTGACAATAATTTAACAATATTAAATTAAGAAAATAAAATGATTAATTAATTATATTGTAAACCAATCGGTATCCTATATTAAAAAGAGAGTAGCGTGGCAGCCGCTCTTCATGCCACCAAGATAGTGAATTGCCTGACTAGAAATTTTTAGTAACGCCAACGGCATTTATATGCAAATATAAAGCATTGGAATGCCTCGTATGATCGGTCCTAAAGCTATGTGTAAGGATGTAAACTAGAAAATTATAGTTACATACTGTAGGAGAGAGTATTTTATTTGATTTTATTACAATTCGACCTCTTGCCATTATAATAATATTTACCTCGTAACATTCAACTCAACCATATGACTATAAAAACAAACCAGTCAATATGTTATTTTGTTCAACTAAATTGCGTCCTACCCTTAAATTAAATATAAATATTCATCGATAAAAAAAATTATATTTATATCTTTAACTAAATTTCATTCAATAAATACTATATGTTATCTAGTAATAATTTTAATATAATCAACTAAATCAGGTTATATCTTACTATTTTATTAAAAATCTCCCCCCTTTACTAACTAACTTTGGTGAAGCCTAAAATGAATTTACGTTACTATTCATTTTTCTATTCACACTAAAAATAATTCAGCTACGACGTATTATTATGAAATTTTCTTATCATTAATTTTCTTGAGTGTTTTATATAAAAAATTATAGTTTTCTTTAGTCCCACATTTTAGAATTGACAACACTATGATCAAAAAAACTCCTATAAATATTTTAGGCCGACGATGTTAAAAAATATACTTTTCTTAGTTTCTTTTACTAAGATAAGTGTAATATTAAATTAAAATAATTTTTTGCATAGGGAAGTCCGTTACAGTAGTTTATTGCTGGGATTCTCTAGCGTCACCCTTATATTATTGCACTATTGCATGGGTCTGACGATCTTACCCAAATAATTAATTCTTAAGGGTGACACTAAAAATCCAAATAATTTGGATTTTTTAAAACCTAAATAATTTATATATTATTATATTACACACGCAACGCGTGTGCACAATCACTACAACAAAAATGACTTTTCGCGGCGTACCATCAACGGCGTGCAGTTAAAGCACGCCGTTAATAATAGTTTTTACGGCGCGCCTAATTATGTGTGCTGCTATATGCTGCGAATAAATATTATAAAATATTAGTATGCAATATGCACCGTTAATAATCTTCAAAATTTTCTAAATATTTAACCAAAAATTTTCACGCAAAACAAACCTCCCGTGAATATTTTTCCGTGCACCCTCATCTGCCCGTGAAACATATCCTCACACCCGAAACATATCCTCACGCCCAAAACTGCCCACAAAACCTAAATTCGCTACCACTTCCTCACGCTAACTCCTGTCGTCGGAACCTCCCCGCCGCAGCCCTAAACTCCTCTCCGCTAACATCTTCACCCGTCCTCTCTCCATCGAAGCCCTCTCTGGCCTAGTCGGGTGTTGCCGTCACCTTCTTCCGCTGGGTGTGATCCTGCTACCTCAGCGACCAGCACCCACCCTATGCGTGGAACCTTGTGGTCGACCTCCTCGGCAAGAACTTTTCGACGCCAAGTGAAACTCTGTCCACTCCATGCAATCCGAGGGCCTTCTCTCCATGCCTCCTACAATGGTGATCTTGATTTTTAGTACTGCCACATCTCCAAAGGTGCATGCCCCTTTTCCATAGCAGATAATGGGTGTAGATTGCATGACAGAAGAACTTAAGGTAACTCTTATCTTCTATTCTCAAGCAAAATTTCTTGATGTTGATGCTAATGTTTTTTTATATAGGCAGACCTCTTGTTATATAAAATTTCTTCAAAGATTGTTTGTGATCCAATTGAAGCAAGGAAGTTTTCTGATCCAATCTTTGCTTGTGTAGGAGATTATGGGTGAGAAATTATGGATCAGTTATTTTAGATTCTTCATCATCCAAAAATCTGTTTGACTCTATCCTGTCAACACAGACAATCATGTAGTTTTAGGTTGTGTATGTAATAGGATTTCCTCTTTTCTTCATGAAATCTCTTTGTTATTTTTTAGTCGAATTGTTAGATCCATGAATCCTTTTCTGGTCATTAAATAGTAGTCATGCCATTCATGCTAAGTATGTTAAATAAGTCTGTCAAAGTTTCAATTATATATAGATGTTAACTATGAACTGTTTGATAAATTGTCTCGAAGATATTTCGTTGTTACTTTCAACAAGAATTAGTGAAGCAGAAAATTAAAGATTTCTCACTAGATTTGTTGAATGACTCTCTAAGAAATGCTGCCATCAGTCATACAATCATCTCAAGTAATTTATTCATTTATTCATGTAGTCTTAGTGATGCTGGTTCTCTCTGGAATTGTTCTGCTGCCCGTTCTTCTAGTGGTTGCAACTGAACCTGCACCATCTTCCACGGATAGCAATAGTGAAGGAAGCTTCAAGAACCTTGACAAATTGACCATGGGGCATGTCAATCTAAGCTATGTTGGTCTCTGGAATTTATCCTTCAATGATTTGTAGGTCATGTAAATGTCGCTCGTCATTTAACAGCCGAGGTTGAAACATTGCTTTTAGCCACATTAATACACGAGGTTAGTAAATGCTCTATAATTCTACTACTTTTATTTCTGCTTTCTTTCATTATGCTTGGTGGCAACTGAAGGCCATTTTCTTCAAAGGTGATGCATGCTTTAGATTTTGACCCTCATGCCTTTGCACATTTCCATGATGAGTGAAAGAGATGAAGGCGTAGTCAGGTATCAATTTGCAGTTTGTCATTATAACTTATTCCTCTTGTTACTTTATACATAGCTTCTAGTTACTTTTTTTGTGTGTCTGTAACTATCCTTAAAGGTCACTATGCAAGTTATGGATGAGAAGTTTGGTTGTGCAGTTGCACGTATTGTCCTGCCCCGACTAGTTATGCATACTAGATACCATTATGGGGTAAGTTGCACCAAACTGTTATATTCATTATGCATTTGGAGTATGATAATTAGTTTAGCATTGAAACTTGAGTTTGTAATTTCTATTGGCTTGATGATTTTATTATTGTTTGGTAGGCATTTTCTCAAAATTGGTGAAGGTCCGAGCCCACCCATTGGTTTTCAGGTGGCTTTCCTTTTGAGCTTTAAGTATTTTATTTAGTAGCTCCGTACTTTTGTATGTGTACCCTAGAAAAAGTGGGCACTTTAATTTGGTATTTGATTACTTGCTCAATTCTGTTATGGCAATGATTCTTCGTAATAGAAAAGAATGTTCTCACAAATTTGTGAGAATTGAAGATTTTTCTCATACTATGATGGAATTTCTTTTAAGCTTTTTCTAATATTCATATTTGGTCTTTTACATTTCAACACTTGGACCTTTAGTTGTTGTCTTTGAAATAGAGTTATAATTCTTTATTTCTACTTGTTTTGGATCAGTAACTCAATAAAGAGATGATGAAATTAGGCCAGACCTTATTTTCATGGCTCCTTGTTCGCAAGACAAATGCTTAGGGAGCTAATATGTTAGTTGGCAAAGAGGAGAAACATCTGGTAAACAATTGCAACCATTGCAGATCAGGTTCTATTCATAATTAAAGTTGACTTAATTTTAGTGCTAGATTAGGTCCTCAGGACTGCATACCCCACCCTTCTATAACCAAACTATCTATGGCTGCCACCTCCGATAATCAAAATATCTTTGCTAATTTCCTCCTTATTCTTCATCAGTTGAGAATTTAGCAGACGTGTCTTTGTTCACCTATAAGACTACCTGTGATAGCACTGGTTTCAAGCAACAAAAAAAAAATTAATAAAACAACTCAGCCACACAATTCATAGTTGGTTACTTAATTGTCATGATGTTCTTTGCAGTTAGCATTCCCCAAGGGCCTAAATTCAGCACCAGGAAGACCAAGAGTAGCTCCCAGCAGTCCTGTAATTTTCGAAGTCACTTTGGAGTATGTTCCAGGCCTAGACAATGAGTAAACCTTGTGCTTCCAGTTCCATCCACTTGTTTAGAGGAGTTAAAGAAATGAGCTTGGAGAGCTTAAATTTTTTTAATCTGTAAGTTATATAAAGATATAAAATATGTGGGAATATTTCTTTCTCATTTAAATATCCTACAATTCTTCAGCTTTTTATTCAGATTGAATTCTGATTTATTCTTTATAACTAGTTAAAATTTGTGATGTATCCCCCAAATTGCATCTACATATCCAAATACAAAAGTGCATCACATTATTCTTGTTGGATCATGTTGGAAAGTTTGGGTTGATAAGGTTTTGGTGGAAAAGGTGGATCTAATTCGATCAAATGATGAAATGCAGTTTCTCGATGATACAATAGGAAGCATGGTCGCATGGTTATCTAAATTTATAGTATTGTGTGATTGATACATATTATACTAATTTGTTTGGATTGTAAGTTGAATTGTTATTATGTAATTGCTAGTTTGTTAGAGATTTCATATCTTGTTTTAGATCTTTTGAGTTTTTGTGGTATAATGAAAAACTATAACTTTTATTAATTTTGTATGGATTTGATTTGCACTAAAATTGTTGTAAAATTTTAATTTATTATTTTCGTCAAATTATTTTCTTTAATATAGTTAAGACCATCAACAGCATACGTTTGCGCGCTGCGGATAGTATTTTCTGCAGCATGCAAAGCACGCCGTGAATACTATTATCCGCGGCGTGCTTTGCGTGCTGCGGAAAATACTATCCGCAGCGCGCAAAGCACGCCGCGGATGTATTTTCCGCAGCGCGCAAAGCACGCCGCAGATAATAGTATTTGCGACGTGCTTTGTGTGCTGCGGAAAATACTTTTCGCAGCACGCAAAAGCATGTCGCGGAAAATACTTTTCGCAGCACACAAAAGCATGCCGTGGATAATTTATGACTTTCAACAGCTTTTAATTGTGCAGCGCGCATTGCGCGCTGCGAAAAGCGAATTTGCACGCTGCGAAAAGTCATTTTTGTTGTAGTGAATCACACTAGTATCTTATTAAATTTTAACTCGTATCTAAGTGTGTAGGGGTTTAGGAACACAGGAAGTCGAGCGAGAGACGCAGCTAGCGAGAAGGAAGGCACGGGAGAGAGTCGACTGACTCGGTTCGTCCGAGGGACGAGGTGCTACGGAAAAGTACATCGTCGGACGAGAAGAACGCGCACGGTAGTCCGAGAGATGAGAAACCGGGAGAAAGATTACTTGAGAAGAAGGCCGAAAAATGGGTTCGGGTGAGCCCTATTCTGGTTGTCCGAAATCACTCAAATGAGCGAAGCAGTGAAAAAGTCAAAGGAGAAATTTGGAGCTCAGTAGTAGCTGCTAGAGACACCTTCAATAGAGTGAAGGCGCCCCCGCAACCTTCTAGTGAAAGGCGTCTTTAAACACTTGAAGGCGCCTTCAAGTCTTTAGGGAAGGTGCCTTCAGCCAGTTGAAGACGTCTTTAACTAGACAAATTTTGTCGTTGGCAAAGGATAAAGCCATATCTTATGGTGCCTCATTGGAGGCGTCTTCCAACCAATCATAAGTTTTTCAGGAGCTATAAAAAAATTCATGGACCTAGGAAATAGAATATAACACTTATAATTGAATCTTTTTGAGTTCTGTTTTATAATTAAGTGTGTTAACTGATATAAAAAGGCTTCTCCTCCTAAAGGAGAATTTAGTGTGCTTCTAATTTCTTTAGATTAAGAACTTCTCTAATTGTAATCAAGTAATATTTTTATACCTCATACTTTTTTAATCGTTTATTTTATTTATGTAAATGTTGATTGTTATTTTTAAACTATAAAGATCGACAAACGTTCGATTAAATTTTATTTTATAGGATTATTCAACCTCAACCGTACTACGCCAAGGGTCTAGCAAATATATGTATATATTTAAATCGAATTAGAGGGAGCAATTTCTATGGACAACGAGATGAAAGACCCTCCTCTCCTCTCCTCTCCTCTCGTAGCCGTACTGCGTCAACTCGCATCCGACATTGTTCTTGATGCCCAACTACAAAATAAATCCATCCATCCTAATTGTATTTTTTTTTATTATTCATGTAATAAAACGATTATATAATTTAGACCTGATAATTTTTTATAAGTAGTGATTTTAAAAGGATATTTAATGTTAAAAATAATTAAAATGTCAATTTTTTATTGATTCGGTGAAGAAAACAAAATATTTTTTATTTTTTTTTATAATTTATTCTTGAGTACTCCTCATTTGATATAATTTAATGAACAAGCTACCATGTAAGAAACTAATCATGATCATTTCAACTGCACCCGATCATTATTGAGAATTATCGGTTCGACTAATTCAACAGTTATTGTAACGTTGACTTTAAATTTTAACCGTCTAACACGGTTAACGATTTAGAATTATCAATTTACTGTTTAAGATTATTATTATTATTTTAAAAAATATATTTAAAATTTATAAAAAATTAATGGTTGACATTTTCCATTGACCGGTTAATTATATAAATTATTTTTTTAATAAATGTATATGTTTAATAAAATTATATATATAATTTTATTATTAAATAAATTATATACCTTTTTCATAAAAATTATTATCCAAATTAAATAGTTTTGTCAAATAAGTAAAATAAAATCATTCGGTAATTAAGATAGTTAAATAAGTTTAATAAATTTAATAAGTTATTTTAGAATAATTTCACATCAAATAATTCCAAACAAATAATAAATTAATTTTAATAGATA
The DNA here is from genome assembly GCF_018446385.1 of Zingiber officinale. Classification (NCBI taxonomy): domain Eukaryota; kingdom Viridiplantae; phylum Streptophyta; class Magnoliopsida; order Zingiberales; family Zingiberaceae; genus Zingiber; species Zingiber officinale. Next base: position 113,527,089 of record NC_055996.1, read on the forward strand.
GATAGAATAGACTAATACAGTAAATAGATGTTAGAATAATCCAACATTGAAGAATACAGAGTAAATATGTTAGAATTTAGTTTAAATAGGAAGGTAAAATAAGATAATTAATATTAAATCACACTATTAATATTATTTAAATATTATAAATATATTAAATATAAAAAATTGCACAATTGGACCCATCAATTCGGCGATTAATTGAGCCCCTTGACAATAACCAATTCTGACCTGACTAATCAGATCAATAAGCAACCGACCTGTTAATCCAATTATAAGCTCAAGTCCGATTCTATTTTGACTCAGGCTATGAATAGGTCTAATTGATAACCGACTTGTTAAGTCAATTATAGGCGCAAGTCCGGTTCTTTCTGACTCAGGCCATGAATAGGTCTAATTGGTAACCAACCCGTTAAACCAATTATAAGCTCAAGTCTGATTCTGTCTCGGGCCATGAATAGGTCTAATTTCAAGGCTCAGTAATACTTGCATAATATCCAGTAATATTTGCATAACATCCGTCTCTCTCCACTGAATTAATGGTAATTGCACTATCAAATCAAATGAGGAATGATATTTGCCGCGACAACTCACCGCGATACATATCCACGACACTGTTGGCAGTCCTCGTGGCCACCTCCACCTCAGCGCTCTCTCTCCGCGACGCGAATGAAATCCACTCGGGCCAAAACTTGTTCCTCGCGTGCCCTAACAAGCTCTCCCCTGCCGTTTTCTCTTCTCCCTCCCCTCCCCAGCCCTAACTTCTTCGAAATCGCCGCAGCCCATTCTCCCTCCTCGCTGAAGCAGCAACGACACCCTCCCCAGCCCCAACTCCTTCGAACAAGTTTTGCCCCTTCTTCCCCCTCGCTGAAGCAGCAACGGCACCCTCCCCTGCCGTTTTCTCTTCTCCCTCCCCTGCCCTAACTTCTTCTAAAGCGCCACAGCCCCTTCTTCCCCTTCGCTGAAGCAACAACTGTTCTTCCTCAGCGAGGCTCGTCTCCCTCAGCGTTCGGGAGAAAGGATAGGGGATCGGTCTGTGGACCGATCAGTAATTCCCGTTGCCTCCTGATCGGTCCACAGACCGATCATTCGCGTCGCGGAGAGAGAGCGCTGAGGTGGAGGTGGTGGCCACGAGGGCTGCCAACAGTGTCGCGGATATGAATCGCGGCGAGTTGTCGCGGCAAATATCATTCCTCTTAACATAAATAAGGAAAAAAATATTTATATCCGTCTCTCTCCACCGAATTAATGGTAATTGCACCGTGAAAATCAAATTAACATAAATAAGGAAAAAAAATATTTTTACCCCGATCAAATTTCATTATCGAAAGAAAAAGATAAAAATCATTTCATTTAGGCAGATTATACAAATTATTACTATGATTATTCATACACTATAAGGACATTAGAAGGTATTTATTTATGCAATAGTCTTGGTGTGTTTTATATAAAAAAGATATTTACAAAAAAAGATTTAAACAACTATAATAATGCTAACAACACATCCACTAAAAACATCACTAGCAATAGCAAGGGAGACTACTTTCACTACTAATTTCTGTATTTTAAAAGAAGAGTCACAATCTCTTAAATCATTTCTTACTAACTGATTAAGAAATGCAGTATTATTTGCAATCCAGATTGTTTGTATTAATTTTGCAATTGGCAGAGATAAAATTAAAATACAAGATCATTGAAAAATAATACAAACAATATGAAAAATAAATACTCAGAGTGTAAAATATCGGGACACTTCAGAGTTAAAGGGGGGTAAATAACTCATCGCGCTCGCTCACTCGCTTCCTTCATAGGTGCTGATTTGTATTGGATAGAATTGAAGTCAAACTCTCAATGCTAACATAAAGATTTACTTAATATTCACCGCAAGATGAGATGACTAATCCAATGATCCACACTCTCACACATCCACTATAAAAAAAGCTCCTCGAAAACACTCCGATTATGGAAAAACCTCGTACAATCTCACATGGAGAAATACAATAAGAATACAAGCATAAATGGAAGTAAACACTTTACAATGAAATTTTTGCTTAGCTTTCTATCTTCTTGTTGCTTGGAATCGCTTTTTGCTGATTCAGAAGTGCAGCAACACTTTGTCGGTTCGCCCTGAATCATCCAAGAAGTGGTGGAGAGAATCGTATATGTGCTTACTAAGTTTGAACCTCGCTGTCGTCTTTATACTCCGCAATCTACGGCTCCCAATCGATTACCACATGAGATCTGAGCAATCCCAACCATCCAAATCTCACAACTTGTGCAACGATCATATCCCAATCGATCAACTAATCGATTGGGAGTAGTTGGATCGATAAGTTAATCGATTCAGCAACCTTCTGTGCCACCACAGAAGACCCCGGAATCGATTGTCCAATAGATTCTGGCTTCCTCACGTTATTGCGAGAAAATAAACTCCAATCAATCGACCAAGCAACTAGAGTATCCCAATCAATTGACTAATTAATTAGGGAGCACACTGTGCTTTTCACGCGAGTGGCCTCCAATCGATCAGCTGATCGATTGGAGTAGCCCCAATCGATTAGCTGGTCGATTGGGCTATCCTTGCTCGTGAAACTCTCCTAATTGATCAACTGATTGATTAGGTTCTGGTTCAATCGATTGACTGATCGATTGACTAACCCTAACTTGACTAACTCAAGTCTAGGGTTCCTAATCTCAACATCCGGTTAACTGTGACCTGTTGGGTCTCCTTCATGCTTAGCATCTAGTCAACCTTAACATGTTAGGACTTCATCATCAAGTGTCTGGTCGATCCTTTGACACACTTGGACTTTTTCTCCCCGTGCCAAGTGTCCGGTCAACCTTGACCCACTTGGATTTACCGTCTCATGTCAAGTGTCTGGTCCTCCATGACTCACTTAAACTTCCAAACACCAGGTATCCGATCAACCTTGACCCACTTGATTTTTCAACTGTCTGGTTTCACTCATCAGGACTTCCTCGCTGTCTAACTTCACTCACTAAGACTTTTCACCTGACTTCACTAACCAGAACTTTTCACATCTATTCGATTTCACTCACCGGGACTTTTCACACCAAGTGTCCGGTCAACACAAACTCACTTGGATTTTCATCTTCCGTCAACCTTCCCGTTGAACTTGACCTTACCTAACCTCAATTATGACTTCCAGTCAAATATCCAATCGACCTTGACCTATTTGACTCTTCTTCACATCAAACTGATCAATCTTAGACCAGATGGAAATTGTACCATCAATCTCCTCAAACATATAATTGCACATACAATCTTCATATATATAGTTAAATATCAAAACTCAAACATCACGATTCAAGCTTAAGATAATTACTCAAACTTAGTTAACTTGGTCAATCTTGACTGGAAAAATTGTAACAATAAAAATACAAAAGTGATAAAAATTGAGATGAGAAATCATTTTCTATACATAAAACTATTATTCTACATGAAGTGAGATGAGAAATTATCCAAACTAATTATTTTGTTAAACATAAATTGCATATCTATTTACAATGAACTTTAAGGAGAAAAAACATAGATATCAAATCAATTGAGCAAATAATGACCAATAAGTTTGAAAGTTAAAAAATGCTGACAAAACTAATTATTGCAACTCGTCATCAACTCCATATTTGATATACAATGGCCATTTACTTGTCTTACCACAGAATTCAGAATATCACGTACGCACCAAACAAACAAACAAAAAAGCCTTCACTTTTCATGCCTCATCTTCATCTTTGTTCATCCCTTCTTTCCTTCGTCAAAAAACCATCAAGGTAGTGTGAGCAAGATATGAACAAAAAATAAGTTTTATTTTGATTCTCACAATTCAGATTGTTGTACCAACCTTCAATTGCAAAAGGCATCTTCAAAATAGTCTCTCCAAACGGTACAGGAAATATTTAGCCTCCTTCATACTCATCCCATCCACCAACCAACAATAGTAAGTTCTATAAAAATTAATGAGATATCTGATATATTATAAGAATATTGTATTATATTTCATACTCCTTCATAATCATCAAAATTTTATGTAATTTAATAGAACTTTTATTTACCTCTAATCTTAGCTGATTATTTTTGTTAAGTATAACTCATCTAGTTTTATTGAACTTATGTGAAATGACACAAAATTCAATTTAGATAACATGCAACTGTCTAGGCAGCCCCTAAATTAGTTAGATCATTCTATTATCAAAAAAAGTTATCAAATCATTCTGATTCCACCAACAATTGCACACATTTGAATCATATTCTACAAAAGTTCATATGACCAGTAGGAATGCATAAAAATATTATATTATACACGTGTATTTTAAAATAAATGGAAAATTTTAAGTCTATTATTTTTTCATGATAAAGTAACACTAAAACGTATATTAGTTAATCCTATAGTAAAGTATACAGTTTATCCTATAGTAAAGTATATGGTATGGTTAAAAAACATGATGAGCCAAATAATACTAAACCTAGAATGATCGATTTGATTTCATACAAAATTTCCAACAATCATCTAGATAAATTAGAAAAGTACAAATAAAAATTCATCCTAACCGTCAACATTCTCAGATCCCGTTAAGGAGAAAAATCCCTAATAATGTACCGTAATTAAATCTCAACCTGATCTATCACTAGAGAATTTAACCATAACATATTACCCTAAGAACATATGGGATGGTTTAAGATTATACGAAAGAAGACCAGGGTTAATTAAGATTCGATTGGTTTAAGAGATAAGAAAAATAATCTCGTGTTTAATCAATTACAATGGTACTCTCTCAACAAAAAAAAATAATCTTGACAGAATTAATCAATGGATTGACACTAATTCACTAATCATCCGAATTGAAAGATCGATACAGTTGACTTCTTCCTTTGGAAATCGAGGCCAATGCAATGGATTAGTTACAGGAGTGGAATCTCTCCCACTTGAGATTGAGAGGTAGAATCTCAGGCGAAACATAAATCCCTCGGGCAGGCTGGACGGACCTTCACCTTGTTTTTTTGCCGCTGCAGTGGAGTCTCTCCAACTGAATATGACGTTTGACCTGTTTAATTCCTTATCAAACAGATAAGGGCACAAGAATACTTGTCTCTAAAATTCTGCACTGCTAAAATGCACATAAACATTTTCCCCTGTTATTATCCACATCAACGGCTATAAAGCTCGACCATAATTCATTTCATCCTCCCATAATGGCTCATGCACACATCAACCCTTTTTCCATTTGATTTCAAGTGGAGCGTTTCGAGCGAAAGCATAATAATTAACAGGGAAAATTACAAGAAAATTATACAAAACTCTATCAAGCAAAAAAAAAAAAAAGCAGGAATATAAAGATTTTGAACAAAAAGTATCAACAGGTGTTTCACCTTCATGAAGCTTTGTTCGAATAAATCAAACCACCACCAAAGAAAACTATAAATCCAAGATGGCTGATAAGATAAACTTTTTCTTTTTATCATTGCGATACACTGTTTTTCAGTTTAAAAGGACACACTACCAACAATCATATGAAGATATGATGTTGGATCTTCTTGATGATATATATTTGCAATTGGCTGAGATGTTGCTCTGACAGGCTGATAAAACTTCTTGGTTTTCATTTATAAGGTTTATTCCTGTGTCAAGATTTGGAGGAAAACAAATAGTTGTTATGTACCAGAAAAAATTATACCAAGTTAAGTGCAAAATAGCTTAATTTATCTCATCAACAACATTGATACAAGCATTTTTAAATAGTTTCAATTGCTTTAGGAAAACCATTTCAATCTGACCATTATTTCTCTATTTAACCACTTGAATCTACAGATCAGCAAACACAGTGCTATTAGGAAGACAAATTAAGGTAACAAGACCATCAACTGAGTGCAATAGAACCAATAAGATATTTAATTTGAAGCTTATAGGAGATGAAGGGAGAGGGAACAAACAGAAGAAACATGCAAAGATAACAAGTTTGCATGATCACCTGCACTCGAGGGGCTTAACAATGCAAGAAGAAGAAACAAGTTTAGAATATATATTCTATTGTGGCAAGTTACTTTCATTGCTAACGATCATGAAACTGTATTATGGTCCCCCATGTCTTGGCCATTTGCACTAATGGCTAGTAGCCACCCGTGATTTACCCCCTCTGTGTTGGCCTAAGGACGGGTTGGCGGGGGCGCGGGGGGCGAGCGAATCGGCTTTTTGCCACATGAAACTGTATTATGGTAGTTTATGCTGACAGAAACATCTAAAAAAAATGTTTAGCTACTGATTAAAAATTGGAAAAAAAAAATAGATGATTTAGAAGCACAAATTCAATGGTATAAATAATATTGCTCTTTCTAAGACTAATAACAACAAACAGGTTATGAGCATAGCAATTGTACCGTTAGATTTTGTTCCTCGGCAGCTCCCTTCTTCTCATTTGTCTTCCCAGTTGCCACCATTTCTGCCATGATTTCCTTCTTCTTCTTCAGTTTGGTGCGGGGCTTCGTCGGATGCAGGTGGCGCGCCTGGAAGCCCACCATGGCTCTCAGCAGCAACAGCAGCGCGCCCTCCACCTCCGCCCCCTTTCCACTCGGCTCCATCACTCGCAACGCCCTCGCCACCGCCTCCATTGTGCTCACACAACCCTGGAATGGCTCCTTCCTCAGCACCAGCTCGGACTCGAACGTGCTCGGCCCCTCCACCCCCGGATCGTATCCGCCCAGTGAAACCCTAACAGCAAACCGCTCGAGGAACGGCGCGCTCGCCGCCGCCATCTCCTTTGCTTGCCTCCACGTGCCGTCGAACACGACGAGGACGGAGGGCAGGGGCCCCGACTCGGTGGCAAAGAGGGAGAGATCCCTGCCTCCGGGGAAAAGGAAGACAGCGGAGGGGCGATCGGTCGCGTTCCGGTAGAGGGAGTCGAGGGGGGAATGGGAGCCGAGGCGGAGTCGGCGGCCAGGGAGGGTGTGGCATCGCAGGAGGGAGCGGGAGAGAAGGGGGAGGGTGGAGAGAGGGTTGCGGCGGAGGGCGTGGGGATGGTGGAGGACGATGATAGTAGTGGAGGTAGGGATCGGCTGAGCAGGGAGATGGGCGCACACGCACACGCTCACTGGCCGTCCGCACCCGTCCCAGCACATCTCCCGTCCGCCTTCCTCCACTCTGGCGGCCGCCGCCGCCCCTTCTTCGGCATCGTTACGACCGCCACCATCCACTTCGTCACTTCCTCCCATGATGCAATAGGAAAAATTATAAGAAAATTATATAAAACTTATGAATGCCAGGTTATTAGAAAAACTTTATCCGGCAAAAAAATAAAATAAAATAAAGCAGGAATATATTGACAAAAAGGTGGAAACGCCACCTAGCGGCTCCTGACCCCGGCTCTATAAAATTTTAGAGGGAGTAAATCACGATTAATACTGGGTAGAAATATATTGATGTGTTTTAATCCCTAAAATAAATAAATAAAATAAAGCAGGAATATAGAGACTTTGAACAAAAAGGACCAATAAACAAATGCCTTGAAGCTTCAAAAAGTTAAACCACCATAAAAAAAAAGAAAACTACATACCCAAAATTACATTTGGCACTCAAAAAAAATGGTAGCAGGAAATCATAATTTCTCCCATCTTTCTACCATTGCCCTTAGTTGTAAGACAAACCAAATTCAACAAATGTTTGATAAGGAATAGGAAGAGCATGCCCCCTCGGATGGGTCTAGTGGCTAGCGTATGAGATGTTGTCATAATGAAATCTGGGGTTCGAATCTCGACAAAGCCGAGGTAAATACCTTTCTTATGTGCTAGTTATTATTACAAAGACTAGTAGCCGTCCGTAATTTACCTTTTCCATGTTGACCCTGGGACGAATTGACGGGGGACACTGGGGCAAACGTATTCATCTTTTACCACAAGGAATAAGAAGAGCATATTACAGAAGTTTTAGAGACAACATAAGTAAAGCAGATTACACTAAAATTCCCAAAGTGATTGTCAAAAGAAAAGGCAATGTCATCTTAAGAATAATGATGTTAATTAGCTAACTAACTAGAAAAGATAACCAAGTATAGACTTTGTTGAACAACTTCAAAGAGAAGTTTCAGATTGTCATTTATATATAATCGCTTCTTTGTCTTTGGTCTTTTTTTTTTTCAAGTGTAATTAAATAAGATATAGTTATCGATCAGGATAACTTATATGCCATGAATAAATAGGAATTTTTTTTATCCATATCACATGTCAATTTACTAGCATTAGCAAGCTTGTATGCCTTGAGTAAATATGGTTTTATATCATATCACATTTCAATTTACTAGCATTAGCAAAAGCCATATCTCCTAGCATAATGTGGGTTCTAAATACTTTTAATGTGTCACTGAATAAATTTCATCTGAAGGTCCTTTTCCACTTCTCCCAATTTTCGAACTTCAAAAGTAATCACTACATCCTTATCCTTATTATATTATTGATTAAGGCAAATATACTAACAATTGGGTTAATAATTATCTCATTTTTCCAATTTCAAACTAAAAGCAATTTTTTTGTGTTATTAAGCAAAACACATGCATACATTATTTTTTCTGAATATGTGTAACAGGCACTGGGAGTACAAAGGCACCAATTGCATGACAATAAAACCCAGTTGGTGCAACTACGGCCTAGGTGACATTAAACCCTAATTCTAGATTATTGGGGTAAGAAGGGTATGCAGCTGCAAAAGGTAAGTGACGGCTGAAAAAGAGGTATGGCTTCATTTTTTTCACTGTGGTAATGTTTCAAAAACTATAAGATGAGAAGATACCAGTAAAAGGGATGACAATGACCAAAAGAATGAACTTCGTGGATGAGTATTATCATAAAATTGTAACAGCAATTATAATTCATATAGAGAAGCCAACATAAGAGTGTTATTTGGATCATATTCATCTGAGCATGTAGTAGCAGATAAACAACATACTGAGGCACTAGATCTTAGCTAGCAATGTAGATAAATTAAACACAGATGGAATAAACCTTGTGAGCCACTCCATCTCGTGTATAATATTTATTTGCAATTTCAAGGCATCTTTCATCTATTTCACATGCAACTAATTGGCCGAGTCTCAGGTAAAACCATTGCAATAGCTAAAGAAGAGTAACCTTCAGATAAAGAGCAGAAATTTTTAGCTGAGAATTATCCTTAATTATATAGCATTCTTTAAATAGAATGGTTAACAAATAAATCATAATTGCATCTATATTTAGCACATCCACAAGGAAATTAGCTCATTACTAGTCCTAATGATATAGGTTGATCAATAAACTGCAGCATAATATACTGTCCACATTTTCAACATAATGAGTCCAAAGTTTAGCACGTGTTAAATTGTCAAATCCTACAATATCGCTTAGTGAAAGCGAGTTCTAATCAAGACAGCAACAAATGAGGAATTAGGCCCAATTGTATAGGCAGGAGAAAATGATTATCTACCATTAAGTTTTATATAGAATGATGAGTTATGACAAGGTTATTTAACTAAATCTAATTTTTATATAGAATGACGAGTGATGACAAGATAATCTAGCTAAGTTCAAGTAATATTAATGCTTGAAAGCAAGCAATTAAAGAACAAATTCATGATCATGCAATTGCAATAACTGAAGAAAAAATACATGATGGAGGCAACAAAGTATTCAAAAGGTCTAGAGAAGAAAAGTAAGTGGATCCAAACAAAGATATATTTAAAGAAATCATATTGTATAGACATCAACTTCAATACACTTTCGTGCTCCAAGAATTTGTGCAAGAATCACTTCACTAGTAGTTGGGCTTGATCAGAAGATACCTATAGGAAAAAGTTATTTATTTAGGATCAGGTGCCAAAAGCTTAAACACTAAAGAAAATACATATATTTTGTGTTCGATCCAGGGCTGAGATGCAGAATAAAAAAAACTCTGGTCTCTGGTGTAATATTCATGTAGAATACAAGAGTTAAGACTGATATGAAAATACAAAGTTTGTGTATGGTTATTAAGTGAAATTTACTACTGCTGATTTTTTATCTTTCTCTTCAAGGGGATTGTTTAACTAAGTCATGGCTGTGATGAAAAGCACCTTCAATGATCACAATGAAATGAGTCACCTTCATGGGCAAATCTGACCAAAACATATAATCTCTTTTATTCCTGAACAACTTTGGTCCATTCCCAATTCGACGTAATTTATTATTAATGTTTTATCACCCTAAATTTTTATCCAATATGTAATTTCCTTATATGGTCATTTCGATATAGGACTAATCTATCATCATCAATCGTATTAAAGATGCCACAGTTCTGCTACGAATTCTCACATAAAAACGAGAAACGATTTGAAGGAAAGAGGTTCAAAAAGATCTCAAATTGCATATCAAACGAAATACATTCAAGACAAGATGTACTCTAGAACATGAGGCAAAAGCAACGAAACAAGCAGTAATACCTGCATCTGGCTTCCTGGATGTTTCTTCCCGCAGTTTACGAACTCGTCAAATCAAAATTACTTAAACCAGATTCCGCCCGCTGAAACGATGGGGAAAATAGCGAGATGTGAGCATTACCGGATGTTCGCGGACATTGGATAAGACACATTTGTATAGATGAGGCGTGAGGTTGATGACCTGCTTTCCCCGTAGCTGTTCTCCTCGGAGGTCACCACGGATGGGGAACGAAGGTGGGAGAAAGAGAGGAGGGGGACAAGGGGCCTTGATGGGAGAAGAGAGCTCAGCAGGGCACAGAGTGGAAGCGGTCGGATGGACATGGCCACGGAACCGGTTCGCCGCCTTGTATCAAAGTCAAAGTAAATAAACTACTTGTTATCCATAGACGCTTAGGGTGCGTTTGATTAAATTATCATGTATAATTTTAGTTATGTAATTATCAGGTAATCACATAATTAAGATTATAGAGAATAAAACATAATCAAATGTTGTTTGGTTCAACCTAGGTAATGCAATAAAAACTTGTTTGTTTGAAGGTTTTAATGAATACCTTAGTTTAATATTTTATCGTATTACCCTGAGTTACAAAATCAACTATACATATTATTATTATTTATTTTTTTATGTTTTTTTTACTTTTCTTTTTATATTTTTTTAACTTTTTTATGTGTTTTTTTTTATTTTTTTTAATGGTTTTATATTTTTCATATTTATATTTTTTTAATTTTTTTACATTTTTAAAATTTTAATTTTAAATTTTTTTTAAAAAATTTTTAATTCTTTTAATTTTTTATTTTTAAAATTTTTAATTTTTTTTTTAAAAAAATTTAATTTTTTAAAAAAACTTTTTAATTTTTTTAAAATTTTTATTTTTTAAAAAAAATTTTAAAAAATTTTATTTTTTTAAAAAAAATTTTAAAATTTTTAAAATTTAAAATTTTTATTTTTTATTTTTAAAATTTATATATTTTTTAAAAAAATTATTTTTGAAAATTATTTTTTTTTAAAAAATTTAAAATTTTTTAAACATTTTTTTTCTTTTTTCCATGTTTTTTCTTATCGGAGGGTATTTTTGGTATAAAAAATTCGTTAACCCCGGAATCAAGAAAAACCTTAGGGTGCGTTTGGTTTGCACCGTTTTCATTTTCATTTTCTAGAAAACGCGCGTTTTCTAGAAAACAGAAAACGACTTTTTGTCATTTTCTGTTTTTCTAGAAAACGATAGTCAATTTTTTAGAAAACGCGCGCGGAAAACGCAAACCAAACATCATTTTCCAGAAAACGCGCGTTTTCCAGAAAATGAAAATAGAAAACGCGCGTACCAAACGCTCCCTTAGTTTTCTGAGGTTTTCCGATTCCGGACTGCATGACCCTTTTACTAACGTGTCAGGCATGAAACATTACTCGGGAATCATCGAATACCTAAACCAAAAAAGGTTTTTGTTGATAACCTTGGATAGATAATCAAAATTATCAAGAATAATCCCGAACCAAACACACCCTTAAAGATATAACAATATAATATTCCCCGGGTCGTAGCGATGGAAAGTTTAAAGATATAACAATATAGGTTCATCATCTCAGAGTTAACGCTACATTAATTATTTTTTATATATAATAATATAATATAATCAATGGAATAAATAAAAATTTATTTTTAAAATAATTATCAAAATTACTAATAATTAATGATGATTAGATTATTGAATTCAGTTGTAACCAAAATAATGAAGAATTCAGAAAATAAACCATATAGATTTAATCAAAATAGTCTATAAAGTTTATTATGAAATTCAAATAATTTATTATCAAATAGGAAAACCATTAATAATTTATATTGAGAATGATAAAATTATTAATGATATTGAGATTTTATTAATATCAATGAAATTTATCATTAAGCACAATATTAATGGATCAATAAAATTTTACATTTGACTGGATATGATTGGTGATAAATAGGGGAAAAACTATAATGTAATGTAATTTTATTTTTTTTTATTTTTTGATAAGTGCTAGACAATTAAAAAGTTTTCAGGAAAAAGTCACTTAAAGTCAAATAAATCCAGGACAAAATTAAACCAAGAGACATCGGTTTGATTTTCCCCATCTATAACTGGGGCTGCAAATATAAATTTTACCATTTTAAACTTAAAAATATCATATCTGCGATCATAATATCTAAAATATTCTAAAATTCCTTTAAAATCTATAAATCCTGCATATATATCATCAGTATTCCATATTTTCGATTCAGAGAACATTCAATATACAGTATTGAAAAAAATATATATAAATTTGATAACAAAAATCATTAAGTTACTATTTAAAGAGAGATAGATTCATCAATAATATGTGTATGTGTTAACACGAAATATTGATAAGTGTTTCAATTTAAAGACAGCTCAATAGTGTTTCAATATTCAGTCTCAGTTATCTTAAACAAGGAGTTAATAATAGATCATCAAATATAGATTTTAAATGTTCATCTACTCCAGACTGAAGTTTTATGGCTTCGGATCATCAATACGACAGCTCAGTACTGGTCGTCATCCTCTTCTTCGTCTTTGTCCGTCGACGTTTATCATCACACAGAGGTAGCGAATCGGGCGGATAGCAATTTTTCATAACGCCATCAGAGTTTATCTGCAACATCAGAGAAGAAATGAGAAGTAAAATTATTTAAAATTGGTCGGCTGAATTATAATTGGACAATCAAAATTGAATTGAGTATTTTTATTCTCTTTCAGGAAATAGAAACTATGCACTTAACAATTAAAACACTCACTGTAACTGTGCGAACAGCTCCTCCACTCGCTGCATCGCTGGCTATAGCGAGTGATACAGCTTTCACTACTAATTTCTGCATTTTAAAACGGTTCCAATCTCTCAAATTACAATAATGCAAACAATATGAAAGCAAATACTCATAATGCTAAAAACAGAAATTGCATAAGTTGCCTTCACTTCTCACACCTCGGCTTTATCTTTGCTCATCCCTTCTTTCCATGCTCGGTCCAAAAAACCTTCAATACCGCTTGAGCCAGATCCTATTGAGAGTACACATGTGATCATATACAAGATATGGACACAAAAATAAGTTTTATTTTGATTCTCAAAATTAGGATTGTTATACCAACCATCAATTGCATAAGGGAGCTTTAAAATTGTCCCTCCTTGTGCGACAGCAAATATTTGGCCTCCTTCATACTTATCCCATCCACCAACGATCATACCCATCTGCCCCATTTGTATCGCGTTCTTTTGTAGAATAGTATAAGAGTGTTATTGTGTATCTTAAAATAAATAAATAAAAAACTATAGCATGTATTTCACTAGGGATCGTAATGTTTTTGTACCGTATTTTTATAAGAGAATAATAATCTAACTAAATTAGCCGTCGCTTTGACAGTTGCAGGTTGCCCAAATTGAATTCTGTGGCATAAACAAACAAAATACATGTTCCATGTTTTTATAAATACTAAGTAAATATTATAGTTTAGCTCACGTTTGTTGATCCAGAATGTTTCTAACATAATCTGAGACAAACTCCAAAACAGCAGCCTATAAAAAACCAAAACTTGTTAAAAGACTGCATTAAGAACCTCAAAAAACTAAACTAATAATCACGATCCATCACAACCTTTTGTGGTAAAATAAAAATAAAAAACGATTTGAGATAGAAATAGAGATCAAATTCCTACCAATATAACTGGAAGTTATATCTACTTAAAATAATAATGAACCTAAAAAAATACAAGAGGTCGTTACCGGTCCAGAACGACAAATATAAACTTTATCCGTTAACTGGGTGATCTTGTCCGACACCGAATCATTAGCGACAAGCGTTCCTATGATCATCCTGGAATCTGCGCCAAGGACGACGCCGCCGTTGTAGGTCACGCCAACAATCGTTCCCATGCAATAGGGAGCGTTGAGGTGGAGATCCATTGCTGCGTTGAGGTGGAGATCCATTGCTACTTGGGAAAATCTGAGAGGAAACGAGAGGATGCGGAAAAATAAAAATACGCATATTTATTTATGTCTACTATGTTGGCATTGCATTTATAGGAAGATATTAAATTAGATATACGTATATTTTTGAAGATTTATAGATATTTGATTTGATTTAGTTGTCAATGATCTCATTCCTTATAAATAGTTGTAGTTTATTCATATTTATTTCGTATGGAATAATTGTATATAATCTTATTATTATGATGAATAATATTGATTGATTTTTAAAATCTTTCGGAAGAAGCCGACAGGAGAATCATGCTCGTGATCCCTATATGATGTGTGCAATATCTTTTCTGCATAGTAGAATAACTACCATTTTTTTTTTTGCCCATCTAACACATATAATTAATTAATATTGATTCGAACATGATCATCTTTATGCTTCGCCTTAATTAATACTATTAAGTTTAAGTAATTAAGTCACACACTATAAAGGACGAATATCATTTTTAAATTTCAAAATATCATATTTTATATGTATTTAATTAGTAATTACCCGGGTACTTTTCGAGGCCCATGGACAAAAAGAGAAAAAGGACCTTATAGGAAAAAAAAAAATTATACTAACTTATAATTTGAATATAGTTTAATAGAAAACTTAAAAAATAATATATTTCATTTAAAATATAATAAACTCGATACAAAATATATTTCTCAAGATTCGTCAAAAAGTACAACACTGTATAAAATATCTTTCCTAAGTTTCTTTAAAAAGTGTAATACTGACAAATAAAAAAAAATGAAATAATTATTGAAAACATTTATATTTTCTAGCGCTTTGAGAAGCAAAATCATCAATAAGTTTTTCAAAATTAAAATTTTCCAATACCTCATTTTTTATATATAAAATTGTCAAGCTCTTTATATTCAAATTAGTATTATCAGTTTCTCTCGATTCTTCCTAATCATTCGTAGCATGATTAAGATCATCATTTTCTCTCAATTCTTCCCGTTCATTGATTGCATTATCATTTAGTTCTTCTTGATTATTCGATTATTGCTCATTTGTTGTATGATTATTTAGTTCTTCTTGACATTCTTCTTGTAATTCATCAATTGAATCTTTAATTGAAGAACTAGTTTTTAGGGGGCGTTTAGTTTAAATTTATCAATCGGAATGATAATGGGTTTGATTATGGAGTCAATGGGAATGGGAATTAGGATTGCATTATTAGCGTTTGGTTCAAAATCTGGAATGAATATGATTATAATTGATGATGTTTGTTTCGAATCAACATTAGTAATGAGATTTAAATAAATTTCCAATTTTATCCTTCCATGTTAGGTACATGTCCGACGTCTCCCCCTCCGTCGGCAGCAGCGACCATCCCGGCCGTTACCGCTTCAGCAACGCCTTCACTGCGTCTGCGCCGCCCTCGCACGCCAGCAGTCCGACGAGGCTCCGGAAGCACTCCCTCTCTAGAGCAAGCCGCTCGTTGCACATCGCCGGGAAGCTTTCTCCAGCATCTCGAAATAGGAGCCGTAGAACCACAGGCACTCCTCGAAGGACTCCATGAACTCGCTTGCGGCGCCGAAGTCCGCCTCGTCCTCCACTACGGTCAATACCCTCGGCCGCAGCACCGCCGCAGCCCGTAGGAACGAGTCCCGCGAATCCTCGCACCCGGCTCTCTGAAGAGCGCCGACGCAGTTCACCGCGACGACCTCCCCTTCGCGGAGCTCGAGCTTCTTGGGGCGCAGCGCGTCGATGAGGCGTGGCAGCGCGGGGGCAGCGATAGCCCGGAACTCAAGCGGCACGCCCATTAGCCGCGCGAACTTCTCGATGCGCCCTCCAATCTCGGCCACGACGCCAGCGGCAGTGGAGGAGACGACGGTGAGCCGGACGCGCGGGGCGTCTGCGCCGGCGCGTGAGGCGAGGGCCTCGAGGGAGCGTGGGCCACTGGGTGCAGAAGGTGTTGCTGATGTCGACGATGTGGAGAGCAGGCTCGCCGTCGAGGGCCTGGAGGAGGGCGCCGTTGGCGGCGATGTGGCCGAAAGTGGACCACGGGGCAGCCTCCTGGAACTTGAGGGCGAGGCGGCGGGTGGAGGCGAAGGAGACGGTGCGTTCGGCGACGGCGAGGGAGGTGCTGTAGTAGTGGTCATCGGAGGCTGTGGCTCGGCAGAAGAGGGCCTGCAGGAAGGCATAGGGGAGGTGCTGCTCGCAGTCGTCGTAGGGGGAGGCGAACTCGTTGAGCATCCAGAGGAGGCGGCGTTGGCGTCGTTCGAAGCAAAGAGGAGAGAAGGAGAGAAATGAGACGGGAAATTAGGTTAAGGGTATTTTTGGTATTAATGAGAAATTGTGATTGCTGCAAATACAGGAATGGGTGATTGAAGGGGTGGGGCACCGGAATAAGCCATTACCCACTAATAAGGAATCATTCCCTTATTTTCATTCCCATTGTTGTAATCCAAACATTAACATTGATTGCTATTCCCATTCCTTACCTCTATTCCCTTAAACCAAACGCCCCCTAAAAAAACTTACAAAGAACCTCTTTTGTGAGTTTTAATAATCTATTTCACTCTTTTTATTTTGTTTCTTTTTTGACTCTAAGATTGATATTTCTTTGAAAACATATTTGTACTATAAATTTCAAGTATAAAAATAAAACACACAAAATCAGCAATAATGCTAACAATGAAAAAACATAACCAGTGAAAATAATAGTTGAAGAACAATAAAACTTGATTCATGTTTGAAGCAATCGATATAATTTATTCTATGATAATTAAAATTGGGATGATTTATTTTAACACATTCAAATCTATAAGAAAAATCATAAAATATTGACTCCATTACAATATAAAAATTAATATTGAATATTAATAAAAAAATATAGATAAGTAGGTAACTCACGTGGTAAGTTTATATATTGATGAAACTAAAATTTCAATTATATTGGAAATTAAACTTTTTTGATTTAATTATAAAAGATTCAAAGGAGAAAAAAATACGAAATTAGCATTTAGGATTCATACTTTACTCTTCAGTGTCTTATGACTTCTATAAACGATAAAATCTTGGAAAGAGAAAAAAATAATTACTTACCTTCCCTCTTTTTTTTCTTTCTTTTATTTTTTAGAATTTTTTCTTAAATTTTAATAGAAAATATATATTTTTTAGACCTTTATTAAAACAATTCAACAATATATATTTGGACCTTTATTAAAATAATCTAATAATTTTTGGGGGGTTTTATTAAAACAATCTAATTATATATAATATATAAATTATATATGCATGCAGCCCCGGCCCAGAGGCAGGGCCGTCCTGGGCGATTGCCCAGGGCCCCAAGTTTGGAAGGGGCCCACAATTCTAAATGTTTATATAATATATATATATATATATATATATATATATATATATAAATTGTTTTAAGAATTTTGTAAACCTTGTACTGTGCACCTGCTCTTCCGTCGCTGCACAAACTCGTGCTCTTGGAGGGGCCCACAACTTGTAAATGTTTATATAATTTATATATATATTAATTATTTTAAGAATTAGGTTTTGTAAACCTTGGACTGTTTGTCCGTTGCACTGCTCTTCCGCCGCCGCACAACGGCATAAGCAGACAAGCTCGAGCAAATTGCAATCCAGCACGATCTCCTTTTTCATATTCTCTACTTCTCAGATTTTTTTTTTTTACAATTACATCACTTTTCTTTTAGCCTTCTCTTTTCATTTTTATTTGCTCTTCTTTTTATTGGCGACTCCACGACGATATCACAGTGAGACTGCGCCTTTACCACTTCTCTACACGGCTACACCAACACCAGCACCAGCCCCAGCACAGTTTTAAATGGATTAGCAATTTTATCTATTGAAAAAAAGATTTTAAAAAATCTTAAAATTAATAATAATATAGATGATTTTACATCTAGAAAAATTAGAAGAAATCATTATAAATAATTTTTTACTTTATAAAAAAATTAAAGACCTATTTTGATCGTTTCGTCGCGTGCCTCCTAATTGTTAGGACCGGGGCTATATGCATGGTAAATTTGGGGCCCCCTAAGAATCGGGGTCCATGGTGGTCGTCCTGGTGACATGCCTCAGAGTCGACCCTAGTAATTACGAGGTCGAAATTAATATTTTTAGATTAATGAAAAGCTAAACTTACTCACGTTCATATACAATCTAATTAATGAGAACTCATCGTATACTATTGTACAGTGGGATAAGGTTGACATGTTTTCTATAGGTAGTTAATATGCATTATCTATATTAACATTTATGATGTGATTAATTATATTAATTTGAATAATTTTATTTCGATTATGATTTTTTTGACCATCATCTTAAATATTAAGGTGTTATAAAATTAATTATACGGGCCACTGATAAATGACTGCACTGTACACGATTAACGAGTGCAATATCTTTATTTTTTTTTACTGGTTTAGAACTCTTCCAAATACGTTACGTATATATAAAAGAAATAAATAACATCTAAAACTTACTGGTAATGTTTTCATTTGTTGTATTAAATTGATTAAATACGTTTTCAGCCTGTACATACCGACATCTTTATGAATTCGTGAAATCAGATTCTCTATTCTAAGATTTATATATCCCTATATTTCTTCATTAATCGAACGATCATGACATTTTTATAATATATATTGTATCCTCAAGATATGATTTAATTCGTCTGATCAATAAAGAAAAATGTTATGATAAGAGATCTGATCTCCTTTTTAAAAATTCATATCTCTCAATTTAAACGGTGGAATATAAGTCTTGGGGCATGGTTTCACGTAGAAAGCTCTCATAAATAAAATGATGATAGTTTGAAGTGTTTTGATGTGTCTTAGGCCAATGCTTGGCAGCTTTAGATAATTTAGAAATATTTTAAATCTAAGTTCATTGCTGTTCTTTCATCATTCTAAGTGTAATCATCCTCTCATATATAAATTTCATAATCTTTATTAAGTGTAATCATGCTCTCATATATCAATTTCATAATCTAAAGGAAGAGCTGCCATGATTCTATTAGAACATGTAAAGTTTAACGGTTGAAATATGATGTGTGCACTCGATTATTTATATGAGTCAATTGTTGGTGATGAATAGTGAAATATAAAAAAATATCGGCCGATGATTTAAAAAAAGAAAATAATAGGAATATATTATGTATTTTTAAAATTTTCAAATTTTCATACCTGAAATAAGTAATATGAAAATATATGTACGCAGTTTTTAGCGATCAGTATTCAGTAAAATACTGATATTTTTAATATGTTATTAGCGATCGAAGTCACTTCATGTGTGCAGGCAAAAACAAAAACACAAACGTCACTTCAACGAGATCTCTTGGATTTTTTTTTATAATTCAAGAGATATGTCACTCGTATTTATAACGAAATTATGACTACGGTCCAATTATAAATTGTTACGATTATTTCTTGAGTTCATCATTACCATCAAGTTAAAATTTTTATTCGGAACGGACGATCGAAGGTCGTCCGGAGACCTCCGTGATGGATATATAAGTAGTCAGGTTACTAAGTACCTAGCGAGGATATCCTTCGGACGACCTCCTGCTATCCGCTTCGAATAAAAATTAATGCTGATGAGCTTAATTAATGCTGACGAGCTTTTAATCTGTCAATTTTTAGGATATCTTTAATTAAAGTTTTGAATGAATTTTTTTTTTAGGATTTTATCATGCCACATTAATATTATAAAAACTCATTGAAATATTTTCAATGATTAAAATTCTTAGTGAGCTTTTTTATAATTCTCTCCACATTAAAAAAATATATATATATCTGTACATTTTTTTCATTTAATATTTTTATATAATTTTCATTTGATGTTTTAATTAATTATGATCTTTAATTTAATTTATTTATAATTAATGATTAATAAATTAATTAATTAATGATTTTTAATTTAACATAATTTATCATTTTTTTTAATGTTTAATTACGAGACTATACGAATATAAAATATAAAATAGTCATTAGAGGCGGATAAAATTTAACTTCGCTACGGATAAGTACCAAGAAAATTGAGATAGCTTTTGCCTTATTGGAGGTGCCTTCTATGACTATGAGAGGCGCCCTCCAAGGTCTTTGTAAGATAGTCTCGAGTAGGCACTTATATATACAACAACCACGTACGAGCTACTGCATGTTTGTTGAAGCTTTCGACTGTTCCCGATTGCTGCTACCACTCTACTACGAAGCTGCTAAGCCCGATGATTGATCTGAGGAGTTTCGGTCGCGCCCGACAGACAGACATCAACAAAAAAAGAGCTCTCATTTAGATCCATAAGAGTGTTGGTAACTTTATCTTTGTACTTAACTATTATAAAAGGGCAAGTGCAGTGTATTGCACTTGACCTAACCTTTCTGTACTTGATTCTCTCTTCCGGTGGTATTGGAAAAGGTTTTTAGTAGATTGCCCATTGATAGATCTGCGGAACTTGGGCCTTGGAGTAGGAGTCACCGAAGGTTCCGAACAAAGTAAAAACTGTCTCTGTTTTTTTGTGTCTTGGTTTTTGCTTTCTCATTTTCGTTTTCCACTGCGTACTCGTGTTTTTAAAACTGATAAGAAAATAAGCTTTAAAAACTAGGTGATTCATCCCCCCCTCTTCACGTGCGTCACAATTCAACAAGTGGTATCAGAGCGGGTACCGCTCTGATTTGGTGCAACAACCAATCAGGCCAAGGGGGTGATTTTTTTCCTTTTTATTTTTTTAGCTTTTCGACACAATACAGATTGATATAATTATCTCTTTGGAAAATTCTTTTTCGTAGAAAATTAATCTGAATCGGTGCAACACCAATTCAATCATATTATTTTTCTCTTTCTCTCACACTATTAATCCAAGACTAAGTCTTGGGACCCTCTCTCTCTTCTTTCTTTGTGTGTAGGATTCATGGCCCAGACCGAGTGTTACAGTACCGTCCGACCTCCTCTATTCAATGACGATGACTTCCCATACTGGAAGAAACGAATGGAAGTCTACCTTAAGACAGACTTCGATCGGTGGTTCAGCATCACCAGAGGCTACAAGACTCCTATCGACAACTCCGAAAATCCGATAGATCCTAAATAGTGGAATCTGGAGATGAAGAAGAAAGCTCAGATGGACTTCAAAGCTCTCAACACACTACAATGTGGGCTAACGAAGGAAGAGCTGAACTGAGTGGGTTCACATGAAAATGTAAAGGAACTGTGGGACAAACTCATCGAACTGCACAAAGGAACCAGCGATGTTAAGGTAACTAAACGAGATATTTATTTAAATAAATTATTTAATATAAAAATGCAGGAAGGAGAATCGGCGATTCGACTCCACGCGAGGATAAAGAATATCCTCAACGGGCTTCACACCATCGACCATCAAATGGAGAATCGCGACTTAATAAGGTACGCCGTAAACGCATTTCCTCGAAATGCACTGTGGACTTCCATCATGGATGCCTACAAAATTCAAAGAATCTTTCAAAATTAAAGTTAGACGAATTATTTTGTGAACTTGAGCTACACGAACAAACTAACATCAGAATCGAGAAAGGTGTTGCTCTTTTTGCAAGTTCCTCCAAGGAAAAGTGAAAAATCATTCCTAAATCTGAAGATGAGTCTGACCGAGACTCAGAAGACGAAGAACACCTGATGAACTTGGTAAGAAAAATGTTCACTAGGAGAAAAAAAACTTCAACAGAAAAGTCCTGCAGAAGATCAACTCCACTACCGAACCAAAGAATGTGACATGTTTCGGATGCAACAAGAAGGGTCACTACAAGAACGAGTGACCAAAGTTAAAGAACGACAAAACCAAGGCAACCAAAAAGAAGGCACTCAAAGCAACGTGGGATGAATCATGTTCAGATGAATTAGATGTCGAAGATCAGAAGCATTGAAGCTACCTCGCACTGATGACCCACGAATCAGAATCGGAGGAAGAATCGAAAGACGGGTTTGAACCCAAATCGAGCCACAAGTCTGTACTCGTTTCCGATGAGATATATTTTAGTTTAAGCAAAAAATTCTTTAAAGTAGTTGCATGTTTAAATAGAAAATTAACTGAACAAGAAAATCAAAATAATTTGCTCATTGAGGAAAACCAACAACTCAAGGAACAAATTGAAAAATCAAATCTAAATCAAGTTGTAAAACTTGAGGAGGAAAATTCAACACTAAAAATTGAAATTAACTAACATAAAGGGTAGTTAGAAAATTTCACAACTAGATCTTAAAATTTGGATCTAATATTAAATAATCAAAAAGTATTATACAACACATCTGGGATTGGATACAAGTCCAGCTCAATAAATAAGTCATTTATGTCACTTGTAACTCAAGACAAAAAATAAACTAAAGCTTAGGTTCCAAAAGTGTATCTAATCACGCAAGTAGAAATTAATCAATACTATGTACCTAAAAATAAAGTATATTATGTAAAATCAAATAACCCAATTCAGAATCCTAACTATAAAAGTAAATCAACTAAACCAAAATCAAATAATAAAAATAACTATAGAACCAAATCAAACCCAAACTATCATCAATCTCATTATAATTATAAAAGTAATCGACATAAACTTAGAACTAAAATTTAATTCAGAGCAATAATTCAGGGGGAGGCTCCAAATTAGTTGGCACCTCAAAAAATAACCTGCTCGGTAGGGTAATTAGGTTTAGCTTTAAAAAGGACAAAAATTTAACTTGACATATGATACTGGTGAAGTTTTGGATGATAGTAAGTTAGGAAATCTCTGTCTATGCATGTCTAGGAAGATATGACTTCGACTTGGTGCATTTGACTTAGTGAAACTAACTGAAGCTACCCATAACGGATCCTAACTAGTTACACCAAGGTTTTGTACTAAGTTTAATAGATACGACTATTTGAAAAATCTCGAATGTATGGTTACTCTAATGACGTCCAAGTGACTCACCATAGCCCAAAAATTTATTCAAAAAATATTTGTTTGTTGAGGCCAAATCTAAACCTGAATCTAACATAAAATTAAACCAAACCATGAAATTAAACTTAACTCATTTCACAAAAATTATACGATTCTCTAATTGAAAATTTAGATCGGGTGAGATAATTGAGTACTAAAATTAAATATAAAAAAATTAAATTAATTTAATTTAAATCAAAATCAAATAAATTAAATTAAATTAAATTAAATCAAATCAAATTTAATTTAATTTAATTTAATTTAATTTAAAATTAAATTCAAAATTCAATTTCAGATTATTTTTTTAAAAACAACTATTTTAACATAAAAATTATTTAAAAAAACTAGTTTAACTTAAAATTTATTTTAAAAACGATTTTAATTAAAAAAAAAATATTTTAACATAAAAATAATTTTTTAAATAAAAACTATTTTAATCTAAAATTGATTTTTTTAAAAAAATATTTTAACTTTTTTTTTTTTCAAAAAACTATTTTAACCTAAAAACACTATTTTAAAAAAATTATTTAAAATTAAAAATTATTTAAAAGACTACTTTTAAATAAAAATCATTTCAAAAACTATGTTAACTTAAAAATTATTTTAAAAACTATTTTAAATTAAATAAGTTATATAAGTTAAAAATTATTTTTAAAAACTATTTTAAATTAAAAAAGTATTATAAATTAAAACTTAATTATTTAAATAAAATATTTTAACTTTAAAACTATTTTTTAAAAAATATTTTAAATATTTTTTTAAAAAAATTATTTAAACTAACCAATTATTTTTTAAAAGAAATTGTTTTAACCAAAAAATTATTTTAATTTTAAAAATTATTTTAACATAAAAATTATTTTTAAAAAACTATTTGAACTTAAACATTATTTGTAAAAAAACTATTTTAACTTCAAAATATATTTTAACTTAAAAATTATTTGAAAAACTATTGGAACTTAAAAATTATTTTAAAAAACTATTTTAACCTTAAAAAATATATATTTTTTAACTTAAATATTATTTTAAAAAATATTTTAACTTAAAAATTATTTTAAAAAATTATTTTAACTTTAAAATTATTTTAGAAATAATTATTTTAATTTAAAAAAAATTTAAAAAAAAATATTTTACCTTAAAAATTATTTTAGAAAAAACTATTTTTTCTCAATAATTATTTTAAAAAATTATTTTAACTTAAAAAATATTCAAAAAAAACTATTTTAACTTTAAAATTATTTTTGAAAAACTATATTTACTCAAAAATTATTTTAAAAAATTATTTTAACTTAAAAAATTTTCAAAAAAAACTATTTTAACTTAAAAACTATTTTTTTTAAAAATTTATTTTAACTTAAAAATTATTTTTATTTTAAATTTAAAATATTTGTTTTAAAAAAAGCCTTGTTTAATGTAAAAATTATTTTTAAAAAATTATTTTGTCTTAAAAAAAATATTATAATTTAAAAAATATTGTTTTAAAAAAATATTTTAACTTTAAAAATTATTTTTAAAACTATTTTAACTTAAAAATTATCTTAAAAAATTATTTTAACTTAAAAATTTTCTAAAAAAAAATTGTTTAATTTAAAAGTTACTTTAGAGATTATTTTGTCTTAAAAATTATTTTAAATTTAAAATAATCTGTAAAAAAGTTTTTCTTATAAATTATTTTTACTTAAATTTTTTTAAATTTAAAATTTTATTTTAAGTTAAAAAATTATTTTAATTTTAAAATTATTTTAACTTAAAAAATTATTTTAAAAAATATTTTAATTTAAAAATCATTTTAACAATTATTTTTACTTTTAAAATATTTTAAAAAATTATTTTAACTTATAAATTATTTTAAAATAATTTTATCTTAAAATTTATTTTAAAAATTATTTTAAAATCATTTTAACTTAAAATTATTTTAAATATCATTTTAACTTAAAATTTATTTTAAGAAAATCTTTTTAGCTTAGAAAAATCATTTTAACTTTGTAATTATTTTAACCTGGAAATTATTTTTTCTTAAAAAAAAACTAATTTAACTTTAAGTTAACTTAACTTAAACTAAATTTAAACTTAATTTCAAATTAATGTAAACCAAATTCAAAATTAAAAAAAAACGAAGGCGCCCCAGTGGCCGCCTCCGGAAGGCGCCTCCCGAAGGCTCCTCCAGCATCGAAAGGAGGCGCCATCGGGAGTGACGGAAAAAATTCCGCCAAAGCGGTTGAAGGCGCCTTCCACCGATAGAAGGCGCCTTTCATAACCCATGGAGGGCGCCCTCCATGTTGATGGAAGGCGCCCTCAAGCCAGTTTTTTCTAGCGAGCAGAAACCTTCTTTGTTCGTCGTTTTCCATGCAAAACACCACACCAAGGCGCCTTCCAACCCGAGTTTCTCATCTTCATCCTTCTTAAAATCCCAAGATGCCTCCTAGGTATACTTTAGCTTAGTATATTGCTTCAATGTTTAGATTATATGTATTTTTCTTGCATTTTTGTACTTATCTGCTTGTAAAAAAAATTAGGAAACGAAGACATGTTGCTCCTACTTCTAGTAATGCCCCATCTACTGATGCTAGATTTCCTACTGTACGGCATAAGATAGATTTTACTAGGCATTTATATGTTCCATTAAAATGTAGATATTCCTACTGAGCGGCATATTTACATTTTAATGAAACATATGAATGCCTAGTAAAATCTATCATATGCCGCTCAATAGGAAATCTAGCGTCAGTAGATGGAGCATTACTAGAAGTAGGGGCAATATGTTTTCATTTCCTAATTTTTTTACTAGGCATTACTAGAATTCAATAATTATTTTACTAGGCATAGGATAGATTTTACTAGGCATTCATGCAGTAAATCACGATTTGTTTGCTCAATTGTATAATAACTTAGAAAAAATAGATAACCTGACTTATTCTACCAGAGTTGGTGGAAAGGATTTTCAGTTTTCCCCTATCCTATTACGTACAACCCTACGACTCAGGCCATCTGCGTGTCCATTTTGTGTTAGCCTGGTAAGGATCTGTCATTTGGCGAGCCCTATTCTCACATTATATTAGATACTATCTATATGTATTTTATTTTTGGGAGGAGAGACCACCTGTAGTGACTGACTTTAGGTCACTCTCTCTTACAGTTTAGGACTATATCTTGTATCGAGTCCTGACTACTTGTATTTTGTCGATCACATCTCGCAATGTTGCAACGATGTGTCCTTCACACTCCTTTTTGTATGCCCTATGTCAACATCTAGATATAGACATTGCACTACATATGTTCCATAATGTCATTCATGCATCTGGTCTTGTCACTAGACTTGAGGTCCACATGCCTTATTATCATATTTTGACATATCTCTTTTCGACCTTAGAGATAGACACGACCCAGGGGAGGATTACTTCCCTTAGTACATATGACGAGATCGGTCAACGTCAGCTAGCATTAGTATATATAGATACTACCGCTCAAGGGATTCTAGCCTTGAGAGGTGGACTGCAGCCAGCTATTCCAGTCGAGCACGAGGATGCATTTTTTGTTCTAGCCGAGGGAGAGGAGTGGCTAGAGTTCACGGCTGAGATCTATGGACATCCTCCTTCTCCGGCATAGCCCTCGACCTCGATCCAGCCCTCGACTTCACTGTCTGTCGAGCAGGATCATCTTCAGAAAATTAGAGGCCCTAGGCTAATTTTTATATGACAGTCCTATATAATTTTTTTAATTAAATATAAAAATATTACATATTAGCCAATAATTAAATGCATATGATTATCACCAATATTCAATATGTTACGTAAATTTATTAATTTTTTAAAAAATGACATATATAAACTAAATCTAATAACAAAATATTCATATTCTTCGTGACCTGTTACGCCTCGGCCCGGGCGGGCCCCACCCGGACCGAACCGGAAACGTCATCAGAATTGTCCATTAGGTTAACGACTAGCTCCACAGACCACCAGAGGTCCTTTCAGCGTGTTTTTGTCCTCACTCGCACGCACCCTGGAAAACTTTCCAGGATGTCACCCATTCTCAGATTTCTCCAAATCAAGCAAGCTTAACTTTGGAGTTCTTAAGTTTGGGCTTCAGAAAAGGAAGGTGCACCTTGGTGATATGGATATACCATCTAACCTTTTAAGTCATACTTAACATGAATCTCAGAACTGGGGTATTACAATCATCCCTACTTAAAGACACAACGTCCTCGTTGTGTAACCACGAATCACACCACAGACAAATCCTAGAATCTCTCTCGCTAGGTGGTGCCCTCGGTGCTCCTGCCACAGACGCACTCACGGTTGCAAGGGCGCTCTGATACCATCTGTTACTGCCCGACCTAGGCGGGCCCTACCAGGACCAAACCGGGCGGTTGCAAGGGCGCTCTGATACCATCTGTTACGGCCCGACCTAGGCGGGCCCTACCAGGATCGAACCGGGAACGCCACCAGAATTGCCCATCGGATTGACGACTAGCTTCACAGACCACTGGAGGTGCTTTCAGCATGTTTTTGTCCTCACTCGCACGCACCCTGGAAAACTTCCCAGGATGTCACCCATCTTCAGATTTCTCCAAGTCAAACATGCTTAACTTTGGAGTTCTTAAGTTTAGGCTTCAGAAAAGGATGGTGCACTTTGGTGATATGGATATACCATCTAACCTTTTAAGCCATACTTAACCAGAATCTTAGAACTGGAGTATTATAAAATCATTCAATCTATCTATGACATATATAGTTGATTGAAGATAGTTCTTTATTAACTTCAACTTTGAGAGAGAATCAAAATAATTGAAAAGGAAAAAGTGAATAGGTTTAATGAATTATGGATGCAAAAGGTTAGCCAAGATATGTCTCATGGTCCATGCATAATTACAAAATTGGTGGAATGTTATAAATAACAAGGTAAGGATAAATACAGAATACGAAGTAAAAATATTATGTTAAAAAATGAGGATAAAACCGGAAGGGGTTTTTAGTGGATTGCCCATTGATAGGTCCGCGAAACCTGAGCCTTGGAGTAGGATTCGTCGAAGGCTCTGAACCAAGTAAAAACTGTCTGTGTTTTCTTGTGTCTTGGTTTTTGCTTTCTCATTTTCGTTTTTCGCTGCGTACTCGTGTTTTGAAAACTGAAAAGAAAATAAGTTTTCAAAATCACGTGATTCATCCCCCCTCTCACGTGCGTCATGATCTAACAAACACGACAATTTCTTTTTTTTTAATAAACACGTATTTAATTTACGTAGCATAATCTTCGAATTTCTCTAATATGAATTATGATATACTCGAACTTCAGGGTGATAACTATCTAACGTCTGTGTACCTCCATGTACCTCTTTTCATATTCGTAGGGTCGACACTAGAGGGTATTAAGATAACAGATTTACCTTTCAAGGTGATAACTATAAAGTCTAAAAGAAAACGAAGCACTTATTATTAATGAAATCGGTATTCTTGATGAAATTGACTTTTATAAAAAATAGGGGTGATCTAATCACTTTTGTGTAATGTTAATAAAAATTAAAATCTCTAATGGTATTCGAGGTTTGATTGAGGAGCATGAAATATTTTTTTTTATGAGTGAATCGATCACTTTCCAAATTAATTGATTCGGACAACTGATATAAAATAATAATAATAATAATAACATTACATGTTAGGAAAAGCATTCGGTAAGTTATCTGTAAGGAATAACAAGAAAAGTTTGACTAACACAGTGAGATAATAAAAATTACAACCATTCTCTTGGAGTTTTTTTAGCAAACTAAAATCGAAATAAAAAATTAAAGAAATCTAAATTCGATTAAAAGTACTTATGGGTAAAATATGTGTTATGTTTAACTATGTCGTTTTAAAATAATTTAATAAAAAAATATTTTTATGATAACTATTTTATTTTAAATAGGAAGATTACATAAATAGTCCGGTGTCTACTTAATCACATGCAAATCGAATACTTCATATATATATATATATATATATATATATTTTAATGATAAAAAATAGAATCGTCATCTTAACGACCCTTTAAAATGGTCACACATATTTTGAAAGGAGGTAAATTATAAAGACTTATTTAACCATAATCCAACGACTTTCTTAGGCGGGGATACCAAATAACTCAAAATAATATTTGGACCTACGAGAAATTGAACCATGCATCTAAGATATGACAAATCCTATTTAAATTTATTTATGGTCCATCAATGTATGATGTAGCAACATTTCAATGGTACTAATGCATTTAATGTTTTCTGGTTAGTTTACTCAGTTATTCTGCATCTTATAAGTAAATTGCTTTTCCCCCTCTTGATGTGACACCGCACCCCTCTCCCCTCCACTTTCTCCCTATCAAATGACAGTTCTACCTTTTCTTTTTTCTTTATTTTTTCCATTTTTATTTAATTTTATTTTTTAAAATAATTTTATTTATCATTTTTTCATCAATATTTATATATTTTTTTAATTTTATTTATTATTTTTAAATTTTATTTAATTTTTTAAATTAATTTAGTTTATTATTTTTTTATCAATACTTATATATTTTTAAATTTTATTTAATTTTATTTTTTAAATTAATTTTAATTATTATTTTATTTAATTTTATTTATTAAT
The DNA here is from genome assembly GCF_018446385.1 of Zingiber officinale. Classification (NCBI taxonomy): domain Eukaryota; kingdom Viridiplantae; phylum Streptophyta; class Magnoliopsida; order Zingiberales; family Zingiberaceae; genus Zingiber; species Zingiber officinale. Next base: position 113,557,092 of record NC_055996.1, read on the forward strand.
TAATTTTATTTATTATTTTTTTATTTTTTTCAAAACACCCCCTCCCTTTAAATTATGCATCTTCAACTCCCTTGACACATGTCAAAATTTTTCATCCCTTTAAATTACTCTACTTCCAACCCTTGATACATATTAAAAATCTTTCAGTCCCCTCGAATGAGTCTAGTGGCTAGCGCATGAGGTGTTGCCACAATGAGGTCTGGGGTTCGAATCTCGGCAAAGCCGAGGAAAATACCTCCCTTATATGTTAGTCACTATTCCAAAGGCTAGTAGTCGTCCGTGATTTACCTCCTCCGTGTTGGCTTTGGGACGGGTTGGCGGGGGCGCTGGGGGCGAGCGTATTCACCTTTTGCCACAATAAAATTTTTCATCCCTTTAAATTATCCCACTTCTAATATTGACATATGTCAAAACTCCTCACTCTCCTTAAATTACCTACCCTCGAAACTTTGACACATGTCAAAACACCTCTCTCCCTTTAAATTATCCCCTCCAACGCTTGACACATGTCAGAATCTCCCCTTCTCTTAAATTACCCATCCTTTGAGCTTCAAGGGCTGATAACTCCTAAAATTTATAACTAAAAATAGACAAAAGATTATAAATATATAATAAAAAATTATTAAAAATAAAATTGATAAAAATTTTAAAAACGGATTAAAAAAAAACAAAAACTAAAATAGAAGGTGTATAGGGATTAGTGAAAACGCATAAAGTGATTGGAAATAATAATGAAAAGGACGGATGAAAAGGATATAAATGGAAGAAGATTAGAATAGAAGGTGGGGCCAGACGGAAGGGTATGTCAGAGGGGGTGCGAAAAGCAGCCCTCATCTTATAATTGCACGTAGCGCCTAGTTAGAATTTTCAATTTGTAGAGGAGAATTCAATAAATAAAAAAAAATTAATATAACATAAAATTGAATTTCTAGCTCTCAAAACTTAAAAAATATAAGTTGAAATTTTTGAAAATTTTAAATATGAGTGTAGGTCGTTTTTTATCGTCTATACTAAATGTAATATTTACGAATTTGAAAATCAACTTAAATTCAAATTTTCGACATTATCTCTTGGTTCTAATTAAAACAATGATCCGTTTAATTTAAATAAGCGATTGAGCTAACTTATTTAACGGTTTTTTGTTGGTTTAACTCAATTATTCCGTATCTTATACTTGCACATATGTTTTGGAGTCAAATTTTGTTATGTTTGAGCTATCCAAGATTTTTTAGTCTTGGAGAATATAAAATGATCTCTTTTTTTTTTTATAATGTTTTGTCCCATTTAGAATTTTTTTAATTTTATATAATTTTTCTTTACAAAGGAGAGCCTTTCTCCGACAGTAATACCGTGTGCCCTTTTTTTATTATAATTTTCTTATACACTATGGTTTTGATATTAATTTTCAGTTACAGATCTGTTTAACATTCCTATTTGCATACATGCAATAGTGATGTTTCATTATGGAGCTTTTTTTGGACCGGTAAGTTAATTTTTTTCTTGATAGGAAATAGCTATGATTTCCAATTGTACTATATTGGTTGAACATTATGTTGTTAGCTAGGCATACATTGGTTCGTTTAATTGACTTTAGAACACCGATATATGTATTATTCTTTATTGAGTTGCATGTACACCCGTTCTGTATTTTCACACCATACTAGAACTTTGTACTGTGATTTTATATTCAGTTTATAATTTTTCTTTCATAACTGCTGTATCTATTTAATACATGGCTTAGTACCTCCAGCCCTTGAAGCACACCTTGCCATCACCTTTTGATGAGCCTGCATATATTTTTATTCTGCTTTGATCCCCTATTGTGCAAACTCACTTTGTAATTGTTCTGTTTATCTTTCTGTTTTTTTAAATGCTTTGTTGATGTAGTCATCCATGGTAATGCCTTTTATTTAGAAAGGGCAAAAAATAAAACAATTTTATTATTGTCTCCTCGGATGGGTCTAGTGATTAGCACATGAGGTGTTACTATAATGAGATCTGGGGTTCGAATCTCGGCAAAAGCCGAGGTAAATACCTCCCTTATGTGCTAGTCACTATTCTAAAGGCTAGTAGCCGCCCGTGATTTACCTCCTCCGTGTTGACCCTGGGACGAGTTGGCAGGGGCGCTGAGAGCGAGCGTATTCGACTTTTTGCCATAATTTTTTTGTCTGCAGATTCTACAGGGCACATGTACGCTCAACAATACACACGAGACTACTACTGTTCGTCTACACTTCTACTTCTCCACTTGTCTAATTTGGGCATTGGGATACTTACACCGAGATCCTTCCCTGACCCAATTTCTGTTGTTTCCTTACCTTTGAGTTTCTCTGTGTACGCGCAGGGCATGAGGAGATCCCCCCTAGTTTGGAGTTTTTGCATAGTCAACATCGGAGCTAAGTAGTCCGTCATGTAATGTCCTCTGCTTTTAGACATGATCAAATTTGACACCGTCTATAGGAACTTTATCTGAATCTGAAACGAGAGGATAAAAGAAGCAGGATAACTCACAACTGTCATACTGCCTCAAGAAGAACTAAAGTTACTGATAAACACTCGGGTCCAACATATGATGCAACAACAACAAGCAGCCGTCGGCTACACTTTCCAAACAAGCTAGCCGCATCGATGACCGACCAGCATATGGAAAGAGGAGCCCAAGCCGAGGTATCGGTTGTATTACCCCTTGTTCCTTCGGCTGGTTTCATGCAGGTGCCTGTGCAGCCATTTAGCTTCCCGCCCGCGTGTTAAATTTTGAGAAATATCTTAAAGCAATCGTCTTATAATTTTACTATTTATTTGATGAATATAAATTCACTATTTGAATGCATATTATATGTTTTAATAGTTTTAAATTCATTTACTAAATGTCGGCAATATAATTCTTAGAATGAGAGAATTTGTCATTGGATCACAACTTGTAATTATCAGTACATGTGCAATTATGAACATATTGGAATTTCCCTAGTCGTTGAATTGATGCATGCATATATCATCAATTCTATAAGGCTAGCACGGGTTATACTTCTTGGTTCGACCAAGCAACTATTTCTCACTAGCTAGAGACATTGGGATGACGAGAGTTAAACATGGATGCTAGTTATGGTAGCTAGTTCATTGGAGTGACTTGCTGTAAGACTTCATATGATTTTCTACATATATGGATATGTCTGTGAAGTTCTTATTGTAGCTCGAGTGCAAGTTTCCTTTGACTTGAGATACATAAGTCATCTTAGTCGTGGAGATTTATACTTTAACATCTTAAGCAAACATCTCTTGAAGGTGTATTTGAATAACCCACAGAGGATTTATCACAACTTGCAAGGAGACGTATATCCTATGGTCACTCGATAAGATTAATACTTAAAGTCTTTGGTTAAAGTATCACATGTTAAGAGTCTGGGACTTTTGTACACATGTCAAAGTCAAAATAATTAAAGGCCCAGGACCACAGATCGAGCGTAGTTAGCCGAACAGGCCTTCAGATTAGGCAAAGTTGGTCGAACGTGCCTCCAATGCCGGTCGGACGTGATCATTCGAACGACCATCCTTCGAAAACTTGTGACTATGGTTCAGAGACAAACAATAAATTTCCCGTCCTACCATCCCTTCCGGTCAGATGTTATGACCAGTCTGACAAAAAGTAGCCCTTCGACAACAATAAAGCTAAGTGAAGGACAGACCAATAGTTCTGTTCATTACGATCGAGCTGGCTCATCGCTGCCAAACGGCTTCCAGTCAGCCTACAGTAGAACTTACCTACATATCTTATCGTACTCTTTTATAAGTTTATGTCGCCGATAATAGAGTATGTCTAGCGTGTAAATTGTACTTTGAAAACTTCTAGCTTGTTATATTAGAGATTTGCGTGTCCGCTTCGGGAAAGTGTCAGAGATACTTATTAATTTGTCTTTTCCTATAATGCTTTGGAAAACTTGCATATACTTTGAGATGTGTGCACAGACGCTATAGTGACGAAGCCCACTCGGGCTTGAAATAGAAATATCCCTAGCTCGAACAATTTGGGATAATAAAAATAATAAAATACTCGAGGTGTTAGGGGAATGTCGTGCAGATGGAACAACACGACCACCCCGCACAACAACCTAATGGAGTTCGGGACTAGTTGGTGCAAGGAAATATGAAATTATTTACACACAGTTGAGAAAAAAGGATGAACAGAGAATTGGAGGCCGACATAAACTGATCCTTAAAGAAGGGCAAGAAGTTGGCAGGAGGTTCATGGGGCCGGTTATAGGCGGAGGGAATGATAATATGATAGAGGGGAAATGGTAGGTGGACCTTATCTGGTTTATCTCATCTCCGTTGAACTTCGACTCAGTAGAAGTATACCAGAGCTCAGCAATGGACACAGGAGGTTACAGAGAATTAGCCATCTAAAACAAAGAAATTGAGAAGAAACGAAGCACTGATTCAACAAAGGAAAGAATGGAGAAGCTTACTGAGAAAGGTCGCCGGCGACGACGAGGAGGAGAAGCATCACAGAACGTGCTTGAAAATGAAACACGAAGTAGAGTGAAGACGACGACGAGCAAATGAGGGTTTATAAGCCTCGCGGTCGATCACTCCAAGCCGTCCGATCAAGGGTTTCAAAAAAAAACGAGAACGAGATTTGGCCGTAGAATTTGAAAAGGTGTCTGTCACATCGAGCGTCTGGAGGCAGAGCGTGGGGCACGTGGCAACTAGCGACGGGAAGAATTAATGGGGCTTAATTAAAAGGCATGAGCGGTGTGCTCGTACATAATGATCAAAGATTTTCACAGTCTTCTAAAAATTTAGATGACATCAGCCGCTAGCAAAGGGCGCTCGACTGAGAAAGCTCAGAAGAAATGGAAAAATTCACCAAGTGTTGTCGTCAACCATCTTGATCGGGACAGATATCTGTCTATGTTACAGCCGAGCGGTCGATCCATCCCCTTGCTTATGAAGTAGGAGCCGAGCGGCAGCTACACACCCAGGTTAGCATAATGACGCAGAACGGCGAATATTATGTGATTCGATCAAGAGCTTGAGAACAGAGAAGGTCTGATCAAACGTGGAGGTCATCGAAGACGCTACTTGTCTAGTCAGTCGGACTTGCATCCTCCTTCGACTAGACTTAAGGGGAATGCTTGTGATGCGGCGACAAAGGGGGGCCACCAATTGCGGGTCAAAGGACAGAGACAACAACCAATGTGGAGGTCAAAGTCAAGGAGGTCAACGCCAGATAACCAACAGACTCACCAAAGGGGAGTTGAGTGGAGCTCTACTACAATGGCCGATTAGGCCTGAAACGCCCAACTAGCATAGGGCTGGTTCAAGCAGAACGCTCGTACATCCAAGATCATCAAGCGCTCATCGCCGAATAGAGGAACGTTGGGACGACCGGAGCATTAGTTCGGTCGGACGGAAATAGTCTACCAAACTGAGTCATTGCAGGAAAGCAGCAGAGGTTGACCGGGCGAGGTTCCCCTGGCCGAGCGGCTCCCTTGCTCGGCCAAACAGTGGGATGCCTTTCCTATCTTTGGATATCTCTTAGGGAGATAATGCTGCTAACAACAAGGCATGGTCAACAGATGGATCGTACGATGGAAGCTTTTATTCTCTTATCAAGGATTTGCATGCCCTGTTAAGGTATGATGTCATAAATACTTTTCTTACATGTCCTTTTATAGGACAAATTGGAGAATGTGACCACGTCTCAAGGAGCATACACATCGCCCGCTGGGGGCTGGCGCGCTATATCAAGGGGAGTCTATGCACCGACGAAGGTACACGTTGTTCACTATTCATTGTGGCAAAAAGGTGAATACGCTCGCCCCCAGCGCCCCCGCCAACCCGTCCCAAGGCCAACACGACGTTATTCACTATTCATTCTTACGCTTACTGTTGCTCCGCTTTCTTCTACTATTTCGGTGACTGATTTGAGTGTCGGAGGGCCAACGTCGGGACCCCTTCCCTGACCTGGCATTGGCGTTTCTTGTGTTGCAGAGCGGAGTGGAGTCTACATCCAGTCAACACAGAGGTCGTACCCCCAGCTTGTCGTCTCCATGATTTTCGGATAGGATTAATGAGTATAATTGTCACGCCCCAAAGGAGTCTCTGTCCGAAGAAATTTCGGCAGCATCTCCCCTGTACGGCGGACAATATGAAACTTTCTACATATCACATATACATCAGCCACAGGCGGCTGGAATGATAACAAAAATAAAAAAAATAAACACCACGCAGTTTATAAAGATATTCAGCCTCTGGCTGTCACAACCACGCAGTTAATAATAGTAATCAATAACAATAGGACTCTGACTCGAAATCCACCCTACTCCACTACACTCGTAAAGCTCAAATCCAACGAACTCACCTCTTCTGCCGTCCAGGCAGTCACATAGTAGAATGAAATCCAATATCATATCAAAAATCCATCAAAAGGTATCACTCCATACAATATCCATAGGAAAAATCCAAAGACAATACTAAAACAAAGTTTGATATAGAAAAAGGCTAAAATAAAACAAATAACGAACTAGTAGAGAACTGGCTCTACGTGCAGATGGGGGGCCAGCGACTGGAACTGCTCCGTACAGCCTCAACCTGAAAATATCAACAATGGAGGCGGGGTGAGTCCAACACTCAGCAGGTACAACTGATATGCATAATAAAACAAATAACAGACAACACTAATCGTACAGTCTCCCGAATACGAGAAGGAATAAATGCAATTGAAACGAAATCAGGAGATAACTGTATTAACCGGGATCAAGGTACAAAGGTAACAGATCGTCAAACCAAGAAATCATAATCCTGGATGCATGTCAATCAAATGCATCCATACAAATGCGCATATAAGTGCAACAATCACAACAATAAAATGCAATAAATGATATGGTGACTGCACTTGACATCACTCCCGATGGATCGAGTGGACGAATGCCGCTTGAGTACTGCCCTCCGCCCCAAATCATAAATGGGGAGCTCAATGCTCTCATCTCCCGACACAACGACGGGGAGGAAAAATCTCTGCCGACTACCACGCTGAGTCTCCTGACCAACGGAGCCAAACAGAGTCCACCATCTGCCGGCTACCACGCTGCTACCCTAAATGCCAACGGAGCCAAACAGAGCGGAACTGACTGCCGGCTACCATGCTGAGTCACCTGACCAACGGAGCCAAATAGCAGAACCGCCACACTCCAGCCAGATATACAACTAATCCATGGGTGGTGTGTGCAGTACATGTAATTGGCGATGGGCTCAACCAAAGTGGAGCCGACAATCGCACAGCATGCAATCATGATGCATGACACTAAAAACATGGCATAGTCCATATAACTAGATACAAGTGTATACCACTGGAAGAAGTATCAAATAGAAGGTACACCAATCAAATAGGGTATCAAATAAACCCTAGATCCAGAACATATCATAGCATGTGGTTGGTTCACTACCCTAAGCATATGTGATCAGGTAGATATCATGCAGTGCAGCATAAATAAACAACCAAACATGTAACTAATCATGTAGCGACCAACCGAAACAAACAGATAACACAATTATTGTTATATGTTAAACATATTATCATGCATATCAAAAGACATAAGTCAAAGTACCCGCCTCCAATATAGAAAGGTCCAATCTGACGTCGAGATGCTCGTCTCACGTCAAAGTCCTGCGTCAACCGATACACATATATTTATTTAGCTAGAACTCAATGAATAGCTAAATAAAAATCTCAACGACTACTAGGGTAAGATCCTAATCAACCTTCAAAAACATCTCTTCCTAACACAATCAACAATCCCAAACTTACCTCAATTCACTTATCTCTGGGCTCAATCCGTATCACCAACACCTGCAAACATTCTAGCCCGCATAAGGATTCTGGTGGAGCTACTATAATCCGACAACAAGAAATTAAATCCAAACTTACCCCTAGATGTCTTCTGATGGCTCTCGGCAAATCACAAAAATATACGACCAGATCCTTACAAGCCGGATTCTAAACACATCGTACCCCAATCAGGTCCAAAGCTTCCTCTGATGCAATCCCAATGCCACTGTGGTGCCGAGACGGGACAACAAAGGTGGCAACGATGCTAGGGCACGAGCACAGCGAAGAAGATCCCTGCGATCGCCGGCTGCTCAAGCAAGGAACAAGGCGGGGGTCGGCAGTGGCGTCGGAGCAGGCTAGGGCACTCGAGATGGAGGAAAACTCGACTCTGATGTGAGGTGATCGAAGATAGGGCTCGCGGTGGCCGGCTGTGGTGGCGGCGCGAGATGCTAGGTCTCGGCGATGTGGCGGAGCAAGGTGGCTCGTGCTCGCCGGCACTTAGGCAGGGACAGAGAATGTGGCGGCAGAGGAGAAGAAGAAGGAGAAACCGCTCGGGATCGGGGAAGGAGGTTAGGGCACGCACGGGTTCGGCGGGGAGAGGGATAAGAAGAGGAAATAAAGAAAATAAAAAGAAATAAAAGAAAAGGAAATGTAAATATAAACATTTCCTCGCTTAAACGGGGTAGCCTAAACAGGCTTTCCCGGGCCTCATTTTTATCCCCGTTAACTCGTCCGTACGAGCTCCGAAAAATTCTCGAAAAATTTCCAAAAATTTCAGAAAATTCCCTTATTAGTATTTTCTATTTTTTCGATATTTTACATTCTCCCCCACTTATAAAAATTTGGTCCCCAAATTTCATTATCTACCATCAGCAAGTACCAACAACAGATATAAAGTATAAATGCTGAACGGCAAATTAAATCACATATCTCAAGTGAAAAATGAGGTATCGAGCTCGGATAGTATCCTCGAGCTCCCAGGTAACCTCCTTATCCGAATGATGCTGTCATACGATTTAACCAGTCGGATAGTCTTGTTCCACAACTGACGCTCCTTCCGGTCCAAACTTCGTACCGGAACCTCCTCATAAGTGACGTCAAACTGACCTAGAACTGAGACATCTATCAACACATATATCAGATCGGGTACGTATCTCCTCAGCGTAGATACGTGGAATACGGCGTGAACGCCTGCCAAGGACGGCAATAGTGTCAATCGATAAGCTACTGCTCCAATCTTTTCCGAGATCTGGAAAGATCCAATGTATCGCGGAGCTAGCTTACCTCTGAGGCCAATCTCTTCACCCCTTTCATGGGTGAAACTCGCAGAAATACCTAGTCGCAAATGGAGAACTCTAAAGGTCTCTGTCTCCGGTCAGCATAACACTTCTGGCAGTCTTATGCCTCTGACATCCTCTGTCTGATAATATGGACCAACTCTGCCTCATGCTGAGCTCTATGAGGTCCCAACAACTGGGCCTCAGGTATTCTCGTCCTGATCGACAACTGAGCAACTATGGTAACAAGAATACCCTGCTCTGTCTGTCCCTGCTCCTCAAGGTCTAACTCAGAGAAATCCTGAATCAAATCTGTGACCACAACTCGGTGGCAAGCTAAAGTCCCTCTGGACTTCTGGCTAAGTGCATCGACAACCACATTAGCTTTTCCCAGGTGATAGCTAATGGTACAATCATAATCCTTCAGGAACTCCATCTATCTCCTCGGTCGAAGATTAAGTTCCTTCTGAGTGAAACAGATATTTGAGACTCCGATGGTCAGTGAGAATCTCAATGTAATATCATACAGGTACTGCAGCCAAATCTTCATGGCAAAAAAAAAATAATAGCAACTTGCCCAGATCATGAACCGAGTATTTCTTCTCGTGCTCCATCAACTATCAAGAAGCATATAAGAATACTCAACCGTGCTACATCAGAACAGCACCCATACCCTGTAGAGACGCGTCGGTAAGGTAAAACCAAAAATCGAAGCCGACACTAGTCTTCGCTTCAGCTCCTAGAAGCTGATCTTGAAATCCTCAGTCTAAATAAACTTCACGCCTTTCATGGTCTGGCGTGTAAGTGACATAGCAATCCGTGAGAAACCCTCAACGTATCTCCGGAAATATCGGCCAAACAAAGGAGGTTCCAAGCCTCTTCTATTGACTCCGTCTACTCCCGACGGTAACAATCTCGATCTCATGTGGAACCACGGTATACATCTATTGGTGACCGTGTGGCTCAAACATCTCACATAAAACAATCCAAACCCGCACTACTGATAATCACATATAGATGTTCTCGTCGAATCATCTCTAGATCTATGCAAAGGTAGTGTACGTGACTTACCTCGGATCCGTAATAGATCACAACATCGTCCACAAAGATAATGGAAACCTATCCAAACATCCTCGACATACCAGGATCATCAAGTCCCTGAAAACATCTAAGGCACTGTAAGCCTCTATGGCAAAAACCAAGACACATAATGTCCGTATCACAGACATTCCTATCCATAGGATCTCCAATAATAAATCGAAAAAATCTGATCATCAATAACATAAATCACCAAAGAATAAATCCTCCAGAGTGAGAGCAACGCTCCATCACAGGAAACACCACATATGTGGGAGCAACGCTTTACCACAAGAAATCCTCAACATGTGGGAGCAACACTCCACCACAAATAATCTGAAATATGTATCTGCAATAAATATAGGAGCAATGCTCCGCTACCAGCAATCCGTGATATGTGGGAGCAACTCTCCACCACAAAACAATATCCAAGTACCCCAAGGCACCTAACTATCCAGCTAGAGACTGTACAAGATCTCTCTACCACAATTCGCTGTGGTTAGCCTAGGATATAACAATCTAGTAACTAATCAAATCCATCATCAACTCTATCAGCATCCTAGTGGGTCATCCACTGAAAGGAAAATTAGTTGATGAGTTAATTCAACAAATGACATAATGCAGTCACTCCACATTCTGCATTCAGTATAAGTAGAATCATCATACTGCTACCAATGTATACACCTAGCACACATGCTCACACAACATATGTATGATCAACAAAATCCTCCAATTATTATACACCAAACATACTCACACCTCAGGTATATTCAGTATGATACCTCCAACAATACATACCGAACACGTGTGCAAAATCAATGTAGGTAAAATCAATAATACACCTCAAACAACACCCACATGACATATCTTCACCTATGCCCAGAGTATAACCAACATATACTTCCAATAAAGCATACTAAACTCAGGTGCACTCACAAATCAAACATATCAAAAAGTTACCTCAGATACCACACCAAACACATATGTACATATCCCAACTCAGATTAAATCGACAAAATGCCTCCATCAAAACACCACCGATGTACTTATACTACATCTCGGATTTAATCAACAAGATATCTTCAATAATACATCCAGATACATACACCGAACTACATATCTATAATCCACTAGGAACCTTCAAACCATATCAGAACATGGTTACATATACTACTTGCAAATGGACAGTCTACCACAGGACTCCTACAACTCATAACAATCATAATATACATCCAATATAGACATGCAAAATCAGCATACCAGCTCAATCAAAGAGACCAACCTTATGCTACTAATACCCATGGGTTACGGTATATCTAAACAAAATTCATGCATATGAATCAAGCATGAATACACCAATAAAAAACAACCCTAAATCAAACAGTCTAATCATCCAGTAACAACCCTGCTATAGGTTCAAAGGAACTTGTATCGGACAAGAAAAATATACACACCATGGTATAACATTCCAAGTCAATATCATACACTACCAAGACTATATCTAATGGGGAAAATTTTATCATCATAAATCCAAATGTACTCTTCCAGTATACACTAGTAACAATTGTATCCCATAAGTGTTAAGCAATTAGCTCTACACTTCCTTAGATCAGCGGGGTCACATATTCCAAACACCCTCTAAGTTAACCCACCAGGTATATACAATCCACGGTCAAAATCTTCATGGAATAGGATACATCGATCCTTTATAACCTATCCAAGCCGATAATGATATATGGCTAAATCAGTCATTTTCACGTCAGTACAAAACATGTACTCAAATGTGCTCTAGATACATAACTAAGCACAAATAACCTAAAGGTTCGAACCTTTAAAAATAGAGTATGGCAATCCTCTACTGATCAACCAACAAAACTAAATCATTCATCTACTAACTAATCAAGAATCCCTTAATCCTCCACAAGCAACTAAGGTATATCAAACCACAACTACCCAACTCGACAAACATAAATCAATCTTCTACTGACCGATTTAACAAGAGTAAATCAATATTTACTGACGAAAATTAACTAAGATAAAATGGTATACAACGTTGTCAAATAACTAAATCAGTTCATGGGTCAATTCAACACTAATTACATCAACTCAAACTAGAAAATGTCAACCCACATAATATCATATGTATAAATGTGTACGACCCAAAAGACAAAAGTCAGAATTCAAGAACATCTATCATTATTTATCCACATAGTCCAATATTAGAGGAAGCATATATCAAATTTTTTTTTCATCCTGTTAACTAACCACAACTAACCAGATTCACTAAAATTTCATGGGCACACTCAACCGTAACCTCTAGCACCCAATTTATAATCTGAGCACCAACTATAATCATCAAACCTGTAAATATCATACATGACACTCATTATGTCACCATCAACGACATCCCAAATATAAATCATCAAAATAGTTATCCACTAATAGATCATCAAAACAAATATCTAGTAATTGATCATCGGACAACCACATAACATTTATCCTCATAAATCATTAGAAATCAACATATCACAATACCTGATCTCACCATATCTCTCAACCTCAAACCATTCTCAACAATGATCAAACATGATAACCCCCAATGACCAATTCCCATCGTATCGGGTACCCTAATATCCAAAGGTATGAGTATAAAAACTCTACTAGCTAAGTCAACAGGAGTCTGTAGGTATCATCCACTACCCAGCTAACAAAAGCAGAGGCTGGTATGTGCCTCCATCTCCTACGAGTAGTAACAGAAACTAAAACTACTGATGATATGATATGAAAAATCATCAGAGACTATAATACTTGATCTCTATTAAGGTCGACCATGCTCAATGGCTAACCCATCACATGAAATATGGCTACAACAACCAGACAAGTACTAAAGATAAAGTGCTAATACATGTCAAACTATCATAAAATAGACATCATACCTATATGCCGTCTGGAGATGTTCCGTCGCTGTCCAGTCCCCAACATGACCTCAGAATTCCGTACGAGAAAAACAAACACTGGAAATCCATATAAATCCAAAACGAACGTCCATAACATATACATAATGAAGAAATCCGTACAAACCGAAATAGACATCCAAAAATCCAGAACACCACACCAAAAGCAGATATCCATAACCTGCTCTGATACCAATAAATTGGTATCAGACAAATCTCGAAAATCCAAAATACAAAAATCCAACAAGTATCGCCAAACTTTGGCGCTCTGATACCATATCAATTGGTATCAGGTTATACCAACTATGCAAAATATGAAAACAAAGATCGTAAAAATCCAGAACACACAGCAAGTATCGTATACCTGCTCTGATACCACTAAATTGTCACGCCCCAAAGGAGTCTCTGTCCGAAGAAAATTTCGGCAGCATCTCCCCTGTACGGCGGACAATATGAAACTTTCTACATATCACATATACATCAGCCACAGGCGGCTGGAATGATAACAAAAATAAACAAAAACAAACACCACGCAGTTTATAAAGATATTCAGCCTCTGGCTGTCACAACCACGCAGTTAATAATAGTAATCAATAACAATAGGACTCTGACTCGAAATCCACCCTACTCCACTACACTCGTAAAGCTCAAATCCAACGAACTCACCTCTTCTGTCGTCCAGGCAGTCACGTAGTAGAATGAAATCCAATATCATATCAAAAATCCATCAAAAGGTATCACTCCATACAATATCCATATGAAAAATCCAAAGACAATACTAAAACAAAGTCTGATATAGAAAAAGGCCAAAATAAAACAAATAACGAACTAGTAGAGAACTGGCTCTACGTGCAGATGGGGGGGCCAGCGAACTCCTCCGGACAGCCTCAACTCGAAAATATCAACAATGGAGGCGGGTGAGTCCAACACTCAGCAGTACAACGATATGCATAATAAAACAAATAATAGATAACACTAATCATACGATCTCCTGAATACGAGAAGGAATAAATGCAATTGAAACGAAATCGAGATAACTGTATTAACCGGGATCAAGGTACAAAGGTAACAGTCGTCAGATCAAGAAATCATAATCCTGAGATGCATGTCAATCAAATGCATCCATACAAATGCAACATATAAGTGCAGAATCACAACAATAAATGCAATAATGATATGGTGACTGCAGACTCGGACATCACCGCTCCCGACAAAGGATCGAGTGGACGGAATCTTGAGTACTCCCTCCGCCCCAAATCATAAATGGGGAGCTCAATGCTCTCATCTCCCGTGACACAACGACGGGAGGAAAAATCTCACGGCTACCACTACCGAGTCTCCCGACCAACGGAGCCAAACAGAGTCCACCATCTGCCGGCTACCACGCTGCTACCCTAAATGCCAACGGAGCCAAACAGAGCGGAACTGACTGCCGGCTACCACGCTGAGTCACCTGACCAACGGAGCCAAACAGCAGAACCGCCACACTCCAGCCAGATATACAACTAATCCATGGGTGGTGTGTGCAGTACATGTAACTGGCGATGGGCTCAACCAAAGTGGAGCCGACAATCGCACAGCATGCAATCATGATGCATGACACTAAAAACATGGCATAGTCCATATAACTAGATACAAGTGTGTACCACTGGAAGAAGTATCAAATAGAAGGTACACCAATCAAATAGGGTATCAAATAAACCCTAGATCCAGAACATATCATAGCATGTGGTTGGTTCACTACCTAAAGCATATGTGATCAGGTAGATATCATGCAGTGCAGCATAAATAAACAAACAAACAGATAACACAATTATTGTTATATGTTAAACATATTATCATGCATATCAAAAGACATAAGTCAAAGTACCCGCCTCCAATATAGAAAGGTCCAATCTGACGTCGAGATGCTCGTCTCACGTCAAAGTCCTGCGTCAACCGATACACATATATTTATTTAGCTAGAACTCAATGAATAGCTAAATAAAAATCTCAACGACTACTAGGGTAAGATCCTAATCAACCTTCAAAAACATCTCTTCCTAACACAATCAACAATCCCAAACTTACCTCAATTCACTTATCTCTGGGCTCAATCCGTATCACCAACACCTGCAAACATTCTAGCCCGCATAAGGATTCTGGTGGAGCTACTATAATCCGACAACAAGAAATTAAATCCAAACTTACCCCTAGATGTCTTCTGATGGCTCTCGACAAATCACAAAAATATACGACCAGATCCTTACAAGCCGGATTCTAAACACATCGTACCCCAATCAGGTCCAAAGCTTCCTCTGATGCAATCCCAATGCCACTGTGGTGCCGAGCCGGGACAACAAAGGTGGCAACGATGCTAGGGCACGAGCACAGCGAAGAAGATCCCTGCGATCGCCGGCTGCTCAAGCAAGGAACAAGGCGGGGGTCGGCAGTGGCGTCGGAGCAGGCTAGGGCACTCGAGATGGAGGAAAACTCGACTCTGATGTGAGGTGATCGAAGATAGGGCTCGCGGTGGCCGGCTGTGGTGGCGGCGCGAGATGCTAGGTCTCGGCGATGTGGCGGAGCAAGGTGGCTCGTGCTCGCCGGCACTTAGGCAGGGACAGAGAATGTGGCGGCAGAGGAGAAGAAGAAGGAGAAACCGCTCGGGATCGGGGAAGGAGGTTAGGGCACGCACGGGTTCGGCGGGGAGAGGGATAAGAAGAGGAAATAAAGAAAATAAAAAGGAATAAAAGAAAAGGAAATGTAAATATAAACATTTCCTCGCTTAAACGGGGTAGCCTAAACAGGCTTTCCCGGGCCTCATTTTTATCCCCGTTAACTCGTCCGTACGAGCTCCGAAAAATTCTCGAAAAATTTCCAAAAATTCCGGAAAATTCCCTTATTAATATTTTCTATTTTTCCGATATTTTACAATAATTCCTCTTAAATTCACACTTTAAAATAGAATAGAGTATATTTTCTATGAAAATTGCCTCCGTATTTTTTAATTACAAAAAAACTAAAAATGAGTATAATTCTTGTTAAATTTCTTGGGACCTTTGTGCCCGCTAGAGGGGGGGTGAATAGCGTTTCGTCGCGCTTGCGTTGGTTTGCTTTGTCTTGATGTTGTGTAGCGGAATACTCGAAGATAAACACTCATAATGCTAACACCTAGGGTTTACTTGGTATCCACCTCAAGATGAGGTAACTAATCCAAGGATCCACACACGACACACTATCTCCACTATGAAACACTCATTCTTAGTCGCAACCGGAGGCGGAGAAGCCCCGTACAAACTCACACTACAACACAACACTTGCACACGAAGAAGAAAGACAAATACAAATGAATACACTCTCCCTCTAGCTTACGTGTTGCTTGTAGTAGCCTCTTGAACCTTGGGGTTGCAACCCAAGAGCCTTCAAGAACTGGCTGAGAAGATCTGGAGAAATCGCTGTGAAAGTCGGAGAGAAATCACAGGAAAGAACACAAAGTTTTAGTGAAGAAAACACTTCACCCAGGCTTTAAACAGTGCTCCCAATCGATCCAATTTATCCCCAATCGATTGCCACGTCAGCACCGCTCCATCGCAGCCGTCCATCACCTGCATCCTGCCCAACGGTAGAATCCCAATCGATCGACCGATCGATTGGGAACATCTGAATCGATCGGTGGATCTATTCAGAAGCTTTCTGTGTTCTCGCGATCGCGCGAGAACTCCCCTGCCCAATCGATCGACCGATCGATTGGCAGCTCCCAATCGATCGCCCGATTGATTGGGAAAGCTTCTGTGCTCGCGATATCATATCCCAATCGATCGACCGATCGATTAGGCCTTCCCACAATCGCAGCACACACCAATCGATCCACTGATCGATTGGACTCTAATTCAATCGATTGCCCGATCGATTGACCAGCCTAGACTTGACTCAAACTCAAGTCCAAATTCCCAAACCCAACTCCCGGTCAACCGTGACCTGTTGGGTCTCTATGCCTAGCACTTGGCCATACCCGACCAATCTCGAACTAGACATCTAGCCTCCTCCATCAGCCTTGCGTCTCTCGGATTTCTCCCATCCTTCACGCCTTGCCTTCAGGAGCTTCCTTCGGTCTCATCCTAGTTATCGAGTTCTCCTTGCCAAATCACACTTGGACTTTCCTTGCCAAATCACACTAGGACTTACCTTGCCAAGACCACATGCTTGGACTTTCCGTTGCCTGGCTCCTCACCGGGACTTCCCAATTGCCTGGCTCCTCACCAGGACTTTCTCCTTTGCCAAGATTACACTTGCACTTTCTGTTGCCTGGCTCCTCACCAGGACTTCCCAAATGCCTGGCTCCTTACCAGGATTTTCTCCTTTACCAAAATCATACTTAGACTTTCCAATTTGCCTAACCTCCAGTCAGGACTTCCACCACTGCCTAAACTCCAGTTAGGACTTCCAATTTGCCTAACCTCCAGTTAGGACTTCCACCACTGCCTAAACTCCAGTTAGGACTTCCATACGCCTAACTTCCAGTTAGGACTTCCATACGCCTAACCTTCAGTTAGGACTTTCCCAGTCAAGTCTCCTGTCAACCTTGACCTACTTGAGTTGTATTCTCATCAACCTGGTCAACCCTTTGACCATCTCCATAATCGGACGATTGCTCCAGCAATCTCCTTATATTGTCAAACATCAAAACTCAAATACCGACTCTAGCTTGACTCAACTCAAGCTTAGTCAACTTGTCAAACTTGACCTAAGAAAATTGCCCCAACAAAATTCAGTACATTAAAATATAATAGTATATATTTTCTATCAATTGAACATTACTTTTTTCCTACTTAATATAATTTCTCCTAAATTAAGGATCATTTAAAGAGAATCTAGTATATTTTCTATCCAATTAAACATCATTTAAAGAGAATGTAGTATATTTTTTATGAGCTGGAAAAAAAATTATATTCAATTTGATAAAAATATATATTAGATTTTAGTTTAATGGTTGAATTTAAGATGAAATATATATTTTTTATATTTTTTATATAAAAAATATAAATAATAATTAGATAAATTGTTGTCCATAAAATTTGGTTCATTGAGTACTGCAGGTAAAATTTCCTAATAATTTACCATTTACGGTTTTAAAATAAATTTATAAATAACTAGAAAATCTAATTTTATAAAGGTAATGTTTTCAGAAATTTTCGCTCTGTATTTCCCATCCGAAGCAAAGCCACGTAGGGAAAAAGAAATTTTTAGGATGCGTTTAGTTCGGGGTTATTCTTGATAACCTTGGTTATCCATCTAAGATTATCAACAAAAATCTTATTTTGTTTAGGTATTCGATGATTCCCAAGTAATGTTCCATGCCCGACACGTCAGCAAAAGAGTCATGCAACCAGGAATCGGAAAACTTCAGAAAACTAAGGGAGCGTTTGGTACGCGCGTTTTCTATTTTCATTTTCTGGAAAACGCGCGTTTTCTGGAAAATGATGTTTGGTTTGCGTTTTCCGCGCGCGTTTTCTAAAAAATTGACTATCGTTTTCTAGAAAAACAGAAAATGACAAAAAGTCGTTTTCTGTTTTCTAGAAAACGCGCGTTTTCTAGAAAATGAAAATGAAAACGGTGCAAACCAAACGCACCCAGGTTTTTCTTGATTCCGGGGTTAACGAATTTTTTTTTACCAAAAATATCCTCCGATAAGAAAAAACATGGAAAAAAGAGAAAAAATGTAAAAAAAATATTAAAAAAAATGTAAAAAAAATATTTAAAAAATGTAAGAAAAATAAAAAAGTGTTTAAAAAATTTTAAATTTTTTTAAAATAAATAATTATTTTAAAAAATAAAAAAAATTTAAAAAATAAAAAAATATAAATTTTTTAAAAAAAATTAAAAACTTAAAAAAAAATTAAAATTTTTTAAAAATTAAAAAATTTTAATTTTTTTTTTAAATTTTAAAAATAAAAAAAATAAAAATTTATAAACATTTAAAAATTAAAAAATAAAATAAATAAATAAAATTTTAAATTTTAAAAATGTAACAAAATTAAAAAAATATAAATATAAATAATATAAAAAATATAAAAACATTAAAAAAAAAATAAAAAAACACATAAAAAGTAAAAAATATACCAGAAAAAGAAAAGTAAAAAAAACATAAAAAAATAAATAATAATAATAATATGTATAGTTGATTTTGTAACTGAGGGTAATACGGTAAAATATTAAATTAAGGTATTCATTAAAACCTTCAAACAAACAAGTTTTTATTGCATTACCTACGTTGAACCAAACAATATTTGGTTATGTTTTATTCTCCATAATCTTGGTTATATGATTACATGATAATCATATAACCAAAATTATACATGATAACTTGAATCAAACGCACTCTTAGAGTAAAAACGATCCTGCATTTCATGTGCTGTGCTATACAAGATTAATAATACAAAAAATCATGTGTGTTACCGTGATCTTCATGATTCATGAGTATAAAATCTTTTCCGTGCAGCTCCATCATATTTCGCTCACACCTACATAATGAGCGATCCATTAGAAAGAAAGACACGTTTAACCGAATAATTAATACGACAATATTAAATACTCAGAATCTAATACGTTAGAATGAAATTTTTTATTATTATTTTTTTAATGGACATGCATTAATTATAAATATCTCTAATTAAAATTTTATAAAAACTTTTTTATAATGATTCCGATATATCACATCAGTATTTTAAAAACCTATTAAAATATCTTTAATAATTAATTTTTAAATAATTATTGTGTGGTCTAATTAATAGCATATAATTACATGACTACATATATATTATATTAATTTTAAAATAAAAAAATAATTTTAAAATTTTACGACTCTTGAAATATAAAATTTAAATCTTACCTCCATACAACAATAACATTAACAACAACAACAACCAATAACGCTTAAATTTGTTTTTTTACTTTTTTATTTTACAAATCTCTTTAAAATTTTTTGCATTAGATATGTCCTAAAATTATATGAAAATACTTTATATTCGAATAGATTATGACGTTAATAAGACAATGCTGCATTAATTAAGCTTAATTAACGTTGTCGCTGTCTAGAAACGAATAGACTGTAGTTCGATTACTGCACCTTATTGGAAGAAAGATTTTCACCGAAGTCTAATTAATAGGATAGTGTTAAATGATCAGAATCTAACCCGCTAAAATACATGCATGTATATATATAAATATTTTAATAATATCATATTTATATATTAATTAAATGCATATATATGTATGCATTACCATTCATTTCTAACTGGTAGATTCTGACCAACAAAATTTATTATTGTAATTAATAAGATAGTATTAAATGGTCAAAATTTGGTTAGCCAGAATATATGCATGCATATATGTTACGTGTATATACATAGGCATTTTTGTAATATCATATTTATATATTAATTACATGCATGTACATGCATGCATTACAATTCATTTCTAGCTGATCATATTCTGGCCAACAAGATTTACTGTAATTAATAGGATAGTGTTAAATGGTTAGAATCTGGCCAGCCAGAATATATGCATGCATGTATATACATGGGCATTTTAGTAATATCATATTTATATATTAATTACATGCATGTATACATGCATTACAATTCATTTTTAGCTGGTCAGATTCTGGCCAATAAGATTTACTGTAATTAATAGGGTATTGCTAAATGACCAGAATCTAGCCAGCCAGAATACATGCATGCATGTATATACATAGACATTTTAGTAATATCATATTTATATATTAATTACATGCAGGTATGTGCATGCATTACAATTCATTTCTAGCCGGCCAAATTCTAACCAACAAAATTTATTGTAATTAATAGGATAGTGTTAAATGACCATAATCTGATCAGTTAGAATACATGCATGCATATATATACATGGGCATTTTAGTAATATCATATTTATATATTAATTACATGCATATACATTAATGCACTACAATTCATTTCTAGCTGGCCAGATTCTGGCCAACAAGATTTACTGTAATTAATAGGGTAGTGCTAAATGTCCAGAATCCGGTCAGTCAGAATTCATGCATGCATGTATATACAAGGGCATTATAGTAATATCATATTTATATATTAATTACATGCATGTACATATATGCATTACAATTCATTTCTAGCTGGCCAGATTCTGGCCAACAAAATTTACTGTAATTAATAGGGTATTGCTAAATGGTTAGAATCGGCTAGCCAGAATACATGCATGCATGTATATACATGGACATTTTAGTAATATCATATTTATATATTAATTACATGTAGGTACGTTCATGCATTACAATTCATTTCTAGTTGGCCAGATTCTAACCAACAAGATTTATTGTAATTAATAGGATAGTGTTAAATGGTCAGAATCTGATCAACCAGAATACATATATGCATATATATACATGAATATTTTAGTAATCTTTTATATATATATATATATATATATATATATATATATATATATATATATATGAATTAAAATTAGGGGCTTTCGCCTCTCATTTTGAGAGCTGTCATATCAAAATGTATAATTAATTAATATTGATTACGCTTCGGCTTAATTCATACTATTTAAGTTTAAGTCGCAGACTATAAAAGACGAATATCATTTTTAAATTACAAAATATCATATTTTATACGTATTTAATTAGTAACGAGGTCGAGATTAAATTTTTTCAGATGTTTTCCGATAATTTATCAAAAGGCTATTTATGAATTGACCAAAAAAATATATTATACTTTAAAATTTATCAAATCATGTATTCAATTTTTGATTCTTCCTATTCTACCCCTTAATTATTTATCTATTATTTTTCCCTCTTTTTTTTTTTGCATCTAATTTATTTTCTCTTCCCTCTATAATGAACACATTCTTTCTTTTCTTTCCTCTCTTTAATTAGGAGATATGCATGCATACAAAGCATGATATGAGTTTGATATAATTTCATATTAGGTCATGGGATTAAAGTTTAATGTGTTTCTTTCGATAACATTTTAACACTTTCAGAGAAGTTGAAATATGTAATGGACTATACCGTTAGACTCCTTGTAGTCTCAGAAATTTACAGGACCTGAAATGAGTCCAATCCGAGGTTTCTAAGTCCATCAGTGAGTTTTGGTTAAAATTAGAGCTGTCAGACGGGCCAACCCGTGGCGGGGCGGGTCGGCCCATGGCGGGCTAACCATTTGGCGGGGCGGGGCGGGCCAACCCGCCAACTTGGCGGGTTGGAAAATTTCCAACCCAACCCATTCTAAGGCGGGTTGCGGGTTTGGCGGGCCAACCCGCGGGCCTATCAAAAATTTTAAAAAAAATTAAAAAATATTACATATCTTCAACATTTTACTTTGAAAAAGTTTTCTATAATTAAATATATACATAAACATGTATTTTAAATATAAATGAACACAAACAAGTACTTATGTTGGATGAAAAGTACTATTTTTATTTCAAAATTATAACAAAGAAAGATAATAAATTGGTCTAAAATTTAGCTTACATGTGCTTTTCAACCCGCGGGCCAACCCAAGCCCGAGCGGGCCGACCCGCGCGGGTCGCGGGCCTAGGCGGGTCGACCCACGGCGGACTTGGGTTGATAAAATTCCAACCCAACCCGCTTAAATTATTTGGCGGGGCGGGCCAACCCGACGGGCCCAACCCAAATTGACGGCTCTAGTTAAAATCCATTGATATACCTAGACCAAAATTCACTGATAGATATAGAGACATCAGATTGGACTCATTTCAGGTCCTGTATATTCTGAGACTGCAAGTAGTCTAACGGTACCATCCATTACATATTTCGACTTTTTCGAAGGTGTTAAAATATTGTCGAAAGAAACACGTTAAACTCTAATCCTGTTGACCTGATATGGAATCATATTAAGTTCATAGTATGCTTTGCATGCATGCATGCATATTTCCTAAAGAGAGAAGAAAGAGAAGATGGGAGGAATCATATAAGGCTCATATTATGTTTTGCATGTATGCATATTTCCTAAAGAGAGAGGAAAGAGAAGATAAGAGGGAAGAGAAGAGAGGATACATACATCGTAGATACGGAAGAGAAAAGAAATTACATGCATAAAAATGAGGAAAGAGAATAGACAAATGATTGAGAGATAGAACGGAAAGAATAAAAAATTAAGTATACTATTTGATCAATATCAAAATATAGTACGTCTTTTTTAAATTTAAATATGTCTTTTTGATAAATTACTGTTTCATCAATAATATGTGTATGTGTTAACTCGAAATATTGGTAAGTGTTTCAGACAGCTCCATACTGTTTCAATATTCAGTCTCAGTTATCTTAAACAAGGAGTTAATAGATCATCAAATGATAGATTTTAAACGTTCATCTGCTCTGCTCCAGACTGAAGTTTTATGGCTTCAGATGGTCGCCGTCGGCGTCATCCGTCGCCATCATCGTCTTTGTCGTCTCCTTCATTGTCATCGTCATCGGGTGTATAGGAATTTTTCATGACACCAGGGGCGTAGCCAGGATTTTTGATTAGAAGGGACAATTTTCAAAAATTCATGAAATGATAAAGGAATAACTTACAACTCTTGAAAGATCATTGCTTTTGAGAAAAATAGAGAATATAAAATAAAGAGGAAGAAGTAAAAAAAAAAAAGAACTTTATTTTCTTCGTTAGCAACCTTCACTAGTTTCGGTGAGCTCGACAATAACACAAAGAGAGCAAGGTAAGATAAAACATGACTATTTTGTTGTGCCCATAAAATCTTAAAAAATACCAGAAGAGGAAGAAGTAGGGGGGTTGATGGCTGCTTGATCTTGTTGCTAGAAGAGGGTAGCAATTGGTATTGCATTTCTTGCTTGCTGGAGAAGAGAAAGGAGAAGAAAAAAGCTCTTGTGATTTAGAAGAGGAGAGGAAAAAATTGTAGGTTTACTAACATTGGAGAAGAAAAAGAGAAGAAGGAAATGAGGAAGAAGAGGAAAAAAAATAAAAGAGAGGAATGGGCGAAGGGGTGGCATACGGTATGATTGGGATGTAACATGCATAGGGAGAAGATGGAGAGAAAAAAAAATGAAAGGTTTTGCCAAAAATATCCTAATTCTTTTTAAATCGTTCAAACTCGTTTAAACATTAAACTTGGTTTGGTTATAACTCAACTTCAAATCAATTTCAATTTGAACCAACATAATACTTGTCTCCATATCTACCCGTTGAATTTAGTTCAAACTCGATTCAATTTAATTTAGCTTCCTTACTTTATGCCCTACGATTTAGTTTATCCGTTTATTATTATATATTTTATTTTTAAAATTTAATACTTAACATTTCAAATTATGATATTTTCTCGTAGAAGTGGTACCAATGGATAACTTAGTCATGAACTTTTCAAATATGTGATCAATTTCAATTTTCAACATTGAATAATGATGAATCAACTATTCAAAGTGACGATATATATATATATATATATATATATATATATATATATATATATATATATATATATATATATATATATATATATAATTTTTTAATAAAATATGAGAGGCAGAGAGGGGGCGGTCGCACCCCCTCTCCTTAAGGTGGCTACGCCCCTGCATGACACCATCAGAGTTTATCTGCAACATCAAAGAAAAAAATAACATAATTTAAAAAGTTAACATGTATGTTTCAAGAAATGAGAAGTAAAATTATTTAAAATTGGTCGGATGAATTATAATTGCGTACCATCAAAATTGAATGAGTATTTTTATTCTCTTTCAGAAAAATAAATATTTTTTTAAAAAAAGTAAACTTCTTTTTGATAGAAATGATGCACTTAACAATTAAAATACTTACTGTAACTGTGCGAACAAGTCCTCCACTCGCTCCATCGTCAGCAATAGCCAGTGGTCATACAGCTTTAACTACTAATATCTGCATGTTAAAAGAGACAATCTCTCAAATTATAATAATGCAAACAATATGAAAGCAAATACTCATAATGCTAAAAACAGAAATTGCTAAATACTCGTATCGTTGGACTCAACAACTCCTGTCAAATTTAGAAAACTCTTTACTCTTAAGCACATGTTCTTCGATTTCATCTATAATTATAGTCTGTATAACGAGGAGAAGCCTCTATCAATAACTATATACAATCAGTTAAAACCATTGCTAACAACCTACTTGCAATTGGACATTGGTCTCTGATACAGAATTATTAATGCATGATCTTGTAAGTTTGAATCCTCAATATAATAGTTTTGTTCCTAGTGTGACCACTCGAAGGATGTCAGACTTTCTGTCTTTATCGGCACACATGATCAGAAATGCTCCACAACCTAATCAACATAATCAGATTCCTCCCTAACATGGTCATCAATATAAGATTGGAGGTTTTAGATGTCGAGATCGAGGTCGGGGTCGAGGTCGAGGTCGAGGTCGAGGTCGAGGACACTATCAGATTTGCTTCAACTATAGTCACTATGCATGCTCAAAATTGTTATAAAAGATATGACTTAAATTTTTGAAGAGGACATGTATTATTAAATCGACCCTCTCCCTCATTTTGGCAATCTAGTACTCAATCATCTTATTCTGGAGCATTCTCACTCTCCATCTCTCCTAATGCAATGTCATCGATTCCTGAAACCCCAGGATGACATTCGGATTCTGTAGGGACTCATCATGTTACATCGGAGTATGATATTCTGACAAAAACTTCACCTCATCATGGACCTGATGTGGTACAAATAGGCAATGACTCAGGTTTACAAATTGCTCACATTGAAGATACATCCTTTCATTCATGTGGTCATACTTTTCACATGCGCAACACTCTTCATGTTCCTTCTATCACTAAAAATTTACTTTCACACGTCAATTTGCTCTTGATAATAATGTGTTTTGTGAATTTCATCCTCATCATTGTCTTGTGAAGGATCCTGCTACAGGATCTAGTCTACTCTATGGGACACTAAAAACAGTCTTTATCATATTCTACGCACCTCTCTTAAAACCTTTGTTGGAGAATGCTTGGATAAATTCTATTAGCATGCACGTCTTGATCATCCGTCTCTACGTCTTGTTCAAGACATTATTAATCATTTTGGTTTACCAACTCCTTTAGTGTCATCATCTCATTTATGTGAAACTTTATGAAAGTAAAATCTCATAAACTACCTTTTGTATCCTCTACTCACAACTCTAGCTTTCTTTGGAAATTATTCACTATGATGTTTGAGGTGCTACTCTTATTCTTTCTAATCAATGTTTTCTTTACTATGTTATTTTTATTGATAACTTTAGCAAATTCACTTGGATTTTTCCTATGAAAAGAAAATATAATTTTTTCGATATTTTTTTATCATTTTCAAAAGCATGTTGAGCGTTATTTTGATCGTAAAAATACTCTCCCTTCATTTTAATTGGGGAGGTGAGTATCAAGCACTTTATCGTCATCTTACTTCCTCTGGTATCCTCCATCGAGTATCTTGTCCCTGTTGGTTGCTATGCGGAAGATCGTATCGATCTCCTGTACAAAAATTTTGTACAAGTCCTGAACCTTTACTAACAACCTATTGTGTTATTTAGAAATTAAATTAGGAATCATAAACGGAACTTAACATTATTGATTCCAAATTTAACTTATATGTTCTTAGTAGTTTAGACTTGGATCGCAAACGATGCTTAACATTATTGATCCAAATCCACCCATGTTGCAAATTCAATTAAATATTAATTTCAGAAATCGACTTCCAGGTTAAACATGGCGAGACACTAGGCCTTCTTGGGTATAGGAGCATCCACCACTTCCTAGACAAAGCTTTTCAATAAAATCTAATATTTAATTTCCTTATATAACCCTAGGTTTAATCAAAAGGAACAATAGAATCACAAATTCAAAAAACAAAAAAATACAAACTCAAATCACAAATTCAAAACCTATAATCATATGCCTCTAGTGTTTGGTATTTCAAAAACTATACAAAGAAAACTAGTATGATGCAGAAAACAATTACTAGTTATACCTTTCTTTGTAAGCAACAACCTCTTGATCTTCTATCGTATTCCTTTTCTTATCTCGGACGTCGTGTGGGCGACGATCTACCGAGACGAGAACCACCCAAGCTTCCTTCTTCTTCTTGTGAGTTTTGACCACCACAAGAATTCCAAGAATAGATGAGGTTCGGCCACACCACCAAGCTCCAAGGGATACTAGAAACAAAACCTCCTTTCTCTCCTTCTCCAAGCAAAATCCAGCCACCAACAAACTCCTTGAGAGTTGATACCACCGGCCACCAATGAAGAAGAAAAGGAGGAGAGGAAGAGGATGAGAAGGGCCGACCATCAACCAAAGAAGTAGAAGAGAGGAAAACTAGAACATAAGTTGTGAGGTAAGACACCTCTACCCTTTCTTTTATATTCCTTGGTCTTGGTAAATAAGGAAAGTTTTATAAAAACTTCCTTATTCTCTTAGCCAATGAAAAGAAAATTTAATTAATATTTCCTTTCTTGTTTCTCTTTGGCCGACCACCTCATGATCCTCCATCCAAGGAAAGTTTTAAACAAAAATTAAAACTTCCTAATTTGTTTCCGAAAATTTTTAAAATAAAAATTTCTCTTTTAAAAAATTCCCTTCATAGTTGGTTATAAAAGGAAACTTTATAAATTAAAATCTCTCTATTAAAACATGTGGATGATTTTCAAAAAGGAAAGTTATCTTTAAAATTAAAATCTTCCTCGCAATCTATAAATAAGGAAAAATATCAAATCTTTTCTTAATCTTTTGTAGAAACTATAAAGGAAAATTTTAATTTTAAAACTCTCTTTTAAATCATGAGGATGGTTAAAAAAGAAATTTTTTATCAAAAATTAAAATCTTTCTTTCAACTACAAATAAGAAAGATTTCAAACCTTTCACTTAATCTTTTGTAGAAAGCTATAAAATGAAAGATTTAAATTTTAAACTCTCTTTTAAAACCATCGAATCCACATAAGAAAAATTTTAAAAAATAAAATCCTTTTAATTTTATTGTGGCCGACCACCTAAACTTGGACTCAAGCTAGGGCCAGCCACACTTCATCCCATCCAAGCCATGTCTTGGTCGGCCCTTGCTTGGGCTCCAAACTTGGCTTGGCCGGCCAGATAAGGATGGGGAAGAAGGTGGGTATAGGTGGGTATAATACTTTAAAAATAAGAGGCTACGATAGAGACCGAGAGGAGGAATTTGTTTTGGTCTTCTGATGAAATTAAGCTTCCCGTGTTCGCCCCGAACACCCAACTTAATTTCATCAATACTAATTCATACCACTAAAGAATTATTATTGAACTACCGCACCAATCCCAAATTACATTTTGGGCTCCTTCTTATTATGAGTGTATTAGTCTCCCAATGTTTAAGATATAAAATGTCCACTAATTAAATGAGTTACTGACAACTCACTTAATTAATATCTAGCTCCAAGAGTAGTACCACTCAACTTCATTATCATGTCGGACTAAGTCCACCTGCAGGGTTTACATGACAATCCTTATGAGCTCCTCTTGGGGATATCATCAACCTAGATAACTAAGACACAGTTTCCTTCTATAATCAACAACACACACTATAAATAATATCATTTCCCAACTTATCGGGCCTTTTGATTTATCGAACTAAATCTCACCCATTGATAAGTCAAAGAAATAAATACTAGATATAGGTGTTTGTTATTATATCAAGATTAAGAGCATACATTTCCATAATAACAAATGTCTTGTTCTTTTATTCAGTCAGTATAAAAAAAACTTACCTTAAATGGTCTTGCTCAATACACTCAGAGTGTACTAGTATAATTTTATAGTTAAGATAAACTAATACTAAATTACACTACGACTATTACAATGGTTTGTTCTTTTCCATTTTAGTCGTGAGCTACTGCTTATAATTTAAAAGGAATTGATAACATGATCTTCTGTATGTGACACCACACACCATGTTATCTACAATATAAATTAACTGAACAACTACACTTAGCATATAAATATAGACATTTGACCAATGTGATTCTTTATTTCAAAATAAAATATTTATAAAAGGCTAGGATTTTAGTATACACTCTAACAGTCCCCACACTCTTGAACAAATTGGATCCGTCGAGAGAAAACATCGTTATGTGATTGAAACTACCTTCGCTCTTCTTAATCATGCCTCAGTTCCACTTACACGTAGATCCGCTACATTAATGACCCCTTTAGTGTCAGTCTCACGTATATGGAGGTGGTGGTGCACCTATTACTTCGTACCACAAATGAGCGCGTGTCCTGTAACGAGTGACCCATTTAAAGGGAGAGAACATTATGACATGTGTTAATAGTTGGATGCGGGTAATTTAAGTGTCAAATTAGGAATGTAATTTAAAGGAAGGGAGTAATTTAAAAATTATATAAAATAAAAAAAATTAAAAATTTGATAAAAAAATAATAAACAAAATTGATTAAAGAAATAAAACTAAATAAATATTAAAAAATTAAAAAAATAATAAATAAAATTAATTAAAAATAAAACTAAATAAAAATTAAATAAAATTAAAAAAATATAAGTATTAATGAAAAAATAATAAACAAAATTAATTAAAAAGTAAAACTAAATAAAATTAAAAATATATATAAGTATTAATGAAAAATAATAAATAAAATTGATTAAGTATGAATGAAAAAATTAAAATTAAAATTAATTTTAAAAATTAAACTAAATAAAAATTTAAAAATATATATGTATGAATAAAATTTTTTTAAAAAAATGAATTAAAAATAAAAAATGAAAATTAATTAAAAATTAAAAATTAAAAATATATAAGTATGAATTAAAAAAATCAAAATTAAAATTAAAAAATTCAAAAAACAAAAAAAATAGAGGGTAGAATGGTCTTTTGGCAGGGAGAGAGAGAGAGAGGAAGGGGGGTGCGCGTGTCAGGGGAGGGAGAAAAAGCAATTTGCGTTTAGGAGGCACTGTAAATTCAAAAAGATATCGCTATGTACAGGCTGAAAACGTATTTAATCAATTTAATATAACAAATGAAAATATTATCAGTGTTGTGTAAAAAGCTAATTATGCATCAAAATAATAATATTTTAATATTATCCAGACCTCAACGCTCCTCACTCCATGGGAACTATGATCGTCAGCGTGACCTATGATAGGGATCACGTAGTCCTTGACATAGATTTCAAGAAGACCATAAGAATAAGTGTCATAATTGATTCGGTGTTGGACAAAAGTACTCAGCTAACAAAGAAAGTTTATATTTGACGTTCTGAATCAATAAGGACCTCTATATTTTTTTTTAGATTCACTAGGATTCTAAGTAGATATAACTTCCAGTTCTCTTAGTAGGTAAATCGTTTTTTATTTTATTGCTAGTGGTTGTGATGTCTTTCTATGAGATCGCGGTTCTGCTTTAGTTTAATTTAGATTTTTGAGGTTATGAATGCAGCCTGTTAACAAGTTTTGACCTTTCTACATATTACCGTTTCTAAGGTTTGTCTCACATTAAGTTAAACACATCCTTAATCAACACAGGCGAGTCAAACTATAATGTTACTTTGTATTTGAAAAAACATGGAACATGTTTTTTGTTTGTTTCTGTCAAAGAATTCAATTTGGGCAACCTTCAAAGATGGTGACTAATTTAGTTAGATCATTCTCTAATAAAAGCACGGTACTAAAACATTATGATTCCTAGTGAAATACATACTACAAATTTTTTTATTTATTTATTTTAGGATACACAATAACACTCTTATATGATTCTACTGGTGAACTTTTGTAGACCATAATACAAATGGGACAAATGAGTGCGATTGTTGGTGGATGGGATAAGTACGAAGGAGACCAAATATTTGATGTTGCGCAAGGAGGGACAATTTTGAAGCTGTCTTATGCAATTAATGGTTCGTAAAATAATCCGACTTATGAGTATCAAAATAAAACCTATTTTTTGTCCATATCTAGTATATGATGACATGTGTACTGCTAATATGTATGATCTGGCACAAGCCACATTAAAGAATTTTTTGACATATCGTTAGGATCGCGAGGCATGATTCTACCTATTGTCTGCTTGGTTTCTTCTTACAAATGCAATGCAAACATAGCAGTAACAAACAAATTTGAAGGCTTATTGTCACATCTAGGGGTGAACATTTGGTTAATTCAGTTTGTAAATTAACTAAATTAATCAAAAATTGATTTAATATTGACAAACCGAATCGAATCAAAGTTTTACTAAAACTAAATTAACCGAATCAAATTAACAATTAGTTATTTAGGTTATCATTGAATTAACAAAGTTTATTTAAAAAATAATAAAAAGAATTTATTCAAAATTAATAACAAATTAATTGAATTATCCGAATTAACCGAATGCTCACACCTACTCCCATCCTCTCGTTTCCTCTCAAGTAGTCATAGATCTCAACGCTCCCCACTCTATGGGAACTACTATCGTCGGCATAACCTACGATAGCAACGTTGTCATCCTTGGCACCGATTCCAGGAAGACAGTAGGAATGAGTGTAACAATTGATTCGGTGTCGGATTACCCAGATAACTGAGAAAGTTTATATTTGTTGTTCTAAATCGATAAGGGTCTTTGTATCTTATTTTTAGGTTCACTAGGATTCAAAGTGGATATAACTTCTAGTTCTCTTGGTAGGCAAATCGTTTTTTATTTTTATTTTACCGTAAAGGGTTGTGATGTCTTTCTATGGATCACCGTTCTGTTTTAGTTTAGTTTATTTTTTTTTTGAGGTTCTTAATCCAGCTTTTAACAAGTTTTTGCCTTTTTACAAGTTGCTGTTTCCGAGGTTGTCTCAGATTAAGTTAGACACATCTTTGATTAACACACGTAAGTTAACCAATAATGTTACTTCATATTTGTAAAAACATGGAACATGTTATTTGTTTGTTTCTACCACATAATTCAATTTGGGCCACCTGCAATTGTCAAGGCGGCGGCTAATTTAGTTAGATTATTCTCTTATAAAAACATGATATCAAAACATTATCATTCCTAGTGAAATACATGCTACAATTTTTTAAATTCATTTATTTTAATGTAGCGGATCCGATGACGACAAGAGGAGGGGGAAAAGCAGCTCTCCTCCTAAACAATCCGATGACGACGATAATTTAAGAACACACTGCAGTTTAATTAATGCACCACAAAAACAAGAGCATAATTAATGCTGACCTATAAGGGAGTTTTGAACCTGTCAATTTCTAGAGCTGTCATCTCGATGTCGGAATGCTTATCGACTCTGCGCAATTAATTAATATTTGCTTCAGACAATCCTTCACTTATACAAGCAAATTGCTCCCCCATCTGACAGCAACCCCCTCCTCCTCTCTTCCTACCAAATGACACTTTTACCCTCATTTTTTTTAATTTTTATTTAATTTTGTTTTTTAATTAATTTTATTTATTATTTTTTTATCAATACTTATATTTTTTTTAATTTTTATTTAGTTTTATTTTTTAATCAATTTTATTTATTTTTTTCATCATATTGTTTTTAATTTTATTTAATTTTTATTTAGTTTTATTTTTTAAATTAATTTTATTTATTATTTTTTAATTTTATTTATTACTTTTAAATTTTATTTAATTTTTATTTAATTTTATTTTTTTAATCAATTTAGTTTATTATTTTGTTTATTTTTCCAATTTTATTTAATTTTATTTTTTTAAATCAATTTTGTTTATTATTTTTTTATTTTATATAATTTTAAACATAGGTTAAAATCCCTCTTTTCTTTTAAATTACCTTCCTAATTCGACACTTAAATTATCCTCGTCCAAATCTTGACACATATCAGAATCTTCTCTCCCTTCAAATTATCCCTCCCTCCAACCCTTGACATATGACACATGTCAAAATCTCTCACTCTCTTTAAATTACTTATTCTTCAACCATTGACACCTGTCAAAACATCCCTCTCTCTTTAAATTACTCCTCTTCAACGCTTGACATATGTCAAAATCTCCCCTCCCTTTAAATTACTCACCCTCCAATCCTTGACATATGTTAAAACACCACTCTCCCTTTAAAATACCCCTTCAACCCTTGACATATGTTAGAACATCTCCTCCCTTTAAATTATCCCCTTCCAACCCTTGACATATGTCAAAATCTCTCATCTCTTTAAGTTACCCCCTTCCAGCCCTTGACACATGTCAAAATCTCTCATCCCTTTAAATTACCCCCCCTTCCAACTTTTGACACATGTAAGAACTTCTTACTCTCTTTAAATTACCTATCCTCCAACCCTTGACGCACGTCAAAACACTCCTCTTGTAACACCCCAAATTTCATGATTTGGAGTCCTAAAAGACCTTATTAAAATCTAGAAATGTTTTAGAAAAATTCTAGAGATTTTTAGAGTATTTTTATGTAATTTTTGGAGGTCGTTTGATATTTTTACCAAAAGAAAGAAGTTTTGACAAAAAATATCCAAGCGGCTCGAACCGGCAACCCTTGGCCCGAGCAAAACTCAACTAACCGGCTAGCAATTGTTACTTAATTAAATAAAGGAAGAATTTTATTTAAGTAATAGAAGTTAATAGTAAGAAATAATAAGAAGAAAATAGGTTGCAGCCGAGATTCGAACCCACGAGCTGGGCCCTATGCAGAACGCATCCCAACAACAAACCAGCCGAAGTTTTCTTATCTAAATTTATATCAAAATATATTTAAGTAGTACTAGTTAACAGAAACCTTAGAGTATTAAAAGGAAGCCCTAGTTTCGTCTCGCATGAACAGCGACGGCGATTTGGTTTGGGCAGAAGAGAAGAACGAAGCCCTAGTTTCGTCTCCGGCGGCTGGCGAAGGGCTGATTCCGTGAGTTCTTCTCAGAGAGGAGACCTCCTTGCCGAAGAGGACCGTGGGCACAAGGAAGAGTCAGAAACACAAGCATCTTCGAAGCCCTAGGAGTTTCTTCTTCGATTTTGAGTCCAGGGATAGGTAAGTTGCTTCTCACCTGCAGTAGGGGTGGTTCTCGGAGTCTTGTACTTCTTGTTTTTCGAAGTATGCTTGAAAGAATGCTGTTTTTGAAGTTTTCTGCCATGAATCTTCATTCTAGATTGCTCTTGCTATTTTCTCCATGCTGCAATGAAAAAGAACAACCCTATAAAGTTAGCATTTTAAACTTAAACCCCTTGTCACCTTGATGAACTTGTTCGATTCATGGGAGTTTTACAGGATTCGAATTTTGTTGCTATTAGGTGATGAACATGAAAGGGGTTTAGTTTGTTTGAGCATATAGGTTTCAGTTTTAGAGGTCACTGCAATGAATGGCTAGGAGTAGCATTCCGGTCCCTTTGGTTTCCTTGCTATGGTACTGTGCATGAAGAAGGAATATGTTTTTTTTCTGGGTTTACAGTAGCAACTCTTTACTTGATTGTGCATATATTACTGCCCAATTTGTAAGCATGCAGTGAGTTTTGGTTTAAAATTTCAGCAAGCATGGTCGGCTGTTTCCTTTCCCTAGCATTTCAGATTTTTGCATCAAATATCTAGTTTCCTTGGAATTGCAGCACATCCCCATATGAATGGCCCATATGCTAGTTTTCCCATAGGTTATGCTCGGTTAGAAACAAACTAACATGAGCAAATTTATTCAAGTGAGCATTTATATTCATTCAAGTAGAAGTAGGCATGAACAGATTCATTCAAGTGTGCATTTATATATTCATTCAGTTCATTTGTTATTTAGATCTAGTAAATAACATGAACATGTGCAGATTTAGATTTCTAGTTCCTTTGCTATTGGAATAACATGAGCAAATTTCTAGTTTCTTATGTTATTAGATGTGCATGAGTAACCTTCCTTTTAAAACAATCAATTTCTAGTTTCTTTAGAGCTTAATATGCAGAATTGTGTCAGCTTAATATGCAGCATTTTAGTGTGCAGATTTTTATTAAGTATTAGTGTGCAGAAATCATTTACCCTTAGATGAACATGTGCAGATTTTTATAAGCATAGCATGCAGATTTTTATAAGTATAGTATGCAGATTTTAATATGCAGAATTTTATTAGCATAGTAGGCAGATTTTTGGGTTAAGCATTTCAAAATTAGAATTTGCTTAAACATTTCAGTTTCTTTTTAAAGAAGTATTCTTTTAGAAGTATTAACAAGTATAAGAAAGATAAATAAAAGAAAGAAAAAGGCCAAGGCCTTAAGTAGATCCCAAAGTCAAGACTTTAGGGATTTTGGTACACAAGGTGCTAAAGAAAATGCCGAGGCATTATATAGAAGTATTAAAAGATAACAAGTATTTTACTTTTATCAGTGACACTGTGCTGGACTCTCAGTTGTCCTTGGGTTGGGCTCCCATAGTCGTCCCTAGGTTTAGATAACCTAGTAGTAACGGCACGGCCGACGGTCGACGGTCGACGACCTGAGGGTCGCCAAATGGGCCACCAAATGGACCGCCAAATGGGTCGGGTCGTTACAAAAGTAAAAGCACAGTTGCCGGGCCCAAGAGAAGTTGATTATTATTTTGAAGTATTATAAGTATAAGTTTTTGAATAAGTAAAACGAGTTTTACATAAACATAAAGTATTAAAGATTAAGTTAGAACAAATGAAATAAGTTTCGTATAGTTCTGAAAATCAATAAGTTTAGTTCTTTATTCTACCATGTTTATCTAGTGGATGAGTAGTTTTCATGTTTACCTATTAGATGAGTAGCATGATTAGCTATTAGAATTACATGAGTAGATTCCTTAGCTTTTTTTTGCTATTAGTTTGACATGAGCAGTTATGTTTATGCTTTATTTCTTTTTAGAGCATATAGTTTCTAGTTCCTTTCGTATACATGCACATTCGTAATTTTGTGAGTTAGATAGCGCTTACTAAGCAAATTTTGCTTATAGATTGTACTTCCTCTTACTGCAGATACAGGAAAGGAAAAGATATAGAAAGGAAGGCGACAAGGAGGTGTTCGAAGGATGTGTGATGCCAGGACTATGGAAGCCTTGGGACTTAGTTAAGGATTTGTCTAGATTAATTCTTTATTTGGGATGATAAAGAAATTAGGAAGTAAGAAGTTGTATTTCATTATTAAGCTTCCGCGTTTAGTTCTATTGTCTTTTGCTATGTTAGAAGTATTTGAGATAGTACATGATATTTTGATGTGATTAGGACATAGTAGATGAATTGTGATATGGTGTGATGAGTTGTGGTATTGTCTGTTGGAAGATCGGTGGCCGGATTGAAGGGGGGTTGGATAGACGGCACCCCCAAATCGTTTGCTTCCTACGTATTCGTTAGCACAGCGGAATACAAAGAATACAAATACGAATACGAAAGTTAAATGCTAATACAAAGAACAAGAAAGAGCAAGCAAACCAACACGCGTCGATTTACGTGGTTCGGAGATAAAGCTCCTACTCCACGGCATGTCCGTAAGGTGGACGATCCCGATCCTTCGGTGGATTAGCCCCCGGAAACTCCGGCTATCTCAAATCGCTCCTTGTGGGTGGAGAAACCTCACCACAACACACCAAGACCTCTTGGATTCCACAAACACTTGAGAACTCTTGTGACTACTAATTAGGCTTTAACCAAGTCTAATTTCGTCGCCTTGGCCGGCCATATCAAGCTCCTTCTTATAGAGCTTGGAACAAATCAGAACCTGATTTGCCCGTTACCAGTCGACTGGTCCTTGCACCAGTCGACTGATGCCAGCCCAACGGCTATCTGCTACAGTGCATCAGTCGACTGGTCCATACACCAGTCGACTGCTACAGTACGCTACAGTAACTGCTACAGTGCGCTACAGTAACTGCTACAGTGCCACTACAGTAAAACCCTAAAACTAGGATTTTACTCCGAGTACAATCTCTCATGCACTCGTACCCTCACGACTCATTTGACTCTTCTTTGCAGCCTTGACCTCTTGCCTTCAAGCCTACTTCCTTTGGCTCTCGTCCCTCGGATGCATCCAAGCCCGCGGCTTGTCTCCAATGCCATCCTTCGCGTATGCCTCGAAGTCGCTTCCCTCGGCCATTGTCCTTGCTGCCTTGTCCATGGTCCCTCGGATGCCCCATCCTTCACCGGACCCGAAGCCGTCAACCTGAGTCACATGTGTCACCTGCAGTCCTGCACAACTCAAGTACACATATCAAATAACAAGGGTAAACCTAACTTAAACCCTTTGCCCAAACACCAAAACACATGGTCCCACGAACCATTGGGATTGCTCCAACAATCTCCCCTTTTTTGGTGTTTGGCAATACGTTTAAGTTAGGGAAAACAAATAGCAAATAACATGCTAATACAATGGACTTACGATGCCAAGGCTACACACTTGGACTTACTCCGCCGAATGGACTTACATTGCCAAGGCTACACACTTGGCAACCGCCGAAACAAAATGCAAACATGCATTGGAACCTATCACAAGGCTCCCCCTACACCTACGCTCCCCATTGAGCTAGGATTTTATCACAGGGCTTTTTAAGAACCTATCCCAAGGCTCCCCCTATGCAAAGGCACTAAAGGTTTTCCCAACTAAACCTTAATTCTCCCCCTTTGCCTAACATCCAAAAAGATCTCCAACAATATCCCAATTGTTGAAAACTTATCATCTAAATTGACCCTAAACTCATGTATTTATCCCCCATGGATCTCATACATCTAAACAAGTTGACATGGTCAAGATCAGCGCTGAAAAACACTTTCAGGCTGTTATCAGTCGACTGCCCTAAGTGCCAGTCGACTGCCCCCTTCGACAGAACCTTACAGAAACATTCTGTAGTCGAAATTTACTGTTACCAGTCGACTGGTATCATCACCAGTCGACTGGTATCGACAAAATGAGCTTACAGAGACATTCTGTGCTCAAAAACACTGTTACCAGTCGACTGGTATCTGTACCAGTCGACTGGTACCCTATTTCTGAAAAAATCAGCCTTTTTAGGCCAACTTCAGAAATGCACCAGAAATTCCCTAGACCTCCAAAAATTCCTAAATTTTTTGGAGAGGTCTATTGTACCCTTGTCTACTTGGGAAAAATATATTAAAAAATATATCTATTACCAATCCCAAGATTGACACAAAATCCAAAACTAGCTAAATGGTTCAATTGAACCTTGACCTAAAGTCCTAGTTTTGGCTTCCTTTTGATGTATTTGCCCATACCAACCCACAATGCATCCCTAGCATTGGTTTGTATGGCATCTATACATCCAAAATCAATTATCATGCAATATGACCCCAATTGTCATATTTCTTGCATGAAACACAAACCATGTGTGCCAATTCCCTAGGTTTGATACTCAAGTCCGTCTCTAAACCACTTGGCACACTCCATGGCTCCTCTAGACCCCCAAGTAGAACCCACCTGAGATCCATTGGCCATGTGTCCCAAATTGACTCTTGGAGCTCCCCCTAGAGCTCTTTACCTTAGTCACCTCCCTAGGTGACTCATCTATTGTGGCCAAACCACAATGATGTCCCTTAGAAGATCTCCTTATCTTCTTGACCTTGGACACATCATCCTTGCCATAATCATATGCAACCCTAGCATATTTCTTTTTATTGGCATTGGATGACTCTCCCTTGCCCTTATCATGTGCCACCCTAGCACATGGTCTTCTTTTAACCTTGGAGAGACTAGATCGGTATCCCAAACCCGATCTATCATTGTTGGGTTTTTGACTACCCAACACCATACTTAATCCCTTAGATCCAATAGTGAATCTCTTAAGGAATTTCTCTAAACCATCAAGCTTTGCCTTCAAAGCTTGATTCTCCCTTTCTAGGTTCCTAACCCTAGAGTCAACATGTCCACCTTGGACATTCCTAGACCTACCCTTCCTAGGCATGTGTCTCCCCTTCTTGGGATTAATGCCTTGGTTCTCCATTACCTTCTTCTCCTTAGGTAATGAGAATTTAACGTGTCTAGGTCTATCATATATAGGTCTCCTAGGGTTATGATCTACATTTACCCTATTTCTATCATGATATTTAAAACCAAAATTTTGCATGGGCATATAATGATTAACATTATTTTTCCTAGCATGCATGGAGGAGTTTAAATTTGACTTCAAATTTAAATTAGGGTTTACCTTACCCTTTACCTTTGGAGCTCCCCCGTGACATGAGCCTCCATTCTTCCTCCACTTCTTCTCCCACATCTTCAAATGCGCCAACTTCTTGAGCTCTTTCTTCTTTGGGCATTTGGTGTGGTAGTGCCCTATTTCACCACAAGTGAAGCATCTAATGTGCTTCTTCTCCTTCTTCTTCTTGGCACCATCATTTCTACAACCCACATTAGTATTCGAATCAACTTGAATGAGTTTAGAATTTACCTCTTTCTTACCCATAGGACATCTACTCTTGTAGTGTCCTTTCTCATGGCAACCGAAGCAAATGATATGGTCCTTTGACTTGACTTCGGTGGAGGTGCTTGCTAGGTTGATTTCCAAGACTTCTTCTTCTTCGCTTGTCTTGGATTGTTCTTCAATCTTTGAGGATGTCTCCTCATCCACACTAGTGGATGACATTTCTTCATCCTTCTCCTCTTTCTCCTTGGAAGTTGAGCGTGACTCAACTTCCGTTTGCTCCACCTCCTCTTCTTGAGCTACTAAGCTCAACTCCTTGGGCTCCACATCCGATTGGTCCTTCTTCTCCTCTTGGACCACTTCATCACTTTCTTCGGATTTTTCTTCTTCTTCTTGTGTAGGCAAAAATTCTTCCCATGAAAATTTCTTCACTTTGCTCCACAAATCATGGGCGTTCTTATACTCACCTACACCATTTATCACATTAGGAGGT
This sequence comes from Zingiber officinale, assembly GCF_018446385.1. Taxonomy (NCBI): domain Eukaryota; kingdom Viridiplantae; phylum Streptophyta; class Magnoliopsida; order Zingiberales; family Zingiberaceae; genus Zingiber; species Zingiber officinale. Next base: position 113,597,035 of record NC_055996.1, read on the forward strand.
AAAAAATCAATTAAAATTGCTATTACCTTTGAGTTTGCCTCCGATCGTGAGGTTTGCTCCTCCGTCCAATGTAGTGTTCGGAGCTTCTTTCCTTTCTTGTCTCTTGGGGCTTCAAATGGTTCTTCGACGACCATCATTGTGTCCCAATCCGTGTCGAGGAAGCTCTTCATCTTCACCATCCAAAAGGTGATGTCCCCAAGGCTTCCTCCTTCAAATTTTGGAGGAACAATAAACCCGGCCATCTTATGCTTCCTTGGCGGTTAGTCCAACGGATAGCGTCCTCGCTCTGATACCACTTGTTGGAAGATCGGTGGCCGGATTGAAGGGGGGTTGGATAGACGGCACCCCCAAATCGTTTGCTTCCTACGTATTCGTTAGCACAGCGGAATACAAAGAATACAAATACGAATACGAAAGCTAAATGCTAATACAAAGAACAAGAAAGAGCAAGCAAACCAACACGCGTAGATTTACGTGGTTCGGAGATAAAGCTCCTACTCCACGGCGTGTCCGTAAGGTGGACGATCCCGATCCTTCGGTGGATTAGCCCCCGGAAACTCCGGCTATCTCAAGTCGCTCCTTGTGGGTGGAGAAACCTCACCACAACACACCAAGACCTCTTGGATTCCACAAACACTTGAGAACTCTTGTGACTACTAATTAGGCTTTAACCAAGTCTAATTTCGTCGCCTTGGCCGGCCATACCAAGCTCCTTCTTATAGAGCTTGGAACAAATCAGAACCTGATTTGCCCGTTACCAGTCGACTGGTCCTTGCACCAGTCGACTAATGCCAGCCCAATGGCTCTCTCAACGGCTATCTGCTACAGTGCATCAGTCGACTGGTCCATACACCAGTCGACTGCTACAGTACGCTACAGTAACTGCTACAGTGCCGCTACAATAAACCCCTAAAACTAGGATTCTACTCCGAGTACAATCTCTCATGCACTCGTACCCTCACGACTCATTTGACTCTTCTTTGCAGCCTTGACCTCTTGCCTTCAAGCCTACTTCCTTTGACTCTCGTCCCTCGGATGCATCCAAGCCCGCGGCTTGTCTCCAATGCCATCCTTCGCGTATGCCTCGAAGTCGCTTCCCTCGGCCATTGTCCTTGCTGCCTTGTCCATGGTCCCTCGGATGCCCCATCCTTCACCGGACCCGAAGCCGTCAACCTGAGTCACATGTGTCACCTGCAGTCCTGCACAACTCAAGTACACATATCAAATAACAAGGGTAAACCTAACTTAAACCCTTTGCCCAAACACCAAAACACATGGTCCCACGAACCATTGGGATTGCTCCAACATTGTCTTCTTTATTTTGGATTTATTATACTGCGTGGTTGATTGATATGTGTTCTAGCCGCTTGTGGCTGAGTATATATTGCATGTATTGTTGAAAATGGTTACCGGTACAAGGGAAATTTTGTCGAAATTTTTCGGTAGGGTTTCCATGTGATTTTTAATCATACCGGTTAAGTAGAGTTAGTAGTTAAGTAACGGTCATCCTTAGAGAGTAGTAGTAGTAAGAAGGGTGGTCGTTACAGTTGGTATCAGAGCAGTTCCCATTCTCCAGCATCACACATCAGCACCATCCTTGCCGTCTTCAAGTAAGAAAGTATTTAATTTTTCTTTTATGCTTATTAGTTGCGATGTAGAGTATCTGCTTATTTGCGGTTAAGTAAGAAGAAAATTCATGTTTTAATTTTCTATGTTTTGATACATATGCTTAGAAAGAATAGAGACAATTTTAGTTTTGGTTCTCTTATATTCATATATACATAAGTATGTTTAGAAAGGATAGAGAAGATATCAAGTCTTCCAAAGACCACTAATGGGTACGATGCGAGATAAATGATAGAGGACCGAGAAGTTAAGAGATTAAGGAACAAAGAGTATCATTAGTGGGAGTCATTTAGAACCAGAAGCATGAGGAAGTTACTTAGGAGCGTGAGGATAGTATGAGATAGAAATATTCGGAATTATTCTAAGTTCGAGGACGAACTTTTTATAAAGTAGGGAGGATTGTAACACCCCAAATTTCATAATTTGGAGTCCTAAAAGACCTTATTAAAAATCTAGAAATGTTTTAGAAAAATTCTAGAGATTTTTAGAAATTTTTAGAGTATTTTTATGCAATTTTTGGAGGTCGTTTGATATTTTTACCAAAAGAACAAATAATATCCAAGCCGAGGCACGAACCGGCAACACTTGGCCCGAGCAAAACTCGACTAACCAAATGGGCTAGCAGTTGTTACTTGATCAAATAAAGGAAGAATTTTATTTAAGTAATAGAAGTTAATAGTAAGAAATAATAAGAAGAAAATAGGTTGCAGCCGGGATTCAAACCCACGAGCTGGGCCTTAAGCAGAACGCATCCCAGCAACAGACCAGCCGAACTTTTCTTATCTAAACCTATATCGAAATATATTTAAGTAGTACTAGTTAACAGAAACCTTAGAGTATTAAAAGGAAGAACTTAGGGATTAATTACGAAACCTAAATTCTTTCCTCGCCCTTTCTCCTCTCACACGAATAGCGACGGCGATTTGGTTTGGGCAGAAGAGAAGAACGAAGCCCTAGTTTCGTCTCCGGTGGCTGGCGAAGGGCTGATTCCGTGAGTTCTTCTCAGAGAGGAGACCTCCTTGCCGAAGAGGACCGTGGGCACAAGGAAGAGTCAGAAACGCAAGCATCTTCGAAGCCCTAGGAGTTTCTTCTTCGGTTTTGAGTCGAGGGATAGGTAAGTTGCTTCTCACCTGCAGTAGGGGTGGTTCTTGGAGTCTTGTACTTCTTGTTTTTCGAAGTATGCTTGAAAGAATGTTGTTTTTGAAGTTTTCTACCATGAATCTTCATTCTAGATTGCTCTTGCTATTTTCTCCATGCTGCAATGAAAAAGAACAACCCTATAAAGTTAGTATTTTAAACTTAAACCCCTTGTCACCTTGATGAACTTGTTCGGTTCATGGGAGTTTTACAGGATTCGAATTTTGTTGCTATTAGGTGATGAACATGAAAGGGGTTTAGTTTGTTTGAGCATATAGGTTTCGGTTTTAGAGGTCACTGCAATGAATGGCTAGGAGTAGCATTCCGGTCCCTTTGGTTTCCTTGCTATGGTACTGTGCATGAAGAAGGAATATGTTTTTCTTTCTGGGTTTACAGTAGCAACTCTTTACTTGATTGTGCATATATTACTGCCCAATTTGTAAGCATGCAGTGAGTTTTGGTTTAAAATTTCAGCAAGCATGGTCGACTGTTTCCTTTCCCTAGCATTTCATATTTTTGCATCAAATATCTAGTTTCCTTGGAATTGCAGCACAACCCCATATGAACGGCCCATATGCTAGTTTTCCCATAGGTTATGCTCGGTTAGAAACAAACTAACATGAGCAGATTTATTCAAGTGAGCATTTATATTCATTCAAGTAGAAGTAGGCATGAACAGATTCATTCAAATGTGCATTTATATATTCATTCAGTTCATTTGCTATTTAGATCTAGTAAATAACATGAACATGTGCAGATTTAGATTTCTAGTTCCTTTGCTATTGGAATAACATGAGCAGATTTCTAGTTTCTTATGTTATTAGATGTGCATGAGTAGCCTTCCTTTTAAAATAATCAGTTTCTAGTTTCTTTAGAGCTTAATATGCAGAATTGTGTTAGCTTAATATGCAGCATTTTAGTGTGCAGATTTTTATTAAGTATTAGTGCGCAGAAATTATTTACCCTTAGCTGAACATGTGCAGATTTTTATAAGCATAGCATGCAGATTTTTATAAGTATAGTATGCAGATTTTAATATGCAGAATTTTATTAGCATAGTAGGCAGATTTTTGGGTTAAGCATTTCAAAGTTAGAATTTGCTTAAACATTTCTGTTTCTTTTTAAAGAAGTATTCTTTTAGAAGTATTAACAAGTATAAGAAAGATAAATAAAAGAAAGAAAAAGGTCAAGGCCTTAAGTAGATCTCAAAGTCAAGACTTTAGGGATTTTGGTACACAAGGTGCTAAAGAAAATGCCGAGGCATTATATAGAAGTATTAAAAGATAACAAGTATTTTACTTTTATCAGTGGCACTGTGCTGGACTCTCAGTTGTCCTTGGGTTGGGCTCCCATAGTCGTCCCTAGGTTTAGATAACCTAGTAGTAACGGCACGGCCGACGGTCGACGGTCGACGACCTGAGGGTCGCCAAATGGGCCACCAAATGGACCGCCAAATGGGTCGGGTCGTTACAAAAGTAAAAGCACAGTTGCCGGGCCCAAGAGAAGTTGATTATTATTTTGAAGTATTATAAGTATAAGTTTTTGAACAAGTAAAACGAGTTTTACATAAACATAAAGTATTAAAGATTAAGTTAGAACAAATGAAATAAGTTTCGTATAGTTCTGAAAATCAATAAGTTTAGTTCTTTATTCTACCATGTTTATCTAGTGGATGAGTAGTTTTCATGTTTACCTATTAGATGAGTAGCATGATTAGCTATTAGAATTACATGAGTAGATTCCTTAGCTTTTCTTTGCTATTAGTTTGACATGAGCAGTTATGTTTATGCTTTATTTCTTTTTAGAGCATATAGTTTCTAGCTCCTTTCGTATACATGCACATTCGTAATTTTGTAAGTTAGATAGCGCTTACTAAGTAAATTTTGCTTATAGATTGTACTTCCTCTTACTGCAGATACAAGAAAGGAAAAGATATAGAAAGGAAGGCGACAATGAGGTGTTCGAAGGATGTATGATGCCAGGACTATGGAAGCCTTGGGACTTAGTTAAGGATTTGTCTAGATTAATTCTTTATTTGGGATGATAAGAAAATTAGGAAGTAAGAAGTTGTATTTCATTATTAAGCTTCCGCGTTTAATTCTATTGTCTTTTGCTATGTTAGAAGTATTTGAGATAGTACATGATATTTTGATGTGATTAGGACATAGTAGATGAATTGTGATATGGTGTGATGAGTTGTGGTATTGTCTTCTTTATTTTGGATTTATTATACTGCGTGGTTGATTGATATGTGTTCTAGCCGCTTGCGGCTGAGTGTATATTGCATGTATTGTTGAAAATGGTCACCGGTACAGGGGAGATTCTGTAGAAATTTTTCGGTAAGGTTTCCATGTGATTTTTAATCATACCGGTTAAGTAGAATTAGTAGTTAAGTAACGGTCATCCTTAGAGAGTAGTAGTAGTAAGAAGGGTGGTCGTTACACCTCTCCCTTTAAATTACCCCTCCATCCCTTGACACATGTCAGAACCTCCCTCCGCTTAAATTATCCACCCTTTAATTCTTGACATATGTTAAAATCTCTCTTTAAATCCCTCTCTCACACTTCATTTTTAGTCACAACCCCCTCCACTGCTATCTCTCTCTCAATCTCCTTCTCTCTTCCTGAAACATAGTTATATTCTTAGCCGTTATTTTTCATAATCCATAGAAGGAAATTATGGATGACTATTTGGGTTTATTTTCAAATAGTTAGTCAATTGAGAATGATGTTCCTACTAAAGAGAGTATCTCCAACAACAATCGCGATTATATAGTCGAATTTACTACAAATCAGGTTAGTTATTATCATTGTTTTATGCATATTCATTATTTACTTTATAAATAGAGAAATTATATTAAGAATGGATAATATCATACTTATACATCTTTATTATATTTTTTTTATATAGATATTTAAAAGTGGAGAAGATATGATAAATTGGGTAAAGACAGTTGGTATGAAGAATGATATTGTAGTGGTTATTAACAATTCTACTAATTTAAAAGGTGTTAAACTACCAAAGTGTCATCTTATATGTAAATGAGGTAGAAAGTACAAACCGCCATATATCTAGTTGATGGGCAATCCTTAAAAAGAAATATTGGGACTAAAAAATGTGAATGTTCATTTGAGCTGCTAGGTATACCAATACTAAAAAATATCTTTGCACATACATCAGTTTAATGACGAGAGAGCACGTTCCAACAGGACATCCCACGTTGTTGAGATATTAGATGGGATGGATCCACATATGCGAGAGCATATGATAGACAAGTTTTTCGATATGATAGATCTATCTCAAAGTACAGTTCGAACTCCTTCGTGCGACACGGAACATAGAGGTCGACCTACGGGTAGAGATGAGCAAAGTGGATATTGTATACCTTCTTTTGCAGATGTATCCACTTCAAGATCTAGGGTCTCTCAATCGACTTCAACATCTCGAGGGAGAGGAAGACGTGGGAGGGGGTCGAAGGTTCATAAAACTCAAACGACCCATGATCACTCTCCATTCCACCCATCAATGATACTTATATTGAGAAATTACTTGTGTCTCTGCAATGTTATATTTCTCACATTGTTGACATTCAACCTGATGGTCATTGTGGATTTAGGACAATAGCTACACTAATTGGGTATGATGAAAAAAATGGTTTTAAGTACGATTTGAGCTTATAGAAGAGATTCAACAACATAAGGATCTATATGATCAACTTTATCCATATCGAAATTTGGTAGTCAATCTATTATTCTCATTGAATTGGTTCGAGCCGTGAGCACTAGAAATGTATTGGATCGACTCTATGCCTTTGGGAATTGTCATCACATCAAGGTACACTCTTGTACAGCATATATTTGGTGAGAATGTTGAGAGTTATTTTACTCACTTGCCATTAAGAACTCCTCCAGTTCCAAACCAAGAGCGACGAGAAATAGCTATTGCTCATGTTGGCAATCACTTCGTGCAAGTTTTCTTACACTCTCATTATCCTGTACCACTCATTCCAACATGGTGGTGGCAGCATTCATCGAACGAAGCTAAAGCATGTGTCACTCGTTATAGGACACATGTTCATTTGTGGTACAAAGTAATATGTACACCACCACCAAACACGTCGGGAGCAGAATTTGAAGGTAATATTAATTAAAATTTCTATTTTTATATATTTTTATATTTTTTGTATTATTGCATGTACTTTTCATTTGAAAAAAATATTTTTTTTAAGTTATGAATGTGTTCACTATTAATTACTAGTATTTTTATTAGTTTCAAATATATAATTTTTATTTTGTTAAAAATTTTATAAATAATAACTCTTAAAAATTATAACTAAAAATAAACAGGATATTACAAACATATAAAAAAAATATTAAAAAATTGATAAAAAAATTGATTAAAAAAATAAAATCAATAGATAAAAGAAATAAAAAAAAATGTGGACATTTATTCAAAAGAGTATAAGGGTAAAAAAAAAAATTTAGTGGGGCCGAGAGGTGAGGGTGTGTGAGAGGAGGAAAAAGTCTCTTTGTACAATTAAGGAAAAAAAACAAAGAGGGTTGTCATTTTTTTTTTTAATTATAAAAAATTATATTTTATTTATGATTCGTTTTTCTCAGTGTCCCATCAAACCGTCCAATCTCTCAAATACATGCTATTAGGCCGTCACGTGAGTTTACATGTTAATATGCACAATATATATTAATATTTAGTATGATGTGATATAATTTATATTAATCTAAATAATTTTATATGTCATTCGACATTTAATTACGTTTTTTTAATTAACACCATAAATATTAAGGTCTTATGAATCACCGATATATTACACGTTACAAATAATGGATGAGCCTCTCTCACCGTTTTCCCATTTATTTTGATAATTGATGAAATCTTTTCTAAGGCGTACGATAAGTGAGGTAACTGTGTGCATAGAAAGAAAAAAAATGGTAAATTTGTATGTAATCCCTAATCATAAACTCATTTTTATATGTAATTCTCATCTATAAAAATTTTTATTTTCACTCCCTACTCAAATATATTTATCTAATTGCCCATGAGGCATTAGTCCCAGCCTCGTATCAGGATGTCGTATCAGGATGTCGGGTTTTACTCCCAGCACTTACCGAGAGGCATTAGTCATCAGTATGCAATGAATGATGACATGGTGTGAATAGTCACAATATAAATACCATCATCCATCGAGTACCCCAAAACCCTCAATAACCACCACAAACGTATACACATACTCCAACACACAACATGGTCAACAAACTACACAACCCCAATAATTTTCGGTATAAAAAGTCTAAAAATCAATATATTTCCTTTTAAATTCAGTACATTAAATTAGAATCTAGTATATTTTCTATCAAATTGAGTACGATTCTTTTTTCACCTCAATTGGATAGAAAATATACTAGATTTTCTTTAAATAATACTCAATTTGATGAAAAATATACTAGATTTTTTTAAAATAGTAAATGGTGCTGAATTTACGAGGAATTATATTAAACAAGAAAAAAATCGTGTTCAATTTAATAGAAAATATACTCAATTCTAGTTTAATGTGCTGAATTTGATAGGAATTATACTCATTTTTAGACTATTTGTACCGAAAAAATATTAGGGTTAATTTTGATAGAAAATATACTCGATTCTAATATAAAGTACTGGATTCTAGTGTAAAGTGCTGAATTTAACTCCCTGCATACTCGTTTTTAGACTTTTTATACTTAAAGAGCTGAGGGGTAATTTAGGTAACAATATTTACACGAGGGAGTTGAAACAAGTAATACTTTACATGCAGGGAGTGGAAACAAAATTTTTTATGATTGGAGATTGCATGCAAAGTTGTGATTATGATTAGGGATTTTTCTCTACTTTACCCAAGAAAAAAAGAGAAAAAAAAAGAAGGGGCGACATACTGTGTGCATAGGAAAAATAAAATGAGATAAAAAAAAGGAACGATAACCGATTAAAATCTTAAACTTAGAAATAATTATTATCATTAATAATGTATTTAGGTAGTGTTTGATTTAAGGATTTAAAAATGAGGAAATGGATTTATTTTCAAATTTTATATTTGATTGATGGAAATATAATCAAGATTTTGAAATGAAACTTAAAAATTTAATTATTGATTAAACTCACATCTTCCCTTGGGTTTTGATAGAATGGGAATGAAAATTAAATTTTAGACAAAAATATCTTTAATATATTTGTTCAATTTTTTCTTTTATTTCACTTTCTCTTTCCTTTATACTTTCTTTCTCTTCGTTCTCTCATCGTACTTTCTCTCTCAATATACTTTCTTTCTCTTTATTCTCTCTATCCCACATTCTCTATCATCTTCTCCTTATATTCTCTCCCATCACACACTCTCTCCTCATTCTCTCTCATCACTTTCTCTCTCCTCATTTTCTCTAATCGTATTGTCTCTCTCTTCATTTTCCCCATCGCACTTTCTCTCTCATCATACTTTCTCTCTCCTCAATTTCTCCTACCATACTCTCTCTCATCGTTTCCTCTCATCACACTTTCTCTCCTATCACAATCTCTCTCTTCTCATTTTCTCTCATCACACTTTCCCTCTCTTAATTTTCCCATCACACTTTCTCTCTCAGTACATTTTTTTCTCATCATTCTCTCTCATCATACTTTCTTTCTCCTCATTTTCTCTCATCACACTTTCCCCATCAAACTTCTCTCTCAGCACACTTTTTCTCTTCTATCGCGCTCTCTCTCCTCATTTTTTTTCTCACTACACTTTCCCTCTTTTTTTTTTCTATCATACTTTCTCTCATCAGATTTTCCTCTCACATTAACTTTCTCTTACATCTAATTTTTCCTCTTATTTTATTCTAAGGATAAAAAATAAAAAACTAAGTTCATTTCGATTGAAAATATTCAACTAATCAAATATTATTTTTAATAATGATACTCAAGCTCATATCTATTCTCATTCCATAATATTCTAATATTCATTTCTATTCCGATTCCTAAGAATAAATCAAACACCACCTTAATGTTTACTTGTTTGTACTCAATTATTTTGTATCACATATGTTTTTGAGTCAAATCTTATTATGTTTGATCTATCCAACATTTTTTAGTCTCATAGTAGAACATAACATAGTCTTTATAACGTTATATTCCATTTAGATTTTTTTAAAAATTTTATATAACTTTTGTTGGAAAGATTTTATTTTGTTTATAAATCATAGTATGTGGCACATATTTTGAATATAGAAAAGATTTTATTTTAATTATAATTTTTTCCTTATTCAATTAAATGACACATATTTATTAAGATTTTATTTATACATAATTTTTATCTTAATTAAGCTGTAAATTTTAAATATACATATTTAATTAAAATTTTATCTGAATGTGTATATCATATATTTTAATAGGGTATAATTATCATTATCATAATTTACAATAATTTAAAAAATTAAGTTAATGATTATAATGAGCATGGATGGAGCCAACAGGCTAGTGTGGCTTGGCCTGAACAAAAGGCAGAGTCTGGACAAAAAAAAAATCGATAATTTATCAAAAGATGTACTTAGATTTATGAATTCTATAAAAGACGTACTATACTTTGATATTTACCAAATAGCGTGCTCAATTTTCTATTATTCCCGTTCTGCCCCCTCAATCATTTGTCAACCTCTTTCCTCCTTTTTATGCATACAATTTCTTTTCTCTTTCCTCTCTACAATGCATACATCCACTCTTCTCTTTCCTCTCTGTTTAGGAGATATGCATGCATGCAAAGCATAATATGGGCCTGATATGATTTTATATTAGGTCCACGAGATTAGAGTTTAACGTATTTCTTTCAATAATATTTTAACACCTTTGGAAAAGTCAAAATATACAATGGACGATATCGTTGGACTCATTGCTGCCTCAAAAATCTACAGGACCTTAAATGAGTCCAATCCGAGGTCTCTAGATCCATTAGTGGGTTGCAAGGAATTGAATGGTGTCGTCCATTGTATATTTCGACTTCTCCAAAAGAGTTAAAATACGGTCGAAAGAATCAGCTAAAACAACCTAATGTGGGTCTGATATGAATCATGGGCATGATATGGTTCATATCAGGCCCCATGTTGGGTTGTTTTAGCTGATTTTTTCGATAACATTTTAACACATCCGGATCAATCAAAATATGCAATGGACAACACCATTCAATTCCTTGCAACCTCATAAATCCACAAGACTTGAAATGATGCAATCTGAGGTCTCTTGGTCTATCAGTGGATTTTGACCAAAACCGACTGATGGACCTCGAAATATCATATTGCACCCATTTCAAGTCCTGTAGATTTCTGAGGTTGTAAGAAGTTCAAATATGTTATCCATTATTTATTTCAGCTTTTCGGATGTGTTATAATATAATAAAAAATAATCTGTAAAAAATTTCACGTTGGACCTTAAACATGTATCAGAAGTTAATTCTTTTCTCCTATCAAATCTCAACAACTAGTCAATGCTTATTGACTAGGGTTGTACATCAATTATCAGTCTTCCTGTTCATCTTTCAATAACATATTGATTATTACTTTAACTCGGGATAAAAGTGAACAAATCTATTCTGCTACACAATTTTTTAGCAACACAACTAAAGTAGCATTTGCCAAATTAGCCTCTCTGCAAAGTGATTAGTATAAAGTAGTTTTGAATTATTTTAATTGCACTTTACATGTCATTTAAACTGTTCATTCTAATATCTGATGTTAAAGAAGTAAGACTTGTGTAAAAAGAATAGCAAAAAAAAATTAGGAAATCGATATAACTATATGATGGCTTTGAGAAGATATAGAGATAAAATAATGTAATGCTACCAATCTAACATATGAAAGGAAAGAAAATGAATTTGATGTTATTGAATTCTTCTTTAGATTGACATCTTTCATTCATTTTAGACTCTTTCTTTGGCTGTCCAAAGTTAGCAAACATAGGTGAGGAGCATAAGGTGCTGATCCTCTTTCACTAACGAACTTTGAGGAAGAATCATAACACAGTAAACATGTACTAGCAAGGATAAAAATCACAACACAGTAATCATGGAGATTTTTCTTTATTATATTATAACATCTCTAAGAAGTTGAAATAAATAATGGTCGATGATATTGAACCGTCTTATATGAGTGTTATCACTTTTACTCATATAAACAAAAATTTAAAATAATTTTAGAAATTTATTGATTAAAATTCAAAGTAAGGTAGTTTCTTATATGCACCAATAACTAATATATACACAGCTGAAAAAAAATATTACCTTCAATATCAAGTTAATTCTTTATTTTAACTCCAAATACCAAATTAGTGATAAAATTATTACCAAAGTTAAATTACTCGAATTCTAGCATTGAAAAAAATTATTACCAAAGTTAAATATAAAATTTTAATTAATTTTTTTCATTAAAAAATATATAAAATAAATTAATAATATTTAAAAAAATATTAAAAATTTACCTAGGGCCTCGGAACCAGTTGAGACGTCCCTATCCAAATTAGTTACAAAATTATGGATTAACATCGAATTCACTGAATACTCGAATTCTAGTCATTACCGCCGCCGCCACTTCTTCCGCATTATCATGATCGCCAACATCCACCCGCAAGCATCAACCTTCTTTTGATTTCAAACGGAAATGTTTAATAGCTAGATGCAAAATCTACATCTATATAGATGGAGGTATCTCATGACAAAATATTGTATGAGTAAGTAAAAGTTCAGTTATACCATACAAATAACCGAATCAAATTTAAAAATTTAGTTCCATTATTTAAAATTTCAATTTTTTTCTCAATAAAATCAGTTTTATTTGATTAAACCATATAAATAAAAAAAATAATTAAAAAAATCTGTAAATAAATAAATTTACAAATTCCTAATTAATCAATAAATCTCACATAATTTAAAATTTTCAATTAATTTAATTTTAATAAATTAACTGATATTTTATTAATTTAATTGGTTCAATTTTTATTAGAAATTCAATCGCTTGGATTGGTTTAAAAAAAACAATTTATTCAATTTTAACGATAGTCCGAGGATAATAAAATGAGAAAAATACAAGAAAATTATGCAAAATTTCATGAATTTCTATAACAGGCTACTAGAAAACTTTATCAAACAAAAATAAAATAAAATAAAGCATGAATATAAAGATTTAGAAACAAAAGAGATAAATAAAAAGGTGTTTCAACGCCCTGAAGCTCTGTTCGAATAAATCAAAAAAAGAAAACTACAAATCCAAAATTACACATGGCACTAAAAAAAATCAGTAGCAGCAAATCATAATTTCTCCCATCTTTCTACCATTGCCCTTGGCTTGAAAGAAATTGGACTTCGGATACTCTGCCATGTCGGGAGCAATGAGCTGTAAGACGTACCAAATTCAGCAAAAGTAAAGCAAATTAAACTAAAGTTCTCAAAGTGATTGTCAAAAGAAAAGACAATATTATCTTAAGAATATTGATGTTTAAATCAAAAATATTAATGTTAATAAGCTACGTAACTAGAAAAGATAACCAAGTACAAACTTTATTGAACAACTTCAAAGAGAAGTTTCAGATTGTACTTTATATATAATCTGCTTCTTTGTCTTTGACCTTTTTTTTTTCAAGTGTGATTAAATTAAGAAATAGTTATCCATTAGCATAACTTATATGCCGTGAGTAAATAGGAATTTTATATCAATATCCCATGTCAATTTACTAGCATTAGTAAGCTTGTATACCCAGTAAATAGGATTTTATATCATATCATATTTCATACTAGCATTAGAAAAAATTATATCTCCTAGCATAATGTGGATTCTAAATATTTTTAATGTGTCACTGAATAATTTCATTACTTTTCCACTTGTCCCAATTTTTAAACTTCAAAGTAGTTACTAATTCCTTATCATTGTCCTTTTGTTGATTAAGGCAAATGTACTAACAGTTGGGTTAATAATTATCTCATTTCTCCGATTTAAAACTAAAAGCAATTTTTTGTGTTATCAAACAAAACACATACATTATTTTTTTAACAATTTATCAAAGGGTGCATGCAGGTTTCAAAAGTGACCAAAAGACACACGCTACTTTGGTATTTACCAAGAGACACACTCAATTATGTGCTCTTCCCGTTTTACCCCTGACAAATCTAACTTTTCTCTCTTTCTCTTTTCTGTGTTTTTTTTTCTCTCTTCTCTTTCATCTCTCCTATACATGTAACATCTCTTTTCTTTTCTCTCCTCTCATCTATTTACTTTCTCTTTTGCATGCATAACGTGGGTCTAATATGGAAATCATATCAGACCACAACATCTAGGGAATAATTGATTCTTTTGATAACATTTTAATAATCTTCCGAAAAGTTGAAATAAGCAATGAAGGGTACAATTGAACTCCTTGCAGTCCCAAAAATTTATAATACCTGAATTAGTTGCAATCTAAGGTCGGTCGAACAGTGGATTTTAATCAAAACTCACTAATAGACTTAGACATATCCGATTGGACCAATTTTCAACCCTGTGAATTTCTGAGATGGTAAGAAATCCAACAGTATCCTCCATTGCTTATTTTGACTTCTCTGTTAAAATATTATCGAAAGAATCAACCCAACATGAGCTTAATATGAACTGTGGACTTGATGAAATCATATCAGACCTAACATAATATACATATGCGTGCAGGTTGAGTCAAAAGCATAGTTTTGATAAGCAAATCAATTCAATCTAAGTCCTTAGAAATCCCACTTCCAAGCCTGCCACCAGGCCTAAAGGAAGCAAAGCTCAGTCGTTGTCCTCGCCTGCACCGATTGCAATTTTGAGTTTTTCCCTTCTTGCAAGTTGAATTGAAGTGAAGTGAATCAGTGGTCGATCTCCCACGGGTTCAAAAAGAGATTGCAATGTCTACCCCAAATACCTTGATTCTGATTATACCTAATTCATCTAACTGAACCAAAGAACCAAGCCCATTTAGAAATTATAAAGACAGATGAAGATTTAATCAATCGATCACCAAGCCTTTCTTTGTAGGCAGCGATGGACATGTTATAACTCTTCCCTTCGACCCTTCGCTTAAATAGAAAATAACTGTAATGGTCATCCTATATGCGAATGAGTCTAGATCATCTCCTAATGTAGTATAAAAATGAGTATGACTTGGTAGGCCTAATACGGCTCCATATCAGGTCCACATTGGGCTGATTCTTTCAATAATATTTTAACACTTCTGGAGAATCCGAAATAAACAATTGGGATCAAAAGCCGACCTAGATAGGTCCGATTAGACTCATTTCAGGTCCTGTAGATTTCTGCGGTTGCAAGGAGTCCAACAGTACCCTCCATTTCTTATTTCAACTTCTCTAGAAGTGTTAAAATATTATCGAAAGAATTAGCTCAACGAGGGCCTAATATGAACCCACGTTAGGTTGAATCTTCGAATAATATTTTAACACTTCTAGAGAAGCCGAAATAAGCAATGGAGGACACCGTTGGACTCTTTGCAACCCTTGAAATCCACAAGACCCGAAATGGAACCAAATTAGACCTATCTAGGTCGATCAGTAGCTTTTGACCAACGTAGGTCGATCAAAAATGTTAAAATATTATCGGAAGTATCAGCCCAACATGAGCCTGATTTGGCTCCATATAAAGCCCAATGTGGGCTTAATATGAACCATATCAAACCCACAGTTCATTTCAAGCTCACGTTAGACTAATTTTTTCGATAATATTTTTACACCTCTGGAGAAGTCGAAATAAGTAATGAATGACACCATTAGACTTCTTGGAATCTCAGAAATTCACAAGACCTAAAATAAATCGGACCTATTTAGGTCCGTCAGTGGATTTCGATCATTGCTTATTTTGGTTTCTCTAGAGGTGTTAAAATATTATCGGAAAAATCAACCTAATATGTGCCTGATATGGGCCGAACCCCACTAATGGACCTAGATAGGTCCGACTGGATCCATATTAGGTCCTATGGATTTATAGAGTTGTAAAGAGTTCAATGGTGTCTTCCATTGCTTATTTCAACTTCTCTAGAAGTGTTAAAATATTATTAGAAAAATTAACTCAACGTGGGTATGATATGGACCATATCAGGCCCACGGTTCATATTAGGCATACGTTAGACTGATTCTTCCGATAATATTTAACAGAGAAGCCGAAATAAACAATGGAGGGAACCGTTTGGATTCCTTGCAATCTTAGAAATCCATAGGACCTGAAACGGATCCAATCGGATCTGTTTAGATCCCTTAGTTGGTTTCAGTCAAAACTATGGACCTAGAGACCTCAGATTGCAACCATTTCAGGTTCTATGGATTTCTAAAGCTGCAAGGACTCCAACAGTGTCTTCCATTACTTATTTCAGCTTCTTTGAATGCGTTAAAATGTTATCGAAAGAATATGCTAAACCCTAAATGTTGTGGGCATGATACGATTTGCATATCAAGCCCACATTATGCATGCATATAAAAGAAAAAAGAAAGAGAAGAGAGGTTACATGCATAGGAGAGAGGAAAGAGAAGAGAGAAAAATGGAAGAGAAAATAAAAAGATAATAAGTTAGATTTGTCAGAAGGGGTAGAACGGGAAGATCACATAATTGAGTGTGCCCTTTAGTAAATACCAAAGTAATGTGCGTCTTTTGGTTAATTCGAAAACCTGAGTACGCCCTTTGGTAAATTGCCGTTAGTTTTTTTTTAATATGTGCAGGAACAAAGGCACCTTGCCCGGCAATAGAACCCAGTTGGTGCAATTATGGTACAGGTGACATTAAACCCTAATTCTAGATTATTTTGGTATGAAGGGTATGCAGCTGGAAAAGGGAAGTGACTGCTGAAAATGAGGTATGGTTTCATTTTCTTTACTGTGGTAATTTTTCAAAAACTATAGATGACTCGGGTCAAGTGTAGAGGCTATGGAAGACTAAAATGCTTGTAAAGAGGAGAGTTTTCATCTCGAGAGTACTTATGGCATTCAAGGAGTGCTAGAGGTGGGATAAAATTCTCAAGGCATGATTCTAACCAAGCACATTCAAAAAGGCAGGGAGACCTATATCCAGGCAATTTTGGTACTAATATTATATGAGTCTGGGAAACAAGACGACCTCAGCAGCATTGAAGCTTTAGTGACTCACGACATGATGAACTTGAGTAATATAAATCAGCGAAGAGAATTGCACATCATCCACAAGCAAGCAACAGTCCTAGTCTGCTTGAATTAGTGATAGCTGAGGTGTTAACATTTTTTGAAAATTTTGGTTTCTTTATTTTTAGAAACACAGAAAGTAATAAGTCCAAGCAGTTACTCTGTATTGAAGTCAACAAGAACTAGTAATGCAAATTTCAGATTTTTTTTTTGAAAACTGAGAATTAAAAGCAATATTGGAACAAGTAAACCAAAGTTTAAAATTTTGATTTGTGCCCATCAGTGCAGGTAATATGCGCCCAAGTATCAAAATTGAAACCGACAAAAAGTCTAAATATTCCATTTGTGCAGCCCTATGACCAGGTGATAACAGCCCTATGGAACTCAATTTAAGTCTTCTAAACTCATATTAGACCTAATTTAAATCTAATTATAAATAACTACTCTATAATTGTACTAAATTAAGTAACATATAAGTCTATAAGAGATCATCACCAAAGCAAACTAATTCAACTTACATCAGACAACTGAGATATTAATGGACATGTGAATTAGCCGATTTGTCATAGGTGTATAATTTAATGTACATGGTGCAAATTATGGTGTTGGTCTCACTAGGAAGCTGTAAGAACTGAATCTCTATCCAGTGTAATAGTGGTATGTTATGAGTTGACACGTTTGTTATCTTTTTTCATGAATTATTTCTAAGAAATTTATTTGAAATGAGTACAAAACTATAGTCTTATATTTTAGATGTGAAGAAAAAAAAAATACGAGTGGAAATTGGTGTAAGGAAATAAATGTCACCTTAGTTTGCTTAGTGTAGCATCGAGCCATTGCTGCACTTTTGTCTATCCTGCTGGTTATTATCCTCAGTTTTTAACATACCACAGACATTGCACTCCATGAGATTTGAAGGCGTACCATCAGCTGTTGGTGGCAATGGTGCTAATGTTCCTCCACAATTCTCCCTGTCACAGACATACCTCACAAAGAAATAGGCATGAGGGAAGTTACCATCCTCTCCATCTTCACCAGTTGTGTCCATATTCTCCATTGCTTCATCTTCATCTTCTTCTTCCATACCTTCCTCATCCTCATCTTCCTTTTCTTCGCCATCCTCGTCGTCATCATCTGACCAATCCTTCTCCACCACACATCTATCACACTCACATCTAAATCCATAATCCTCCATAAGCCTTGTTTGCCTCTCCAAATACCTCCAAGTAACTGGGAAATAGCTCAAACACACTTCTCTGCCCTCTGGAATATCATGGATCGCTCTCACGACAATGTCAGTGTTGTTCTCTCTGGCTTGGTCGACATAATCAAATCTGCAAGCATTTGGCAGGCAATCATGATTGAAAAAAGAGGCATTGGGATAGATCCCGTAGGCCCTGACCCGTCTATCCCCACCGTCAAACGGCTCCATCAACCCAAAGGCATTGGCTTTGTCCTTGGCAAGGAGTGCGGCAGTGAGCTCAAGGGAGAATCCAGAAGGAGGCGAAGGAAGTATAGAGGTGAGCAGTGAGTGAAGGGTGGGAGCATCGACGTCGGAGGTGGTTGTGCCATGGAGGGAGATCAAGCGATGGAAATCAGAGGGGGCGGTGATGGAAAGGTCATAGGCGGCAAGGAGAAAGAGAGCTGGGGAGAGAAGTTCGGGCGGGAGAGAAATGGGAAAGTGAGAGAGCGCGAGGCAGAGGAAGGGAGAGTGGAAGGCGAGGCATCGAGCGGAGCAGAAGGAGGCGGCGGCAGGGGAGGAGGAGCAGTGGGAGCGGCAACGGACCGGAGCGGAGGAGGAGGTGGAAGAGGAGGATGGGAGGGATCGGAAACAGCGAGAACAGAAGGAGGAAGAGGCGGAGGCGGGGTAGAGGAGGAGAGGGGAGTCGGAGAGGAGTACCTCGCCGGGCTTTATGTGGCGGGTGGAAAGGAGAGCTCTGCCGCGGCCGGGGATCTCGGCTAGCTTCACTAGCAGTTCGACGGAGGCGGAAGTCATCGGTTCGAGGGGCTTCTCCGATCGCCGTCGCCTTCTTGGAATCAGACCAAAGAGGGCAACAAGAGAGACGAGGTTTAAGAGAAACGGATTGACGTTTATGCCCCTGTAAATTTAAAAAAAAAGAAAGATCGACTTAATTCACTCTCTAAGTTTACATCTGTTTCCAAAATGCTCCTCATTCTTCAATTTTCTCATTTACCCCCAAAACATTGAAACCTTTATTAAAATATCACCTCTAGCGCAAAATAAAATGAATAAAAATTTTAAAAAATAATTAGAAATATAAAAATATTTTTTAAAACAAGTCAAAAGACATCCTAATGTATTTCTGGAACTCTACATTAATTTAATATAAAATATTTTTATAGAATATTTTTTTATCAACATAATTAAAATTCTTTTTAAAAAAATATTTTTTTTTTATAAAACTATTAACTACTACAATTATTATAGCGGATCTCGAATAACTTTGATAGATCGTTGCTCCTTTTTGATCCCTGAGCAATCAGACGTCCTCTAAGGGGATCCCAACCTCCCTGATCTCCACCCGCTTGACTATAGTGATCTCCAGATGAGGAAGGATCCACAACTTTCTTTGACCTTAATCAGTGACATTTCTTGATGTTGAACAGACCCTAGCAAAACAGCCTATGCCAACAACTCGACCGTGCCAAAGGTACGACTCCTGTGTGCGGCTAGCCTACGGATGATGTTTCACTCGTGTGGCCGTCTAAGTGACTTGCCTAGGGCGCTCATATGGCAACCTAAATATTTTGGCATTCTCTCTCATTAGTTACATGGTAGGTTTACTTAATTAAAGGTACCTAATAAAGATCAAGGAGTTATCCTTTGATGTGATAACTAGCTTCAATTTTTTAATTTACTTTTAATAATATAGAACAATCATGGAGACCGTCAAGACAACGAATTTTACCTTTTTATAGAATTTTTTTTATTTAGTAGAATCGACCAAGATATATGAGGATACGATCGTTTTAGTCTCTCAAGTGAAGTCTATTCATCTCTCTCTCAGAACTTTCTCTCACTTGTAAGCGAGCAATTCGTCTCTCTCAGTCCGAAGTTGTCCCAGTAATCAGAGGGCGACGTCAATAACACCGGCCCCTACTGACATGCATGCTCTTGATTTGCAGGATATACTGAGGTCCGTCCAACCGGAGAACAGATTGACCCGCAGCTCCAAGGAGGCAGGGAGAGAAGCACCGCTAGCGTGACGAGGAAGATCATCCATAGCACGTCTAATTAAATGGCTTAAGAAGTAGTTGTTAGAGCCACTTTTGCGAATGCTATAACAATTTTTTAATAAATTTAATACTATTAAATGGTTTAAAGAATCGCCTGTTATTTATATATAGCTCTCGAGCTAGCTAGCTATTAACCAACCCCGGTTTGGATGGATGATGGATCAAGTTGGAGCTCCCGTTTCCATGCACTCGCACATGACTCCAAGTTATATCAAGGTCGGGAGAGACCCGTGAGAGCATGCAATGTGGAATATTAAATATATACCAACAAACCCCAGCCCGAGTTTGTGATCAGTGTAATAATTTTCCTGTTTTTATTATGGCTACCAAAACGCCGTCGTCCATGCATGCATTATATATACATATGCATATGCATGCATCCATGCATCCCTTCCCGCCCTTCACGAGGCGGCAGCCATTACATTTAATGCTCACTGCCGTTTCTATTAATACGCCATCGATCGATCGATCGATCGAGAGGAGGAGGAAGCAGCGGTCGAGCCAGCTGCCATGTCGCATATCGCTGTGGAGAGGAACAGGAGAAGGCAGATGAACGAGCACCTCAAGGTCCTGCGTTCTCTCACCCCATCCTTCTACATCAAAAGGGTATGCATGTGTACATGTATTAATATTAGGGTTTTATAAGGTTTAAGATTTACTTTAGGCGTTTACTGTATCTATCAAATAATGTGTACGTGTTTGGAGAAAGGGAGACCAAGCTTCGATCATAGGAGGAGCCATAGATTTCATCAAGGAGCTGCAGCAGCTGGTGCAGTCGCTGGAGGCCAAGAAGAAGCGCAAGAGCCTGAGCCCCAGCCCCAGCCCGCGGCCGCAGCAGCTGCGGCACGGCCACCAACTCACGCCGTCGCCGCGCACCGCGTCGAGCAGCAGCCCCTCGGACGGCGGCGGCGGCGGCAGCCTCGGTGTCGTCAAGGAGCTGGGCGCCTGCTGCAACTCGGCGGTGGCGGACGTCGAGGCTAAGCTGTCGGGCCCCAACGTGCTGCTGCGGACGCTGTCGAGGAGGATCCCGGGCCAGGTGGTCAGGATCATAAGCGTGCTGGAGAGCCAGGCCTTCGAGATACTCCATCTCAACATCAGCAGCATGGAAGACACTGTCCTCTACTCCTTCATCGTCAAGGTAATTAATTAATGTCTATGTTCTACGTTCGATTACTTACCTATCGATCTAAATATATATGTTCAGATCAAATGTTTATGTGCTAATTTAATTTGACTACAGATTGGACTTCAATGCCAACTAAGTGTTGAAGAATTGGCTTATGAGGTCCAAAGGAGCTTTTGTGAAGAAATTATGTAGCAAATTATAGTGCCTATATATACTAAGAATTATAATCAATTAATTAGTAAAATATATATCTAGTGTGGTATATATTTATAGATAATGATCCAGCTTAATTACCACATTGTATTTGTACGTGGTTGGTCATGTGTGTGCGCAAATGACTTGTATGTTTCACGATGTAATCGCACGAGTGTTTTGCATTGATTATTAATTAATCTCGATTTTCTATTTAATTAATGGGAGCAAAATAAGGTAATGGGACATAATTTTTTTCTTTGTTATGTACATGGACAAAGTATTAAGTACATATATATTTACTATAAAAAGATCATTTTACCATAGAAATCATTGATCATTAAGACCAACTATAATTTTGATTGCTATATTTAGCGACCAAAATATCAGTCACTAAATTTAAATTGGGTCACTCACATATTTCATTAATATGTGAGTGATTTAGAATATTTATAACAAAATTCATTTGTAAAGTAACATTTTATTAAAGTGCTCGATCTAACTTACTTTTAATACGGATCATATTTTGATATTTAACAAATTAAATGATGTATTTCACCTAAGTGAGTTACCCAAGATATCCCTCATCCCAAGTCACATAGCTTGATTTTGGCTGACCAAAAGAACTCTAATTTATATCACAAGGATACTATTGTCCCTTGAATTTGTTTATACTCTTTATTCAAGTTTGTAAGCCCTTTAGAATGATCAAGCTATTCCAGTTGAAAAAAGTTTGATGTCCATTGAGAGTTTTAATTTGTTTTATGTTTTTTTGTCGTCAAATTATTTTCATCTGAAAGTTCAACCTAAACTCGAAATCATAAAAGCTCCAAACTTGTTTTTCTTTTCAAATTAGATTGGACAAGCCAAGAGCTTGCACCCAATGAGTTAAACACACTATGAGCTTGCGACCAACCGTTTTAGGGTAGTAGGCTCACAAGTAGACCATGAGTTTGCAACCGATGATCAATGGGCTCGTGGCTAAGGAGATACTCCGAAAGGTGCTCAAGCTGTTTTAAGGGGTTCTAAGAGAAAAGAGAAATAAAACAAAAGAGTTTTTTCACCAAATTTTAAGGGTGCGTTTACAGGTTTACGGGTCTTAAAAAAACCCGTTCAGGCCAAGGTCGGCCCTAAATAAAACTTATAGTGAAAACGGGCAAACCAGCCCAAGCCCGGTTCGTCCGATAAATAAATAAACTGAGTAACTGACTACTGAGCATTAATCTTATAGTGAAAACGGGTAAACCCGCTGAGGCCCAGGTCGGCCCATAAAAAAAATAAAGCTGACCTTTATCGAAAGCTGTGAACTCGGCTGTTTTATCGTCTTCCCTGTGGAGGATAAAAGCACAGCAACGGGCGATTTTCGAGTCGATGGTGCCATTTGGGCGAAAGCAATCCATGCCTTCCAAGCACGTACATCTCCCTCTCCCTCCCTCTCTTTTCTTCTTCTTCTTCTTCACTTCATCTCTTGCTCTTTTCGCAGAAGGAGGAGGAGCCATGGCTCGCTCGCAGTTTGAAGCCGGAGAACTTTCTCCCTGGACTACTAATCGGTTTCCTCATGGGCTTATTTTTTGATCTTTCAGCATCGCGCGCTAGTTATCATCCCAAGCCCAAGTCCCCATACCGTACGAACAAACGCGGACCGGGGGCGGAGGCTGTTTCTTCATCTCCTGCCGGACTTGGCGAAGAGCTCAAAATGGTAAGTTTTGGAGAAGATTTTGACGCGCGTGGACTTTTTGGATACGCTGTGTGCCTTCTTCCTCTAATTTAACTTTTTTTTTTTTTTTTGCTTCACTGCTTGATACTCCTAGATAGAGGAAGAGTGTCAAACATTTTCTTGTGGTAGGTTTTCCCTATTAAACGATAGCTTTGGTCTGCCCGGATTCGACTCTTTCTGTTAAAATAATCGAACTCTAATCCCATTATTCCGTACGAGGATGTTTAAGAAACATGAGATATACTTTATCATTCAAGAGAAATTGCTATGAGTCTTTTTGCTTGATTTCGAGCCAAGAGGCGTGTCATAAACATTTTTTTTTTTTTTTTTGCCAAAATTTCCAACTTTAGAAGAATGAAAATCGAATTTAGGTAGTTGACTTGGGGCACTCAACAAGCATGAGGATAATAGTACTAGTACTGATTCTTAGTACTTAACATGATGATGTACTATCTCTGGTATAAAGGATTTGAGACTTTTCAAATTATTGCTTAACATGATGAGTTAATGTCTCTGGTATAAAAAATTTGAGCAACATTTCACATTCATTTCTAATGTTTTTGTTCAATCGCCAGGCACTAAACTTTAGGGAATAGCCTAAAGATGAATGCCATGTTCTCAAATCCACAGTTCTTCCCAGAAACACATTGACAAAATCTTGGATAGTTGATTAGTAATTTTCCCTTTTCTAATGCTTATGGAAGTAGATCTATTTAGTTGGATGACTTTGTGAGTCAATATGCCAAGTCATCTGTTTTTGTGCAAAGAGAAAAATTAGTTTTCCTCATTGCAATATGCCATTATAACTCATGTTCCTTTTTCTTACTTATTGCACCCGAGGCAATATGACAAACCAAAGGAACTCCTCGTTTGATAGTTTGATTTTTTTTTCGTATGATGGCATAGGATACTGTTTTCAGTTTGAGTATCACAAATAAGCAGAATAAAAGAATTTATTTCGACATGCTTTGAATACTATGTCATGTTGTATTTTAGGCCATGCCTTAGCATACTAGTTTCTAGTACATAATACATGAAGGACATGTATACATGTGCAGGTCCTAGTTGTTCGGCAAGATTTGAAGATGAGTGTTGGAAAAATTGCTTCTCAATGTGCTCGTGAGTTTTATCTTTTCTTCAATACAACTTTTGTCATCTGTTTCATCCTTTGACATGCTTTACAAATTCTAACTTTCGCGCTCGTTACGATTTAAGAGGTAAGCTGAATCTGCTGGTTATCATCAAAAAACAAGCACAGCTGCCAAATGAATGAATTATTAAATGAACATATGGCTGGTGCCAATTTTTGTAACTTTAATCTGCTCAACACAATTCCATTTACATATTCACACAATTTGAAATATGTTTCTGGGTCCTTTATTATTGACTAATCATGGCAAATCATGAAATGGCAGATGCAGCCACTGGCTTGTACGTGGACTTGCTTCAAAGGTGCCAATGGTCTTTAATATATTTTGTCTCAATTAACAGTATATTTCATTTATTTATTTATATTTTACCATTGCTTTACATATTTTACCCAGCTCCATGTCATTTTTATCCTAACTGATCTAATTTTTTGCCCCTTGAGCTATTATTTGAGCGTATATGACATCTACCTAAATATAATAAGTGCTTGCTGGTTCCTCTTTCTTGCAGCCATCGCTCTCTTTTGAGAGCATGGGAACAATATGGGCAAGCTAAAATAGTGTTATCATGCAAGAATCAGCAAGAGATGTAAGAGTTTTTATCAGATTTATTCTGTGTTTAATAAACATCAGCATTAACCTTTTCCAATTAACCTCATTAGGAATAAGCTGAAGGAAATAGCAGACCGTTGTGGCTTGCCAACTTTTATTGTAGCGGATGCTGGGCGCACGCAGGTCCTCTTCTGGTTTTTGTACTTATGTTAAATAACTAAAAAGCATGACTATGGTCAAAAATAATTTTCCCCTTAACTATGGTAAACAATATAAAAGGTTGATACGATAAACACTTGTCGAAGTGCCATGTGATAATTGGATTTATTATAAAATTAGTTGGAATTTTTTTTCCGATGCGTTGGTTTTTATCTTTTATTAAATTTGTGAAATCTAGTGACAATATCAGGCTTCTGATTGGAGGTAGTTTACTAAGCTTACTCAGCATAAGACCATTAGCAATGTGAATTGTGTGTGGCTTCCACTTTTCAAATGTCATGCAATCAATGAAGCTAGTATCTGTGCATTCTGATGTGATAAAAACCAATGTTGTAAATGGCAATCGGCGGTGGCCGGGCTGTGTTAGAAGTTGAATTAAACTTGAATACATGACCCATAAATGTTTTATATACATGAACCAAGTGAAACATGAATCTTGTAAGTTGTAATTCATGTATTTGGATAGAATAAGTTTATATATCTAATTAATGATGTATGGTCTAGTGGTTTCTATTTAGTATAAATACTCATGTAATGTGAAGTTGTAAGATAAGAAGTATTTTTTCAATACAAAGTCATTATACTACAACTCCTCCTCTTCCTAGAAAGTTTTTGAGAGCCCACCACCTTCCAACATAGTGGTATCTAGCATCAAAATCATTTTCTTTCCAATACCCCCAACTTACCAAACTCAACTATGAGAATTGGTCACTTAGAATGAAGGCTATTCTTGGATCTCAAGGAGTGTGGGATATCGTTGAAAATGGTTTTGAAAAGCCCTTAGATGTGGCAACTCTACCTCAAAACCAAAAGGATGCTTTGAAGAAAGACAGAAAGAGAGATCAAGGTGCTCTCACCATCATCCATCAAGGTTTGGATGAAGACATGTTCGAGAAAATAACCAATGAGACAACATCAAAAAAAGCGTGGGAGACGCTTTGTAACTCTATTATGGGAGTAGACAAGGTAATGAAGGTGCGACTTCAAACTCTAAGGGTGTGTTTGGTTGGAGGTTATCCTTGATAACCTTGGTTATCCATCCAAGGTTATCAACGAAAATCTTGTTTGGTTTAAGTAATCGACGATTCCCGAGTAATGATCCATACCCGACACATCAGTAAAAGGGGCATGCAACCCGGAATCGGAAAACTTCGGAAAAGTAAGATTTTTCTTGATTCCGCGGTTAACTTTTTTTACTTTTTATAACGGAAAATTCATTTTAAAGTAAAAAAACGTAAACTAAAAAAAAAATAATAATAAAAGAGAAAAACGTCAACTAAAAAAAAAGAAACAAAAAAAAACGAACTTAAAAAAGAGAAAAACGTAAACTAAAAAAAAGAAAAACAAAAAAATGCAATAAAAATGTTAAAAAAAATAGAGAAAAATAAAGTCCAAAAATAATAATAATAATAATAAAGTTTAAAAAGAAAGAAAAATAATATGTATAGTTAGTTTTTATAGCGGAGGGTAATATAGTAAAATATTAAACCAGGTTATACATTAAAACTTCAAACAAACACGTTTTTGTTACATGGTTGAATCAAACAACATTAGATTATGTTTTATTCCCCATAATCTTGGTTATGTGATTACTTGGTAATCACAAGGTTATACATGATGACTTGAACCAAATGCACCCTAAGGGTTGAGTTTGAATCACTCTCTATGAAGGAGAGTGAACATATCTCCGACTACTTTACAAGAGTTTTTGCTGTTGTCAATCAAATGAAGAGACTTGGAGAAACCATGCCTGACATTCGGGTAATTGAGAAGGTACTACTCTCTCTTAACACAAAGTTCAATCATGTTGTTGTTGCAATTGAAGAATCCAAAGATTTGAAGATCATGACCGTTGATGAATTAAATGGATCATTACAGGCTCATGAAGAAAGGATGAACCGTGGAAAGCAAGAACAATCAGAACATGTATTATAAGCAAAGACTAATTTGAAAATCAAAGGAGGTGGTTCTAGTAGAGGTCGTGGGCAAGGACGAGGCAGAGGCTGAGGTTTAGTACATAGTCGTGGTCAAGGGAGAGATGAGTAACCTTCTTAGTTTGATAAAAGAAATCAAACATCTGTAAGAGGTCGTGGAAGAGCAAGAGGAAGAGGTAACCATGTGAGGTTTGATGATAGAAGAAATAGATCTTAAATTTAATGTTATTCTTGTCATAAATTTAGACATTATTCTTGGGAGTGTTAATCAAATATGGAAGATGAAGAGGCAAATCTACTGGAGAACAAGGAAGATGATGTAGAGCAATCCTTGTTTGTTGCACTCAAGGAGGATTCTATTCGAAAACCAAACACATGGTACCTTAATAATGGTGCTAGCAATCATATGACGGGTGATAAAAGTAAATTTGTGGAGCTTGATACAAACAAGAAAGGTTTTGCAAGTTTTGGAGACAACACAAAGGTGAAGATTGAAGGCAAAGGTATAATTCTCCTTGAAACAAAGAATGGTGGTCATAAAATACTTTGTGATGTTTATTATGTTCAAAATTGACTAGCCATATTTGCAGTATTGGCCAACTTTTAGAAAGAAATTACAAGATCAATACGAATGATTATATGCTTCAGATACGAGATCAAGATTCTAACCTTATTGCTAAGGTGTCTATGACTAAGAACAGGATGTTCTTATTGGACTTGAAGAATTGTGGACCTATGTGCTTGAGGACATGTATCCAAGATCCATCATGGATTTGACATATGAGGTTTGATCATTTGAATTTTGATGGACTCAAAGCTTTGGAAGATCATAAGATGGTGAAAGGGATTCCAAAAATTGATCATCCTAATCAATTATGTGAAGCATGCTTACTAGGCAAGCATCCGAGAAAGAGCTTTCTAAAGCAATCCATTTCCAGAGCAACTAAATCACTCCAACTTGTCCATGCTAATGTTTGTGGTCCTATCAAGCCCAAATCTCTCGGTAAAAGCTATTACTTTGTGCTCTTTATTGATGATTTCAGTAGAAAGACATGGGTCTATTTTTTGAAGCACAAACCTGAGGTATTTGGTATATTCACAAAGTTCAAAGCTCTTGTTGAAAAAGAAAGTATATATCAAATTTAAGCATTAAGAATTGATAGGGGTGATGAATTTACATCTAATGAATTTAACAACTTTTGAGAGTTGCATGGAATTTGTTGTCTTTTGACCGTTCCAAGATCATCCAACAAATCGGAGTTGCTGAAAGGAAGAATAAGACAATACTTAATATGGCAAGGAGTATGTGAAAATATAAAGGCATGTCTAAGGAGTTTTGGGCAGAAGTTGTGCATGTGCTGTGTAACTTTCAAATCGATCTCTAACAAAGAGCTTGAAGAACGTAACACCTCAAGAAGCATGGAGTGGATGGAAGCCAACTATATCACATCTACGAGTATGTGGATCCATTGCATTTGCACATATCCATGAACAAGGAATATCCAAGTTAGATGATCGGAGTTAGAAACTTATTTTCATTGGATATGATGAAAATTCCAAGAGGTATAGATTGTACAATCCACATAAAGGAAGAGTGGTGATTAGTAGAGATGTAGAATTTAACAAAGATGCATCGTGGGATTAGAGCTCTAAGGAAGAAGAAGGGTCTTATGATTTTCTCCTTACTTTGATGTGGAAAAAGAAGTCCAAGAGAAATCTACTCCACTGGCAACTCCACATGCACTTGGGTTATCAATGACGTCGGGATCATCTTCGGGAGAAAAGACTCTAAAATATCGAAGTGACATATACAATGAGACTCATGTTATTGATGAAATGATATGTTTTGTTTACTTGCAGAGGTTGAACCTTTGAGCTTTGAAGAAGCAAAAGAGGATGAGAAATGGAGAGGAGCCATGGATGAAGAAATGCTAGCCATTGTGAAGAATGATACTTGGGAGTTAGTATCTATTTCAAAAGACCATGAGACTATTGGTATCAAATGAGTGTACAAGACATTGATTATGACGAGGTATTTGCTCTGGTAGCTTAAATGGAGACAATTCGCTTATTGATATCTGTTGCCGTTCAAAATCATTGGAAGATTTATTAGTTAGATGTTAAATCTGCCTTTCTTAATGGTTATCTTAATGAAGATGTTTACATTGAGTAACCTATTGGATATGTGGTTAAGGGGCACGATGACAAGGTCTTGAAGCTAAAGAAGACACTTTATGGTCTTAAACAAGCGCCCAGAGCTTGGAACAATCGTCTTGACAAATATTTGCAAGAAAGTGGTTTCATGAGATGCACCCACGAGTATGCACTCTATATGAAAGAAGAAGGTCAGAGTTTCTTACTTGTTTCCATTTATGTGGACGATCCTATATTCACAGGAAATAATTAAAGAATTCAAGATAGTCATGAATATTAGATGATTGATATGAGACTCATGACTTATTTCTTGGGAATCCAAGTAAAGCAAATGGAGGATGGAACTTCTATTTCACAAGAGAGTTATGCAAAAGAGATTCTTAAGAAGTTCAATATGTTTAATTGCAAATCAGTTAATACCCCTATGCAATTTGGAGCGCAACTATCCAAAATGAAGAAAGGAGAAGAGAAGATTGATCCAATTGCTTTCAAATGTCTTATTGGGAGCTTGTGATACTTGACTTGTACAAGACCCGACATTTTATTTGCAGTTGGAGTTGTGAGTCAATTTATGGAGGATTCAACTGAGTCTCATATGTTGGCATCTAAGAGGATACTTTGTTATATTAAAGGTACTCTTGATTATGGTATTCTTTATTCATCCTCTAGCAACTACAAGTTGTCGAGCTATTGTGATAACGATTTTGCTGGTGACATTGTTGATAGAAAAAGCACAACTGGTTTTATATTCTTTTTGGGAAATAATGCAATTTCGTGGAATTCAAAGAAGTAAGCTATTGTGACACTTTCTAATTGTAAAGCTGAGTATGTTGCAGTTACTTAGCATTTGCCATGCTATATGGTTGAGAAGATTGTTAAAGGAACTTTGTTTGGAGCAAGAAGATGCTCTAAGGATCATGATTGATAATAAGTCAGCTCAAAGTTTGGCAAAGAATCTTGTGTTTCATGAACATAGCAAGCATATTGATACAAGATATCATTTTATTTGGGAATACATTGCAAAGAAAGAAGTTGAACTTGAGTATGTGAAGACTATGGATCAAGTTGTTGATATTTTTACAAAGCCACTCAAATATGATGATTTTCAAAGATTGAGGTTCATGCTTGGAGTAAAGAAGATTCGAGTTTAAGGTGGAGTATTAGAAGTTGAATACATGAACCATAAATGTTTTATGTACATGAACCAATTGAAACATGAATTTTGTAATTCATGTATCTAGATAAAATAATTTCATGTATCTAATTAATGATGTATGGTCTAGTAGTTTCTATTGAGTAGTATAAATATTCATGTAATGTGAAGTTGCAAGATAAGAAGTATTTTTTCAATACAATGTCATTATACTACAACTCTTCTTCTCTTCCTAGAAAGTTTTTGAGAGCCCACTACCTTCCAACAGGCGGTTAGTGACCACCTCGGCGGTAGGCAGTGCCTAAGTGGTTAATTTTTTGTTTACTATTTTTTATACATAAAATTATAAATAATCATTATTCTTTATAATATTTATTTTTAATAAAATATATTAATAAAAAATTTAAAATTTAATCATATATATATATATATAGAATGAGATAATTTTATTAGACTTTAATTAAGTCTATTTAAATTATCCTAATCATAGTTAGGAGTTGATTAAAATTATTAACTTAAAGTTATTTAATTAGACCCTAACTTACAATTTACCTGCATAGCCTGTTTCTGTTTGATTCGTCGCCAGGACCACGCGATGAGTCCGAACGCATTGTTGGGACTGCCCATCATCAGGCCTAGGCGACACCTTCGGGGTAGTCATTGGGCTCGGGCGACACTTCTAGGCCTGTTGCCAGGCTTGGATGAATGAGTCCGAGCTGGTGTGACCAGGGACGGAACTGAAAAAAAGAAATTCAGGGAGGGATGAACTGCATAGATAATTTTTTTTGTGCGGTTAAATAATTATATTTAATAATTAGAGTTTTACATCAACATCTATACAAATGATAAAAAAAAAACATAATTATCTGGGTTTGGGTAATTTGCCTGGAGGGACTTGAGACTAAGTAAATGTTTTTTGTGTGTGTTGTGGATGCATGATAAATTTTTTGTGTTTTTTGTAAAGGAGCAATTTTTTGTTCCTTTTTCCTTCACCCTGTCACAGGGACTACAGGAAATATGATAAATCTTGAATCATCAAATTTTATCTGGTTGGGTTTCTCATTATGCATTTCTTTTCATGGTTTTCTGCATTCTTGTTCATGGTTCTTTTTTGTTGCCTATGTTTACCAGGTTTTAGCAGGATCAAGGACAGTACTCGCCATTGGACCAGGTAGAATCCTTACTGACTTGGATATTGTCTAATGAGTATCTATATTGGTTTCTGTTTTACATTTAATATGATACAAATATGTGTGGGGGGTCAAAACAGAATGAATGCATAATAAAGAGAAACATTTGATCCAAGCCAGATCAAATAAAATTAGTCTCAGGTTTTGTTTATTAAAAAAATCATCTCCGGTTGATTTGGCAAAGTCAAATTTTCATTTCCTTCAATTGCTTACGTTGATTTTGTTTTTAGACTTTGGAAACTTTTAAATCAAAGCTAGTTCGAATTACCAGGAGTGATAATTTGATCTGGATGTCTTCCGATAGCCTAAAGTACTGTGGATCTTTTCCAGTTTTTCTTTTCACCTGTTTATTATTATTATTATTATTATTTGTTTATGCTGAGATACAACTTGATGTGGCTTCCATTTTCTTTTGTGGGTTCTATGTGGAAGCTTTAGACAGACCAAGCTTTAGCCTGAGAAATCCCAAAACAAAAAGCTGAAAAAAGATCATATTCATGTGGCTGTATTTTTGCTTCATATTTCATGTGGCTATTTTTATGCTTCATATTACATATGGCGCATGATTTGAGAACTTTTTATATATGACTGCAATGAAATTTGTGCAATTTCTGTTATTTGTGGTTGACTAATAGGGAGAAAAGCAGATATTGATTCAGTAACTGGAAAATTGCGGTTGTTGTGACAATCTGGACAATCATTCGGCATGTTAAGTTAAGGTAGACTTGTACATGTTTCATGATTTCATCAATGCCTGTATTTTGTATCTGAGTTTGTTTGCTTGCACGATTTAGGAATTGCAAGCAGCAATTGTACGCACAGTTCTTTGATGTTCGTTTTATTGTAGAATTGCAAATGCTTTCAAATGCTAGTTCACCCACTATCCAATATAGTGAAATCAAAACCTGGATCACTTGATTCCTCCCTTATACTGGTCATCACACTACTATTTGTAAATGACCTCTCTTTGGTCCCATTTTGTATAGTTGATCTTGTCCATCTAATCCAGGTTTCTCCTTTTTTTAGCTATTTGCTAATAAACATACCTGCAACTTTTGCATCTTGTCAACCTGACTGGCACTATCCAAATGATCACTTAGTAATATTCCTCTTGAATTTGTGTCACAACCTTTCATTTTTATGGTCCAAACCATAACTCTTCACTACATGCATTGACCTGGCAACGCATTTGGAGATAAGACCTATCCAAAAATTCACGTTCACCTATCGGAGATAAAAATAAAACGTTATTGTTTTTTGCTTTTTTTGAAGGTTCTGTATTGTGTTTAGTATCCACTGTACCTCATATTATCTTAATCTCTTTAGTTGAGAAACTCAAGCATGTATACATTCCAAAACTAGTCCATCCTTACTCTATGTGACCACGCTGTAGAATTGTCTAAGAGAAGGCAAAACTTCTAGTGGTATGGTGGAAGGTTTGTGTTAGAATGAACATTATGAGTTCTAAACGATAAACTAATATAATGGTATGGTTGTAGTTGACTTGAAAAGGTTTAACTCGTAGGATTCATTGTCCCAGAGGGAATTTAGGACCATTGAGAGAGAAGCGCTCTAAATTTTTGGATTGTCTGGAGTCCAATTGTTATTTTGATGGACTTCATAATGCATGTGCATGGTAACATCAGCCTAAAGCAAATTATTGATGTCAACCCTGTTCATATGAAATTGTCAACCTTGTTTTCGTTACAACATCAGTCTAATATCTCGTGGCAGCACCGCAGCAGCCTAGCATGCAAGTATCCAGTGAAAAGTGTCAGCCCTCTCACACATATACGCTTTAGGCATTTGTCCTTACAGTTTGGGTCATTATTTTTAATACATTGTCTTTTCGTCAACTTGTTGCAACAAATTATGTAGGTCAAACTAGCACAATGGAGCTGTCATTTTGATGCAAGCATTACTTTAAATGCTTAAATATTGTATATGCCTCATTTACATGCCTAGGCCAATAAATTCTAATCCTTCTTGTTTAACTATCAAAATGATCTCTCTTTTCTGCATCGTTAAAACTATTCTCAACATTGAAATTGATACTCACATTGTTGTGTTGTTGCCAATAGATACACAAGTAGGAGGGAGCGCATGGCCATAGGAAGCTCTGAGACGACGGAACGCCATACTAATAAGTTCCTTTGGCAATGCTAAGCTAGGTTCTTCTGTGGTATTCTCATAATGTACATGTTGGTGTCTTGGTGTATGCCCGTACAATGTGTTTGATGGATGGATTCTAAATACTTGCATCAAGTTGTGCTCGACAACTTGATGCTTACTCTAACCAGGTTGGTCAGTGGTTGCCACATGAGTTATGGTGCTAGTCGTGTCTTGGTGTATTCTCTTAGTAACCTATAACATGTTCGATTCGAGTTGTGATTGCTAACTTATTGTGCTAAGATTTTAGAGTTAGTTGATGCTTATTCTAGCTAGGTTGTTATTGCACCGGTGATGTTTCTAGTTATCACATATCTTGAATATGGAGCTTATTTGGGGTCTTCTGGAGATGTGTTAAGTTATTGAACTCATGTAAAAATTACAGCAAGTCAAATTGTTGGTTGACTCACGTTCAAGGTTGATCAACACAATCCGGCACACATTGTAGAAGGTATGAACACAACGAGCGCCAACCTTTGCAAGTGTAAAACTGGAAATGCTGGCTCAATTAATACTTTCGACTTTTATCCACACAAAGTCAATGCTCGTATCTGTACTTTGCGTGTTTGTTTTTTTCTTTTATTTGCGTTTACTTCTTTGATTGTCAAAAGTAAGCAGTGGCACAATTTCAGAAGAGACAATGACTGTTAAAAGTAAATCTGACCTCTACTTGATGCATTAAGAAATATACATGGTCGCCCATACAGCTCTGCCACGGCAGCCTGTGGCCGCCACGAGACGTTGAGTTATGGTGGTCGCCATCTTCTAGAACTTTGACGGTGGCACTGCGCCTGCAACCACAACTAAGTTATTGCAGAAGTTGTCAGCTCCCTTTAAGTCTTCTAGAAGTCTTGGCGGAAGATTAATCAGCAAGAATGACAGGTTTAGTTCATCCACTATTTTTGAATTTGACTTGTTCAACGATTCGGATGAATTCTAGAAGTTCATAATGAGAAGTGGTTAGTTGGTCACGCCTATTCCATCTAGACAAGATAATAAAGAAGAGTTATTTTTGAAATATAATGGAGAATAATGATTTGTTTCCCGTTTGGAGTGGAACTCTATGAGAATTAAAATTTCCGTGAGGATACAATTGATATTATTTCTTATTAACGATTTTGTTATACGACGATGATGATGATGGCAGCTGTGATGATTGTAACTTTGTATGCAAACGTAGTTGATTCTATGAAGTAACTTTGTGCGCAAGTAAGGAAGATGACAAATGATAAGCACGGACATATAAAGTTACGCAAGTAATACTTTCGGACAAATAGACACCAAACCTGATCTTTGAGCAAGCGAAATCTTGAAAGTTGATGAAGTTCGAAAAGACTGCAAATTGTAAAAGATTATACCTAGATTATAATTTCGAGTTTTTTTTTTCTTAAAATCCAAGTGAGTTCCACATTTTGGGCGTCCTTCCCGGTCCACCAATTGAGAGGTGAGTTTCATGTACAATGACGGATCCATGAAGAGGGATGATTTTTACGAGCAACAAGAGACGGTATTCTCTATCTTCACCGGTGAAATTTCATAATACTAGGAGTTCCACCGTCGACAAGGGAGGGAGGACGAGGGGCGACCTCCAATGCCGCCCCCTGGATCCGTCCTGTTCATATGTTTAGGTTTTTTTCTTTGTTTTTAGTAATAGATATCTAATTTTTACGAATCGATTGATTTTATAGGTGATCGAATCGGTCTGATAAAAACTCCCATCAACCACTATGAAAAATGAAAAAACACATATGAGTTCTGGTTGACAAGTCCAACGTTATAAATTTTTTCAACTTTTTAAATATAATATATTTTACGTGAGATTTGAATCTTTGTTGCTTAGGGAGTACATCTCACCTTTTATCATTTTTTAGTTGGTACTAGTTATTCAACTTGTGCCGATTAATTCTCAGACTTACTAGTTTAGTTTCACGATAATTTTTCACCGACTAAATCAAGAAACACCTGAAATAGAGATGACCTATCAGTTTAATATTTTTAAATCAATCATTTATTAAAAAAAATATTTGTTAATTGACTGAAGTTGAAATTTTTGAGATACTGAAAAAAGGTCCTGCATCATTGTTTGCACAATTGCTTGCACTAGTAATAAATCATACTCTTGGTGGCATGGTGGTAAAAGATGAATATGTTTGTCTCAACGCTCTCGTCAATCCATCCCAAGATCAACACAGAGGAGATAATAAACCACACTCTTGGACAATATTACAGGGGATGATGACTAAAATTAGATAGATACTTTAATTTACAAATAAGTGTTCGACAAAGAAAAAATGACTTTCTAATTGCTAATTGTATTGTGCTGTGGCCTGTAAAACTCTATTTTAGAGTTCTAGATAAGACGAAGACTTAAAAAACGACCAATTATGTGTAGACTAAAATTTTAAGCGATATCATCCGTGATCTATGGTCCGCCACTTGCGTGACCTCTAAGCGTCGCCTTTACTTTTCTTTTTTTTTAAAAAAAAAAAATATTAAATTTCTTAAATCATAAAGTTTAAATGTTATACCTTAAATTTTAAATTCTAAATCCTAAAAAATATATACGCACCCTAAATCCTAAATACTAAATACTAAATACTATATCTTAAAATTTAAATTCTAAATCTTAAATCTAAAATTTAAAAAGATTAAAAAAAATTACGCATCCTAAATACTATATATTATATTCATGAGCATCTAATTTTTTTCATTTTAAATTATTTTTACTTGAATATTATAATTCAATTTCTAAATTGTTTGAGTAAATTATAATGGGCTTAACCCCTAACTTTAAAAAAATAAATAAAAAATTAAAAATAATATATATATATATATATATATATATATATCAGATGTGTAGGACATATTTAAAAGTTAATTTTTAAAATATTCATCTTTTGAATTCTTATTTTAAAATTTTACATTTTGAAACAATATAATAAGAGATGATACGAGTAAAATGAAGTCTTACTATTTTAAACTTATTCTTTATTATTAATGAGGGTCTTTTAAAAAGTAACTAATATTATTTTTTATTAACGATTTTGTTATATTGTATAAATGCGACGAAAATTGACTGCAAGTTTTTTTTTTTAAAAAAAAAAAAGTCGACAAATTGCACACGAGAAGTTGGTACGGACACATAAAGAGTCCCGACAAAACTTTTAGACAAATAGACACGAAATCTGATCTTCGGGCATGGGAAATCCTAAAAGATTGTGACATCTTACAATTTGAGTAGATTGTAATGTCGAGTTTTTATGAGGGATGATACAAACAAAATTAACAGATATTATCTGGTTTAACTTATAAAAAGCCTTCAATTAAGAAAATTATAAATTCTTAATTGTAGTGAACGATCAAAACTGTGACGCTCTTGGATAATATTATAGGAGATTATACAACTAAAATTAGATAGATATACCTAATTTGACTAGTAAAAAAGTCTTCAATTAAAGGACAAAGTCAAAAATCCACTATCAAACTCGATTCTAGAAATTTCGGCATGGTTTCGAGCACGAATTATATGGGGACGGATCCTCTGATCCGTATAAGAACTGGACCAACTCATAATCAGGGGAACAATCCGGTCCCGGATTATATGTGAATGCGGCCTAGCGTTATCTAAATGGAATCTTTCTTTGATGCGACCAAATCCATCTTTCCCTTCTTAAAGGCCATGCCGGCCGTCTCGTGCTTTCCTCAATTTCTGCTCTCATGGGTTGGGCTGGGTCGTCAGGGTTGCTCCAGAGCGGGGCGCTGCTCTGGTTGCCGCCGCTGCTGCTGGCGGCGTGGGTGGCGGCGAAGGCGCTCAACTCACTGTGGTGGAGGCCGAGGCAGCTGGAGCGGATGCTCCGGGCGCAGGGCCTCGCCGGCACCCCTTACCGATTCCTCTTCGGCGACCTCAAGGAGATGGGGCGCCTGATGGAAGAGGCGGAGTCCAAGCCCATGCCGCCCCTTTCGCACGAAATCGCCCCTCGCGTCGCCGCTTTCCTCACCCGCAAAACTAAAGAGCTCGGTGAGCCCTCTCGCCCCCCTCGTTTAAGTACTCCTACATCGCCTTATCAGATCGATCGACTTGTTGAAATCTTGTTCGATTCGTCCATTTATGCAAATTGGCGTAGGCGGAAGAACATCCTTCACTTGGCTAGGGCCTACTCCCCGTGTTACTCTGATGGAACCAGAGCTGGTGAAGGAAGTGCTAGTTAAGAAGTTCGATCAAATCGGACGACCTGATTTGGGCCCTTATGGACATCTCCTCTCCACTGGAGTCTTCAGCTACCATGGCGAAAAGTGGGCTAAACACAGGAAGATTCTCAACCCTGCTTTCCACCTCGAGAAGCTGAAGGTGAAAATATCTACATTATGTGTTGGCATGTTTGTGTTTGCATTTCAATTCACTTGAAAGCTCCGCGTTCCCTTTTCTGTTTCCTCGCAGGGAATGCTGCCTGCTATGTTGGCCTGTTGTACTGAAATGATTGAGAAATGGGAGAGCAGGATCGGTCCAGATGGGTCTTCTGAAATTGATGTTTGGCCGGAGCTGCAAGGCCTTAGCGCCGATGTGATCGCTCACACCGCCTTTGGTAGTAGCTACAAGGAAGGAAAAAGAATTTTCCAGCTTCAGTCTGAGCAAGCTGAACTGCTGCTGCTATCCTTGCAGTCGATATATATCCCTGGTTTCAGGTGAGTTACTCGATTGTCGTCCAAATGTTGAAGTCTTCGACAATGCATTGATGGATCGTCTTGCAGATTTCTGCCTACTCCTAAGAACAACAGAAGGAAAGCAATCTATCGCGAAGTCCGGTCGATTCTGAGGGGCATAATAAAGAAGAGGGAGGCGGCTATCAAGATGGGTGAACCGCCAAAACAAGACCTCTTGGGGCTGTTGCTGGAGTCCACTCAAAAGGACGCCCAAGAATCAGGAAACAAAAAGGGCGGAATGACTACTGAAGACATGATCGAAGAATGCAAGCTCTTTTTCTTTGCAGGCCAAGAAACAACCTCCATCTTGTTTACCATGGCGCTGGTTACATTAAGCATGCATCCTGAGTGGCAAGAAAGAGCTAGGGAAGAGGTTTTGCAAGTCTTTGGCAAAAACAAACCTGAATTTGAAGGATTGGGTCGTTTGAAGATCGTAAGGATTTGTTGTTGTTTTTTCTCCTTTTTAGTGTGAGAAAGATCTGCAGATGTGTACTGACTTCTTGATCATCACAGGTAACCATGGTACTGTACGAGGTTCTCAGGCTGTACCCACCTGTGCCTATTCTCGAGAGAACAACATACAAGCCATT
Source organism: Zingiber officinale (assembly GCF_018446385.1). Taxonomy (NCBI): domain Eukaryota; kingdom Viridiplantae; phylum Streptophyta; class Magnoliopsida; order Zingiberales; family Zingiberaceae; genus Zingiber; species Zingiber officinale. Next base: position 113,636,071 of record NC_055996.1, read on the forward strand.
GCAAATTGGGAACTTGTCGATCCCAGCAGGCGTAGGGGTCTCACTTCCTGCCGTGTTCATCCACAACGATCGAGAGTACTGGGGCAAAGATGCGGGCGAGTTCAATCCAGAGCGATTCGCTGAAGGCGTCTCCAAGGCGTCCAAGGATCAGTTCGCGTTCTTCCCGTTAGGCGGCGGCCCCCGCGTCTGCATCGGTCAAAACTATTCGCTGCTCGAAGCCAAGATGGCACTGGGAATGATCCTGCAACGGTTTTCCTTCGAGCTCTCGCCGTCGTATTCTCATGCGCCGACCGCGGTTTTCACCCTCCAACCTCAGCATGGCGCTCCACTGAAGTTCCGCAGGCTTTGAGTGCGAGTAACTCACTCTCCTCACTCCTCACTTTTCTGGTTTATGCTCATGGAAGAACTAGTGATCGAGCTGTGTTAACGTATGATCGCTGCTATGTACTTATATGAAATTCGAATAAAATTACGCTTCGAGTTATTATTATCTTCTGAGATCACAAGATTTGATATTCATCTCCAGAGGAACAGAGTGAACAGTGGTTCCTGGCATCCAATTGAAGTTGAACTGTGAACAGAGTGACTATGATAAGGAAGGGCTTGATAATTAATTTTATTTGCATTATCTTCATATTTATTATCTGGAGTCGAATCTCATGATAAGGAAGGGCTTGATAATTAATTGATAAGGAAGGACTATGAACAGTTGTTCCTTAATCAATTTTGGAGTCGAATCTCAAAATTGGCGGGACGTATATTCATATAACTTATGTAAACTAACTCCACTCATCGTGATTTACCTGAGGTACGCGGGAGCGCTGGAACGAACACGTTTACCTCGTTTGTGTTTACCTCCTTTATATCCGACAAAAGCATCCTCGCCGTGTTCACCCGCAGCCGGTCCGCCTCTCCCACCATCCTCGCCGCTGCCTCCGCGTACTCCTCCAAGGCCGCCTCCGGCACCGCCGCGTTGGCGGGGGCAGTGGCGCTGCCACTGCGGCTTCTCTGACTCAGGTCGTTCCACCGGGCCGAGCGCGGAGTTAGAGTTCGAGGACGGCGAAGCTGAGGGAGTAGAGAAGACGGATGAACATGGAGGGTCGGCAGCCGCCAATCCAGAGGAAAGCGTTCTCGAAGGAGTTACACCAGGAAGGGGAGAAGAAGGCGGGGCCGTCATCTGGTACAAGGCTGCGCCGGCACTCGTAGTACTCCTCGTAGTGGCGTATGCTCTTGGCGACGAGCCGGCGGAGCTCGGCCTCGGGGAAGCCGGTGGCTTGCCGCCTTGCCGGAGTTCGTTGAGATCGTCGACCTGGACGCGTATCCACTCTTTGTAGCAAGCCCTGAATCGACCCTCCGTCCTTTCGGCACCTGCGCACGAGGGCAGGCCCAAAGAATAGGGATCGAGGAAGTGAAATAACCAGGAGTTGCGTCATCATGTTATCTGCAGTAAAAGACGGCCGGGAATCTGCGTCCTTATTCTAAATTCCGAACAGATAAAACAGAGGTTCAAAGTCTGAAGCCGCTAATGAAAAGCACGTCTCTTTCCACTAAGTTAGAAATCGCTCATTTATCTGAGAACGCCACGAGTTGTGCGCGCAGGTGTGAAATCTTTCCTCAGAACGCCACGTTATGTGCGTGAATTGCTGTTCTCTGAAATACCATCTAGTATTACGGCGCATTGAACAAAAATATATATATATATATATTTTAAGGCATGTTCAATACAACGTTTTTTTAAAGAGATTTATGAAATGTAAAAAAAAAATCTAACTATTGTGGGATAAAATTTAAAGTTTATAATTTAATAGTAATAGTAAAATTTCATTTTTTTTTACTTAAAATTGATGTAACATGCATATCATCATATAATTATATATTATAAATTATATCATATAAAAATTATTTATAGTTCTAATTATTAGGGATGTTTCAATAGATTTTTTGAATGTTAAAAGTTGTGTTAAAAGCTTTTATAAAATTCTACGCCCTAAATAGGATGATAAATCTAAAATCGCTGTCACACTGGGTATAGTTTTCGATATCCCAAATCGTAAGAACATCTAAATAGAATAATAAAAAAAATATTAAATTTATATATGATAATCTTTGTAGACAACAAATTAAAGTTATACAAAGAAAATAATATATGAAACAAAACGTAAATATAATAAAATGAAAATAAACTAAACTCGGAATCGTTGAGATTCTTGAGCAACGCTAGTATAAGCTGAAGCAACTATAATTTCAAAAGCATGCCCATACTTGAAAAAATGGAGACCAAAGAATTTAGACACAAGCCAAATGACTAAGTAGATAATAAAATATATATATAATCTTGTTTAAAAATTTAAAAAAAAATAAATCATAATCTCTTATTACAACTTTAATTTCTTCTTAAATTCTCTATTTATAGATAAATATACATGTTTTTCTGGAATCATGAAATATTTTTTATTGAAATTGAGAATCTCAACTTTATTATGATAAATTAAAAAAATTCTCAATTAATACTATTTAACCAATAGATAAATAAGCCGTCCATGGTGCATACGTTATCTAAAGTACGGGCTACCAATCTTCATCTTCACTTATGGAAGGTAAATATACACCCAGAGTTACATTAGGCCACCACGGCCTCGGGGGTATAAAAGGTTGTTGGACAGTGAAAGGGAAGGGAGAACCTTTCTCTCTTTGCCGTTAGCCTCGGCTGAGCTTCGGCAGTCGCTGCGGTTGAAAGAGGGCAGCAAGGTCTCGCCCTTGAGAAGAGGAGAGGGAGACGGAGAGGCTACTGCTCAGGAAAGAAACCCTTAGAAGAGGAAGAGAAGAGTTCGGCTCTCGTTGCTAGGAGAGCGTAGCAGCTAAGGCTGCTTTCCCCTCTTCGCTGACGAGTACGACGAGCTCCGACGAGCTCTCCGACTGCAGTCGAGAGACAAGGGCAACAGCTTCTGTTGTTGGAGAGGAAGGAGAGAAGAAGTGAAAAGGATCGGTGAAGAAGAAGAAGGGAGAAGAAAAGGGTGAAGACATGGGGTGGCGGTGTGGGCGATGGCGTGACTGTAGGATTGAAAAGAATTTAGATATCTCCACAATAGTATGATATTGTCCACTTTGGGTCTAGACCCTCATGGCTTTGCTCTTGGGCTCTTCCCAAAAGGCCTCATGTCAATGGAGATATCTTTCTCTTATAAACCCATGATCTTTTCCATGTGTTTTCAATATGGGACTATGTTTGCAACCTTGCTTCTCACGTCCGATCCTTGACCCACCAGGTCTTCCTGCCCCTCGGTGTCTGGTCCTCTTGATACAAACATAGGACCATATCTCCACAATAGCATGATATTGTCCACTTTGGGCCTAGACCCTTATGGCTTTGCTCTTGGGCTCTCCCCAAAAGGCCTCATGCCAATGGAGATATCTTTCTCTTATAAACTCATGATCTTTTCCATGTGTTTTCAATATGGGACTATGTTTGCAACCTTACAACCCCAACAGTGGCTGCTGCGTACGAGGAGAAAAAGAGAAAAGAAAAGCAAATTGCTTCCCCCCCCGACAATGCACACCCCCTCCACCTCCCCTCTCTCCCCGCCAAAAAGACGCATGTAACCTTCTTTTTGTTTTTTTTATTTTATTTTATTTTTAATTTTTTTTAACTCATACTTATATATTCATACTTATATATTTTTAATTTTTAATTTTTAATTAATTTTATTTTTAATTTTTTTTATTCATACTTATATATTTTAAAATTTTTATTTAGTTTTATTTTTAAAATTAATTTTATTTTTAATTTTTTTCATTCATACTTATATATTTTAAAATTTTTATTTAGTTTATATATTTTAAAATTTTTATTTAGTTTAAATTTTTAATCAATTTTATTTATTATTTTTCATTAATACTTATATATATTTTTAATTTTATTTAATTTTATTTTTTAATTAATTTTGTTTATTATTTTTTCATTAATACTTATATTTTTTTAATTTTATTTAATTTTTATTTAGTTTTATTTTTAATTAATTTTATTTATTATTTTTTTAATTTTTAAATATTTATTTAGTTTTATTTCTTTAATCAATTTTGTTTATTATTTTTTTATCAAAAATTTTAATTTTTTTTTTTTATATAATTTTTAAATTACTCCCTTCCTTTAAATTACATTCCTAATTTGACACTTAAATTACCCGCATCCAACTATTAACACATATCATAATGTTCTCTCCCTTTAAATCATCCCTCCCTCCAACCATTGACATATAACACATGTTAGAATCTCTCACCCTCTTTAAATTACCCATCATCTAACCATAGACACCTGTCAAAACACTCCCTCCATTTAAATTCGTCATTCTTCAACCATTGACACCTGTCAAAACACCCCCTCCCTTTAAATTACCCCTCTTCAATGCTTGATATATGTCAGAACCTCCCCTCCTAACCCTTGACACATGTCAAAATCTTTTATCCCTTTAAATGACTCCCCTTCCAACCCTTGACACATGTCAAAATCTCTCATCACTTTAAATGGTCCCCCTTTCAACACTTGACATATGTTAAAATCTCTCATCCCTTTAAATTACCCCCACTTCCAACTCTTGACACATGTCAGAACTTCTCACTTTCTTTAAATTACCCATCATTCAATTCTTGACACATGTCAGAATCTCCCCTCCCTTTAAATTACCCACCCTTCAACTCTTGACACATGTCAGAACCTCCCCTCCCCTTAAATTACCCACCCTTAAACTCTTGACACATGTCAGAACCTCCCCTCCCCTTAAATTACTCACCCTTCAACTTTTGACACGTGTCAAAACATCTCCCTTTAAATCCTCCTCTCACACTTCATTTTTAGTCACTCTTCATTCACACCTCCCTTCACTGATATCTCCCTCTCAGCTTCTCCTTCTCTCTTCCTGAAAATATGAATGACTATTTGGGCTTATTTTCAGATAGTTGGTCAATTGAGAATGATGTTCCTAGTCAAGATATCTCCAACAACAGTCGCGATTATACAATCGAATTTACCACAGATCAGGTTAGTTATTATCATTGTTTTATGTATATTCATTATTTATTTTATAAGTAGAGAAATTATATTAAGATTGATAATGTCATACTTATGCATCTTTGTTATATTTTTTTTATATAGATATTTAAAAGTAAAGAAGATATGATAAATTGGGTAAAGACAGTTGGTTTGAAGAATGATATTGTAGTGGTTATTAAAAATTCTGCTAATTTAAAAGGTGGCAAGCTACCAAAGTGTCATCTTATGTGTGAAAGAGGTGGAAAGTATAAACCGCCACGATATCTAGTTGATGGGCAATCCTTAAAAAGAAATACTGGGACTAAAAAATGTGAATGCCCATTTGAGCTACGAGGTATACCAATACCTCCAGATGGTGTGATGTGAGGTTTAAGGGTTGTTTGTAGTTTTCATAATCATCAATTAGCAGAATATATTGATGGACATGAGTACCCGAGTAGGTTAAAACCAAAAGAAAAAGAATTTGTGCTTGACATGGCCAACAGCACCACACCTCGTGAAATTCTTAGTATTTTGAAGGAAAGAGACCCATCAAACACTACGGGGATCAAAAACATTTATAATGCTATTTTCACAAATAAATCCGCTAAACGGGGTAGTCTAAATTCTATTCAGTATGTCTTGGACCAATTAATCAAGAAAGAATACCTCCATAAATACCGTACAAATCCAGACACCAACGAAATCATAGATATTATTTGAGTTCATCCAAAAAGTCTAGAGTTGTCTGTCAACTTTTCATCTGTGTTGATCATTGATGTCACATACAAGACCAATGAGTATCGGATACCACTATTGGAGGTTGTGGGTATCACATCCACAATGCGAACTTACTCACTTATGTTTGCATATCTTAGTAATGAGAAGACAGAGCAACTGACATGAGCATTAGGTACATTAAAGAAGTGGATGGTTGAAAAGAAGGCATCGTTGCCATTAGTATTTGTTTTAGATCGGGATTTATCGCTTATTAATGCAATTGAAACATGTTTTCCCATTGCACGTCACATCCTTTGTATTTGGCACATAAACCAGTGCGTAATGAAGAAATGCGCCCCTATGCTTGGTCTGGAGTGGCAACATTTTTATGTATCATGGCACTCACTCATTAATTCATCGACACAATGGTCTTATCAGCATAAGTGGAATGTCATGCGCAAAGAGTATAAACGATTCAAGGGTGCTCTAAATTATCTTTGGGATACATGGTTACACCCTTACAAAGAGCGGTTTGTTTCAGCATGGGTTGATACATGTATGTACCTCGGGAGCAATTCAAATCAAAGGTATAGTCATTTTATAGTTTTATTATTTAAATTTTGTTCATTATTGTAGTATTTCAATTCTTTTCAGTATTTAAACACAATGCATTTTTTTTATTACAGGGCAGAATCTGCACATGCGAGATTGAAGTTATATTTGGGAGATACCGTGTCATCCCTACAGACATCTTTTGAAAAAATACATAAGATGTTGAGAATTCAGTTCGGAGATATTAAGAAGTCGTTCGAAAAATCTCTGAACATTCCACGCCATCAACATTTACATGATGATATTTTCAGTCAAATAAGGTGTCGGATTTCATTAGAGGCAATGGATTTGATTTCTGGTCACCTAAAATGTATTGAGGAAACATCTCACCAGCTATCCGGCAGATGCAACTGTTCTATCAAAATTGTATACGGATTGCCATGCGAGCATGATCTTGCACATTACCAGTACTTTTCCATTCTAATTCCGCTTCAGAGTATCAACGCTCATTGAAGGAGATTGTCGATGCACGCACATCAGTTTAATGATGAGGGAGCAGAACCTAATAGGACATCCCACGTTGTTGAGATATTAGATGGGATGGATCCATATATGCGAGAGCATATGATAAACAAGTTTCTTGATATGATTGATCCATCTCAAAGTACATTGCGAGCTCCTTCATACAACACAGAACATAGAGGTCGACCTACGGGTAGAGATGAGCAAAGTGGACGCCGCATATCTTCTTTCGGAGAAGCATCCACTTCAGGATCTAGGGTCTCTCAACCGATTGCAACATCTCAAGGGAGAGGAAGACGTGGAAGAGGGTCGAAGGTTCGCAATACTCAAACGACCCATGATCACTCTCCAGTTCCACCCATCCGTGATACTTATATTGAGAAATTACCCGTGCCTCTGCAGCGTTATATTTCTCACACTGTTGATGTTCAACCTGATGGTCATTGTGGATTCAGGGCAATAGCTGCACTAATTGGGTATGGTGAAGAAGGTTGGGTTCAAGTACGATTTGAGCTTATAGAAGAGATTCAACAAAATAAGGATTTATATGATCAACTTTATCCATATCCAAATTTGATAACCAATCTATTATTCTCATTGAATTATTTCGAGCAATGGGCACCAGAAATATATTGGATGGACGCTATGCCTTTGGGAATTGTCATTGCATCAAGGTACAATCTTGTACTTCATACATTTGGTGAGAATATTGGGAGTTGTTTTACTCACTTGCCATTAAGAACTCCTCCAGTTCCAAACCAAGAGCGTCGAGAAATAGCTATTTCTCATATTGGCAATAACTTCGTACAAGTTTTCTTATATCCTCATTATCCTGTACCACCCATTCCAACTTGGTGGTGGCAACATTCATCGTATGAAGCTAAAGGATGAGTCACTCGTTACAGGACACGCGCTCATTTGTGGTACGAAGTAATAGGTGAACCACCACCAAATGCATCGGGAGCAGAATTTGGAGGTAATATTGATTAAGATTTCTATTTTTATATGTTTTTATGTTTTTTTTGTATTATTACATGTACTCTTCATTTGAAAAAAAAATATGTTTGTTCCTAAGTTATGAATATGTTCATTATTAATTGGTAGTATTTTTTTTAGTTTTAAATATAAACTAAAAATAAATAAAAGATTATAAACATATAAAAAAATTATTGAAAAAAATAAAACTGATAAAAAATTAATAAAGAAATTGATTAAAAAAATAAAATTTAAAAAAATCAATTGAAAAATATAAGTATTATGAAAAAAATAATAAATTAAATTAATTAAAAAATAAAAATTTATATAAAATTGAAAAATAAAGTATTGATAAAAAATAATAAATTAAATTAATTAAAAAATAAAACTAAATAAAATTAAAAATATAATTGTATGAGAGTTATTTTTAAATAAAATTAATTAAAAATATTAAAACTAAATGAGAATTAAATGAAATAAAAAAAATTAAAAAAAACAAAGAAGGCTACATGCGTCTTTTGGCAGGGAGAGAGGGGGAGTTGGAGGGGTGTGCGTTGACGGGAAAGCACCTCGAAAAGCAAATTAGGAAAGTGAATATTTACCCTAATATATTTGTACGGTCCGAATCAATTTAAATTTTAAATTTATTTTAACCATAAAATCAATACCAATTCCATTTCCATTTTGAATCAAAGTATTTCATAAATTCAATTCGAATCCAATCTAATTTAAAATTCAAAGATCTTAATTTCGTGTTTAATTCATCTAGTTATTATTATTTTATATTTTATTTTATTATTATTATTATTAATTCAGAATTTAACATTGATAGCTGAAGTCGCATCCTAATTTATCTCATAGATAGTAAAATTTCTATAGGCTGAATCAATTTATTAATTGATTCAAAAGTAAGGTCATCTCCGTCTAGAAGTTGAGTTAAATGGGGATATCAATGATGATAAAAAAAATATTGATGAAGAGAGAAATCTGGAGCTTAAGGGAGAGGATCATTAATAGTACATATAACCCTGTAAACACTACAAATCAAGTATTCAAAAGTGTTAGAGCAAGAATCAGAGAAGAGGTCTTTTACACAGGACCTCGACGTTTAAATCAAAGAGAGGCCAGCGAAAAAAAAAAAGATGAAGGACAATAAATGCGTACGCGTAAATAAGACTGTTGTCTAATGCATACCTAGCCAATAGAGAGAGCATCCCTTTTTATATTGTCTTTTGTAATCTCTGTAATCATAAGACATCAGAGAATATCGAATATCAGGGAATGTCGGGTGAAAGAAGATGTACGACGAACTTTCATTGGATAGAAGAAGGTTTCATGGTTTATATGTGGCAGAGTATAATAATATTTACCGACGAATAGCTATTATTCTCTGACAAGTTGTTGCGATTCCCTGATAGCATTGTCCCCCTGGAGTCTGACTGGTATAAAATCGATCGGGGATTAAGACTGGGATGGTGCCCAGGAGAAGTGAGGGGACTGCGCCATAGGGTTCGATCGGCGTAAAATCGACTATATATGATTAAGATTGGGATGGTGTCTAGAAGAAGTGAAGAAATTGAGCCCTGGATTTGACCAGCGTAAAGCCGACCGAGATTAAGACTGGGATAGTGCCTAGAAAAAAATGAGGGGATTGAGCCTTAGGGTCCGACCGACATAAAATTAGTCGGGATTAAGACTGGGATGTGACAAGAGAAGTGAGGCAACTGAGCCATGTGGTCCGACTAGCGTAAATCTGCCAAGATTAAAACTGGGATGATGCTTAGGAGAAGTAAGGAGACTGAGCTCTGGGGTACAACCAACGTAAATTTGGTCAGAATTAAGATTGGGATGGTACCTAGGATAAGTAAGGGGACTGAGCCCTAGGGTTTGACCAGTGTAAATATGATCGGGATTAAGATTTGGATGGTGCCTAGGAGAAATACGAAGGGACTGATCCCTAGGTCTGACAGGTGTAAAGCCGATCAAGATTAAAATTGGGATGGTACACAAAAGAAGTGAGAGGATTAAATCCTGAGATTCGACCGACATAAAATTAGCCTGGATTAAGACTAGGAAGATGCTCGAGAAAAGTGAAAGGAATAAACCTTAGAATCCGATTGGTATAAAATCAGCTGAGACTAAGATTTATCAACATAAATGAAGAAACTGAAGCTAGGTTCTGATAGAGGTAAAGTCAGCCGAGATTAAGATTAGAATTGTGAGTAGCTGTCTGAATGCACGATCTTCATCCCTCACCATCATTTTTTTTTTTCACTTTTGACTATCACGTTATTTTTATCATTATCTTCCTCTTATCAGTTATTTCTCAGATAATTCGATTATTTTTTTTTTATCATTGTCTTCCTCTTATCAGTTATTTCTCAGATAATTCGATTAAAAAATAATAAAGAGAGAGAATACGATATATCTACCATTTCCTAACTGTCCTACCCTTAACCTTTCCCTTATCTTCCTACATTCTCCGACGAGTTACTCTGCACGTCAACAGCCTGGCCTTCGCTTTAGCAAAAAGACATGCAAGTGTCGCAAGTAACAGCCCCGACAAGCGCAGATGAAATCTTCTGTCCTGAAAATATCATCTCTCCGTGTCTCAGCGCCGATTGGACAAATTAAATCACATCTCAAAGATGCAAGTCATATGTCAAGGATACAATATATATCATGAAAATATCATAATCATTCAATTAATATTAAAATATAAAGATAATATTTTCGAGACAGAAGATCTTATCTCAGATAAACGGATCCATCACATGCACATTAACATTGATTATTCATGGGAATTTGCGCCGACATGAAGACCCCTCCTCGAAGGAGGAGGAGAATTAAGTGGATCAGTTGTTAAAGTTACCTCTATTTATATATTTTTTTTTATTGATATACATTAATTAAGATCGTATGTAATAATAAAATATTTTAATTTAAATTATGGTTGATTGAATTCTAACATTTGAAATTTATCGTTATTCTAAATACATATAGAAGTCCAGTTGTCTACGCAGGTTGCCATGCAAAGTTGTCAAATGAGATGAGTTGACATGGATAAGTCTGCTGGTAGAGTTGACTTAGAACAAAGAGCCATCACGTGTCACATGCATGGATGTTGACTTTGCTCTAGCAGTTGTCAGTGACAGTTTATGGTATACCAATATATACCGAAGACAGTTTCAAAGGTATTAAGCAACTCCAACCGTGACAAGTGTAAAAGGAATATCAAATGCGTTATCATATACCAAAAGCCGATTTTTTTTTATTTTTTATTTTTAAATTTAGAAAATTACTTTTTTAAATATAATATAATATAATATTAAATTTATATTTAAAATATTCTTAAATATTATAAATTATATTATTTAAATGAATTGAATTTATTATGTAAATTTTATATATTATAAATTTATATTAGTTATTAACTTAAATAAGTAATATTTAAAATATTTGTTATATATTACTTAATATTATAAATATTTTAAATTTAAAATTGGTGTTTTTACGTTACATATTTTTTTATTTAAATATGTATAGATTTTGACACATTATTTTACTTTTAAATTATTTAAAATTTAACTTAGAAGTAATTAAAATAACAAATTATATTGGTAATTTCAGAACAAATACACAATTAAACATTTAAAATTTTAAATACATAAATATAAAATACATAACATATAATATAACATACAATTTAAAAATGCGACTAATACTAACCCAAACATATATTTAAAGTAATTCTAATAACATTGCAATACTAAACAAATCAATATTTAATATTATGAAAAATCACTTTTTAAACCACCGAAATAATCATGAAATTGACCGGAGTCATTCAAAAAATCTTGAGATTCTTGTCCTTCTTGTTGAGATGAATTGAATTTAGATCATTCTTCTTGATGTGTAATTGATTGAAATTTTTAGTTTTCAGTCCTCTTTTGCATAATTCAAACTTGTTAATCGTGAATAAGTTCACGCATTATTGGATCAATTATGCTATCAAATCTATGAACAAAATTTTATTCCCTTCCTTGAATATAGCAACATCATTATTTCGATCCAACGTCACAACAAATTTGTCATTCTGTGAAACTATTTTTGAGTTATTGTTCATTCTTTCTCTTCAGTTACATTTTCACCCCAATAGATTATTTAGTTGAAGTATCACTACTGTATGAATCAGTGATATTCAGATTAAACGAAGAGACACGTGGCTATGAAGGGGAATAAAAATCTTTCTCAAGATTATCTGATTGAGAATAATCTGTTGGTGCGGTTAGCACTAAACAGTCTAACCCAGGTTTTGATGAATGACAAAATAGGTTAAGTTAGTTTTGTTGTTGATCTAACACTCTGACCGAGTGTGCATGAGAAGTCTAGACAGGTCGACGGGCTGACCGGATGTCTGACACGAAGCCCAGCTAGGTCGACGGGCCGACCGGATAGCTGACACGAAGTCCAAACGGGTCGACGGGCCGACCGGACGTTTGGCACGAAGCCCAGCTAGGTCGACGGGCTGACCGGATAGCTGGCACGAAGTCCAGACGGGTCAAAGGGCTGACCGGACGTCTGACAGGTGGGTGAAGGTAAGTCACTGGAGTTGAGTGACTGTGAGGACGCATTCCCGGGACGGGAACTTAGGCGCCGATCCGACTTAGATCCATTTCGGAACTCTAAGTCGAGATCTTGACTAGATTCCGGTCTCGGTGAGACGGAATCTAATTACTATTCTTTTTTCTGTTCTAACTTTGTTTTGCAGGAAACTAACATTTTTATGCAAGGTTAGAACTGACCGGGATCGGTCGACCGAACCTTTGGATCGGTCGACCGAACCCCCAAGCAGCGGCAAGTCAAAGTTCCAGCGGATGGACCGAGTTTGACCAGGGGATCGGTCGACCGGACCTTGGTATCGGTCGACCGAACCAAGGATGATCATCGATTGGAGTGGACCGAGATGATCGGGTCAGAGAAGACTGATCAGTCGACCAAACCTGTTTATCGATTGACCGAACCTTGGATAGGATTTGACCAGAGCGGAGCAGAGCGAGCGGATCAGATGAGGTGGAGATCATCTGATCGATCGACCGAACCAGAGATCGGTCGACCGATCCACTTCGGGTCAAAGCTAATCGCGAGGATCGAGGATCTGGATCAGTCTCACAGTTGCTATAAAAGGGACCTCGGGGAGCAACCTTATTCAATCAATTCGAACAGAACACCTGTGCTCTTGTACGCTGCTCTGAACGCATCAATTACGCCCAGCTGCTCCGATAACTGACAACTTGTTCTCTTCATCCTTTTTGTATTGTCAGTATTTTATTTCACTATTCAACACTTGTACTTTAGAATTGTAATAGATTTTCGGATTGATAGTGATTACTCATCGAAAGTGGTCAACGACCACGGGCCTTGGAGTAGGAGTCGACCTAGGCTTCGAACCAAGTGAAAATCTTGATGTCTTTGTCCTTTTTGATTTTCGTTGTCTTAATTTCTGCTGCGTACTCTACGAAAATTTGTAAATCGCTATTCACCCCCCTCTAGCGAACACATCGATCCAACATAATCAACTGCAGTTTGTCATTGCACTCTTGATAAAATTTGACATTGTCACTATTGAATTGCTCAATACCTTGAAGAATGCTCCACACATGTTCAAATTTGAAGCCCTTTGAGTAATTAGGATCTTGTACCAATAACATTTGAGCATAATTTATCTGTAAGAAAACAATACAATTATAAAAAAAATAACTAAATTAGATATTGACTAAAAAATTGGTATAGTCTACAAAAGAAATAGTCATAACAACTTACAATATCTTCTTCTGATGCTCCACTTGATAAACATGACATAACTGTTTATCTTCTTTAATTGAGTAGGATGATGAATAATAATTTGAACTCATTTTTTTAAGAGTAAAATTTATGGGAAATTATTGAATTAATATGTGTAATGATCATATCTAGTATGTCATTATATAGGGAAAAAATATGTGCCATAAGATTTGTGTGTGCATTGTGATGTTCCATTGTCTGCAAAAATAATAATGTTATGTGTACATTGTCATGCCCCATATCCTAAAATAATAATAATAGTGTGTGCATTGTAATGTCCTGCTGTCTGAAAAAATAATAATATTATGTGCATTGTGATGTCTATCTCCTGAAATAATAATAATAGTATGTGTGTTGTGATGTCCTGTCGTCTGCAAAAATAATCGTGTGTGTATTGTGATGTCCCGCCTCCAAAAATAATAATGTTTGCATTGTGATGTTCTATCTTCTGAAATAATAATAATTGTGTGTGCATTGTGATGTCTCGTCACCTATAAAAATAATTAAAAATAATAATGTTGTGTGTGCATTGTCATGTCTCATCTCCTTAAATAATAATATTAATGGTGTGTACATTGTGATGTCTCGTCGCCTACAAAAATAATAATGTTGTATGTGCATTGTCATGTCTATCTCCTAAAATAATAATAATAATAATGTGTACTGATTCGGCGGTAAAAATCCGGAACCCCATAAGAAGGAGTCAACGCTAAGAGGAGGTCAAAGAGTCCAGTGGCTCGCCGGAAAAGGGCGAGCCGACCGGACTCAGAAGAAAGGGAAATTTGATAGTAAAAGGTACCCTGGCAGGGACCAGGGTTCCGACGCTCAAATAAAGCAGTACGTAATGACCGAGCGGAAGGAGGTGCCGCCCGGACGGCGCAAAGAATCAAGGCCGTCCGGACGACGTTCATCGTCCGCCCGGCGGGCCGAACACCCCAGTCAGACGGTGGGTAAAAGACGGGGACATCTTCTGACAGCCGTCAAGTCGTATGGCTATGCCATACTTCTAGTCTGACAACGGGTGGTCCTGCCGTCCCATCAAAGAACATGCTCGGACTGTGGCAGCATGGTGTCAGGTAAGCTCTCTGACAAGTGCATACCGTGGTATGGGTTGCTGACACGTACGCACCTCGGTGGGCATGCATCAGTTCCTTCTCCGTCCTATATAAAGAAGCTATTACTTCGCCAAAGGTACGCGTAATACAAATTTGGCAGCCACTTTCTCCACCATTTACTTGACTTGAGCGTCGTCGCCGGGAACCCCTTCCCGGCTAGACTTTCGTGCAGGATCGCCGGAGCTTCGTTCGACCAGCCGGAGATTCACCCCATCGACTAGGAGCGTGCCGCGTGCCCAGCGTCCTTTGGTTCAGCGATTCGGACAGGATCATGTACATTGTGATGTCTCATCGCCTATAAAAATAATAATGTTGTGTATGTATTGTCATGTCCCATCTCCTAAAATAAAAATAATAATAATAGTGTGTGCATACATTATGATGTCCCATCGCCTACAAAAATAATCTTATTGCATGTGCATTCTGATGTCCCATCTCTTGAAATAATAATAATAATGTGTGCATTGTGATGTCCCAACTCTTGAAATAATAATAATGGTGTGTGCATTGTGATGCCCTATCTCTTAAAATAATAATAATGGTGTGTGCATTGTGATGTCCCGTCGCCTGCAATAATAATAATAATGGTGTGTATTATATAGTATAAATACATACCATAACTAAAAATAATTCAATCACATTCTGCATCTCAAAAAATGAATCATCATAATGCAGGTACATCAAATTTATCCTCCTCAAACTTTGAAGATGATGAAATATTTGACGCACACAGGAGGCTTATCACTCAAGCGATTTGCTGAAACAATCAAGTCATTTTGAATCATCTGAGTCAAGAAAGTAACAAAGGCAAACATCGAGGATCTATTCCTGGTTACATAGTGATCAATCGTAATAGAGAAGTTGTTTATCGTAATCTATTCAATGACTACTTTGCCAAAAATCCTACATATAATATTGCAATGTTTCAAAGAAGATTCTGAATGGGAAGAAATTTATTTATGCGTATTTTTAATGCAGTTAGTAATCATGATAATTATTTTATGTAGAAAGAGATAGATTTGGAAAACTTTGGCTTGTTAGATTTGCAAAAAAAGACAGCTGCATTTTGAATATTGTCATATGGTGTATTGGCAAACACTACTGATGAGTACATCAAAATAGGAGAATCAACTGTTATATAAAGTGTGAAAAGATTTTATCATGCTGTTGTTGAAGTGTTTGGAGGATAGTACCTGCGCTCACCTAATGCTAATGATATTGCAAGGCTTCTTCAAATTGGTGAGCAGTATGGTTTTCCTGGTATGTTGGGTAGTCTAGATTGCATGCATTAGAGGTGGAAAAATTACCCAATAGTACGGGCTGGGCAATATTCTGGTCGTAGTGGAAAGCCAACAATTATTCTAGAAGTTGTACCTGATCATGATCTTTGGATATAACATGCACATTACAGTTTACCCGGATCTAATAATGACATCAATGTATTGGAGTCTTCTTATCTTTTTTCTAACCTTGCTCATGGTATTGCTCCCCCTGCTCATTATGGCATTCAAGGAAAAGAGTACAACATGAGTAATTTTTTTTAGATGATGGTATATATCCAAAATAATCTACACTTGTTGAAACAATTCATGATCCATGAGATCCAAAGAATGTGTTGTTTGCAATGAAACAAGAGGGAATTATAAAATATGTTAAGAGAACATTTGGAGTGCTCCAATGACGCTTTGCAATTGTTGTAGGATTTTCATGTTTTTGACGGAAAAATATGTTACATGATATAATGACTTCATATATTATTATGCATAATATGATAATTGAATATGAGTGTGATATGAATGCATCAATTGTTGATCAAGGTGAAGCCCTGTCGACTATAGATGTTGATACAACAGTAAATGACAATATCCAATATCAAGAGTTTCTTGCTAGATATGAAGGAATCAAAAATAAAAATGCTCACTTTGCCCTTAGAAATGTATTAATTGAACATTTGTAGAAATAATATAGTAATTCTTATAATTAAGGCTCATAATGATGTATTTTAGTATTATTTGTTTTGTGAAAATATTTAAAATATTTTATCTTAATTGTTTATGGTTGTATATTATCTTTGAATATTAGTATGTATATTAAATTATTTCCACCAAAATTAAGAAGGAAGATATTAATTTTAATTTTCTCGTAACTAAAAATATAATATCATAAAAATTTGTTATTATGTACCATAAAATTATTAATTTTAATAATAATTATTTTTATCACAGTAAAAACTTTAACAAATTAATATGTATGTTGAATAATAAATTATAAGATAGAAAAATAGAATATTCTAAATTTAGGAATGTCCATTTTTTTAATGAAAAGGTAAATATGTATTTTATCATCAAAATACATAAATATAAAAGCGTGATCCTGGAATCCCTTATGTTATGTCTGATGAAGTATCAGATTTGGAAGGGGAACTATTGTCATGTACATATGCTAACTCGTGTACCATCTATCCATGTCTCCTTTGCACACGCTGAATTCAAGCTTGTCCTTGGTACTAGGTACTCAAGCTGAGGTATCATCCAACATTGCTTGCTATCTTTGTCTAGCTACTCATGGGTCTGCATCATCAATGTCCATGCTATGTCATGTGTCTCTAGGAAGCAAGCGCTTCGCACCTCCTCCATGCCTCTCGCATTTCCCATGTGTCCGTGAGTCTCCAGTGACTCCAAGTCATCTCGATCCATCTCTTCCTGTGTCATGTGCCAAAATCCCATGAAGTCACTTTAAGCAAGTGACCAGCTATCAACGGATTTGGCGCGCCTTTACCTCGAGCCGTTTGCTGCGGGCTAGATAGGTCTTTATGGTGGACCTATGCATCTTCTTGGGTTTTTTGGCAAAGCCCTAGCCATCAGCAAATTTGATGTTGTCCTTACTGCAAGCCGTTTGTTGCAGACTAAATAGACCTTTATGGTGAGTCTATTCGTCCTCTTGGACTTTTTAGCAAAGCCCCAATTATAAAGGGATTTGACATGTCTTTATCGCTAGTCGTTTGCTGTGGACTAGATAAATCTTTTTAAGATGGACTTATGCACTTGTACATCACTCTCATCCCCAACGTATATTTTAGTATAGGAAATGGTATGTATTGATTGGAGTTAGAAAAATATTTGATGCTGAAATGATACCAATTGGTGTTAAAAATACATCAAAATGAATTTTATGATTAGAGATGGTCTTAGATTTAAGAGTACCCGAGACGACATCTAGAGAACGTTCCCGAGTCGAGGATACTCTTGTATGTGGGTTGGTAGCATTGCTGTAAGGTAAGATGTGTTAGGTCTTTTCGGAGCAGCTGCAACGTCTTTCGAGGTTCTGGAACAAGGATGTTTTCAAATCTCGATATCTTTTCGTTTTATGCTCCGTCTCTTAACATACCTGCGTTCGTATAGATCATGCAGAGACATCATATTTCATTAACATTCTGGCCGATATTAACTAGACTGGGATGTAAACAAATAGCATGTGGGTGTAACTGTTGTTTGGTCACGTCTCAGGCCCGCATGCATATTGAACCCGTCCGGGAAAATGTATGTATTAAAATTATTCATATCAGCTTTTTAAATAATAAACTTAATTATAGATTAATTTATCTCTCATAAATGATTAATGCTTGTTTTTTTTAATTAAAATAAGTAAACCGTTCACATTTATCTATTGCTCCTATTTTATCAAAATACTAAACCTGCAAAAAAATTGTAAACCGTTGAAACTTAAAAGAAGTCATGGGAGTAGGCGGACCCACTTTTGCCACACAGATGTAGTCACATTGATGGAGAACGCAGGAAGCGGCTTCGTGTCACGCGATCCAACACCAATATCCACTTTCTTTGTCACTCTTTCCCTCTCCTTATTTCCTCCCCTTCCTCCGTGCGTTCACTCTCTTTCTCTGCCACAATGGTATCACTCTCCCTTTCCCCGGGCGTCCTCCCAGCCGCTGCCTCGTTCTCCACCCGCGGCCGGATCGCTGCACTTCCTTCTTTCCTCAGATCGCAGATCGCAGCCCCTTCACCGGCGTCTTGGCGGACTAGGATTCGCCGCCGACAGTGCGATCGGTTCTTCGCTTCATCCGCAGTTCTGGCGGAAGCCCTGCGTGCCGGGGACGATTTGCCCCACGACTACGAAGCTTGGACGCCGGTCGCGGACCCTAGGCGACGGCGGAGGGCGGGCGTGCTCCTCCATCCGACTTCCCTGCCAGGTCCGCACGGGATCGGGGATCTCGGCGACGAGGTTATTCGCTTCTTGGATTGGCTTCATTCCGCTGGCGTATCTGTGTGGCAGGTTTTTGATTGCTCTCCCTCTCTTCCTTTATGTTCCATGATTCTTTTGGGGGCATCTTGTGGTGAATACCTTTTCCTGCTATGCAAGGGTTTTGTTGCAATGGTACTGCATTTGCAACTTAGAGTGAGCATAGAATTTCTTTTCTTCAACAATGTTGGTGGTTAAATTCTTTTGAAGTAAATATTTGTTGTTTGCATTCTCCGCAAACGAACTACTTTTCCTTTCTGTAAATCTCAAAATTTCTAAACCTGAAAACATGGGATTATCTTGGTTTGATACCTAATTGTAACGCTTAATGTGTTTTATGATCAAATCATAAACTTCAAGTCAGCGTCGGAGGCTGTATTTTTTTTTTCTTTTTCATTTTGTTATGATATATGTATTAATTATTAACATGCATAATTTAAAGTATGAAAAACTTTTTTTTTCTCTCGCCGGACAGTGTAACATTAGTGACAAACGATATTGGTTTGTTTTTTTGTAGGTTCTACCGCTTGTTCCACCAGGAAGGAAGTCCAGGGAAGATGGATCACCCTACTCTGGCCAGGTACATTAAACTTTGGCAATATAAACAGGGAAATCAGGGGTTTCTTGCTTCTAATTTGCTTCTGCTATCTTGTTAGAGAACATATTCCATTTGAATGATAAGTGATAACAATCTGCCATAAACTTTCCTCTGTCCTTGGTCAAGTAGCCATGGTCAAGTGGACAATTTTACTAGGCCTCAATGTTACTCGCTCATTGATCAAATATCCATGTTTCCATACATATCCTATATGGTTAGTGTCTGGAAATTCTTTATAAATCAGTTTAGTACCCCTTGGCACGTTAATTGTATACCTGTCCTTGAATTCGGTATCTTTATATTACTCTGTATCAAGAGGTAACCCATGCACTGTTACTGTCTCCCTATAGTATAAATCAACTAGATAATCCAAATAATTTTTTGGCAAAAAAGTAGAATGTGAGTTTCGAAACCGACGAGCACGAATAATCTTTTCTATGTTGCCTATGTCAACCGCAGACTTTTAATTTATATCTATCACCTTTCTTCTCCAAAATTTAATTGAATTAATTATGTAATTATAAGTTAATTAATTCTCTTCAAATTGTTTGTGAGGTGTTCTTGCTGGTGCCGAATCACTCTTTATATTCACTCTTATTTTACAACTTCACCCACACCTAATATAGGTGAATACATGAATGATTATCAATTTCTTTGTTCATTTATTCTGGAAAAGGAACATCATTAACTTTTCTCACATCATGCATGATTTGACTCAATTGGTGGGGAAGATAATATTAAACGCTATGATCTAGAGTTGTACCTTGTATATGGTGGAATGATTTGTGAACAAATCTTTATATGCTTTGCTGTTATTGAGTCACATGAATATTTGTAATGCTAAATGCAGGATGCAAATTGTGGTAACACGCTGTTGATTTCTCTTGAGGAGTTAGTCAAGGATGGTTTACTGTTGAAGGATGAACTTCCGGAGCCAATGTGAGTTTACTAATTTCTGATTTTAGACTATATTTATGTACACTGGTATTCTCACATTTATTTTAAACTTGCAGGGATATGGATCATGTTGACTTTGAAGCAGTTGCAATGCTGAAGGACCCTTTGGTCACAAAAGTAGGTAATTCTTGGCTTTTTTGTTGCTTTTATGCATACTTATTCTTTATGTCAAGCAAAAACTGGTATCTTCTTGGCGTGTCATATATGTAGAACATGTTGAGAATGCCAGCTATTTATTTTCATAATCTTATTTAATCTTTTGGTGTAATATCTTAGCTTAATACAGCATGCTCAATTTATCAACAATAGGCAGAATAGAATGGAGCTGTACAAGTAATTCCTTAGATGGGTTGGTGCACTTTATTATTGTATCCCTATACCACTTTTATTAATCATATGGAGATGAAATTTATTACTCCTTGATAATCACTCCATTGCAACCTTTTGACCAGTACTCTAATAAATTCTTTTTTCATGCTATATATTTCTTCTGAGCCTATCACTTTTTTCCCCATGAAATCCTTTGATACAACATCTCTATGCACCAGCAAAATAAATTTTATGGGACAGAATTTAGAACATCAAAGACTAGTTCAACAAGCATTAAGAGGTGAACCCATGGATTAAAGATGCCCTGAGACAGCGATGACTTAGCTCATGGTCCTCAATGACAGTGAATGCTTCACTTGTGGTTTGCCATGACAACAATGGCTAGCGTCATGGTCTATGATGCTTCAGTGAAGTCCTAGACAATGTTATCTCCTTCTGCTCTTTCCCCTTTCTGTTCTTCTGCCCACCTGGTGCACCGCTAGCACTGGCACCTGATAGGTTTGACACTTCTCAAGCCAGCTGGGGATTGAAACCACGATTTGGTTAGCTTCAGTGAACCTTATGTTAAGTTATTGATTAACATAGAAAGTTATTTGCTGTAACACCTAGAATTTACTGATGTCTTATTTTTCATATTTGCGCAACCACTGTGGACAGGTAAAATCCGTAGTTAACTATTTTGGATTAATGCGTTTTTTTTATCAGGCAGCTGAAAGACTTCTTCTAAGTCAGGGCATTCTTAAACGGCAATTCTATGATTTTCGAAGGGATCCTGGAATTTCAGGTATATCTCTCAGTACCACTGTTTCTCCTGCTTATAGATTGAATTCAATCATGCTAACCAACCCCAGACGTCTCTCGTGGCATTCTATTCAGGTTGGCTTGAAGATGCAGCTCTATTTGCAGCAATTGATAACAGTGTTAATGCATTTTCCTGGAATGAATGGCCTGAACAATTGAAAAATCGACATCTTGCAGCTTTGGAAGATGTGTATCAAAAACAAAAAGACTTTGTAACAACCTTTTACAAAATTAGCCAAAGTTCAGTTTTTTCATCTTCATATACTTTTCTTTAAAGTATTCTTGCTATGTTCCTGATAATGCAGATAAATATCTTTATTGCTCAGCAGTTCTTGTTTCAAAGACAGTGGCAAAGGGTTCGTCAGCATGCACAAACATTAGGAATTAAAATTATTGGAGACATGCCTATTTATGTAGGTCATCATAGTGCAGATGTTTGGGCTAATAAGAAATCATTTTTACTGGTAAGTACATTAGCATTTTCAAGCCATTGAAAGTAAACTTTCTTGCTTACAATAATTCTTCTTTTCTGCTCTGGTTTATTCTCTGGTTCAGGATAGAAGTGGTTTTCCTAGACTTGTAAGTGGTGTCCCACCAGATGCCTTCAGTGAAACTGGGCAACTATGGAACAGGTTCACATCCTTTGCTAAAAATTAATGTACTTTGTTGGATTCTATGGTAATAAAAAAAATTGTTTTTTTGCTTATATAAAAAAACTCAACTTTCTCAACAACCACCACAAATTACATCATCCTATAGTTTTATGGATGCCCAGTCTGACTCCTAAATTTTAGATAATTCCACTGTTTTAAGTGCCTATGGTCACCAAAATGTATCATTCTAAGTGTCAATCAATAATGATACTATGTTGGCCTAGGGCAATGGTGTAATGGTCAGACCCTCCAATGAATAACCAAGGGATCTAAGGTTCAAATCTTAGTTGGGCACACTGCAGGGGATTACCCTCTTGTGAGAAGCGGGCCTAAGAATGCTCGCCATATGGGACTCCATGAGCATTTCCTGATTTACTCTGGTGGCCGGTGGGAAACTTCCGTGGGTTGGGCCACCCTCAAGATTAGTTGATTTGAAGAATTGGATGCCCGATGCTAACTAAAAAAAAATAATAATGAAACTGTGTTGACACTGGTTCACTATGTCACTCATGCCAATACAATTTCTGTGGTATTGCCCAAGACATGGTTTACCTTGTTGGTACCATCTGAAATCTATTGAGACAATTAGCTGAGATAGGACCCATGGCTCATCCTTCAACACCCAGGACAATCTAGGGAGGAGTTGAAGCGCTGCAAAAAGAGAAATGATGTCAGGGTTAGAAAATTGATATATGTTCATATTTCAATTGTACAAGTTCAAGTCCAAGTTTTAGGGTTTAACTTAGATATATTTGTGGACACGGAAAAATCTGGTTTAATGATAGATGTTTTAAGAGTATTATTTGATTTGGATCTTAGAAAATATGGAGTTGACCTCACAGAATGCTACATTGATCAATGCTTTCATTTGATGCATTACACTCATTTTTTGATATTAGTGAGGCATAACCGTTAGTTGAGATGTGTGTCAAATTTTTGTAACTTGTTTATTCAATTGACTTATCAATTGCTATAGAGGTAAATTTGGAGTAAACAAGATAAATGAAAGGAGATTAGAGAGTTAAACCTAATTTGAACCGATCTAGGCATGTCACCGAATGGCAATAAACCGTATTGTTGTGGTTGGTGATCAAAACCCTGACTCGGAACAACAATTCAAACCTTGCATAGCTGAGTTATGTTTATAAATCTATAACTTCTCTTCTTTCTTTTATCTCCTTTCTAACTCTGCTCTTTTCATGGTCTTGAATTCTTGATGGTTATGCTCCGAAAAGTCTTGAACATTGCAAGCCTCTTTAAGCTTACCAAATGGGATTTGGTAATTTTCTTTTGGTTATTCACAATGCTAACTCTTTGCTATATGATTGTAATGCTGTTTTGACAGTTCTCGAGATAATGGCAATCCCTCTTCTCTGATTTCCAGTACTTTGACATTTTGGATAGTTTCTATTACATTGTTTCTTTTACTTCCCCGTTTGTACTTATCACTATCTTCAGGTAGCAATCCAAGGTTTATTTATTTATATTATATTTTTTACTATTTCAATTTTGGTTAAAGTGTGCATGGGTCAAACCTCATTCATATTCTCACTCAACTGTCATAGTTAACTTCATGTTTTGAGAATTGGTTGTACAATGGCAGAATTTTTGCATTTTACGACCAATTTAGTGGCCCTCTGGGAAGGTTTTTGTTTGTTTGTTTATTCATTTATTTTTCCCTTTTGAACTAGTCTAGAGTATCCATTTACTATTTTGGTTGTCTTTCTGCACCAGTCCTTTGTATGATTGGAGGTCTATGGAGGAGAATGGTTTTGCTTGGTGGATACAGAGAATCAGGCGTGCTCTTGACCTTTATGATGAATTTCGGATAGACCACTTTCGAGGGTTAGCTGGCTTTTGGGCTGTCCCTGCCGGTGAGTTCACTTAATCTGTGGCTGTTATGTATCATATATAAAAAAATACAGATTGCTAAGCATAGATTTGGTTGATTGCCCTCTGGCTAATGTTTTTTTTTTTTTTAATTTGTAAATGTGCAGAATCTAGTATCGCAATGTTTGGAAGCTGGAAAGTAAGCATCATTTGAATTGGTCATACAATTTCATGCTAGAACACAAGTTATATCTTTGTTGCTTGATTGCCATTAGGTTGGACCAGGGAAAGCTTTCTTTGATGCTGTCTTTAAAGCTGTTGGGGATATTGAAATAATTGCAGAGGATTTGGTATGCTTCATCAATTGTGTTTTTCTTGAGACTACCCTATATGCCAATTTGTCTGTGTACCTCATGTGATTTGAAGATTTTTTTTTTTTCAACTTAACCATAATATTTTTTCTTTTAGGGGGTAATAACACAAGATGTGGTTCAGCTAAGGAAGGATATCGGTGCTCCTGGCATGGCGGTTCTCCAGTTTGGTATGCAATAAGTTAACCATTTTGTGATCATGTTGCTCTATATCTTGATGTTAGCGAAGTAGTTACTATTTTTATTGGTTTGATTGCTTGTCTAGCCTTCGGAAGTAATGCGGATAACCCTCACCTGCCTCATAACCATGAAGAGCAACAAATTGTATATACAGGCACACATGATAATGACACAGTGAGGCTCTTTTGTTCTACTCTTTGGCTATCTATCAAGGCTAAGAATAGAATATTTAAGAAATTTGTAGTTTACCTTGATATATATAAAAAAAAAATCTTGATACCAAGCTATGCTGCAAACTCTTAGTCCTTGATTCTTTGCATGTTTCAGATCCTAGGATGGTGGGAGGTCATTGGCGAGGAGGAGAAGGATACTGTGAGTGCTTGCATTGTTTTTCTAGATGAAATATTGGTCATGACTCCTGTCTAACTTTCTTTATTTATTGATGTCTTGATTATGCAGGTGAGGAAGTATCTTTCCTTGGCTGATGACACTGATATATCATGGGCTCTGATTCAATGTGCTCTCTCTTCAGTAGCACGGACTGCTATCATAACGATGCAAGACATCCTTTGTCTCGGAAGTAATGCTAGGATGAACACACCCGCAACACAGGTTAATCGGGTTCTAATTCGGTTCTTTATTGTGGACATAGTCACCAAAACTTCTTTCTGAAATTATTACTATCCAACTATTTGGAAGATTTGGTGCATGTACAAGTTATTATTGACTACATTACTTTGGTTCTTTTAACGTGAGATCTTGCACCATCCTTTTGCAGTTGGGGAACTGGAAGTGGAGGATACCAAGTTCGATAAGGTTCAACAACCTAAATCCTGAAGCAGAGAAGCTGAAGGGCCTCATTTCTATGTACAACCGGCTGTGATGTTAAATTAACCTTGTGCACACGTGGGTTCATCTGATCGAGACTTTCTATATTTTCATTTGATTGAGTTTTTTTTTATTCCCATTTTGCTCTAGAGGGAGAGTTGAATCGAAATCAAGCAAAACATATATTTACATTTTACATTTAACATCACATATATATAGATTCTTAATTTGTGTAGCAAAGCCCATTGCCCATATGAACCATGTGTTAGAATTTTTGGACTGATTTATGATAGGCATTTTGATCCATTCTAAATTTAGGTCAAAGTATAGTATGATGAGCAAGTCCAAGTGGTGCATCGAACTGGTGCTTGCGACTTTGAAAGAGAGCATCTTTTATGCCAACTTTATGCTTTCTGGCTTGCAAAGGTTGGCATTGTGGGAGCGACTTTAGGTTGTCCATGAAATTCAGGATTTTCTTTTCTAGATCCGACCTGTTTTTAGCATTGAGGTTTTAATGAAGGGCTCTTCATGACACTAGTCACCCATCCTGTAATTTATTCAAAGTAATACATTAAAAAAATGAATTTAATGAAGAACTTCCATTTTTATGATGGGATATAATGATTAAATTGCTTGTTATGTCATTAATGCGGTATAATCATATGATTGTGAATGATATAATCATATTTTGGCGACTATAAAATGTAGTTATAGTCACACCTTAATAAAGTTATTTTTGGTTAAAAAAAAATTAGCGGGGGTTGTAGGAAAATTAAGTACAATTGTAGAATGAATGGATTGATTGATGGATTGGATGGATGGATCAATTATTCTGAGTTTAATCACTAGGACAGGACGTATTGCCTTTAATTTTGTCTCCGTGCCCTTGACCTTTCAACTCCTTCCCTCCCTCCCTCCCTCCCTTGCATCACATCCCACCCCGTTCCGCGATGACTGGCAGCTCTATGAATTACAAATCCGTAGACTTGATTGGTCCACATCAATGACCAATTGGATCTTTCATCTTTCCAATGGAACTCTGAGCTCTATCTCTCAACCTTTTATGTATCTCTCTCTCTTTTTAACCCATCGATCGCCTGCTTTTCTTCCCTCTCTTCCTTTCCCAGCCTTTGGAGAAGGTTTTAGAAAGCGGAGCAAACATCGAGAGATAGAGAATTACAAGATTGATTTTCATCGAGCATGGCGTCGTCCTACAGCGGCAGCTTCCAGTCCTCTAGCAGCGGCGGCGGCGGCGACAACAACGATCACGACGCTCTCGGCGACTCCTTGGCTTCCTTTTTAAACCCACCCGCAACTTCGCCCCCGGGTCCTCCTCCGGTCTTCGACTCTTTCTCCCCTTATCTCGCCTCTTTCCCTTTCTCCTTCCCTTTCCCCCCGCCGCCGGAGCATAACTCTCTCCCCCTCGACTCTCCGTGGCCCAAGCCAATCCACCAATCGTCTCCTCCTTTCTCCACCAACTCCACTTCCACCGCTGCCCTGCCGTCGGCTTCCGCTCCTCCTCCTCCGTCCGCTGCACCAGATGTGCCCAGGGGGTCCAAGAAGCGGTCGAGGGCCTCGAGGCGAGCTCCCACCACTGTCCTCGCCACCGACACCTCCAACTTCCGCGCCATGGTGCAGCAGTTCACTGGATTCCCGACTCCGCCATTCGCCACTTCTGCTGCTCCTTCAGGGTCCTTCTCCCGGCCTCGACTCCATCTTTTCGACGCCGCCGCTTCCATCTCCACTTACCTTCCCAAACCTCCTTTCCCTTCCTCTTCCTTCTTTAGAACCGCTCCTCTTTCCAATCTAAACGGTATTGCCACCGCTGCTTCTTCATGTAGCTCAAATCCCATCTCTGATGGTCAAAATCCTAAATTTGACCCTTCAACTGCAAATTTCCTCTCTCAAACTCTGCTCCAATCCGCGACGAGCCTGGTCGGAGACAGTTCGAACTACGCCACGGAAGAAGGCGGCCTTGGCATCCTCATCAAATCCCCACCCCTGAAAAAACATGGCAAATCCGAGGCCAATTAATCGACCAAGAGGCTCCAGGAACCGGCACAGGAAGATGCAGAGCAGCGCCGGACAAAATCCCTCTCAACAAGTCATGCACGGCGATCAACTAAAGCTCGTCGACCGAGTGAAAAAGAATGCTTTTGCCACCAACTAACAATCAACTGGTAATCAGCAAGATTATCATCTCTGCTTATTTCGATCGCTACTCTGCTTGTATTTCCTTATATAAATCTCCCTTGTAATGCCATGAACAAAATCCTTGACAGCAGTTCCTATCTATCCTTTGATCGTTTTTGAACTTAAACGTAAAAAATTATTAAGTATAATCATATATACCAAAGCGGATGATCATCCATCTATCTGCACATGCGATGCTGCAGTAAAAAGGCTAGGGGACTTGTGATTCCGCATCTCTGCATCGAGAATGGTACGTCGAGCATGCAATAATTATTGGGGGTATAGGAGTCCCTCCACTTCTCTATAAAGCCCGGCATATCATTCCGCTTTAATTAAAGAGGTGATAATTAGCCGTGCAAAGTCACATGCCATGAAGATCCTCCTCTAACGCCCATGGAGCTCCACTGCCACATCAATATGTTTCCTTGATTGCATCGCCCAAAGGCGTGTCGGCATCAATGGAGATCGGATTGGAACGGCCAGCACGGCCAATTCAGTGTGTAGTTGATGTAGAATCTAGATTTTGTAGTGGCTGGTGACCCACTGCCATGGCGCAGGGCGAGTGCTAGGAAGGGGGAGGACGATGGAGTTGCAAAACAATCAATTTAACAAGCTTTTGGATTTGTCAAATGGATTATTATGCTTCAAACTTTTTAGTTCCTGAGATGTTTTGTACGATCCTTTGTCGTATCTTTAAACTGTGTTACGGAAATAAAAATTAGGGAAAGTTGGTCTGTTGGACAATTTTTCAACGTTTATTTCGTGAATTTTTTTTGGATTACTCGTGTTATCCGCTATTTTATTTATTACAAAATACTGGACATACAAAATTTAAAAATTCATTGGGGATATCTCTGGTGCGTTTGGTAAGTTATATAATTTTAGTTATATGATTATTAAGTAATTATATAATTAAGATTATGAGAAATAAAATATAATTAAATATTATTTGGTTCAATTTATTTATTTATTTGAAGGTTTAATTTAATATTTTATTGTATTACCCTTAGTTACAACATCAACTATTATAATAATAATAATAATAATAATATTATTATTATTATTATTATTTAAACTATATATTTTTTATATTTTTTTACTTTTTCTTTTTCACATTTACTTTAATTTTTTATGTGTTTTTTATTTTATTATTTTTAAGTTTTTTATTATTTTATTATTTTTATTTTTTATGTTTTTTATTTTTATGTTTTTATATTTCGTTTTTAATTTTTTATTTTTTTTACATTTTTTATTATTTTTTTTACATTTTTCTATTTTTATTTTCTTTACATTTTTCTCATATCAAAGGGTATTTTTGATAAAAAAAAATTTATTACCTCCGAAATCAAGAAAAATTTCAATTTTTCAATTTCGAGTTGCATATTTTTTTTTGTTGACGTGTGGCATGCACTATAAGAAATAAGTAAAATAGCGATAAATTATTAGCAACGAAATAATATTTCGTAGTTAAATATTATTTATAATAGTGAAATATAAATTCGTCACTAATAAAACAAACATTAGCGACGAGTTTGTCGAATTCGTCGCTAAGAAAATAAACATTAGCAATGAGTTTGTCAATTCATCGCTAAGAAAATAAACATTAGCGACGAGTTCGTCTAATTCGTCGCTAATATCAAGATTTAGCAATGAATTTATCAAATTCGCCACTAACATTTATGTATATTAGGATTTTAGAACCCAAACTTGATATTGGCATTAGTGACAAAGTTGTCGAATTCGCCGCTAATATTTAGCATTAGCGACGAATTTATAAATTTCACCGCTAACATGCATAAAAATTTAAAACCCTTGGGCTTTTCCTTGACGCCGTCATGCACACAACTTCCTCCGCTTCTTCTCCTCTCCCTCACCTCTCCTCTTCAGGTTAGAAGAGGAGAGCCTCCTCTCCACTTCATCACCACCATTCGGCCATCTCCTCTCTTCTTTGGATCAAAAGAGGGAAAACCAGTAGTCACATTCGGAGAGCTTCATTCACATCCACAGTTCCTTCTTCTCTTCGGGTTAGAAGAGAAGAGGAGCTCCTTCATCATCGATTCATCTACCTCTTCGGGTTAGAAGAAGGAAGACCCGATTGCTCGCTCCATCCATCTCCGACAATCCACCTCTTTGGGTTAGAAGAGGAGGATTCGTTCTCCGTTCCAATCCGCATATGACATCCTCTCTTCCCTCTCCTCTTTGGGTTAGAAGAGGAGTGGACATCCACTTTATCTTTCGACAAACCCTCTTATCTTCAAGTTAGAAGAGAAGAGGCCCTCCTTCATCCATGCTTCAATTAGCCCCTTCTGAAACTCCATATGCAATTTGTCCGTTCACTCCCATAAACTTGGGTGATGTCTTTATGTGTTGAGTGCTGATTATTGATGTGTTGATGGTTGATTAATGTTAAGTTGATTGTTGAATTGTAATGACATTAACCTCCCATGTTTCAACTTGCATGCTTTAGGCTTGAATTGGTAGATGCATATTAGGTGTTCGATGAAATTTTCCAACCACTTTTGCTCCTACATTTATTGCAATTATGCTAGTTTAATTTCATGCAATTCTTGTTTTGTCGATGTTTGTTCTTGTGATTAAGTTAGATGAAGTATGTTAGATTAGATTAGGTTTTTGTTGAATGCTTTAGGATTGTTATTCATTAGGTTTAGTTTAATACTTGTTTTGCTATTCATTACTTGCATTGTCTTTTGTTCATTAGGTTTAATTTAATACTTACTTTGCTATTTATTAATTCACATCATCAATAGATTTTAATATAATGATTAACCCGATTATATTGGGAAGAAAGCATCGCCACTTGGATTGGAGAGACTTAGATTCAGTTGAAGCAAATCATAGCTTTTGATAACTATTGGGTTTGTGAAACAGTTTGTAACTTGTTTTTTTGTTTATTTTCTTAACTTTTAACTTTAAATTCCCACTGATTGAAAATTCATGGAAGAACCTAATTGATAATCCAAAGGACTAGTGGGACTACATATCAACGAAGGTATAACCATCAATTAATATGATATTTATTTTAGTGCATCCTTTTTTACTCTTTTTTCCCCTTAATATGTAGCCAAACGAGAAATATCCTGATTTTGAGCATAAGCAGACTGATGAAACTTTGCGACGTAGTACTTAGAGCACTCCTGAATGAGTTTTGTTGAACTTGACCCCAGCTGAGACAACATCGTAGGTAGAAATGTTCTGTTTTAAGCTTTTGGTGGACATATTGATTCAAATGTTATAATTCTCCATCGTAGTAAGTTCTTTGGATGTGAATTTGATGGTGTGATTTTTATTTGTTGTGTTACTTGTTGTTAGAATTGTGAATTTGTTACTTGTTGATAGAGTTGTGTTATTTATTTGTTGTGTTGTTATTAGAGTTGTATGAGTTGTTTGTGAATGTTAGAGTTGTGAATGCTTTGTGAACTTGATGATGGTGAAATATGAGTTATTTGTGAGTTTGTTTATGAATTTGTATATAGGATATGAATGAAAATAAATAATTTTTTTAAAAATAAATATATTTTTTAAAAAATGGTTAGCGATGATTTTCTCTAAAATTGTTCCTAACCATTGATACCCAGCAATTTTTTTTAAAAAAGGTTTGCTACGAATCTATTGCTAAATCGTCGATAACTAGTTATATTAGCGATGAATTTAGCAAAATTCGTCGCTAACTGATGTGTATTTTAGCGACGATTATATTAATCTTAACGACATTTTATGGTATGTCGTTAATGTTAGCGACGAAATATTAACAATCGTCACGAAATATGGTTTATGAAAAGCTTATTGCAACAATCATAGCGACAAATTGTTTTCACCGCTAAATGTTGATTGCGATGAAATAATGGGTTTAACAATGAAAAATTTTCGTAGCTAAATGTTGATTT
Source organism: Zingiber officinale (assembly GCF_018446385.1). NCBI lineage: Eukaryota > Viridiplantae > Streptophyta > Magnoliopsida > Zingiberales > Zingiberaceae > Zingiber > Zingiber officinale. The sequence continues at coordinate 113,667,728 of NC_055996.1, forward strand.
TCTTGTAGTGATGGAACAGTACTCGGGAATCATTGATTACATAAATCAAACAGAATTTTTGTTGATAACTTTAGATGGATAATTAAGGTTATCAAGGATAACTTCCAACTAAACGCACCCCCATTGTTTTATTTTTCTTGTGCTCATAGGCTCGGGGGCTCTACGCGACCGCATGGGGTCGTACTTGAGTTTTCATAGGCCTGAGTCGGAATTTCAAAATTAGGCCTCTCATATTGTGTAATCAATTTTTCTTTATCAAAAGTCTTCTTCATTAAGACCTACAAAATACAAAGCAAAATACTAATTTGAAATTGTATATACAATATATGTAATTTAGTTAAACAATAATAAGTTATAGATATTACCAATACTCACTTAAATATAACACGTTTTGACGTTTTGGGTGCAAAAATATCAATTAAGCATGAGTAATCAACATATTCCACAATTTTCTTCTCAATTGATAGCATGACCAACTCATTCAATCTTTTTTGTGACATAGTTGATTGAAGATAATTTTTGATCAATTTCAACTTCGAGAAACTTCTTTCGGCACTTGCAATCGTAACTGGTATAGTCAACAAAATTTTGTAAGCAACATAAGCATTCGGATAACAACCATCCACATCTTTAAAATGATTCAACACGCCCATTGCTCTTTTTGCTTCTGTTGGTAAAGAATGTTTCAAGAGAGTTAACTCCATGAATAACTTATGTCCATCAATATCAGAATTGTCATTATACTTTAAACATTATTCAAGATTTTCACAAGATCTTAATAAATTATCATCATCAACACACTTTAATTTCTCCACACTGAATAAAAACCCAAAAGTTTCTTCATATTTTTTAAATTGTTCAAACCGGCTTTGTAGAGAAGAATACCCTTGATCAATCAAAAAGAGAAAGTAGTTAACTCTGAAAGATTCCTTCGCTGATTGTGTTACCTTATTTGTAATAGTTTCAACAAATTATTTTTTCTTCTAATAATATATTTTTCCTTGAATGAAGCTTCAATTCCCAATTTATTTGCCATTTGTTTAGCTTCATTAACATCCTTTTCAAACATGTTCTCTATATTCTTCAAAATTCAGCATAAGACCCTTTATATATTTAATAGCAACATCAATATCTACATCTTCAGCTTGGAGAATCTTGCTCACAATATTTACTGAATGCAATAACTTATATCAAATTACCAAACCAACTAAGAATTCAAAATTTTCAAGATCATGTGTTGCTAAAGACTCAGCCTCACTCTTTCCTGTTGGGTCATCAACCATGTTTGCTAAGTCAAGTAAAGCATCTCTTATCTTTGAAATTTGTTCTTTTATCGGTATCACACTTTCAACGTGACTTTCCCAACGGGTTTATGACAATGACTTAAGTGTTAAACCTTCCACGTGATGTTTGAAAATTTTTCATCGCTTGGTAGAAGATGAGAACAATTTATATATCCATTGTATTACTCCAAAAATGGACATAGCTTGAGGACAACAATTTGCAATATCACATAATGCCAACTTTAGGGTATGACATCCACAAGGAGTATAGAAAGCTCTAGGGCTAATATCTAATAATTTTCTCTACACTCCATTATGCTTTCCTTTCATATTTGATCCATTGTCATATCCTTGCCCTCTTATATCATCAAGATTAAGTCCAAGATTTTTCAACATAGTTTTTAACTCAGTAAAAAGTCCATGTCCTGATGTATCATCTACCTTCAAAAATTCAACCCAATATTCTTCTATCACTGCAAAGCTTGCTGAATCATCCACACAGCATATTACAAGAGACATTTGTTCCTCATGACGTGCATCTGGAGTACAATCTAGTATAACTTCATTATATTTGGTCTTTTTAACTTTTGCAATGATTGATTTTTTCACTTCATGTGTTAGCATCTGTATCAACTCATTTTGGATTTTGGAGCCAAGATATGTATAATGAGTTTCACTTGATTGTATTCGATGAATGTGTTCTTTCATTATTGGATCAAACTTAACTATCATTTCAATCATTTGCAAAAAGTTGCCATTGTTTTCAGCATAAATTTTCCCATAATCTCCTTGAAATGCTAAGTTATTTTTTGCCAATCTATGCACAATAGCAATTATCCTCTTTAATAGTTGTCTCCAATGCTCTTTCTCTTTGTTGATTTCTACTTGTATGCTGCCATCAATTGTCTTATTTTTTTCAACCTTTTCTCCAATTCAATCAAATTAATCATACAATCAATGTGTTCCTTACTTGCTTCATGATTTTTCAGACTACGACTCAAGTTATGCCAAGCTTTGTACCCTTCATTAGCCAATTGACCAATTTTGTACATGGTACTTTGAGTTTTGAACAATTTGCAACATAAGCAAAATACTTTGTTAGAAGAAATTGAATACGCAAGCCACTTTCTATCATTGTTTTCGCATAGGTAGTAATCTCTTGTAATGTGATGTATCAAAATGCCTACCATTATTGTCCTTAGGAAACAAAACACCATCAACCCTACTTGAACCCCTTTCAACTAAAAAAATCCTGAACATTTTGATTAATCTTATCCCAATTTTCTGGATCATCAATATTAAGTAGAAACAAAGTCTATTGATTTTAGATTGATTATTAACCACATCCACATCATCTTCATCATTCGATTCATTTACACTGAGGGTTTGAATCAATTCTATATCCAAAGATTGATCAAGTTCTTCAACATTAATATTGTTTTCATTCTGTTGTTCCATATTCGTTGGATTATCAATTGTTTCTTCTACCATCATTCTCTTGTTACTAGAAAAATATTTATCAATATCTCCTGCTTGACTTTGAATTAATACTTTTTCCTTTTGTTTTCTCTTTCTTTTCTAATAGCCAGATAGATGTTTGGGATTGAGAGTCATTAATTATATATTTTACCTAAACAATATGTAATAATTATCAAAATATTAAAACTCTTACCGTCTTATATTGTCCAAATTTTTCTAAGGAATTAATTAACTACAAGAAAAACCCACCTCAAGGGAAGAATTTTCAATTTGGTGTTTATGCCTATATAATGCCCCCCTTAGCTGTAACCAAATATGCAAGATATAAATACAATTCCAATTCTTACTAATGATCTTAATCATCAAGACAAAATAAAAACTAAAAAAAAATCCAGCACCATTAAAAGATACAAATGGAAGCTTTAACCTTGTGTCTCATATCTTATCGAACCTTACCATCCAAACACTGCAAATCCTCCTTCTAGTTAGTCTCCAGTACACTTTAAGGGTCTCTATGTGCCACTAGATCATATCCATTATCCATAGATGACCAAACCAAATCTAACCAACTTAGTTTATCATGAGATCAAAATTGCAAATACTAAAGACAAATTCTATAATAGGTAAAGAGAAATAGGGTTACAGTAATAAACCCAAATTGAAACATCATCAAACCCACCAGAGAAGATACGAACCTTGCACTGTTGCAATGAGTCTGATTGGAATCAATGAATAGGAAAGAAAGAAATGTCAACACGTCGACAATGATGTGGACAACATCAAGTCAACAACTTAGGTAGCGATTGTTGAACCTCGATTGATGCATCCTCGTTCAAAAATTTTGATAGAAGATGACAAGAGACAACAATAGTAAGGTGAGCAGTGTCACAGGTGGCTTCGTGGAACGACGACGACGCGAAACGACAGCAACAGCGCAAAGCGACGACGTTAGTTGCTGGTGGCAGGGGAAGTGAAAAATCGAGATCACGTGGAAGAAAAAGGGGAAATAGGGTTCAACTTATTATTTTACACTTTTACATAAATGTTTTTGAATTATAATTAAGTCTTTAAAATTTTAAGGAATACACTATTCTATATATTCTTTAATTTTGGCTTGATTATTACAAAGATTCTTTTGTTGTGCTCCAACTATTGGGCCTCCTAAGATAATAGGCGACAGTTGCCTTTTGAGACTATGCTCAGGTGCGGTCTTACGTGGCCGCCTCACGCCACCTTACGCAACGACCATAGGCAGCCACAGCCCACAGGCGGCCCTGTGGGTCCACCGCGGGCAACCTTGCACGGTTGCGAGTTCTCTTAACATAGTATAAATTCATTCTGTACTGGACTTTTCACTTGATTTTACTACATCATCAGCTCGACCTTATAAAATCATAAACTCTCATGTGCAATCACAAATTTGATGACAGTAGACAGTAGTTGCAATAATATTAACGGTTAATATGTAGTAAGTATGGATCTAGTTGCTATAACAATTACAACGGCAGTAATTGTTATAATATAAACACTTAATATGTAGTAATTATGGATTAGTTGCTATAATAACTGTAGTAATTATAATTATAACTGCTAATATAGTATCCAAATTTTTTATCTTTTACCTAGTGCTATTTTTTAAAAATTATTATTTCCTAAATACTACCCTAAATCCTTAAAAAAAAAAAATAACACGGGTCTGATATCCTGCGCATTGCACACTAAGACTGTGCGCACAGGATATATCAACGTGTTTTCTTTTATTTTTTATTTTAAAAAATCAATATTTTCTGAAATATAAATCATAAATATATTATAATATCCCGTAAATACATTACTATATCCGATAAACAGTCCATATTTTTTTCGTTTTTAATTTTTTTAACTAAATATTATAACTCAATTAAAAAATCTAAACTCTAGAGATAAAATTTTAAAATTTGTTAACTTGAATACTATAATCTAATTAGGAAGCCTAAATCCTTGGGGTATCAAGTTAAAAAAAATTATATTAAAAAAATAAAAAATTAAGATCTTACTGTGTATTTTTTTATTTTAAAATTTTAAATTTCCTCGAATATAAATTTTAAATATATTACTATACCTTGTAAATGTATTACTATATCCTATAAATACCTAATTTTTTTTAGCTAATTTTTTTAATTACTCTATCATTTACTTATAATAACTTTTCTCTTAAATCAAAATAAAATTCTCTCTTCTTTTTTCTTTAATTGCATGTAACAATTAATGCGATGTTATTTTTTAAAAATAAGCACCACAGTTTAAATACACCAGATACCATTGTAGTATTATAGTTTTTAACTTAGTGTTGATTTTTAAAAACCAATACCATTTTAATTCTGATTTTTTAAAAAAATACCTTGTGCTCTTTCTTTATGCATCATTGCTAGTTTTTAAAAATCAACATCATGCTAGCACTAAGGTCATGTTGTTCTTTAAAAACTAGAATCAAGATGGTGTTGGTCTTTAAAAATCAGCATCATGTTAAAAATCAACACCACCTGGTGCTGGTCTTTAAGACCAACATCACCTTGGTACTGGTTGTTGGTCTTAAAGACTTGCACCACCTTCACAACGATGACTGATGTAATTAAGTCTTGCTACTGATTTCTAAAAATCAGGACCATAGTGCTTGTTGCATGCAATCAAAGAAGAAAGAATTTTATTTTAATTTAAGAGGAAAGAGAGAACAATTGTTGCATGTAGTGAGAGAGAGAGATTAAAAAACCTTGGCCATGTCAGATAACCTACGTTGGATGTCGCCCATCGTCGCTTGCCTAAGGGTGTGCAGGGTAACATTCTTGTATATATATACAAAAATGATATCTTGCATACCTTTATATGAGCGATTGTGGGTGACATCCTACATAGGCATCTAACGCAACTTTGAGTAAAAATTTTTAATCTCTCTCATCTACATACAATAACTTTCCTTTCTTTCTTGTTAAATTAAAATAAAATTTTATCTTCTCTCTCCTTTGATTGCATGCAACAACCACGGTGCATAATTTTTAAATATAAGTATCACAGCTTAAATACACAAGCTACCACTCTTGTTTTAAAGACCAACACCACCTAAAGACCAACACCAAGGTGATATTTATTTTTTAAAAAATAACACTATAGTGGTGATACTAGTTTAGTTCTAGTTTTTAAAAATTAGTACTAAATTGGAGTTGTTTTTTTAAAAAATTGGTATCACCGTTGTTGCTGTATACAATCAAAGGAGAAATTTTTTTATTTTAATTTAAAAGAAAAAAGAGAAAAATTATTGCATGCAAATGCGAAAGATTAAAATTTTTTACTTAAAGTTATGTCAAGTATCTTATGTAGGATTTGTTGCCCACGGTCCCTTATACACACACATGATACACACATGACGACGATGACGACGAGGATGATGGTGATGATGATGATGATAATAATGATAATTAAATTTAAAAAATTTGTCCGGTAGAACATACATGAATGATTTTACTTAGCATGACTGAAAGCTTAACGTAATAGTTCTCAATATGTATACAAGAAAGGGAGGCGGTTGAAGTACCCTAATAACCCTAAACTTTGGAAGTTACTCTTAGAAAGTGTATTTTCCGCACTAAAGAAGCGTAGAGCGAAGCGGAGTGCGCGCTTCGGTTGGATGGAAAACTTGCAGCGTGCGCTTGAATCTCGTGGCTTGGCGTTGGCGTCGATCCCCGGCAAAGGCCGGGGCTTGGTTACCACCCGCGATTTCATTCCTGGTGTGTCCCCGTCACCTGATTCCGTTCTTTCTTCCTTATCAATTATCTCCATTTAACATTAAACTGGACCCTTGAGTCTCGGTCGCCTATTTGATCGACAAATTCTTGACGAAAAGCCTCTGCCCAATTTGAATTTTGGTTCTTTTGTACCAGTTATGCGAAAGTAAGGTTTTACAATCTAATTGATGGATTATCCTCCAGGTGATGTGATCATTTTTCAAGAACCCTATGCCTCTGCGCCAAACAAAGTTTATACTAGTTCGATCTGTGACGGATGTTTTACCTCCAACAACCTAAGAAAATGCTCGGTCTGTAAGGTTGCATGGTATTGTGGAAATACTTGTCAGGTATTTTTCGGATTGCAATACTGATAGGTTTCAACACGGACTTGACTTTTAGGTCCTTTTTTTCGCTCTGTACGAATTTTTTTGGGAACCATTTCAATGTAGTTGTAGGTACTGAATGCTCTATTCAATCTCATGCATGATATTACGGACTCTCTGCACTAGCTAGCCAAGTAGATAGACTTTGTTGTGTTTATGTTCATATAGATTCTTGAAATACTGACCTTGACTATAAGTACATATGGAGATTGGAAGAACTAGAACATTTTAAAGTCATCCTAGCGTGTATAACAAAAGTATAAGATCTGGTGATATTCTGATTGAAGTTTGGTAAAGTTTTGAGAGATCAAGCCATAATGTGGTTAACTAAGTTGTTTAACAGAATTTTAGAGTTATGAAGATGTCTGAAGGATAAATGAAGATTTTCTAAGATCAGTTTCTAAAAATGAAACTCTTATACAATATTGGTCTAATTAGAGTTGATTTAAGAGATCTGAATATACTAGCTATATATTATGTCATAGAGTTAACTAAAAGGAAGACATGACTTTCTTCATCTTGTTCTTGGTACTTGATTCATCATTTCATCCCACTAATTCATCCTCCACCTTGTTTTTTCTATCATGATTGTCTCACTACCTCTGCAATGCGTGTCTTAGTCTTGCCACCTACATCTTCCCCAGTCATCAGCTCCGCCCTTCTCCAGACTTGTTCTAGTAGCCATGCCGCTCTTCCATGCTTCAGGCAGTGTTAATTGTTGTCGGCTTCTCCAGGCAGTGGTAGGAAAAGACTTGGTCTATTTGGCTACGCTCCTAGCTGATAATCAACATAGTTTTTCAGCATCTCTTATTCCACTTTTTGGGTGAGTGTGGTTATGAGTCTGCTTCAGCTTCTCCTTTGTTGTGTCTAGACGTCTTGTTGTGAGTTTCTTCATCTCCTATCATGCAGTCCTTGAAGTGAGCTCTCCTTCCCAATTCTCCTTTGATGCCCTGCTTTCTGCCTTGATTTTGGCATTGTCGCTGTCCATGAGCTCTAGTCATGGTTGTGGACAACACATGCTACTACATCCCTCCTTCGTCTTTTGTGCTTGATGTTTCCTTTTTGGTTCATGTGAACCGAGTTCATGGTTTGTGTTTTCCCAAAACTACCTATGGTTGCATATATCAAGTTACCCTTTCTGGTCTAAACCGAAAATTGCTTGAATGCTGTTGAGAAAACAAGAAAGTTAGGTGAGTCTTATGATGATTAAAACTATTGGTTTTCTTTCTTCATTGCATTGGCGACTTCCAATGCTAACCATGCTACTTAAGGTGATTGTTTAATAAGATGATTTGCCAATAAATAATTATAGTAAATCTCAGTTGCTATAACCATAGTGGTCCAATATGTATGCTAATTTATTATATTTTCTGCGTTTTATATTCTCAGAGATCAGAATGGAAGTTACATCAACTAGAATGTAAAGCTCTTGCTTCCCTTAGAGATGACAGAAGAAAGCTGCTTACATCTACTGTACGTCTAATGGTTAGACTTATATTAAAGAAGCAACTGCAAAATGAACAGGTTGGTTCATTCTTACCTTCTATGCCTTTTTTTAGCTGGTAGGTTGAATTAATCTCAATTACTTATTTTCCTACAATATGTTACACATTTGAAAAACTCTACCCGTGACGAACCAGTCATGGTCGGTCCCAAGCCCGGATAAAGGAGGAGGGTTGCGTTAGGTTGCCAGCCAGTGTTAAAATTATGATAAATATTTAATGAATGGATCCATTAAACTATTGTGTTAATGCTAGGTCCTTCCATGGAAGGAACGCGTTGTAGGGTTCGACTGTAACGTCTCGGCAAGTTCCGTTACATCTCCAGAACTCGGGTGTAGTGCTAAATATGTAAGAGTTTGCGTTGCAGGGTTCGACCGTAACGTATCGGCAAGGACTGCTACATCTCCATAAGAACTTGGGTGTAGTGTTAAATAACAAGAATTCTCATACCATAGGTTGAGTAAGAATAAATATGATAGGAAAACTAATAATCTGACAATTTGGAACATGGAATATAGGAACCTTCACAGATAAATCAATAGAAGTAGTAGATACAATGATTATGAGAAGAATTAGTATTTTATGTGTACAAAAGACAAAATGGGTCGGCGAGAAGGCAAGACTGATAGAGAAGTCATGTTTTAAGTTATAGTACACAGGAAAGAGTAAAGCAAGAAATGGAGTGAGTATTGTTGTAGATAGTGAAGTTGTAGGAGTAGTTAGAAAAGATGATAGAATTATAGCCCTTAAGATAACAGTGGCGAAAGAAACTATTAACATAATTAGCATATATGCACCGCAAGTAGGATTAGATGAAGCTACTAAATCAAGGTTTTGGGACGACTTAAATGAAACATTACAAAACATTCCGCGAAATGAAATAATTTTAATAAGAGGTGATATAATTGGGCATGTCGGAGTGAAAAATGAGGAATATGAGAGGATACATGGGAGTTATGGGCTTGGAACGAGAATTGAGGAAGGGAAAACTATATTAGATTTTACGATAACATATGACCTTATATTGACTAATACGTTTTTTTTTTAAAAAAAAACACTTAGTCACGTTCAAAAGTGGGAATAATAAATTGGAAATTAACTTTCTTGTGGTTAGGAAGAAGGATAGAAGGATTTATAAATATTGCAAGGTCATCCCTGGAGACAGCGTAACTATCTAACATAGGTTAGTAGTGTTGGATATACGCCTCAAACATAGTATCAATAGAAAGAAAATATATACAACTCCTAGAATTAAGTGGTAGAAGTTAAAGTATGGAAGGAAAATATATTTAAGGAGAAGGTAGGAGTACAAGCATTAGGTGAAACATACGATGATTCTAATATATATGTGATAAGATGATATCAAAATTGAAAAATACTAGCTATGAGTATACTCGGTGAGTTAAAGGGGCATGCACTACTAAGTAAGGAATCTTAGTAGTGGAATGAGAAAGTATAAGGGAAAGTGAAGGAAAAATGAATAAGTTATAAGGAATTATATATTTGTACGAGGAAAACTTAAAAAAATATATAATAGCTAAGAAAGAAGCTAATATAGTAGTGAATGAAGTAAAGATTGAAATTTTTGAATGATTATATAAAAAATTAGATACAAAAGCATGGGAAAGAGACATTTATAGAATAACTAAAGTGAGAGAAAAAAGACAAGAGATCTTATCCAAGTAAAATATATTAAAGATGAATGTTATAGGGTACTAGTAAACGATGGAGAAATAAAAGAGCGGTGGAAGAGGTATTTTCTTTAACTTTTTAATGAAGGTTTAGGTGACCAATTTAATTTAGGTAATGAGCTTAGAAATTTAATTTTTTATCATAGAATTCAAACTTCAAAAGTAGAACAAGATTTAAATGGTCGTTGAAAGTGTCTAGGGAAACAAGGTATTGAATGACTTACAAAATTATTTAACATGATATTGAAAACGAAAAAAAAACTTGATCAATGGAAGATAAGTACTCTAATTCTCTTATATAAGAACAAGGGAGACGTACAAAATTGTGCAAACTATAGGGCTATTAAACTAATGAGTTATACCATGAAACTTTGGGAAAAAGTAATAGAAAAAAGATTAAGGAGACCACGGTGACCGAAAATCAATTTGGGCTCAGGCCTGGAAGGTAGACAATAGAAACTATACATCTTCTTTGACAATTAATTGAAAAATATTGGGAGCAAAAATAAAATCTACACATGGTATTCATTGACTTAGAAAAAACTTATAATAGAGTCTCAAGAGAAATTATATAGAGAATTTTAGAAAAGATAGGTGTTAGCGTAACATATATCAAACGAATTAAGGACATGTACGAGAATGTAACGACTAAAGTAAAAACTTCAGGTGGAGTAACTGAAGCATTTCTAATAAAGATAGGGTTACATCAAGGATCAGTTCTAAGTTTCTATCTTTTTACACTAATTAAGTATTTATGGACGAACTCACTGCATACATTCAAGACACAGTACCGTGGTGCATGTTGTTTGCAGATGATATTATTTTTATAGGTCCGCGTTAGGTCGGTTAGAGGAGGGGGGGGGGGTTTGAATAGCCTGTAAGGAAAGTTAGAGAATTTCTCTTGCTTTGAATTTTAGCAAAGACAATTAATTAATTAAGCATGAGTAATAAACATAATATGAGAAATAATTTAAAGAAATAAGTAAGAGACATCAGAAATTACTTGGTTACAACCTAAGTGGTTGTTAATCCAAATCAAATGAAAGCACTAGAAAAATCTCCTTTGTTGTAGGTGGAGAAACCTCTTATACTCTTTGAAAAACTTAGAAAATAGCTAGGAATTGATTACCAAAGTTGTTTATTAATTCTTAGCTCCAGGGGCTTTTATAGCCTCCTGGATCAATTATCGTTGGTGGAAAGCTCCTCCAAGGAGGTCTAGGGCACCTCCAAATGGATAAACATCTATCCAAACTCCAATGGTCGTACACGGTCATTGTAACAGTTGTTTGTCGAATCTAGAGGCGTGAGGGCGCCTCCAGTGTGCTTGAGGAGCCTTCCTTGGAGGTGCCTCCAAGCCTCTTTGAGGCACCTCCATGGGAGGTGCCAAGGTGCCTCCAAGGGAGGCGCCTTTGGCCCTTATGAAGTCGCCTCCAAGAGGGCCTTTCAACCCTCTCCTTTGCTCCCCACGTGGGTGATATTCTTGCTGTCCGAAATTGAATTCATTCGAATCCAATTTCAACCTTCTTCTCGAACAAGCTTCCTCCCCGGTTTCTTGTCACTCGGATACGTTGCGTGAGCTCTTTCGAAGCTTCTCGTCCCTCGGATGCATTGAACCTGTCGATTTCCTTTCCGTGTCATCCTTTTTGTCCGCTGCATTTTCTGCTCAACTTCTTGTGCTCCTAAGTTTCTGCACACTTAGACACAAGGATAAAAAACAACAGGACCTAACTTAACTCAGTTGATCATATCAAAATCAACTCGGGGTACTTACAATCTTCCCATTTTTGTTATGCATCAACCCGAGTTAAGTTAGGGATAAACAAACAAGTAATAATTAATTGACAATTAAAATTACAACTAAATAGACATGTCATTTATTTGCAAGTATTAAATGCAATAAAATCTTCCCCTAAACTTAATATCTAGTTATTCTTCTCCTATGATCACATAAAAAAAACAATAAGGGAAAAATAAGAAAAAAATATAAAATTTTTGCTAGGGGTCCTATATAAATATCTCAAGGTTTTTATATTTTTCACCAAAATTAATTCGTAGAGAAATAAAGTTTTAAGAATTAAGTTTCAGATTTCACAAAATTAATTCAAAAATTACTTTAAATTTTTGAAAAATATTGAAAATTTTTGTCTATGTCAAAGATAAGTTTTCGGATTAGTACAAAAATTTTCATGAAAAAAATTATTTTTTTTTTATTATCAAAATAACTATTTTGCCGACCCCACCTAGTGGGAAAATGCTTGGTTGTTGTTGTTGTTGTATCAAAATAATTATTTTGAGACAGAAATGTATATTTTTGAAAATTTAATGTTTAAAAATAGTTTTAGATTTCGAAAAATCTTGTTAATTTTTTGAGCATATAAGATATGATGTTTATCCACTGAAAAATTAAATTACAAAATTAAAATTTTGAGAATTTTTAATTATTAAAATAGTATTTTCGATAAAAAAATTCGTAGTAATTTATATAACGGTCAAATAATTTTGAAATAATTTCTATCAACATAATTTTGAAATAATTTCTATCAACAGATAGGTTTCTGTGATGTTACTGGAAAGTTAATTCTTTTAAAAATTAATTTTCAAAATAATTTTAATTTTAAAAATACAATTTTCACTAGAAAATTTATAAAAATTAATATGAAGATTAAAAAATTTCAAACCTTTTTTTGTTATTCGATCAAATTATCATATAGCATAGTAAAAAAATTAACTCAAATTATTAACAGTAAGTGTATTAAACAATTAAATTTTACAAACAATATTAAAATTAAACTAAATTTATATTTGAAGTATGCTAAAAATTAATTTAAACTAGACATGATTTAGGAACCCAAAACAAATTCCTAACTAATGGATTTATCAAAAAATTTTGTGGGATATATTTTCTATTCATTTTGCAATTTGGCCCATACGATTCCTAAGATACCAATTAACTCCACTATAATTTCTGAATTTTGGAATTTCATAATATGAGCATGCAGCATTTTTAAGACATTCTATTTTTTCTTTTAATTTTATATTTTTATTTTTAATTTTATCAAATTCTTCTAGTGGGCATGCTTTAACTAAGGTCGTTTTCAAATTTATATTTTCCTTTTTCAATTTAATATTCTTAGATCTAAGTTTACACAAAGATTTATACATTAACTTAATACCTGAATATAACTAATCAGGAGGTAAAAGACATACCTCAATTGCCATATCTGATCTGAAACTGGATTCCCCCTCTTTATTGTTGTCTTCTGACGAAACTCCCCTTTCATCGATGCTTTACTCGGATGAGCTTTTGTTGTCATCAGGTAGGTATTCGGCTGTAAGTACTGTTTCGGCAATCTCCTTGATCTCGGATTCTTCTGAAGATAGATCGGTGTCTATCGAAGAGTCGGATTCAGCTTCTCCTGGTCCTTCGTGGAGTTCCAAGAATTTTTCCCAAAATTCTTTGGCAGATTCGTAGGTGCCGATTCTTTCAAGTTCTTGAGTAGGTAGCACATTCAGAAGATGGAACTCGGCCTTACCATTCACCTCAAATTCATCGTGCTATTTTTCAATCCAGCTGTGTTCTTCGAGTTCTTCTCCATTCTTGTCCTTGGGTGCTTCAAAACTATATTTAATTGTTAATAAATATTAAATCAGTTTTGAAGAATACCTTCATTCGTCGTTTCCAAAATACGAATTCCCATTCGAATTCTGGTGGGTAGATGTTAGATATGATCATCTTGTTATTTCAGTTGGTGGTTATTCCTTCTGAGGCGGTTGAATTCTAATACCACTTGTAAGTCTGTGTTAGGTCGACTAGAGGGGGTGAATAGCCTCCAAGGAAAGTTAGAGAATTTCTTGCTTGGAACTTTAGTAAAGGACAGTTAATTAATTAAGCACAAGTAATAAACATAATATGAAAAACAACTTAAAGAAATAAGTAAGAGACACTAGAAATTACTTGGTTACAACCTAGGTGGTTGTTAATCCAAGGCAAATAAAAGTACTAGAAAATTTCCTTTGATGTAGGCGGAGAAGCCTCTTACACTCTTTGAAAAGCTCAGAAAATAACTAAGAATTGATTAACGAAGTTGTTCATTAATTCCTAGCTCCAGGGGACTTTTTATAGCCTCTAGGGATCAGTTACCATTGGTGGGAGACGCCTCCAAGGAGGTCCAGGGCGTCTCCAAATGGATAAACATCTATCCAAACTCCAATGGTCGTACAACGGTCACTGTAACGGTCGTTTGTCGAATCTGGAGGCGTGAGAGCGTCTCTAGCGTGCCTGAGGTGCCTTCCTTGGAGGCGCCTCCAAGCCTCCTTGAGGCACCTCCAAGGGAGGTGCCAGGGCGCCTTCGACCCTTATGGAGGCGCCTCCAAGAGGGCCTTTCAACCCTTGCCTTTGCTGTCCTCGTGGGTGATGCTCTGGCCGGTTGAAATTGAGCTCACCCGAACCCAATTTGATTTTCTCCTCGAGTAGACTTTCTCCTCGTCTTTTCGTCCCTCGAATGCACTGCGCGCGCCCTTCTAGTCCATCGGTGTACTCTTCTATAGCTTCTCGTCCCTCGGATGCATCAAGCCCGTCGACTCCCTTCTCGTACCATCCTTCTCGTCCGATACGTCTTCCGCTCGATTTTTGTGTTCCTAAGTTCCTGCATACTTAGACACAAAGATCCAACACAATAGTACTTAACTCGACTCGGTTGATCGCATCAAAACCAACCCGGGTTACTTATAGTTTTAGTAGATGAAATACGTAAAGGAGTAAATGCTAAACTAGAATGTTGGCGGGAAACACTAGAAGGGAAAGATTTTAGACTTAGTAGAATAATGATAGAATATATAGAATTTAAGTTTAGCAATATTAGACATAATGAGACAATTGTTAAGTTAGAAGATGACGAGTTGTCCGAAACCAAGAGCTTTAGATATTTAGGAGCATTTTTGTAAAATGATGAAGGGATTGAGAGAGATGTCTTACATAGAATATAAGTAGGATGATTTAGTACCTTTAAAACTTAAAGGAAAATTTTACAAAATCGCAGTTAGACCTGCTATGTTATATGGAGCTGAATGTTGGATTATGACTTGAGCACATAAGCAAAAGATGAGAGTTGTAGAGAGAATATTAAGGTGGATGTGTGAACATACAAGAATGGACAAAATAAGAAATGAGAGCATTAGAGAGAAAGTCGGAGTTGCATCTATTGAGGGAAAACTCCGAGAGACACGTTTTAGATGGTACGGGCATGTGCTTAGACAACCAATAAATGTTCCAGGCAATGTGAAACTATGACAAACACGTATATCAAACGAGGAAGAGGAAGATCAAACAAGACTTGGTTATCAACAATAAAATAAAATAAGATAAAATTTATTTAAGTATAGATGATGATATAGTAGGAGATAAAGTTCAATGACTTAAAAAAATCCATATAACTGACTTTACCTAGTGAGATAAAGCTTGGTTGTTGTTGTGGTGGTTGTTGTATGTTACACATTTGAAAACTGCAGCTGTTTCAGAAATGGGCATGTTGTTTATAGTTTTTTTTTTCCTTGTATAAATTGTAGTTTTTTATTGAATTTTTCTTGGCGAACAACTTTATGTTCCTGCAGCAAATTTAAATGCTTTAGAGGTTCTTATGCTTCTCCATAAGTAATAACTGCAATTCTTCATCCGGAAAGTGTTACCAAATTGTTGTTTTTGTTGGTAAAGGAAACTGGTTGTGTTTGGTTTAGGAAAATTTTATTATTATTATTTTTTTTTCAGCTTTGTTCTCAAATTCTAGAAAATAGTTTACAGAAAATGTGAAAATTTATATCAAATTATCCCTCAACAAAAAAAATTATCTCTCGAACTTTTTGTGAGAAAAATAAAACTGGAAATTTTCTATGTGCAAGTTGATCAATTTAAAAAAAAATGCTAATTATTTTCAAGAAACTAAGAACTTTTACTGAACCAAACACTTCTAAATCCTGAAAATGACAAGGTTAATGATGTCCTTCTGATGAAGGGATGATCTTGTACTCATCTCAAATGACCTTCAAGTTCGGAACATCAACCATTTTTCAGAGAACACTTAATTCTCTCAATCAGTTCAAATGAACCAAATATATATATTTTCCTTCCAATTGCATGTGCAGTTGCTATGCAGTCTTGGTGGACACTTCTAAAACCTTTGTTGTTAGCATCTGAAAGGCCTTCATTTTGCCTTGCAAATAGAGAGAAGGTTTCATTCAAGTTGGCCAGCAACATGGCCATCATATTCACAGAACTAAGAGTAATCATGATAAAAGATTCAGAATGCACTATCTTGTTGATGCTTATATCTTTCATGCCCTCCTCTTTAACATTATTGGCTAGTACCTTCATGCTTAGATTTTTCTTCTAGGGACTTGTACAAATCTCAATTACAAATTGTCATTTGTGACAATTGGCCTAGATGGAATAGCACAACCACCATTTTAAATGATGAAATTTAAGAATTATTTGAGTGACAATGAATTTCATTTAATCTTGTTTTTAATCATGGTTATATTTGCTTGTTAGAATTACGTTTTCTGTTGGGACTTAGGAGATGGACGTCCAACTTCTATTGTAGTAGATAATGTATGAATATGGTTGTTGGTTAATTGATATATTTTGATTAAGACTTGTTCAACTATCTATTCTTATGCTTAGGTGATTCCAACAACTGCAATGGATAGCTACAACTTGGTGGCAACTTTGGAGTCTCGTATCCTGACATATTCAGTTATTCAATATTCAATTATCCCTATCTTTTTTCTGTCGTGTAATATTCCCTTGGTGAGTGTTTAATTAATAAAGTGCATGAACCAAGATATCTCTAACATCAATGAGGAACAACTTGTGCTTTACGCACAAATGGCGAACCTCATCAAGTTGGTACTTCCTTCCCTGGATGTTGATTTAAAGGAGATTACACATAATTTTTCTAAGGTAAACACAATTTATTGCTGCCATCAATCATAATGCTGTCATTGAATATGATCAACTAAATTTACTACTAAGGCCGTCTACCTCTATGATTAGTCGGGCGAAGTCCAACTAATCATAGAGGAACTGGTTTTGTCCTCTATGACATAATTTTTCTAAGGTAAACACAATTTTAAAAAAATGCATTACTTGTATTTGTCCAATTTGCAATAATCTTGGATCTCTGATTTTGTTTTTTCGTCAGCTTTATCTTTTGAGTGTTTATCTTTAAAAATGTAAGATAATGTAGTGTGTTAATGATCTGATTTACATGATGCAGCTCTCATGCAATGCTCATACAATCTGTGACGATGAACTTAGCCCCTTGGGAACTGGTTTGTATCCTGTAATTTCAATGATTAACCACAGGTTGTCTACCTAGCTATGTTTTTCTACACATCTGCTTAGTGATATACTTTTCTGTATTTAGTGAACTAACCTTCTGCCATGTCATTATCTTTTCAGTTGTGTCCCTAATTCTATTTTGATGTTTGAAAATCGGATGGGCTTTGTACGTGCTACAGAGCCTATAACTAAAGGTACTGAGGTATATATATCCACCTATACTTTAGCAAACTTTTTCATTCTATTATCCATCTATGTTGCCAGCAGTGAGACATGGCATTAATATGTGAAATTTCTTCTATTGTGTTTTTGTTTAACAGATCTTGATTAGTTACATAGAAACTGCAGCAACTACCGCTACTAGGAAGAAAGATCTGAAGCAATATTTTTTTACTTGCACATGTGCTCGTTGTACCAAGGTATTTTCTTTCTGGCAATTATATGTTCCATAGTTACTTTCCCTCTGTTTTGAATTATGAATAAGTAGTCACTTTCTGTGAAGCAATGTAGTTTTGTATTTTCATATCTGGAATGGTTAATTATATTGACTACACCTGATCTTATAACTATTTTATCAAGAACTTACATGAGGAGCTTGAGGAAACTGCCATTCTCGAAGGTTTCAGGTGTAGGGACAAGCAGTGTAATGGTTTCCTCATTCTTGCTTCAGGTATGCCAGACTCTGCTAACTCTATATCTGTTGATCATAAGTCTCTGTTTTATCCACATTCACTAGTTTGGATCCAAACTACATCATTCACTTTGGCATTCCATACAGATAACCAGTCTTTCACATGCCAGAAGTGCGGTCTCTTCAGGGATATACAAGATATAGAAAAAATTTCTAGTGAAATTTCACTTCTCGAAGGGAAAACATCATCTTTGATGTCCTCTGGTTGTATCCTGTTTTTGGTTGCTTGCTTGCAATGCGTGATCCATCTTTAATCCAGAGTCAGTTGCTTGGCGTTGTTAAATATCATATTATAATTGCTAGCACTTTGCCATAATTCTTCATTATGATAAATATAAAAAATCTTAACAAAATTAGATATTTCTGAAGCAAAAAATGTCTACAAGATCGTTGAGCAGTTGCAACTTAAACTCTTCCATCCCTTTTCTCTCAATTTGCTGCGAACCCGTGAAAATCTTCTGAAGGTTTGACTACTATTGTAGCAATCTATCATAGAATGCATTTTTTAATTTACCTTTCATGCCCACTGCCTCCACATTTATATCAAACGATGCTTGCCTATTTGAATGAACATTCATAATCCATATCTGTTTCATTTACAGGTTTTGATGGAATTAAAAGATTGGAAAGATGCCCTAGCATATTGCTGTATGACAATTCCAATTTATGAAAGTACAAAATTTTATCTTTTTTCAAAAATTGCCTATAAAATAGCAACTTTTTTTTGTTCACTTGTCTTGTTGATGATATTTATGTTGTAACTTCCCTCATGGCCTTGCTTCGATATACTTGCAATGGTACTAAGAATTATGCATGCTTGAGACATGATAAATATAAATTACTCTTAAAGAAAGTTGGTTTTGGCCAAGACCACAAACTTAGAACTAGAAAGAATAATTCCTTCTAATTTTAATTCTTGTGGTCCAATTAAAAACCCTCTTCTCCACTAAAATCTACTATAGTATACATCTAATTGATATAATGCATATATATAAACATTGGTGGATTGTTTTGAATGACATTATATTAAATTGTGCCCTGCAGGAATCTATCCAGCTATTCATCCCATGATTGGCCTAGAATTTTATATTCGTGGGAAGCTTGAGTGGTAAAAGGCTATATTTTTTTTTTTCATCTTCACCATGAAATGCTCTGAATGACATCATTATTGCAATGCTCTTAGCTTCTAGTGAATTGTGCATTGAAATATAAGATGGTTGAGACATCCCTGAGGTTACATCTGTAGGAATTCTTTTGTGCACTAAATATGCCAAGTTTTATTCTTGTACTTGAGTTTATTGTTTATCTGACGAGGGTCTTTTCAGGCTGCTAGAACTCACAGAAGATTCTATTAAATCATACATCAAAGCAATAGAGATACTAAGAATTACTCATGGGACTAGAACACCTTTCATGAAAGAGCTACTAAACAAGCTAGAGGAAGCCCGTGCTGAAGCTTCACACAAACATTCTGTCAGAGATTGAGGCAACAAACTCCTGGAGTGAGATCCACTACTATGTCTGAACCAGGAAGATGCCGACTAAGGCAAGGACTTGTTTGAAATCCTGCCTGGCAGTTTTGCTTTTGTTTGGTTTAGCATATGCAATTTTTGATATCGAGGGTTTGGTGCATTTCAAAATGTATTGCCAAATTACAGTCACAAACTTTATTCTGTCAGTATTACGTCTGATTGTTGGTATGTTTTGAAATGGGGTGCAGATCAATGATAATGCAATCTTATGGTATGTTTTTGACAGAATCTCCCTTTGGCTCTTGTAAAGTTTGCTATGTTGAAGATTTGGGGTATTAGATATGAGTTTAGAGTTGTTTATTCAGCTGCCGGATACTTTGCTTTTGTCATGATTCTATTAAATGTCCATATTTATACTTTCACTCCCATTGCCATCCCAAGTGTTGTCATATTTATACTTTCGCCATGCTGAGTATTAATAGGCTACCCCTAGATTGGTCCCAATAGGTTCGTATCGTTTCGCACAGAGGTCTAATCCTCCCTCCCTTTCCCCACACACTAACCTATCTGGAAGATGATGTGCTACCATCACAAGAAAATATATATTAACTTGTTCAGCTTCTCTTGTTGACTTAGTCCATCAATCTTAGCAATTCTCGTTTGAACTTTTCGATTAAGTTTTGAATAAAATCAAGATAAGAGGACCTCAATAGCAGGGAGATGGCCCATGTGGCAAAATTTTATCCTTGAGGTGGTACATAATTTGGTGTCAATGAATGATCCAAATTAATGATGGAAGCCTACAACGTACACACGCAGTAGAAGGGGTGAACACAAAATCCATTCTGACACAGGAAGATCGATTTCGACGATAAAATCATATTTCTCAACCATGGAGGAATCAAGCAATGCTTCTTCCTCCATGTTACATTTCTCGTGGAAAAACTCTGTCAAAGAAGCTGCTAAAACGGTGGTAAATAATGTTCACAGTTATGTAAAGGTAAGCCACTGATGTCTCTATCTTCATTAGCATTCCTCACACTTACTGGTAAATTTTTATCTCTTTTTATTTTCCAAAAGTTGTGTATTCTTTGCAAAAAATTATGAAAGAATTAAACTTGAAAGTTCGGTTAGCAAGAAGGAACTGACAGGGTCCACTCAATTTTTAGGGAGGAAAACCTCTCAAGTGTGCGTCTCTTTCTTCCTTTATCTATTCCGGTCTATCCTTAACTCCATCCTCGTCACCCCACAATTTCCATTCCTCCTTTTCTTCTTTTGTTCTCACAACCGCTGTCTAGACATTCTATCTTGTTCTTCTTCTTAAGCTTGACCGTGCCAATTCCAGGGCAAGATAATGGCAGAAGTTCAGTTGGGATCTCACACCGTACAATCTCATGGAATGAAGGTGGCAACGTTCCATATCCATGACTGGATGATATTACTGCTGCTTATTGCGATAGAGGTCGTCTTGAATGTCATAGAGCCATTCCATCGCTTTGTGGGGAGGGACATGATGGCTGATCTGAGATACCCAGTGAAGAGAAACACAGTTCCAGTTTGGGCAGTTCCAGTAAGTTACTGTAATCTCATTCCCTCAATGTGGTCAACTTTCACCATGCATATATCTTTCATGAATATGAATATGAATATGAATATGTAAATTAAGTTATAATATATATTCTTTAATCTCCAATATTTTGAACTAAGTGATTTTTACAAGATACTTAAAAGGAAACTATACTCGGCTTATGATGATGTTCAAGTATGAAGAAATTAGAGTACTCTTAAGACAATTGTATTTTTCCATCTTGACGTCTCTTCTTACTTAGTGTTTTTGATAGAGTAAAAACCTATATATTGGGTAGAGGGAAGACCCTTTTATAATTAACTTTTTATTTACACATTCTATAATGTGTACATTTAATTATCTCTTAATACAATACATTAATTTTTATATTGCATGAATATGAGAATCATCTTTTCCTTTAAATTTATTTTTATGAATATAAGGAGAATTGTTTTTCATTGATCAATATGAATGTAGCCATTAATCATAATGGTGACTATTTGATCATACTATTTAATTATAATAAAATCAAAAAAAAATGAACTGAGCTATTAATAAGAAATAAAATATTATTTCTAACATGAAATAAAATATTATTTTTAACATTCTCCCACTTGGCGCACATGACTTTATACATTTCAATGTACACAACATAAATTATTATTATTATTTTAAATTGGTCAATCATAAATCATCGTTAAACAAAAACTAGTAAGGATCATGATGATTATACATCATTAGTTCAACATACTTCCTTCCATGTATCACAATATTAGTTATATACTTAACATGAACATAATGAGATATAACTTAATGCTCCATCCATAATATTTTTTATTAGAGACAAATCCTGTTAATAACTACATAATCCATTCATGTATATACATTAACATAGGAAAACAAGATGCGTAAATATATCAAAAACAATATTCAAAGGGCTTTGAGAGTCAAATAAAAATGAGCATAAACTTAATTATGGAGTCATTAACAATTTTTCATAATGCACATTCTTATGACATGTTCATTAAATGTCTTGGGTGACAATCCTTTAGTTAATGGATTCACAATCATAAGGTGGGTGCTATTGTGCTTAATTGACACTCTTTGTTTTTGAACTTCTTCTTTAACAACAAAGTATTTTATTTCCATGTGTTTAACACCTTTTGAATACTTGTCATTCTTAGAAAAGAAGACTGTTGTGACATTATCACAAAAAATTTTCAACGGCTTAGTAATACTATCGACTATTCCAAGTCTTGAAATGAATTTCCGCATCCATAATCCATAAATGGTGGCCTGAAAGCATGCCACAAATTCAGCTTTCATAGTTGAAGTAGCAATGTTTGACTGCTTCACACTTTTCTATGAAATTGCTTCTCTAGCTAAGAGGAACAAATAGCCAAATATAGATTTTCTAAAATCCAAGCATCTAGTAAAATCTGAATATGAGTATCCTTTCACCTCAAGATGATCGGATCTCCTATAAGTGAGCATGTATTCTTTCGTCCCTTGTAAATATAGTAAAACTTTCTTCACAGCTTTCTAATGATCTAATCTTGGATTACGTTGATACCTACCCAACATTCCAACAGCAAAACTGTTTGGTCTGGTACATGTTTGGACATACATTAAGCTTCCAATTATGGATGCATAAGGAATTTGTTTCATTTGTTTGCATTCCAATTCATTTTTTGGGCATTGCATACGAACCTTTCTAAATTGAGACAATACTTGCAGAATATTTTTCCATTCTAAATATCTCTAGAACTTTAATAATATATGATTTTTGAGACAACCTTAACATTTCTTGTAATCTATCACGGAATATTGTAATTCCTATCACATAGGATGTCTCACCCATATCTTTTATTTCAAAGTTCTCTGAGAGAAATTTCTTGATCTCATATAATAAACTAAGATCATTAGTAGCAAGTAAGATATCATCAACATATAGAATTAGAAAAATGAATTACTCCCACTAACTTTTAGATATATACACTAATCTACGATGTTTTCCTTAAATCTAAAGGAAACTATAGTATCATTGAATTTAAGATACCACTGTCGGGAAGCTTGTTTGAGTTTGTATATTGACTTCTTAATAAAAAAAAAAATGTGAAACCGCCACATCAACGACCCCCCTAGAGCCGGTCCCACGGATATGGAGAAAGGTAAATGCAGGTACACAGGTGGAAAGTGCATGGCGGAGACGTTAACCCCAGGCAGTGACACCCCGGGGATCGACCCCTGGACCTTTCACCCACAGAACCATGCACTCCCCATCTATGTTATGCCCTGGGGACCGTATATTGACTTCTTAAGATTATATACCATATGCCCTTTTTCTTTAATTGAAAAACCCTTAGGTTGGTCTATATAGACCACTTCATCTAAATCTCCATTCAAAAAGGTAATTTCTATATTCATTTGATGTGGCTTTAAATCATAATGAGCTACCATTGTCATAATAATTCTGAGTGAGTCTTTTTTTGAGACAGGAGAAAGATCTCTTTGTAGTCAACGCCATCTTTCTAAGTAAATCCTTTGGCAACAACTCTAGCCTTGTATCATTCAATATTGCCATTAGAGTCACATTTGGTCTTAAAGATCTATTTACATCCAACAGTCTTTGACCCTTCAGATCATTCAACAAGGTCGCAAACTTTATCGTGATCCATTAATTTTAACTCTTCAATCATAGCCTCAAACCACTTAAAAGAATTAATACTTTCCATGGCTTGCGAAAATGAAACTAGATCTTCATCAATACTTAAGTTAAATTCTAACTCTTGAAGATAAACTACATAATTATTCGGAATAGTTGATCTTCTTTCCCTTTCAGACATTCTTAATGATACTGCTTGTGGTCCATCAACATTAGGTGCATTGTGAACAATATCATGGAGTGTTTGGTCATTCATTTGTTGTTCTTGTAGGTTGTCAAAATGTCCAACAACCATAGGAACAACAACTTGAGAAGAAATAATGGGCGAAGGTATTTGTACCCTAACTTCTTGAATTTCCACATCACATGGTTTAACACTCCCATTAGTTTCACCATGCTCAATGAACCTAACATTCCCATTTTCAACAATTTTCATAGAATGATCAGGAGAAAAAAATCTATACCTTTTAGACTTTTCTAGATAACCAAAGAAAAATCCACTGGATGTTCTTAAATCTAGTTTCTTTTCATATGGATTATAAATTCTTACTTCCGTCGGGAAACCCCAAATATGTAGGTGTTTTAAACTAGGTTTCCTTCTAGTCCATAGTTCAAACAGAGTTTTTGGAACTACCTTACTAGGAACCATGTTTAACAAGTATATAGTAGTTTTCAAAGTATACATCCATAATGATAAGGGTAAAGGAGAATAACTTTGCATACTCTAACCATATCCATTTGAGTACGATTATGTCTTTCTATAACACCATTTTGTTGTGATGTCCCAGGCATGGTGTATTGAGCATAAATGTCATGTTGTTTTAAATATTTAGCAAATGGACCAGGGCACTGCCTAGAGTTATCATACTTACAATAATATTCACCACCCCTATCAGATATGAGAATCTTCACCTTTCTATCTAATTGTCTCTCAATTTCATTAATAAATACCTCTAAGATATTTATTAATTGAGATTTTTCATTCAACAAATAAACATAGCCATAATGTGAATAATCATCAATAAAGGTCATGAAATATTTATCTCTACCAAGAGATGGAACATCAAAAGATCCACATATATCAGTGTGTATAATTTTTAAAAGTCGAGTGCTTCTTGTAGCTGTTTTCTTAATTATGTGTTTTGTATGTTTCCCCTTAATACAATCCACATAAATATCATGGTCAGTAAAATCTAAATCATGAAGGATTTCATTCTTTACTAATCTTTGTAATCATTCCTTGGATATATGACCCAAATATTTATGCCACAAGTAAGTTGAGTTTTCATCCACTAGACTACGTTTTGTTCCAACATTATGATGCAAAGTTAATAGAGTTTCAACAAACAAATTATTAAGCTTTAATTTATATAAGTCATCACAAAGAACACTAGAACCAATAAAGTGATTATTCTTAAACAAACTGAAATATCCATTTTCAAACTTAAATGAGTATTCAACTGTATCAAGTTTTGATAAAGAAATTAAATTTTTACTAATAGAAGGAACATAAAGAGTTTAAAAAAGATTTAAATGATATCTAGTGTCTAAAATAAAATGATAAGTTTCAATAACTTTAACCGGAGCTTTGACTCAATTTCCCATAAAGGCAAACTTTTCATTTGGCTTTATGGTTTGAATCGTAAGGATTCCCTACATCGTATTTGAAACATGAGTAGTGCAACCAGAATCAATCCATCATGTATTATGCAAAATTTGATTCAAAACATACAAAAGCACTAGGCTTACCTTTCTTTTTGAACCAAGCTTTTCGTTTTTGGCAATCTTTCTGAAAGTGTCTAGACTTGTGATAAAAAATGACATTTATCATTCTTTTGTCCTCTCTTTTGATTTTGAACAGATGACACATTTAACTTTAAGTGCCCATTATTGTCCTTTGTATTTTTTTTCCCGATTTCTTTCTGGCATTCAAATAACTCATGAGATTAACTGAATGAACTCTTTATTTCTTAAGTCATGCTTCTTCTCGAATAAGCATACTTTGTAATTTTATCACATTTCATTTATCCTTTATAGTATTATAATTGATTTGGAATAGACCATACTCAGGAGGCAAGGAGTTTATAATAAAATGTGCAAGGAAGCTTTACTCAATTTCATTCCCATGAAATTCAATCTTGTTGTAGTATTCATCATCTGAGTGATATGCTCATTCATGGCACAAGAATCATCAAACTTCATGGTGGTAAACATATTCATTAATGTTTCACAAAGTGACTTATCAGCAGACTCAAATTGAGATAGATGTTCTACAAACTTCATAAATTCCTTAGCATCATCTATTTTAGGGATTGTTGGCTTAAAGATGTCTGCTATGGTCATTCGTATAACCATCAAGCTAAGTTTGTTTGTGTTGGTTGCTACTCGGAAAACCTAGAGGTTCCACTGTACAAAAATTTTGTACAAAGGTCTGAACCTTTTTCTAGCTACCATGTGTTCTTTTAAATTAAATTTTGGATCACCTGCGGAACTTAATACGTTTGATTCAAAACTTAATCTATTTGTTCTTTTAGGTTTTGACTTGGATCTCCTGTGGAACTTAACACGTTCGACCCAAGTCACCTTAAGTTATTAATTCCATTAAATATTAATTTTCATAATTGGTTCCCAGTACTGACGTGGCAAGACACATGACCTTCTTGGATATGGGAGCAACCACCACCGACTAGACAAAACCTTTTATAGAAAGCTAATATTTAATTTCCTAAAATAACTTTAGGTTAACCGAAAAGAACAATCAAATCACAAGGGAAAGAAAAACAAAAGAACACTATATCGAAAACAAATTCGAAACTCTAGAATCGTATGCCTCTTGTATTTAGTATTATTTCCAAAAATAACTAGTATGATGCGGAAACAAAAATTACTAGTTATACCTTTTAGAAAGACCTCTTGATCTTCTACCGTATTCCTCTTCTAACCTCGAACGTTGTGTGGGCAACGATCTTCCGAGATGAGAACCACCAAGCACCTTCTTCTTCCTTACAAGTTTCGGCCATCAAAACTTCTCCTAGGATGAAGAGGTTCGGCCACCACCACCATGCTCCAAGGGATGCTAGAAAAGAGGCTTCTTTTCTCTCCTTCTTCTCCTTCTTAGATCCGACCACCAAAGATATCTCCACCATGAGAAGGTTTCGGCCACACAAAGGAGAGGAGAGGAAAGAAAGGGCCGGCCACACCCAAAGAGAAAAGAGAGGAAAAATAGAATAGAGTCGTTCACCTTGAAGCTTCCTCTACCCCCTCTTTTATAATCCTTGGTCTTGGCAAATAAGGAAAATTTAATAAAAACTTCCTTAATTCTTTTGCCATTGAAAAGGAAAATTTATTTAATTAAAATAATTTTCTCTTTTCAAATTATAATGGCCGACCACTCTTCTCCCCAAAACAAGGAGAGTTTTAATTAAAAAAAAATTAAAACTTCCTAATTTGTTTCTAGAAATTTATAAAAATTTCTCCAATAATTTTAATCCCTTCATGATTGGTTAATAAAAAGAAATTTTATAAATTAAAATCTTTCTTTTAAACATGTGGATAATTTCCAAAAAGGAAAGTTATCTCTAAAAATTAAAATCTCCTTTCAATCTACAAATAAGGAAAGATATTAAATCTTTTCTTAATCTTTTGTAGAAACTAATAAAAGAGAATTTTTAATTTTCAAACTTTCTTTTAAATCGTGAATATAATTAAAAGGAAAGTTTTTACCAAAATTAAAATCAACCTTTTAATCTACAAATAAGGAAAGAGATTTTAACTCTTCTCTTAATCTTTTGTAGAATCTTATAAAAGGAAGGATTTAAATTTTTAAACTCTCTTTTAAATTATATTATCCACATAAGAAAAATTTTAAAATTAAAATTCCTTTTTATTTTAATAGGGACGGCCACATGAGTTCACCCATGAACATACCCATGGCCGGCCCTAGCTTGGTCTCCAAGCTAGCTTGGCCTCCAAGCTAGCTTGGCCGGCCCCTATAGGATGGGTAAGAAGGTGGGTATAGGTGGGTATAGTACTCTATAATTAAGAGGCTATGATAGGGACCGAGAGGAGGAATTGGTTTTGGTCTCCCGATAAAATTAAGCATCCCGTGCTCGCCCCGAACACACAACTTAATTTTATCAATAATAATTCATTCCACTAGAGAACTATTATTGAACTACCGCACCAATCCCAAATTACATTTTGGGCTCCTTCTTATCATGAGTGTGTTAGTCTCCCTGTGTTTAAGATAACAAATGTCCACTAATTAAGTAAGTTACTGACAACTCACTTAATTAATATCTAGCTCCAAGAGTAGTACCACTCAACTTCATCGTCATGTCGGACTAAGTCCACCTGCAGGGTTTAACATGACAATCCTTATGAGCTCCTCTTGGGGACATTCTCAACCTAGATCACTAGGACACAGTTTCCTTCTATAATCAACAACACACACTATAAGCGATATCATTTCCCAACTTATCGGCCTTATTGATTCATCGAACTAAATCTCACCCATTGATAAATTAAAGAAATAAATATCAAATATATGTGCTTGTTATTATATTAGGATTAAGAGCGCACACTTCCATAATAACTGAGGTCTTTGTTTCTTTATAAAGTCAGTATAAAAGAAATGACCTCTAATGGTCCTACTCAATACACTCTAAGTGTACTAGTGTAATTATATAGTTAAGATAAACTAATACCTAATCACACTACGACCTTCCAATGGTTTGTTTCTTTCCATTATGGTCGTGAGCTACTGTTTATAATTTATAAGGTACTGATAACATGATCCTCTGTGTGTGACACCACACACCATGTTATCTACAATATAAATTAATTGAACAACTACATTTATCATAAATGTAAACATTTGACCAATGTGATTCTTATTTCTAGATAAATGTTTATACCAAAAGCTAGGCTTTTAGTATACACTCTAACAGTTTGATTTTTCCTAGACCTTATGGAAAGATACTTTCTCAGTGCTGCTAGTTTCAAGAAGTGCAACAAGCTTATTTGAGGCTTATTTGTAAGTGTAGGATCGATGCACATGTGAGGGAAGGGGGGGGGGGGGGGAATCACGTGTCTTTAAATAAAATCAATCTTTTTTTACTTTTAAAATAAGTACAAAGCATAATAAAACAACACAAAAACAAAAACACGAACAAGAACTTGAGAAGTTATTTGGTTCGGAGCCTTTACCGACTCCTACTCTAAGATCCACGATCCCTCGGACCGTATTGACGGGCAATCCATTAAAATCTCTTTCAAAACTGCCAGAAGAGGGAATCGAATATAAGATATCAAAGAAAGGGAAGTGTAACCGCCTACACTCCCTTTTTTCAAGTAATAAGAAAATGCAGAAATTAATTTCGTTACCAACTCGCAGAAAGAGGATCCAGAAGCACTCAGCAGTTGGTGTCTGTTGGTGCAATCGACCTCCAAGGTTTTAATGTTAGACAAATATGTTTAAGTATGTTAAGTATGAAGGTTGATCTAGGGAAGTCCTAGTTGTAGGCTAGGCAAGGGAAATTCTAGTTGCAGACTAGGCAAGGAAAATCTCGATAGATCGTGGAAGCCAGGTGGATAAGTCTGGAGGACTTGATCTCTGGATAGCCGAATACTGAGGTAAGGGAAATCTCGGTATATCGTGGAAGCCAGGAGAATAGGTTTGGAGGACCTAATCCCTAGGTAGCCGAATACTAAGTCTTGGTGAGTGAAGCCAAGTGGTGAAAAACCTAGGAGGAGATAACCTTAGGTAACGAGAAGTCTTGGAGGAGTGAACTCCAAGCAAGGTTGATCGGATGGTTTTCGGTCGACCGCGTGCGGTCAACCGAACCAGCTGATCACGGTAAATCTAGGTTTAGGTTTACCATTGTATTCTACATTATTATTGTTGTTGGCTAATATAGTATTGCAGGAAAGGTCTTAGTGGATCAGGTGATCAGACAGTGAGCAGGCAAAATCCAAACATGTCTAGAGGATCATGTTTGGCAGGTAAGTTGAGGTAAACAACTGGAGGAGCGACAGTGAGGTCAGGTTCCTGAAGGGAACAACCTAAGGTCGCTGATCCAACTGAAGAAACCGAGAAGGTTTCTAAGTTGAGATCAAGACAGTTCTACTGTCTAATATTACTCATGCATTATATATTACTGTGCTAACCTTTGTGTTGCAGGGATACTTTGTTTAACTCTGTGTTGCAGGTTCGGCCGGATCGATCAACCGAATGTAGGGATCAATCGATCGAACCAGGATGACTCAGCACAGGTTAGTTTAATCAGCAACGATCAAAAGCAGAAGGAAGCTACACTGATCGGTCGACCGAACTAGAGGATCGGTCGACCGAACGATCAATATTAAAGGCGCAGTAAATGCAAATCACGGCAAATCTCGACGAACAGGGAAGGTGCCTGTTCGGTCGA
This sequence comes from Zingiber officinale, assembly GCF_018446385.1. Taxonomy (NCBI): domain Eukaryota; kingdom Viridiplantae; phylum Streptophyta; class Magnoliopsida; order Zingiberales; family Zingiberaceae; genus Zingiber; species Zingiber officinale. Next base: position 113,697,986 of record NC_055996.1, read on the forward strand.
CCGAACAAAGGGATCAGTCGACCGAACCCTTAATGATCAATTAATGTCGAAGATCGAATCAGCATCGGATCTCAGCCAGGAAAGAAGGAAGCTGGTTCGGTCGACCGAACCCATGGATCGGTCGACCGAACATCGACGATCTTATAAAAAGAAGCTCGAGGTCTGAGACTGTACAACACTTACTGATCATCTCAAAGCTCTCCTCTGCACAAGCTACTCGTGCTACAAGTCATCTACAACTCTTCAAGCTACTTCGTCCGGAAGTACCGACCTAAGCTTCAACTTTCACATTTGTCGGTATATTATTTTAGCTTGCATTGTATTCATTTATTAGTAAGATAGTAGGTTGTTACTATCTTTCTCATCTGTACGCACTGCTTCTTTCCGAAATTTTCGGAAAGAAGAGTTATAGTGGATTGCCCATCGGTGCGGTCAAGGATCGCAGGCCTTGTAGTAGGAGTCGACCTAGATTTCGAACCAAGTAACCGAATGAGTTTTTCATTCTACTTTCCGCTACACGACTCTGTTTTCTAAAGTAAAAGAAAAGTTTTAAAAGTGCGATATTCACCCCCACCCCTCTATCGCACGCATCTGATCCAACAGTGTCGGTCGGCTGGCAGTAGTTGGAAGCCGCGAAGCAATAGCACGACAATGGTCGGACGTGTTCGCAGCAACAGAATGATCTTTACAGCTGTTAGAGATGATATGTGTTGAAGGCTGCTCGAAAGGGCGTCTCCAGAAGCAACTCTTATCTCCTTATCTTCGGAAGTGATAAAACCCGCAACTTCAGGTTTTTATCCTCTCAAGGGCGCCTTCAAAGCTCTTTAGGCGCCTCCATCCACATAGGAGGTGCCTTCGTGCCCTTCCGCTCAGGGACTTCGACCAAATCATCCGAGGCGCCTCCACTCGACTAGGAGGCGCCTTGGGTCACTGTTCACTCAAGACTTGAGAGTGACTTTTTGCTCCTGCAAAATGTGTTAGTCCAAATAACAAACTATACCCTACAAAATAGAGTTAGTACAATAATACAACAACATTATTAATTAGATCATATTTTCTCGAGATCATGTTCTAGTCACGGTCTCACTCAAGGTATCCAAAATAGACCCAAAGTGGACCTGCACCTAAAGTCCCTAAATGGGACTCGTCCTCACCGAACACTCTCCTCCAATGACTTACCTTACTTACTACACAGAATCGCTTGACTCCTTTTTGGTCCATCAAGTCTTTTTGCCAGTTGTCAGGTTTACAGACTCAACTGAACTTTAGCCAGCTATCAGATCCCACAGACCCAACCGAAAATCCCGCTAGATATCGAATCACTCATTAACCTATCTGGACTACTACATTTGCTATCAGGTCCTTCAGACCTAGCTGTATTTCAGCCTGTTGTCAGTCCTGTCAAGTCTTGCACACTTGGTAGAAAGGTTAGATCACACTACACCTAACTTTAATCCATTTGTCATTCATCAAAACTCAGGTTTGACCATTCATGCTAGCTACACCAACAGTAAGAAGATCTAAAACACCTAAATGCAACTGAATTTGTTGACTTCATTCAAAAAAATTAAGCTCATTAAACTTCGTAATAGATGAAACTTGCAAATGAAGAGCAACAATTATTGATGTTGCAAATTATATAGAATGATCATACTTCAATGCTTTTGATTCATTAATTATAATACAAAATTCAAATAACATTCATATGAACTTTAAATACATATTGAAACTCTCCTTTGGGTGATACTACGATACACACACAAAATTGATGCTCAAATAAAATTTCAAGTAACAGGTAATAAAATATGTTATAATTAAACATGTTTGTTATCTTTGGATATAGTAAACATATCTAATAAAGTATATAAATTAGCCACAATTATATTAATGATCATAAAATAAAGTAATCAACCTTTGGGTAATTCTTAATTATTTTATAATCAATGAACTTTAAATTATTCATGATAAAAGTTAAGTATTTCTAACATATCATCTCATAGCATCACATACTCATGAATAATTTAATATTATTTAATTAATGTCTAAACTTTTTAATTTGGCCACTTTGATGACTAACAAATTATGCATAATATAGACATTAAATTAAATAATGACGGATGCGGTGATGATGAAGGGCCCCACCCTGCTGCCATGGTGGAGGTCAGAGGAGGTCAAAGTCAAGGCAGTCAACGCGCAGGAGGCATCGACCGGTCGGGCGAAGCATGCCTCGACCGGGAAGAAGGCTCCAAACCGCCGTCACCTTCGATACGGGGAGCAATCAAACAACCGATGCTCAAGGGAGACAATGTGCAGAAGCTGAGCCGAGTGGCTACCCTGCTCGGCCAAACAACAGAGATGACTGTGCAGAGTTCAACTTCGACCGAGCAGCTACACCACTCGGCATGGCAACAAACTTCGGCCGAGCGGCTACCCAGCTCGGCTTGGTAGCAGGCTTCGATAATAACGAAGTGGACCTTCGGTCAAGCAGACACACTGAGGAGCAGCGAGATTCTAGTCGACCAGACGGGGCACCAGAGCAGCGGAATTCAGGCCGACCGACCGATCCGCTTGGCCTAGCGGTACACTCCTAATGATATTCAGTGATATCCTTTTGGTAGTTGGTGCCGCCGACATTAGGCATGGGCTGCCAGAAGATCGTATGGCGGAAGCTTCCACTGTCACTTCAGAGATATGCTCGGCCTGTTAAGGTACTGTGTCAGGGATACTTTACTGACAAATCTTTTCAGGAAAAGCTTTGAGAAGCGTGCTCACCTTGGGAAGCGTGCATGCACGCTACCAGAGCTCTATATAAAGGGGGGTCCAAGCATTTGCGGAGGTATGCGATATTCACTGTTTGTGCTACAATAGTCTTCTTATTGCTCCGCTTTCCACTTCATCGTCGGTGACTGACTTGAGCGTCGGAGGGCCAACATCGGGGACTCATTCCCTGGCTCAGCACTGACGTAGTCTGTGTTGCAGGTCTGCGCGGAGTCCATAGGAGGTCAGCGTGAGTACCACATCCCTAGCTTTCCATCTCTTCGACTTTTGGACAGGATCAATGACATCAAACATAAAACATGAGTAAACATAATAATCATTCTCATAGTGATTTAAACATAATCATATACTCAAAGTAAGAAAATATTCGTAACTTGCATACTCAGCAAATATGTGATGATCATAATCATTTATTTCTAATGTATGAATATATTACAAAGCATACAAAGATCTGATCAAATACAAATAAGTGTAACATGCTTAAAACATTATGTCCATTCGAAAGTTGAGATGCCAAAAAATTATACAGAACTTTTAGTCTCAAAATTCTTTTTATATAATTACTCAACATGTGCAATCATATAAACTTTCTCAATTAAGTTATCATACATGTCCAGAACATTCAAAATTACATATCCATATTTGTATATGTAAATTACAACCGAAGAAATATTAAAAAAACATTTAACATAAAATCGATCTAGAGAGAAAAATATTTTTTAATGGAAAATCATAAGTTCTTAACAAGAGCTCTGATATAACATGTTAGCATAACATATATTTTCATAAATATGAATATTCATATGTAAATTAAGCTTATCATATTGCATATTCCTTAATGTCTAAGATTTTGAACTAAATGATTTTTACAATATGATACTTAAAAGGAAAGCATATCTTAGTTTATGATGACCTTTAAGTATGTAGAAACTAAGCACTCTTAAATAATTGTGTTTGTCCCTCTTAATCTCTCTTCTTACTTAGCCTCTTTGATATAGTAAAGACCTATATATTGGGAAGATCATTTTATAATCTTTCATTTACACATTTCATTAATGTATACATTCAATTGTCTCTTAATACAGTACATTAATTCTCATATTGCATGAATATGAGAACGATGTATTCATCTTCCTTTAAATTCATTTGCATAAATATGAAGAGAATTGTTTTTCATTCATCAATATGAATATAGCCATGAATCATAATTATTTCTATTTAATCATCTATTTGATTACACTAAAATCAAAGAATGTGAACCATCATAAACCATTAATAATAAATAAAATATTATTTCTAACAGACCTTCCTCAAGTGAATACTTAAACCAAATTTATCTGTTCTTCAGATGATTGCCATTCTCTTGCCAATTGTAATATATTGTGCAGTCTACTTCAGGAGGAGGGATGCGTATGATTTTCATCACGCCATACTGGGTTTGTCTTTATTTTCTTAGCACTCTGTCAGGTTTCGATTCCCAAATTTCCTGGTTTTCTAACAGAAGGTGGATTTGCAGGTCTTCTCTACTCTGTCTTTATTACCGCTGTGATAACTGATGTCATTAAAGATGCAGTAGGCCGACCTCGACCGGACTTCTTTTGGCGCTGTTTTCCTGATGGCAAGGAGGTACATACTTTGTTCTCGAGCTCTATGGATGGCTTAGTGCTTGAATTGACGATATGAACATGTAGGACTATGATAATTTCACAACGAGTGTGATATGCCATGGAGGAAAAAGTGAGATCAACGAAGGGCACAAAAGCTTCCCTAGTGGGCATGCTTCATGTGAGTGTTACAGAAACTCTTTGCATCGCGATCGATACACTGATGCACACTCTTTGCTGATCAAGTCCATCTGCACACAGGGTGTTTTGCAGGACTAGGATTTCTTTCATGGTACCTTGCAGGGAAAATGCGAGTTTTCGATGGAAGGGGTCATGTTGCAAAACTTTGCCTTGTGGCTCTTCCTCTACTCGCAGCATCCCTCGTGGCAATCTCTCGAGTGGACGACTACTGGCATCACTGGCAAGATGTGGTTGTCGGTGGTTTGATAGGTTTGCATGTTTAAACTGGTTGTAGTTGCTGACAAATTAAATTCATCCTTCTACAGAACAGAACACATTGCGATACCTCTTACTTTTACAGGATTGGTAGTTGCTTCGTTTTGTTATCTGCAGTTCTTTCCACCACCATACGATGCAAATGGTATTTTTTTATATATACATACATATGGAAAGGAAAAGATATTTTTCTTGTCGAGCAGATCAGTCTTGTGTGAGAGTCTAGTCACTGATGAATTTGAATTTTGGTATGTGTTTTACGCAGGTTGGGGGCCTCATGCATATTTCCAGATGTTGGCTGAGACACAGAGTGATGGTCAAGTGCCTAATGCTGCAAATCCTCCAGCAGGCTCTGAACCAGCAGCATATGCTGCCTACTCTGAACTTCAAGATGTTGTTGGCACGAGAGCTTCAGATTTATCGCGAGACATTGAAGAAGGTCGCAAAAACTTTAGTCGAGCAGCATGTTAAAAGAGATCGAAGTTTTAGATAGTTTGGAGGACTAGTAATTTTGGGTATAGATAATTAAGAGAACCTCCAGTTTATTTATGTTGTCAAAAAGGCACTTCAATTTCATTAGAAACGATAACATGATTAAGTTATTATCATGTGATTTTATAATCACGGATTTCAAAAACAACCTCTTACCATATTAGCTCTTTCTTAAATTTGTATTACACTGAAACATAGTTGAGTTGATTATCATATGACAAATTTATAAAATTAAGTATGAGTCTAATTTTGATAAAGACTGAAAAAATATCCTCCTATAATTAATTTTAATTTCTTAATTTACTTTCTTCTAGATGATGAATTTCATGTTGGATAAAATCTTACTTAGATCCTTGTGTCAATAAATTCCATAATAATAAAATAATTAGAAAAAAGTAAGACAAATATCAATGTCAAAATAATTCTAAAGTAGTTTTTGAAAAAGCATATGTAGGAATTTTGGTCATAATGGTATATGGAAGGGTGTTATGTTATCATTCAAATATTCATAGTTTGATTAACAACTATAATATATTTATAAAAAAATTTAAAAACGGATAAGCATGAGATACTAAATATCTAGACCGTCCTAAACCCTTTCCAATTTATTCTACAGTCAGTAAAAAACTGTCATGGGACGAAAGTCCCGATGTTAGCTCATATATTTTTTTTCTCAAGCAATTTTGACTCACCTGTTTTTTTTTTAATTATTAAAGGTGAAATCCGTGAGATAGTATTCTTTGTGAGGTATCGAATTATGCACGGTGTTGTTATTTTGATAATTTTTATAAAATGAATACATGTTTGACAATATAAATAAAAAAGAGATTTTTTTTTTTTAAAAAAAATCTGCCTTTACTTGTAAATTAAAATATTTTTTATTATAGAGGGTGTTTCGCATGAAAGAATTTTCTTTCAGGCGGTTGAACAATTTGGTTAGATTTAACTTGAAGCATTTATGGCCGCCTTTTCGTTGACAATAATCAAACAGTCAAGATTGACTCCTAACCCACAGTTTAGCTCAAATCTGGAAGGGATCTTGAAAAATAAAATAAAATAAAATAAAATAAAATAATTCTTGTGTGATCTGAATCTTTTCCTCGAAGGTAAAAGCTGAAGAACGACCAGAAAAGGAGATGGATTGGAGGTAGCGCATCTTGACTGCCCCGACCGGAAGCAATTGATCCACTGATTTCTTGTTCTTCCCTCTGGTTCGTCTTTCCCTGTCACACTTTATTCACCACTTTTAAGCGATTGAAGTAATTGAAGCCGTCGCATTCGATCTTTCTCCTTTTCTTTTCCTCCTTCAATTTGTTTTTTTTTATATTCTTTGAGTTTGGTAGAAGAATAGAAGAGAGGGGTGATAGATCAGTTCTATCAGATGGGCTGCGTCCACAGCGGCTTCGGCGACGGCGATGGCGGGGGAGGCAGCTGCATTGACGCCAAAGATGTCGCTTTGGCGACCGGGAGAGGCGGCGGGGGAGTGGCGACGCCGGGCGAGCTCAAAAAGGGAAGTTCCTGGGAGAAGATGGCGTGGGGGACAAGCGTCATGCTTTCCAGGGCGAGCGCCGTGAGGAGGAGGCGGTGGCAGCGCCAGCGGAAGGGCGGGGAGGACGAGAACAAGTCGTGGTTGCTAGCGGAGGCTCGAGCGGACGCAGCGACCGAGGCGGAGTCCGCGCATTCTTCGTTTCGGCTAAGCTTCGGCTCGCAGACGGAGGCGGAGGCGGAGGAGGTAATGGAAAAAGCTGCCACTCCGGCGGCCACGCCGGTGTTGCTGCTGGTGAATTTGGAGGATGAGAAGGAGGGATCAGGAAGGGGGAACGCCCATGCGTTAAAACTCAGGGAGCGGCAAGGGCTGGAGGCTCTAGAGCGGACCATATCGTCTGCTACCGGAAATCTGTCGAGGTTTACCTACTCGGAGATCTCGTCCGCCACCCGGGGCTTCTCCAAAGGTATCATTTTTTTCCTCACGGCGAAGCTTAGCTTTCTCGAATCGGGCGGATAATTGAAGTCTCCCTGCTATTTACAGGAAGAGAAATCGGCGGCGGAGGCCTCAGCCGGGTGTACAGAGGAAGAATTGGGGCTGGCCGGAGAGCGGTGGCGATAAAGCGAGTCGAGGGGCGGGATCGGGACAGTGCCAAGGCATTTTGCAGGGAGCTGATGATAGTTGCTTCTCTTGGCAGTCCATTCGTCGTTCCTTTGCTAGGGTTTTGCATTGATCAAGAAGGCCTTTTCCTCGTCTACAAATATGTCTCTGGAGGAAGTCTGGATCACCACCTCCATCTCCAAGGTGCTGCTCTCTGTGAATCAATTCTCCCTCACACACACACACACTGATCTAGTGAATTGTTGGGAAGTTCAGGAAAGAAGAAAGGCAGGAGGAAGGTGTTGTCCTGGGAGGCAAGGTACAAGGTGGCCATTGAAATTGCTCGAGCAATTGAGTACCTACACTTCGGCACCGACAGGTGCATCATCCACAGAGACATCAAGCCTTCCAACATCCTCCTCTCCTCTAACAAAACCCCCAAAGTAAGCCTTAGTCCATCAGCTGCAGATTCAAAGTTAATTCTCATCCTGTAATATCACTCCTTTGTGATCTTCTTCTTCAGCTTTGTGATTTCGGAATGGCTACATGGACCAATGGCCCTTCCCTACCTTTTCTTTGTAAATGTGTCAAGGGGACTTTTGGGTAAGAGTTTGATAGCTTAGTCAATAAGGTGTGATCAGCTTAATTAACTTTGTTTCGTTTTTTTCTCATGTGGTTGCATCCACCACAGTTATCTGGCACCTGAATATTTTCAACATGGTAAACTGTCAGACAAAACTGATGTATATGCATTTGGGGTTGTACTCTTGGAACTGATTACTGGCCAGAAAGCCATTGATAGGGCTAGGCCTCAAGGAGAGGAAAACCTGGTCTTGCTGGTAAGCATCCAGATCCATTTATCTATGTTGTACTTGCATTTGGGGTTGCAATGGTTGAGCATTGCTGATTGTATGCAGAAGTGAAGTGCACTTATCTACACCCCTGCCTCAAAATAGGTCCAAAATCATATAGAATTAGTAATTTGCTTGATCATATGAGGTTATCTGCAAACTTTGGCAGGCAAACCCTCTTCTGCAGCAAGGAGCCGTAGCTGCTGAAAAGTTGATCGATCCCAAGTTAAAACCTGGTTCTTATCGCCCAAGTGAAATGAACAGGATGTTTCTCGCTGCAACTGCATGTTTAAGCAGTCAAGAAACCGCGAGGCCGAGCATCATTGATGTCACAAGAATGCTGCAAAGAGAAGACGCCCACACTGATTGGTCAAGTTTCATGGCGAACGGTTGCCTTGCTGGATATGGTGTTCGGTCGGACGAAACAATGGGAATGAATGAAATGAGCAGCCATCTAGCTCTGGCCATGCTCGACGTTTCTGATGAGGAAGAAGACTTGTACGATCGATGATTCTATGCTATATACCTTTGACATTTCTTGTATCACCATCGATGTTGTATGATTTCTTGTGTTTAATGATGGTATTTGTTCTTTCGATCGCATATTATCACTTTCATATTTGTTGTACATATTGAATACAGAGATTTAATTGAAGATATATATATCCTCCTCGTACTGTGTTATTCATGAGGGCGAAGCACATGCATTGTTGCGATCAGAGATGAGTGACTTACTTGTCGGCGGCGAAGGCCTCGACAGGGAAGGACTTGGTGACTCCGGCGAGGCTCTTGAAGTGGATCTTGCCGGTGGGCGGATCGTCGATGGTGATCTCGTTGACGGGAGGCCAGAGGAGGAGTTCCTTGGCCTTCACCCCCTTGAGCTTCTTGATCCGGCCCTTGACGACGTAGCCATTGATCTCGGTGCTGTAGCTCACCAGCTTGCTGATCATCTTGAAGTTGTGCTCGACCTTGTCCTTCTGCAGGATCCACATGTAGCCGCTGCTCCGGACGAAGCCCACCTCGATGACGTTCTTCAGCGGGAGGACCCCCAGCGGCAGCCCGAACTCCTCCAGCAGGGACGACGCCAGCTTCATGCCCTCCTCGTGCCCCTTCCTCACGACGCCGCCCTCTTTCTCAGCCATGGCTACTGAAGGTAACTGATTCGGAATCTGCGGATGGCTGTTGATTCTGAAAGATCGGCGTAGAACGACAGCAGATATATAGAGGGACGTAGATTTGCAAATAAGCTTCGGAGTAATCGCCGGGGTTTGGAATCCGTCATCGGATCATCCATCGCTGGATCACAGCTCTTCCCAATTTGTCGAGTTGTGCTGTTGGTCTTACGGTGCGTAGCGGAGATATAGATGGAGGCCGGCTGTGGTCACGAAGAAATGAGGATATATATATATATATATATATATATATATATATATATATATATATAATTTTTATCATATTTTCTATAATATTATATTCATATCGTATAATTTTTTTTCATAACTTTTTGATAATATGTCTAATCTCGTAAAAAAAAAAATAGCTTCTAAAGTTACACGGTTCTACTTAGCCTTACAATATAAAAATACTATTGTAAAGTTTCTTGCGTTAATCCTCTTGTGCTCAAGTTAATTTCTGATGTTCACAAAAATAGAGAATTGTAACTAAAGAGGATAGAAAATAAAGTTAAGTATATCTCTTTTTATAGATGCGAACTCCTTTTTATAGTGTCACTGTGATTCCTTAAGCAATCGTGCAGTTCTTTAATATGACAGTTAGGAAACTTCTAAAGTACGATTGTTTGTTGGACATGCTTTGTTGTCAGCGGTACAAACTCTCAAAAAGATATAATAAGATATTTGATGTAGTCATGCACAACCGCCCGGAATCCGCTCGGTTGGGCTACCTCTGCTCGGCAGTGTCCTTAAGGTCGACCAGCTCATCTTTTTCCTTGCTTCCTGACCATCGTCGGTTATCCCCCTCTGACCGAACACGAAGCTCAATCAGCGGGATTACTTGCTGCTTAGCTCTTTTTGTTGTCGGAGGGCGATTTTACCCGGCCGGGGAGAGCCCAACTTACTTATCTCTTAAATCGGTACCATCTGCTCGACCATACTCAATCCGCTCGGTCATACCCGGTCCGCTCGACCATACTTGACTTTGTCTTCCACATCAGCCGGTCTTCCTTACTTCGACCTATCTTTGGTGGGACCCCTCATCATTGTCAGATAACAAGTCTCCCCTCAAGTCTAGTTGAAGGAGACTGTAAGTCAAATTGCTTGGACCATTAGTATGTTCCTGAGCCTCTCTCCCTGATCAGGCGCTCTGTCGTTCAGGGCCGCCCATAGACTTTGCCGATATCCACACATAGTTTTATAGTCGTCGTTCGGCTACTAGTGGCAAAGACAATCGATTTTATAGCCACCGGTCGGCTATTGGCGGCGAAGACAATTGATTTTATAGTCATCATTCGGCTGCTGATAGTGAAGACATGCGGTTTTATAGCCGTCGTTCGGCTACTGGTGGTGAAGACAATCTGTTTTATAGCTGTTGTTCGGCTGTTGACAGCGAAGACACACGGTTTTATAATCATCGTTCGACTGCTGATGGAGAAAACAATAGGTTTTATAGCTGTCGTTTGGCTGCTGACAGCGAAGACACATGATTTTGTAGCCGCTGTTCAGCTGCTAGTGATGAAGATGGTCGGTTTTATAGTTGTCGTTCGGCTGCTAACAACGAAGACACATGGTTTTATAGCCGTCATTCAGCTGCTGGTGGAGAAGACAATCAGTTTTATAGCCGTCGTCCAACTCTATCATGTGCGACTCTTAGCCAATTTTATGACTTTTTGCTGAGCTCTACTTTCGACTATAGTGCTTTCTAATTGTCGTTGATGTTACTATAATTTCTTGAGAATCATTCAAATCTTCATCCATTAATGTAGAGCACGCTCAGTCATGCCTTGTAATCTTGCTTTCTGTCTCATCATTAATGCCACTTGTAACAGAATGTCACATGGCGCCTCTGCATGCTGCCACATGCATGATGTGACAAACGACTGTTTGTGTTTGATGTGACTATTATCTTTTTGAATTCAACAATCACGATGAACTCCTATTTTCCAAAGCCCTTGATTGAATGACTCAGAGTAGCCGCTCCCCAGGTCTTTAAGCCCCCGACTCTTTCTTTTCCCCTCATCGTCTTCCTCGCGCTCACCGTCATCTTCTCTTCTCCTTCGTCGGCAAATTTCTTTGCAATAAGTCTCTCCTCTACTCTTTCTTTGATTCCTAGTTTTTTCCTCCCTCCCTCTTCCTCATGGCGGAATCTCCTCGTCCCCCACCCACCCCCCACTCCCGAGGGTGTCCTTAGGCTCTGATACACTTCTACTGCCTCTAAATTTAACGACGACGAAGTCGACCAAATGAAACTCATCGCCAGGAATCTTTTTGTTCCAAGCTTGAGTAGGCACAGTCTATTTTGATAAAATGCCTTCCTTGAATAAGCATTGGAGGGAGCATTACTTTTTTGTCCGTCTTTTCGGCTGGCCTGATTATCGGACCAGCTGGTAGGTAGAGTTGGCGAAGTCTCCCCCACTCGATAGATATCGCAGCAAGCCGGACTATCTCCAAGCAGCCTCAAGTCTAACCGGTCAGAAGTACTACATACATCGGTTGTTGTTGGAGGAAGTGTTATATGTGTTCGAGCTAAGTCCAATCCGAACACGGCTACCCATCCCCTTAGGTATGCCAATTTTCTTTCTGTCATCTTTGAATCTAACTGATTTTTTCACCTTTTTTTGCAACTCAAATTATGTTGAGGGCACGGTCGAGCGGCAAGAGCAAGAGCTCCTGGGGCATCACCGAGATGGAGACTTGAGGTATGTTGCCGGTCGAACATTCTGATGATCCGACTGGCGAAGCAGGAGGAAGCCGCACAGCGGCTAGCGAGGCAAGAGGAAGTCGGGTGGCGGCTATCAATGTTGTGGCCACAACAAGCAAGCTACCCCCGAGCAGCAATCCATGGCGTCGATCGTGGTTCATTTAGAGTCGGTCACTTCAGGTGAGCTGTTAATCCAACGCCACAAGAGGTATCGAGGGGAAGCTTCTTCCCACTCGGCAACATCAGCTTTGTAGGCCTCTGCACCAACCACCTCTCGCCGCTCTTCCAAGCAGGGTGATACCTCATCTTTTACCATCCCAGAGAGGGAGATCGTTGCACCCACTCCTCCATCTTCTGATTAGACACCCTCGCTGTCTGCGCTGCCGGCCGTGACCATATGCGCCCACCACTCGCTTATATGCCGCCGCAGCTGATCAACCCAGGTGTCCATAATCTGCTCCTCCCCGATGTCAAAGTCTAAGGGTCCGACCGCTTCAGAGTCATCAGATCCGAGCGGCCCCAGACACATAACGGTTGTCATTCACCTACCGACCGACCAGTGATGTCACCCTGATGACACTGTACCGCGCTCCCCCAAGCACCAGATAAAGATTCAAGGGCCACTAGCGCAATCTGGGCAAATGCTAGGGCCCACACAATGACTATTCCACCTTGGGAGCTCGCAGATGGCTTCACTTAGAAGTCCATCGGGGTATATTTTTAACTAAGTTTTCTCTTTGCATCTTCTGATCGGCTCTAACTAACTCTTCTTTCATACAGTTCTGGATGGAGAGTCTGGCCATGTGCCAGAGGCTGACGTTTTTGGAGCACGAGCTCCAACAACTGCATGCTCCAGGAGGGGAATCAGAAACCTCCAGAGCCCGCCTTGAGCGATTGACTACGAAGGTGGCCCAACTGAGGCAGACTTAGAATGGAGTTGTGATCAACTACTTGGGTCCAAACGGGCGCTTAATGTGGAGAAGAACAAAAATCAAGAGCAGGTCCTGCAACTTGACTGTCTTACCAAGCAGGCTCATACTTTTGAATCTAAGATAAACTCTGCCAACACTAGAAAACTCCGAGCCATCGAAGACTTTGACATCAAAAAAGGAGGTTCGGGTTTTAGCCCAAAATCTCAAAGAGACGGAAGCTACTCTGGTGGTCGAGCGGGATAGCCAACGGCTGAGCAAGCGACGAGCAAGCTCTAGCTCGATGAAATAGATGTCGAGCTGGCTTCACTAAAAGCTGAGTTGGAGGCATCCTAGGCGGCTTTCAACAGGTACCAAGAGGAGGAATCCGGTCGGTTAGAGTCTTTCAGAGCAAATTATCTTTGCTCTAACGCTTTCAACGACAAGTTCACCAATTGGACTCTTCGCCTCTTTAACTCCGGCATTAATGGGACCCTCGAGTAATTGAAGGACCGTGGCTATCTCTCTCTCGATCTGATGAGCCAAATTATAAATAGGGAGAAGATCACAGAGTCTCTCCCAGATGACGTTCTTGACTACTTAGTGTAGTTTCTTGTTTAAGTTTTCCATCGTCCCCTCGGGACGTTCTAGTGGCTAGCGCATGAGGTGTTGTCACCATGAGGTTTGGGGTTCGAATCTCAGCATAGCTGAGGTGTCTCTCTCATACGTCAGTCACTATTTCAAATGTCAGTAGCCACCTGTGATTTACCTCCTCCATATTGATCCTGGGACAAGTTTGCGAGGGTGCTGGGGGCGAGCGTAGTCGCCTTTTGCCACCTTGTTCAAGCTTTCCATCAACTTTTTGTACTCCCCCAGCATTTTGTAAAAAAGTTTAAGTGTCAATGAATGCCCCTCATTCAGCTCTTTTATAGTTCTTTTGCTGTAGGATCTTGTTTAAATTCTAAGTATCATTCAATGCACCCCCGCTTGACGCCTTATAGTTATCCATTTTACCGTCCTATAATCTCGTAACCCATCCTTAGTGCAGGAGACTCAGCTTTTTATATTTGCCTATGTGACAAGTGTCACGATCGAAAGGCCTACGGTTCCCCAACACTTGACGCAAGTGCTTCGTTTGCTTATAACTCGCCTGATTGGGTCGAGAGTCTTTAACACACCTGGTCTGGACTCCTTGTCTAATATCTTCAGGCGTGAGAACAACGCTCACTTATAACTCGCTCAATTGAGTCGAGAGTCTTTTACACGCCTGGTCTGGACCTCATGGCTAATTATCTTCAAGCGCAAGAGCAATGCTGACTTTTAACTCGTCTGATCGGGTCGAGAGTGTTTGACACGCCCAGTCTGGACCTTGTGGCTAATTATCTTCAGGTGCGAGAGCAATACTTGCTTATAACTGACTCGATCGGGTCAAGAGTCTTTGACACTTGGCGCGAGAGCAACGCTCGCTTATAACACGGTCGAATGGCTCGTGAGTCTTGACACTTGGCGCGAGAGCAACACTCGCTTATAACACAGCCGAACGACTCGTGAGTCTTTAACACTTGGCGCGAGAACAACACTCGGTTATAACACGCCCGAATAGCTCATGAGTCTTTGACACTTAAATTATTTTCATTTAAAACTTCCTACATCCATGGAATGAGCATCTTTACAGATTACATGAATCTATTCATGAATTTACTACCCAGCTCGGTAGGGATGTAAATGGTTTGCCCTCCATGGCCTCTCTAAGTTCCTCCCCGTTTAATCTTACAAACAATAAGACTCTGAGCTGAGCTTCTGAATCACTTTGTAGGGTCCTTCCCATGGGACCTCTAATTTACTGACATCGCCAACTTGCTTGACTCTCTTTCAGACTAAGTCGTTGACCTGAAATGATCTGGGCATCACTAGTTTTTGTAGTTTTTGCTTCATCCTTTGCTGGTAGACCATCATCTGAACGGCTACCTTATCTTTAATTTTATCTATTAAATCTAGTTCCATGAGGCGCCGCTTGGAATTATCCTCGTTGTAGAGCTACACCCGATCGGACTCAACTCTCATCTCAACCAACACCACAACTTCTCCTCTGTATACTAAGTGGAACGGGATTGTGTCAGTCGCTTCTCAGGGCATGGTGCAGTAGGCCGACAACACGCTCAGTAACTCATCCGCCCAGCTCCCTCAGATATGGTCGAGCCAAGTCTTGAAGCCTTGGAGGATTTCTCTATTAGTGACTTCTACCTAACTATTGATTTAGGGATAAACCACCGAGGTGAAGGTCTGCATAATATCATAGCTGGCGCACCATTCTCTGAGCCTTCTTCCTTGAAACTATCTTCTATTGTCAGAGATGAGTCTATGAGGGACGCCGAAAAGACAAATGATATTCTGTCATAGAAACTTTATTATCATTTGTTCGGTTATCTTAGCTAGAGGTTCGGCTTCCACCCACTTGGAGAAGTAATCTATCGCTACAAAAATGAATTTTCTTTGTCAGATCACCATTGAGAATGACCTTACAATGTCCATGCCCCATTAATCGAACGGGTAGGATACCACAAATGTCTTCAGCTCTTCCGTGGGCCTGTGTGGTATGCTCTGATGTTTTTGGCAAGATAGGTAAGTTGCTACCATCCGCACGGCGTCGGCTTACGGAGTAGGCTAGAAATACCCTGCCAATAGGATTTTTTTGGCCAACGATTGGTCGCCCAGATAACTTTCGCAGGAGCCTTGATGAACTTCTTATAAGATGTATTGAATGCCCTCCGATCTAACGTGCTTGAGCAGAGGTCTTGAGTAAACTCTCTTGTATATGTGGTCCCCGATTAATGTGAACCGTCCAACCCTCTTTTTTAGTAACTGAGCCTGCTCCCAGTCGACCGACATTTAACCCGATCGGAGAAACTCGATCAGAGGCATTCTCTTGTCGCTGGATGCTCCTCCGGTCGGCCTATCGATGTGAGCTACTAACATAACTTGCTCAATCGATTCATCTATCACCACTAGAGTTAAGGAACTTGCTAACTTTGTCATTTCATCCGTATATTGATTCTTTGCTTGGGTGATCTTTTGAACAATAACTTCTTGAAATCTAGCCTTCAACTTTTTGAATGCCTCCACGTATAGCCTTAACCTTGCATTATTTATTTCAAAAGTCCCTAAGAGCTAATGGACCACCAATTGAGAGTCAGAGTGGATAAAAACTCGCGTAGCTCCCATATGACTTGTTATCTGCAGACCAACTATTAGCGTCTCATATTCTACCTTGTTGTTCATGGCTATGTAGTCTAGCCAAACGGACAGCTGCATTCAATCCTTGTACGGTTATATCACCAGTATGCCCACACCACTACCTTATCGAGTGGACGACCCATCCACATAGATCTTCCAAGTTGCTTCTGACTCGACATTCTGTACTTCAGTCACAAAATCGGCTGATCCTGTCCGAACCAGGAGCCAACGGACATTGGGCACGTGGCGCTCCCTGCTGAATCCTCAAGTGCTCCGGTGAACCTGCCACAAAACCGAGCCGGGAGGGGTGTCCCGGCGACGGCCCTCCGACGCTCAAGTCAGGCGAGGAATAACAAAAAGGGTGGCCTCAAGATGAAGACTTTTTTTCCTACCTCTGGTGAAGGAATGGAGGCCTTATATAGACCCCTCGAAGAAGCCTGGGCGCGCCAATCAAAGTAACCACCTGCATTTGACCATGCCCAAGTATGGGTCTGTCAGAAGGGCCATGCCCAGATATGGATCCGTTAGAAAGACGTCCATGAGGCCATACTGCTACTGTATCAACCTTTCCATGATGTGACGGCAAGATCCTCCATCGTGCGATCTTGTGTACGGCCTAATCATCAGACATGCTTCTGCTGATATCCCATATCCCGAGCCGAGCGCATAGGCCGCTCGGCCACCTTTGTACCCTCGCCCTTATCTGGGCCAAACGGACAACCCGCTCGGCCCTTTGGTCCCAGCCGAGCGGACTCCCGCTCGGCCCTTCGATCCTCCTGCCTTGGCGTCGGAAACCCAAGCCCATGGACGGGTTATCTCTAGCTCCGCTCGGACCTACTAAGCCTCTCGGCGCGGCCATTAACCACTTAGTCAGCCCTTCATCGGTCCTCAAGCTGAGACCCTTCAGGAAGTGGGTCCCCCATTCTTACCGCCGGATCACTTGCCTTCCCTTCAAGTCTAGTCGAAGGAGGCAGTGAGTCCGACTGACTGGACTATACGTGCCCGAGCGGGCGGTCGCCGCCTTTCCGTGGCTCATAATATTCTTGGGGCCGTTCGGCCCTTCTGCCAAATTCAGCCGTTCGGCTCTTCATTTCGGTTGTCTTGTCGCTTAATGTGGATATTTGCTTGTCTAGATCTTCTCGAAAATCACACAAATCCTCTCCATTAAGTCGAAGCATGCGCGGTATGGGCGCATTAATTGTGCTTGGCGACAGAGCGCCACTTGTCGACCATTGTGTGGCGGCGACGTCACTCACGATGGGACCCCCTCGTTTAAAATGGACGGCCCGATGGCGTCCTTGTCCTTCGTGACCTGGATCGGACGGCGGAGGCCGACGGGCCCCGGCTGTATAAAGTCTCAGTTCTCCTCCTCTGCCGCACGCTCGCTCGTGCTTCCTCCTTCTGCCTCCTCTGCCGCTGTAGCCTTCGGCGATCCAGTCCCACTTTCCGGCTGCTACCTTTTCCCCGGTGATCTTTTCCACCCGTTTCCTCCTCAGTGAGTCTTCTTTCTTCACTTACTAGGTTTTCCCTGCTCATTTCGCCTCTTTCGCTCCCCTTCTTTCGATTTCTTGCTATCCTCTTGCCTCTCCGAGATGGCAAGTTCCTCTGAACCCGCCACCAACGTTCACGGTCCCTGGTATATGACCATGGAGAGTCGGTTTGATGAGGAGGGTGCTCGGCGCCTGGTTCGGACGTATGGGATTCCCAATAACCATGAAATAGTTATAGCCGACCCGACTGACCGACCACATGACCCGCCGATCGGCACAATCTGTTTCTTTTTAGACCAATTTCAGGGTGGCCTTAGATTTCCTACCCATCCCTTTATTTTAGAGGTTTGTAACTATTTTCGCATCCCGCTCGGCCAACTTGTGCCGAATTCCTTTAGGCTGCTGAGCGGGGTGGTCGTCCTCTTTAAGCTGCACAGTATCCCTCTTGACCCCAAAATATTCCACTTCTTCTTCTACCCCAAACAATCCGAGCCGGACACTTTTATCTTCCAAAGTAGAATATGCTTTAAATTTTTTGATAATATGCCGACCTCCAACAAACACTGGAAGGAGTTTTTCTTCTATATTCGACTTCCCGAGCGGCCAGCATTCCGAACCAAATGGCAGACCGCTGTGCCGACTCAGCCGGAGCTCGACAAGTTCAGAAGCAATCCAGCTTATCTTCATGCGGCGAACTGGTTGTCTGGTCAGCGATACAAGATCGACCAGTTGCTGCTCAAGGGGGTGTTGTATATTTTCGGATTGTCTCCCGTTCGGGCAAATCTCCCCTTCCGCATGAGTAAGGATTCTTTACTCTCTTAGTCTTTTTTGTCTAATTGATTTTAATTTCATTTACTGCAGCTGAAGTCATGTGGCGTTCCAAGGCTACCGCTCACCTGAAATTGAAGTCCGTGGAGATTGAAGCGGCTACGAAAAAAGAGCTCGCCGAGCGAGGACTCATCCCCAGCCGCCCGGCGGATGCAGGAGAGGGGGGGGCGCAGTCCGCCCCTGAAACAGAAACTGCCCCATCCGCTTCAACGGAGGTTGAGGCGGATCCTGTTTCCTCGGCCCCCGCCTAGCTGGGCGTTCCCCAGGTTGGAGATCCACCATTGGAGGTTCGGCGGAAACGTCGAAGAGACCCCAGCCTTCCGCCGACCCAAGAGGGGGAACCACAGGCGCCGATCAGCGTAACTTCGCCTGACCGCACGCCCCCGCAGATCGGGACCCCTGTGGCCTCGCCTATCGCACAGCCCTCCGGCTCTCCTCCCCGAACTCGCCGCCGCTTACGTCGGTTGGGCGAAACTTCCACCATAGGGGAGTCCTCGCATCAGGCGGCCGCGACTGAAGAAGCGCCGTCCGGCCACCCTACCATCAAGACTACCCTCCGATTCCCGTCAGAGGAATATTTACTGTCTGCCGATCGGCCATCGAGCCCCGTTCACGAAATAACCCTGACTGGTCTGCTCGCCAAGCTCTTCGAGGACGCCCAGATTCAGGTGGCCCTTATGACGCCCAAGCAGCTCGGCGATAACAATATGCAGCAGGCCACTCAGGTAAACCCATCTTCATTCCCGTGTCATGCTATTGTTTGATTCCTGACATTATTATTTCCCTTACAGCGCTGGGCTGAGCAAATCGCCACGAGCCATCGGCTAGCCGAGTTGGAGGATCTCCTAGAAAAACTCCAAGTGTCGGGAGGTCCCACGGCCGAGCGGGAGAAACAAGCTCTTGAGGCCGAACAGAAGAAGGCTGCCGATCTGGCTGCAGAGGTGGCCCGACTCGAAGACTTGGTGAAGAAGCGGGACGGGGACGTGAAGCGCGCCAATGGTCGGAAGAGGCGGGCAATTGCTGATCTAGATAAAATGAAAGTCGAAGTCCGGGCCCTAGATCAGCAGTCTAAGAAGCTAGGGGCCGAGTTGGATGCCGAGCGGGAGATCCGTTCGGCCGAACGCACAAAAGCTGAGATGGACTTGAAGGCAGTCCAAGATACCTTAACCGCTTCCCGAGCGGCACTCAAAAAATATAAGGAGGGCGAGCCAAGTCGGCTAGCAGCAGCGCGCCAGGAATACATCCGCTCGGAGCGATTTGGCGAAAAGTTTGGTGGCAACGTCTCCTCAACCTTCCTCGAGGCGGTCAAGGTCACCACGGCGTACTTCAAGAAGGGGGGCATCTTCCTGCTGACCTGAGCATTCCCCCTCCCGAACTGGCGGCCATGATTGACGACATCCCGGACACCTTTTTTAATTTTGAGGATCCGGAGTGATGCGGGTTATTTCAAGCACTTTCTGTACTTCATCCGCTCGGCAGATGTAAAATTTTTGTACGTGCCGTTCGGCATAATTTTTCTTCTAATGAAACGATGCCCCTTTTCCTGTCTTCCTACTCATTGTCCATAATATTCTTCTATTTGCTTAACATTGATGCTTGTAAAATTTTTGCCAGTCATGCTCTTAAGCTTTCTCCCTCACGCGTCCGATCGGCTTGGCTCATTGCATAAAGTCCGAGCGAGAAGGCCTACTCGCTCTGCACGTATCCTGCCTGCGTGAAGTCAACAAACGCCGAGTATCGAAGGACCAACCCCCAATCGGGCCTGAATGTTTTAATATTTGTAGTTTCCGCGGTTTCTTACTCTGATATTCGTTCTTCCGCTTGGTATATTTATAGCCGATCGGCGCGGCTCTCGATTTTTAACGACGGTGCTCGTCGGCGCGGATGTTTATAGCCGATCGGCGCGGCTCTCGATTTTTAACGACGGTGCTCGTCGGTATGGATGTTTATAGCCGATCGGCGCGGCTCTACTTTAACGACTGGGCTCGTCGGGCTTTTATAGCCGAATTCGGACAACGTTTACCTGGCCGTCGGCACCGGATGTTTATAGCCGATCGGCGCGGCGCTCGATTTTTAACGACGGTGCTCGTCGGCGCGGATGTTTATAGCCGATCGGCGCGGCTCTCGATTTTTAACGACGGTGCTCGTCGGCGCGGATGTTTATAGCCGATCGGCGCGGCTCTCGATTTTTAACGACGGTGCTCGTCGGCGCGGATGTTTATAGCCGATCGGCGCGGCTCTCGATTTTTAACGACGGTGCTCGTCGGCGCGGATGTTTATAGCCGATCGGCGCGGCTCTCGATTTTTAACGACGGTGCTCGTCGGCGCGGATGTTTATAGCCGATCGGCGCGGCTCTCGATTTTTAACGACGGTGCTCGTCGGTTTTCCGCTCGGTTTTTATAGCCGGTCGGTGCGGCTCTACGGTTTAACGTCTGGGCTAGACGACTCTGGCTAATTTTGACGCTTCCGTTCGGCGAAGCTTTTGCCCTCCTTTTTATCACTTTTGGTTCCTTTCACCCAGCTCGGATAACGTACTCTTGGCCGAATGGCTCAGGGTCTGCTTCGTCGAGCATCTGGGCTAGGATAATATACTTCCGTCCGAATGGTACGGGGCCTTCAATTTTAGAGCGCTTGGCCCGACCCATTTACCTCCGGCCGAGCGGCTCGGGGCCTTCGTTCTTTTGTTGGCGATGTCTTATTTGTTCTCTTGATTTTTCGTTTCTGCATTTCAAGTATTCAGTCGAAAAAAAGTACACAAGATGATTTACATAGGCACACCTTTCACCCTGCCCGGTAAGGCTGGAGGTGGTTCGCGCTCCACGGCCTATCTAGCTGCCAACCTTCCTCATCCTCCAGATAATACGCGCCCGAGCGGAGCTTTTCGATGATTCTGAAGGGACCTGCCCATGGAGCTTCAAGCTTGCCGACGTCGCCGACCGGCTTGACTTTCTTCCAGACAAGGTCGCCGACCTGGAATGATCGGGGAATGACGCGCCGGTTATAGTTTTGCTTCATTCGTTGACGGTACGCCATCAGCCGAACGGACGCCTTTGCCCTCTCCTCTTCTACCAAATCCAGCTCCATGTTTCTCCGTTCGGCGTTGTCCTCATCGTAGCTCTGGATCCGGGCGGACTCCACGCCGACTTCAACCGGAATGACGGCCTCGCCACCATATACCAAATGGAACGGTGTGACTCCTGTCCCTTCTTTTGGCGTCGTTCGGATGGCCCACAAGACGCTCGGCACTTCATCCGGCCAACTTCCTCCCAAATGGTCGAGCCGAGCGCGCAGAATACGGAGAATTTCCCGGTTGGCCACTTCAGCTTGACCGTTGCTCTGAGGATAGGCCACGGATGTGAAATGTTGCTCAATGTCGTAGCTCTTGCACCAATCCTCTAACACCTTCCCTGTGAACTGCCGCCCGTTGTCGGACACTAGTCGGCGAGGGATGCCGAACCGACAAATGATGTGTTGCCAGATGAATTTTTTAACCATTTGTTCAGTGATCTTTGCTAGCGGCTCGGCCTCCACCCACTTGGAGAAATAGTCTACCGCCACTAGTAAGAATTTCCTCTGCCCGGCCGCCATCGGAAATGGACCGACAATATCCATTCCGCATTGGTCGAACGGCATGAACGCTGACGCCTTCATTTCTTTGACGGTCGGTGGGAGAAGTTGTGATATTCAGCATGAAAAGCGTTTGGCAACGGCCCGAGCGGCATCCTCTTGTAAGGTTAGCCAAAAGTACTCCCCCCGCATGATCCTTGATGTACTTCTTGGAGGATGTAAGCTGAGTCCTCCAAGCTTACACATTTCAGCAACGGGCGCGAGAAAGCTTTCTTGTAAAGCTGATCTCCGATGAGTGTAAACCGACCGGCTCTTCTTCTAAGGAGCCGGGCTGCATATTCATCGGAGGGTGTGGTGCCCGAACGGATAAATTCTATAATAGGTGTCCTCCAGTCGCTGGGAAACGTGAGGCCTTGCATCCGATCAACATGCGCCACCAGCAGTACTTTTTCAATTGGTTGCTGAATGGCAACTGGTGTTATTGAACTCGCGAGTTTGGCTAACTCGTCTGCTGCCTGGTTCTCCGTTCGGGGGATCTTCTGTATAAGAACCTCTCGGAAAGTGGCTTTGAGTTTTTCAAAGGCCTCAACGTAGAGTTTAAGCCGAACACTGTTAATTTCAAAGGTGCCAGAAAGTTGTTGAGCGGCCAACTGTGAATCCGAATAGAGAGTCACCCGACCGGCACCCACATACCGGGCTGCCTGCAATCCGGCTATGAGGGCCTCATACTCTGCTTCGTTGTTGGTAGCTTTGTAATCCAGCCGGACGGATAGGTGCATCTTCTCTTCTTGAGGTGAGAGCAGCGATATTCCAATCCCACTTCCGAGCCGAGTGGAGGACCCGTCCACATATATTCTCCACATAGCTTCCGGCTCTGGCCTTTGCACTTCGGTCACAAAATCAGCCAAGGATTGGGCTTTGATCGCCGAGCGGGGCTGATATTGGATGTCAAATTCACTTAATTCTGTCGTCCACCTGATGAGCCGTCCGGACGCTTCTGGATTCAACAGTACTCTTCCGAGTGGACTGTTCGTCCGGACAATGATGGTGTGAGCCAAGAAATACGGCGCCGAGCGGCTAGAACCAAAGCAAAGGCCAACTTCTCGAGCCCGGTGTAACGAGATTCAGCATCCTTTAAAATGTGGCTTAGAAAATACACCGGCTGCTCTTCGCCGCTTGCCCTCACAAGTGCTGAGCCTACAGCATGCTCAGTCGATGACAAATAAATATAAAGTGATTCACCCCCGATCGGCTTGGCTAACACTGGCAGAGAATTAAGATACGTCTTCAATTCTCCGAACGCTCGGTCACATTCTTCGTCCCACTGGAACTTAGTAGCCTTGCGCAGGATCTTGAAGAATGGAAGGCTCCGGTCGGCGGTTTTGGAGATGAATCTGGACAAAGCAGTTATCCGACCGGTCAACCTCTCCACTTCTCTTGTATTTCGCCGCTTGCCCTCACAAGTGCTGAGCCTACAGCATGCTCAGTCGATGACAAATAAATATAAAGTGACTCACCCCCGATCGGCTTGGCTAACACTGACAGAGAATTAAGATACGTCTTCAATTCTCCGAACGCTCGGTCACATTCTTCGTCCCACTGGAACTTAGTAGCCTTGCGCAGGATCTTGAAGAATGGAAGGCTCCGGTCGGCGGTTTTGGAGATGAATCTGGACAAAGCAGTTATCCGACCGGTCAACCTCTCCACTTCTCTTGTATTTCTTGGGGGCGGCATGTCTTGCAGAGCTTTCACCTTGCTAGGATTTGCTTCGATTCCTCGTTCGGTCACTATGTACCCCAAGAAACGCCCTCCTTTTGCTCCGAACAAGCACTTCTGGGGATTTAGCTTGACTCCATATTTGCGCAGCGTTCGGAAGGTTTCTTCTATGTCCTTGAAAAGATCGGCCGCTCGGACAGACTTAATGAGAATGTCGTCCACATAGACTTCCAGATTCCGCCCGATCTGCTCCCTGAACACTTTGTTCATCAAGTGTTGATAGGTGGCCCCAGCATTCTTCAGTCCGAACGGCATCACATTGTAACAATACGTGCCGTCGGCAGTCACAAAGCTAACCTTTTCTTGATCTTCACGGGCGAGCGGCACCTGATGATAGCCTTGGTATGCGTCGAGCATGCAAATCAATTCACAACCGGCCGTAGAGTCCACTAGCTGATCTATCCGGGGCAAGGGATAAAAATCTTTGGGGCATGCTTTGTTTAAGTCCCGAAAGTCGATGCAAACTCTCCACTTGCCGCCCGGCTTGGAGACCAATACCACGTTGGCCAGCCAGCTAGGGAACTGCACTTCTCGTATGTGGCCGGCCTCCAGAAGTTTCTCTACTTCCGCCCGGATGATGGCGTTCTGCTCGGCACTGAAATCCCTTTTCCTCTGCTTCACTGGCCGAGCGTCCGGTCGGACATGCAATTCATGCTGCGCCAGGCTTGGCGAAACCCCGGGCAACTCATGTGTCGACCAGACGAAGACATCATGATTTCGTTGGAGGCACTGGATCAGCTCCTCCTTCTGCTCCTTCTCCAGATCAGAGGCGATAAAAGTTGTGGCCTCCGATCGGTTCGGATGGATCTGAACCTCCTCCTTTTCATCATAAATTAAAGCAGGAGGTTTCTCGGTGATGGCATTTACCTCGATTCGAGGCGCCTTCCGAGCAGAGTTGGATTCTGCTCGGACCATCTCGATATAGCATCGCCGAGCTGCTAACTGATCCCCCCGTACTTCTCCCACTTTGTTTTCGACGGGGAACTTCATCTTCTGGTGGAAGGTTGAGACGACGGCTCGGAATTCGCTAAGCGCCGGTCGTCCCAAAATGACGTTGTAGGACGAAGGAGAGTCGACCACCACGAAGTTTATTGTCCTGGTCCTCCTGAGCGGCTCCTCTCCCAGTGAGGTAGCTAGCCGAATTTGTCCGACCGGCTGAACTTCGTTGCCAGTAAACCCGTATAGCGGGGTCGTCATGGGCAGCAGCTCGGCACGATCAATTTGCAGCTGATCGAACGCCTTCTTGAATATGATGTTGACCGAGCTCCCTGTGTCAACAAATAGGCGGTGAATAGTATAATTTGCTATTACCGCTTTAATGAGCAGAGCATCGTCGTGGGGCACTTCTACTCCTTCCAAGTCTCCGGGGCCGAAAGTGATTTCCGGTCCACTTGCCCGCTCTTGACTACAGCCGACTGCGTGGATCTGTAGCTGCCGAACGCCCGCCTTTCTGGCCCGGTTGGAGTCTCCTCCGGTTGGCCCGCCAGCAATGACGTTGATCTCGCCCCGGGAAGTATTGCTCCTGTTTTCCTCTTCCCGAGTGGACGGTCGTGACCGTTCTCTGGACGCCCGGCGATTCTCCTGTCTTGGAGATCGGTGCCGATCGGGTGTCTGTTGATGTCGCCTTTCGGTGCGGGTCCGGTCGGCTTCATGGGTCCTTTGTCTCCTGTCGATGGGAGTCGACAGTCGTTCGGCTTTCCTGGGAACGGGATTGGCCACGAAGGGAAGACTTCGACAATCCCTCGTGTTGTGCGTATCCGTCTGATGGAAGGAGCAGAACATAGGGGTCCACCTCTTCTTTGGCTTGGGCCGAGCGGCAGCCACTTCTTGTACGTGCGACCTGGCGTGGGGGGATCGGATTGCTTCGGCCCTCGGTCCTCTTGGTGGCTGCTGAGCGGCATGCTGTTTCCGCTCGGCCTGAACAGGTGCCCGCTCGGTTGGAGTTTCCTTTTTCCGAGCGGCTTGCGCTTCTTCCACATTTATGTATTCGTTGGCCCGATGCAGCATGTGATCATAATCTCGGGGCGGCTTTCGGATGAGCGACCGGAAGAAGTCCCCATCTACAAGGCCTTGCGTGAAGGCATTCATCATCGTCTCCGATGTGGCCGTTGGGATATCCATCGCCACTTGGTTGAACCGCTGAATGTAAGCTCGAAGCGATTCTCTCGGCTCTTGCTTGATGGCGAACAAGCTGACACTTGTCTTCTGATACCGCCGACTGCTAGCGAAATGGTGGAGGAAGGCCGTTCGGAAGTCCTTGAAGCTAGTGATGGATCCGTCCGGCAGCCTCCGAAACCACCGTTGAGCCGATCCCGAGAGGGTTGTAAGGAAGACGCGGCACTTTACTCCATCTGTATATTGATGGAGTGTAGCTGTGTTATCAAACTTACCCAGATGATCATCCGGGTCTGTTGTTCCATTATACTCGCCGATCGTCGGAGGCACGTAATGCTTGGGTAGGGGGTCTCGTAGAATAGCCTCCGAGAATTGGCGATTGATCCGCTCGGGAGATGTGTCCGCCCGGGGAGCTTTCCCTTTTCTGTCATCCCGCCTTGGCATTTCGTCTGAAAAAGAGCCTCTATCTCTCCGAGCTGGTACGACTTCAGGGGTGCGAAATAAGGCCCGGTGGAATGCGACGGTGGCCTGAGGTGCTTCCGCTCGGCCACCCGATGCAGATGTTGCTTGTTGCTCCGGCCGCTCGGCCGCGGCTTTCTGTTTTTGCTCCACAAGTTTGGCGGCCCTCATCTCGACCAGAGCGTCGAGTTCTTCTGTTGAAAGCGCCACCGTGTGTTGTCGTCCAGCCTCATCCATTGTTCTTGTTCGAATGCAGGAGCGTTCCCACAGACGGCGCCAATTTGATCCTGTCCGAACCAGGAGCCAACGGACACTGGGCACGTAGCGCTCCCTGCTGAATCCTCAAGTGCTCCGGTGAACCTGCCACAAAACCGAGCCGGGAGGGGTGTCCCGGCGACGGCCCTCCGACGCTCAAGTCAGGCGAGGAATAACAAAAAGGGTGGCCTCAAGATGAAGACTTTTTTTCCTACCTCTGGTGAAAGAATGGAGGCCTTATATAGACCCCTCGAAGAAGCCTGGGCGCGCCAATCAAAGTAACCACCTGCATTTGACCATGCCGAAGTATGGGTCTGTCAGAAGGGCCATGCCCAGATATGGATCCGTCAGAAAGACGTCCATGAGGCCATACTGCTACTGTATCAACCTTTCCATGATGTGACGGCAAGATCCTCCATCGTGCGATCTTGTGTACGGCCTAATCATCAGACATGCTTCTGCTGATATCCCATATCCCGAGCCGAGCGCATAGGCCGCTCAGCCACCTTTGTACCCTCGCCCTTATCTGGGCCAAACGGACAACCCGCTCGACCCTTTGGTCCCAGCCGAGCGGACTCCCGCTCGGCCCTTCGATCCTCCTGCCTTGGCGTCGGAAACCCAAGCCCATGGACGGGTTATCTCTAGCTCCGCTCGGACCTACTAAGCCTCTCGGCGCGGCCATTAACCACTTAGTCAGCCCTTCATCGGTCCTCAAGCTGAGACCCTTCAGGAAGTGGGTCCCCCATTCTTACCGCCGGATCATCGGCTAAGGCTTGCGCCTTAATCGCCGATTGAGGCTGTTACTTGATGTCAAATTCGCTTAACTCCATATCCACTTGATTAGTAGATCAGATACTTCATGGTTAAGGAGGACTCATCCTAGACTGTTGTTAGTCAACACAATTATTGGATGCGACAAAAAGTATGAGCGTAACCTCCGAGCGGCGAGGACCAGCCCGTATGTCAGCTTTCTCGAGATAGGTGTAGCGACACTCAACATCTTTCAATATATGACTTAAAAAATACATCGCTTGTTGTTCAATGTCATTATATCACACCAACACTGAGCCAACCGCCCGTTCTATGGACGATAGGTACATCCAGAGTGGCTTGCCAGTGATGGGCTTCGCCAATACAGGTAAAGAAGTTAAATTTGTCTTGAGCTCCTCCAGCGCCTTATTGCACTCGGTGTCCCATTGAAATTTTATCGTTCGGCATAGAACCTTGAAGAAAGGGTGACTCCGATCGGATGACCTAGATATGAATCTTGATAGGGCGGTAATCCGTCTAGTCAACCGTTGAGCTTCCTTCAGGTTGCGTGGAGGAGACATGTCCTGAAGCGCTTTCACTTTGCTTGGATTTGCTTTGATCCTCGCTTGGTCACTATGTAACCGACGAAGCGTCATCGTTGATGGTTGATTGGTGGATTTGTTCCTTCGTCCACCCCTTCTTCTTGAGAGGTTTTCCTTCTTCATCCTCCGGAGGAGTGAAACCTACTTGCACACACCTCCAATTCTCAAGATTAGTCATAAGAAAATATTTCATTCTTACCTTCCAAAACGCGAAGTCGTCGCGATCGTAGAAGGGTGGAATCGTGATGTCCTCTCCGAGCTGATCCATCTCTAGCTTGTGCTCCCTCGGGTGTTAATCCGGCGAAGAGCGACCTCGCTCTGATACCACTTGTTAGGACCGATGATCGCGGCTAGAGAGGGGGGGTGTAAATAGACGCCCCAAATTCTTCGTTTCTTCCTTAAACTCGATGGATGTAACGAGGTTCGGAGATGAAACTCCTACTCCTCGGCGTGTCCGTAAGGTGGACGAAGCCTATCAATCCGTCGGTGGATGAGTCCCCGGAAACCCGGCTAATAATCACTCCTTCTGGGTGGAGAAACCTCGCCACAATGTCTTGCAACAGCAAGATAAACAGGAGTATAAGAATACAGCAAGAAACTAAGTACAATACAAAAATGTAATAACCCTAGCTTGCCTTCTTGTCGACTGGATGAAGCAGCAGCTTCAAACGACGCCTACAACAGCAGGAACCCAGCCGATGAAGCTCACACGAAGCTTCAAGCAGAAGCGAGCTCAGCAAAGCTCAGATCACAGCAGTGAAGAAGAACAGCAGCTCAAGAAGAAAGAAGAAGAAGAAGAAGGAAACAGTAGCTCTTCAACCCCTTTTATAACCTGCGAAGAAGACACAACAGAAACTAGCCGTTGCTACGCAACGGCTAGGATGTGGACCGATCAGGCTTCATCCTGATCGGTCCACAAGGGTCCTGATCGGTCACAAGACCGATCAGGCCCTTCCCTGATCGGTCATGGTGACCGATCAAGTCCTTCCCTGATCGGTCCCATGACCGATCAGGGCCTTTCCCTCCTTCTGATCGTCTCCTTCTGATCGTCTCCTGATCGATCACTGATCGATCTTCAGTCCGATCAGATAACACACAGAAGCTCACTGTGTGGTTATTGATCGGTCACCAGACCGATCCAGATACCCAGTGTATCACTGGATCGATCCACTGATCGATCCAGAGCTTGGTTTTCGCCCAAACCAAGTCCCAAACCTTCCAAACCAACATCCGGTCAACCTTGACCTGTTGGTACATCATGCTTAGCATCCGGTCACTCCCTTGACCTGCTAAGACTCCCCACCAAGTGTCCGGTCAATCCCTTTGACCCACTTGGACTTTTCTCTTCGTGTCAAGTATCCGATCACTCCCTTGACCTACTTGACCTTCTCAACACCAGATGTCCGATCACCCTTGATCCATCCGGATTTTCCTGCGGCTTCACTCACGGGACTTTCACCTAGCTTCACTCACTAGGGTTTTCACCGCTTCACTCAGGGTTTCCAATCGCCCGGCTTCACTCACGGGACTTTCCAACCGCCTAGCTTCACTCACTGGGACTTTCCCACTGCTTCACTCACCAGGACTTTCACCTAGCTTCACTCACTAGGGTTTTCACAACTGCCTGGCTTCACTCACCAGGACTTTCCCACTTCCGGTCCAAAGAACGAGCTACCGAGCCCTCTCTGACCACAGTTCGGAGAACGAGCTACCGAGCCCTCTCCGACTTCCACTTGCCAAGTTCCCATACTTGGACTTCTCCGTGCCAAGTCTCCATACTTGGACTTTCTCCCGTGCCAAGCTCCCCGCTTGGACTTTTCCCGTGCCAAACCCCCTGCTTGGACTTTTCCGAGTCAGGTCAACTCACCTTGGGTCAACCAGGTCAACTTTGACCAAAGGTTGCACCCACAATCTCCCATCAAAATACAACTCTTTTGTTCTTGTCAAACATCAAAATACAACTCGAGTCAGGTCAACTCGAGTCGGGTCAACCATGTCAACCTTGACCTAAGGTTGCACCAACATTCTCTTCACGCCGCCCACCGCCCACCTGATTGGCTATGATGGTGTCGCTCAGGAGATGGTGACCAGTGGTATGCTCTTGGTGAGGCCTCTTGATGGGGCTTCGACTTGAGACTGTAGTAGTTCCTGGTGTTGTGTGTCGCCACCCGATGATATGAGCAGGAGAGTTGCGTCCATTGTTGTCTTTCGGTGAATCTCGCTCACTTGACTTCCACGTGTTGGAATGCATGCGTATGAGACTCTTGTTGCTGTTGAGTTGCTCCCGCTCAGGGCCCCTTTGGTGGTAGGTTTGATGGGTCGTTCGGCGCTCCGAGACCATTGCTGGCTCAGGGATCAGTTCATTCCTTCGAGCCACTTGGGCCTCTTCAACATTGATGTACTTAGTAGCCGCCCGAGCAAGTGATCGAATTCTTGAAGAGGCTTCCAGATAAGCGACCGAAAGAACTCACCCTCTAAAAGCCCTTGTGATAATGAACTTACAAGGATCTCCGGAGTGACTGATGGGACTTCCATAGCCACTTGGTTAAATCTATTAATGTAGGTCTGCAATGCTTCCTTAGGTCCTTGCTTGACCGTGAACAAGTTGACATTCGTCTTTTGGAGATGATGACTGCTCGTGAAGTGTTATAGGAACGTCGAGCGAAAGTCTTTGAAACTACAGATCGACCTGATCGACTGCCGCATGAACCACCTCTGTGTTGATCCGGATAACATGGTGAGGAAGACCCAACATTTTACTCCGTCGGTGTACTGATGGAGCATGGCCATGTTGTCGAATTTTGATGATATGATGATTGAGGTCGGTCGCCCTCGTGTATTCTCCGATTATTAGCGACATGTAATGTCGCGGCAGCTGGTCGTCCAGGATCTCCTGAAAGAACTGCCTGTTTATCCATTCGGGAGAATCGTCGAGCCTCGGTACTTTACCCTATCGCTCATCCCGAGCGGGTGCTTCCTCCGATGAGGATCCTTGGGCCTTATCCACTCGGCCTTGCTCCTTTGAAGGGGTGCAGAACAACACTTGGTGGTAGGAGATCGACGCATTCAGTGCCTCTTCAAATGTACCGGTCAACTTGTTGTTCTTCCAACGAGCGGCGGCATTTTCCACTTGGCCTCTATGATCGACTTGTTGACTTTAGCGATGTCGTGGGTTTATTTGTTTGGCGATCAACTATTGTCTACTGCTGCTCCAACATTTTAGTCGCCCGTGCTTGTATCAGCATGTCCAACTTCTCTTGAGTCAAGTTATGGTGGTGAGTTGTCCAGCGTCCTCCATCTTAATTTGTGTTTTAGATTCAGGTAAGATTCTCATAGACGGAGCCAAATATGATTCTATCTAGAAACGACAAAGATGGCAAGCTGGGAAAGTGGCTTCGAAGTTGACGCGGTCAAGAATCCACGTAGCCCTGCAATACAAAAGCGTTAGTGCCGAGCCAAGAAAGAGTTCTCAGTATTGACCCTTCGACGCTCAAATTAGTCTTCAACGATCTCAAAAATAGAGAGTTATAGCTAAAGAGGGTAGAAGACGAAGTTACGCATACCTCTTCCTGTAGATGAGAACTCTCTTTTATAGAATCCCTGTAGTATTTATGCATGCATCCCAAAGTGTTAACACGTTTTCCTAGGTGTCCTGAGAAAAGATAGGTCAAAAAATGTCTCTGACATCATTCCTTGAGTAACCATGCAGTTCTCTGATGTGACAATCTAGAAGTTTATAAAGTACGATTGTCAGCTGAACATGTCTTGCTATCAGTGGCACAAACTTCTAAAAAGATATGATAAGATATATTTTATGGGGGCATGCACAGTAGCTCGGATTCTGCTCAGGTGGGCTGCCTCCGCTCGGTAATGTCCTTAAGATCTGTCGGCTAGTCTCTTTCCTTTCTTTTTAACCATCGTCAATTATCCCCCTCTGAACGAACACGAAGCCCAATCGCCGGGACTACCTATTGCTTAACTCTTTTTATTGTCGGAGGGTCATTTTACCCTACCAAAAAGAGCCCGACTTACTTATCTCCTAAATTAGTATCATCTGTTCGACTATACCCAGTCCGCCTTATCATACCCAGTCCACTGAACCGATTTAGATACGCTATTTAACTTTATCTTTTACATAAACTGATATTTTTCCTTCGATCGAGTTATTTTTTATGAGACCCTTCATCATTATCAAATCATTATCAAATGATAATTTTACAAATAACTAAAAGGAATTTTTAATAGTAGCATCTGTTTTTTCACATCAATTATTTTGTCAACCTTTATTTAGTAAAGTGTAATATCTAGTTATCAATATTCTTTCATGTTTGACAAATCATCAGAATACATTTTCAATGTGCAATAAATATGACTTTCTCTTAGATGGACTCACTATTTATCTGATTTTCAAAAAAAAAAAAATCTAACTCTATCGAATAAAATAAAATAATCAATCCGACTGATCAGATCGAATTTGGAATAATCGATTTCACTTCATAAAAATTAAAAAAATATTTATGATGAATAATTTAAAAATTCAATATTATTTAATTACAAGGTTCAAATGAAAAAAAATTCTTATAGATATATCATAATTGAAAATTAAATCATGAATATCTGAGAAAATAATTAATTAGACTAGACAATGTTAAATTTAAGATGATCAATCTAATCTTATAAAAATTTTTTATTAATTATCAAAATAAATCGAAAAATATTTACAACGGCCTAAACCCTCCGTATATCAAAGCAGACAGGAAGGATTCTCGCCTTAATCAAAAGTTCATGATGGAAACAATGCCCAAATAGCCATAACGTCAGTCTATAAATAGATAATTCCTGTTTCATATGTAGTGAATTTCTAATCATCCCCGTAGGACATCTAAACAAATATGTACTTCCGTGTCTCAATTGCTTACCTATAAAAAGTGTACCATCTGTCTTCTAACTAGCCTGTTTTTCTGCATCTCTACTAATATCCAAAATGTAACTGCATGTAACAATTGAATATATAGCTTTCACGCTGCCCGCATGCACTAAGCTTCCTTTAAACTAGGATGCCTAAAAAAGTTGTAGGCACGGCTTCTTTAACTTTTGTATATCAGTTTCGAGTAATTTATGAAAAAAAAAAAAGGAATTAGAAATACAATTAAATATGTTTAGTCGACACATATTTTAGAAAGTAAAGTAGTAAAAAAATATCTACCTATAGGTCATTTGAAATGTTTATGAAAGAAAGAATTATAAAAGGAGCATTTATTTAATCATGAAAATACTATAAGTTTGGAAAAAATAATGAGTAATTTAAAAGAGCACCTCTTAGTATCATTTTTATTAACAATTAAGAATACCTCAAATTTAAAAAATATTAAAACAATATTTCATCCTATTTTTCATCTTAAAAATATCTTTATTCAACATTATTAGAACTAAAATTAACTGTGTAACAATTTTATTTAAAACTATCGCAACATAAAACAATTTGATTAAAATTATTTGTAGTAGTTTTAATCAAGATTATCTAGCAGTGCAGTAGAGATTTTTTATATTTTTTTAATAAAAAAATTATTGTGAAAAAATATACTCTTTAATTAATAATTTCCGCAACCTGTGCGAATATTAATGTTATAGTAGTAAATTCATAATTAAAAGATATATTTTTTTAATTAGTTTACTTATAAATCGTAAATTTTTTTAATTGCAATAAATGAAATCACTTTAAAAATATAACTATATATATATAATTTAAAAAATTATTTTAAAATATAACTTTAAAATTCTAAAAAATATTTTAATTAATTATTTAAATTTAATTTTTTTTTAAAAAAAACCTATATATATATATATATATATATATATATATATATATATATATATATATATACATGTGCATGCGGACTCGTCCGCGACATAATTTGATTTCTTTTTATATTTTTATATTTTTTTTACCATCCTCGTTCTCCTCTCTCTCGTCGTCGTGTGTCGATCGTGCCAACCTCGCCTACTCGCCTCTGGCCGGTCGACCAGCTGGCGTCACCCCGCCTCCTCGCCTCCGGCGGCCCACCACCCGCCGGTCGCGACCCACAGAAGGAAGCCTGGAATTCTCTGTTGTGTTTCTTCGTTCTCGCCAAAGCTGCTCGTTGTGCTCACCGTGCCTCCTCGCTCGACCGCCGGCCATCTGCCCACCGTCGGCGGCCTCCGGCCGCCTGGACCCACCCACACTATAGGCCAGGAGGTGAACCCGTCGGGGATCACGGCATGGATTCCGGCAGCTGCCGCCTACCCACCATCGAGCTGAGAGGAAGTCTCGGCGGCGAGGGGATCTAGTTGCGCTGGATTTCGGCCACGATTGTGCCGGAATCCTGTTGCTATCTCGCCAGAGTCTGGCGCGATCGCGTCCAGTCATGATAGCGTCTGGAATCCAGCCGCGATCGCACCAGATTGGGACGCGGCGAGAGAGAGATGCAGGCGCGCGAGGAGGATCGCGAGGCTTCGGCCGGGATGAGAAGAAATGAAAATAAGGAAAAATAGGATGACGCAATAAGAAATAATGAGAAAGAGTTTGTCCGTATGATTCCGTAGATAAAGGTCCGTAGGATAACAATTCTATATATATAATTTCCATTTATTTGCATTAAATTTTTTCATTTTGACAAAAGAAAAAATAATAATCATAATGCAGGTGATTTATTGGCAAAAAAACATTTAAAATTCATGTGTGAATAATCTAGATGTAACTTAATTGTTAAAAATCTAAATCTTAGTTGTTTAAAATTAATATGGCATGACAGTCTCAGATTGGAAAGCCATCAAACCATTTAACTACCTTCTTCAACCAATGCAACCCTAAAGGCAATGCATTTCGTGTACGTATCTTCTGTTTCCATCCATAAAAAATTGCAAAATTCTTGCAAGTTTTGACGTATATGTATTTATATACGGTTGTCTTCTCCTTCGATAATCTTCTCAATTCTCCTTCCTTTCACTTAGCAGCGCAGGAAGAAGACGCGGCAAGAGTGATGAAGAAGACAGCATGGAGCTCCTGTCGGAAATCTATCTCCTCGTGCTTTGCTCCCCACTAATGATCATCCGTGGTCAAGGTTTCGAGCTTTCGGACGGTTCATATCTCGACACAGAAGCCACAATTTCTGCCTCAGTCAATCCTCTTCTTGTTGATCTGACGCTCATTCCTTCTGCTGCTGCCCGAGGAGCAAGTAATCCGTCTACCAAAGTAATTAAACATGACTTTTCTTAATGGCTACGGCTACGCACTTGATTCCTTCACCATACCGAATTTTTCGGTATACCAAAAATTTTGATATATACCGTATTTTTCAATATGATTTTTCGGTATTTTGATATTTTGATATTTTTTTTTTCAACCCTACTGCCTCTAATCCCATAGGACAACAATTAGGGGGCACCTAAAAAATATATAGGTCTGTGTCTCCAAAAAGTACAACTCTCTTCCAGAGAGTCCTATCTATCAATCCTTAATGTAACTATATGTTTCGATTGAATATACAGCTTCCACACTACCATGTGCACTAAGCCTCCTTAAAACTATGATGCCTAAAAAAAGTTGTAGGCACGGCTTCTTGAACTTTTGTATATGAGTTTGGAGTAATTTATGAAAAAAAAAATAGGAATTAGAAATACAATTAAATATGGTTAGTCGACACATATTTTAGAAAGTAATGTAGTAAAAAAAATATCTACAAGCATATAGACTTCAATCCCTACTTAAAATACCATAAATTCATCCAAAAAACAAAAGCTAAAACTTAGCAGAAAATCGGACAAGAACTTGTGCAAGCACAACTCTTAGAATAGAGCTCGGTGATCAAATTTCTTCAGATTCAATGAAAGGAAAAATTATTAGGGTTGGAGAAGAAGTTTCTAAGTTGTTGTGCATCTTCTCCAGCGACTACGTGCGGTGGTCGACTGCGGAAGGAGAATAATCACGACGTGAGTGTCGGCTGTGCAAGGAGAGAATCGTGACGTGACGTGAGCGTCGACTGTACAAGGAGAAGAATCGCGACGTGAGCGTCGGCTGCACAAGGAGAGAATCACGAGTCGCGACGTGTGAGTCAGCTGCGCAAGGAGAGAACGTGGTTTGTGGAAGAATTTAACCGTTTAAGGTTTGGTTTAGGCTTTAGGGGAATCTAAATTAATCATTTAATATATGATTACTCGGTATTTCGGTATACCGAAATATTTTAAATCGTTATCGTTACCGTTACCGACAAATTCGGTACGGTATGATACTGTACCGAATTTTTCGATATATCGAAAATTTTGATATATATGATTATTTTTCGATACGATTTTTTGATATTTTGATATTTCAATTTTTTTTTTCAGCTCTACTGCTTCTAATATCATAAGACAACAATTAGGGGCACCTAAAGAATATATAGATCTATGTCTCCATTACTTATTTATAAAAAGTACAATCTCTCTTCCAGAGAGTCCTATCTATCAATTCTTAATGTAACTATATGTTTCGATTGAATATATAGCTTCCACGTCATGTGCACTAAGCCTTCTTAAAACTATGATGTCTAAAAAAAGTTGTATAGGTACGACTTCTTGAACTTTTGTATATGAGTTTGGAGTAATTTATGAAAAAAAAAAATAGAAATTAGAAATACAATTAAATATGTTTGTGGACACGTATTTTAGAAAGTAATGTAGTAAAAAAAATATCTACCTATATTCCATTTGAAATGTTTATGAAAGAAAGAATTATAAAAGGAGCATTTATTTAATCATGAAAATATTATCATTTTGGAAAAAATAATGAGTAATTTAAAAGAGCACCTCTTAGTGTCATTTTTATTAACAATTAAGAATACCTCAAATTTAAAAAATATTAAAACAATATTTCATCCTATTTTTCATCTTAAAATATCTTTATTCAACATTATTAGAACTAAAACTATGTGTAATAATTTTATTTAAAACTATCACAACATAAAACAATTTGATTTAAAAGTATTTGTAGTAGTTTTAGTCAAGATTATTATACATTATCATAATTTTAAGTAATAAAATGAATTTGATCCAGTCAAAAGTAATTTTGACCAAGTTAAAAAATATATATTTTGATATGATTGTGCTTTATCTTACTATCTAGAGTAATTTTATTTTATATTATAGTAGTTTTGGTAAAACTATGATAATAATATTAAAACAAAGATATTTTTAGATAAAAAAAATGGAAAAAATCTTTCGGCCGCTAACAGTGCAGTAGAGATTTTTTTAATAAAAAAATATTTTGGAAAAATATACTCTTTAATAATTTCCGAAACCTGTGTGCCCTTATATTAATTAGGGATGTCAATTCAGATGGATCGAATCGGATTGGGTCAGGTTGATTTTTTTTTAACCCAACCCCAATCCGACCCGAATCCAAGTTCAACCCAAAACACCTAAATCTGAATCCGAACCCGACCCATATAACCCGAAAATCCGATTTAAAACGATTTTTTTGGACTATTTTCCCTATAATTCTTCACTTTTATCTCAATACTCCATCATTATCATACAAACATGATATTAATATACATAAAAGCATCTAAATTTGTAAAATAAAATTTGATTTAACTTCAAAAAACTCACAAAACCCTATATTTAAATCAACCCGGGTCAACCTGAACCCGACCCGACCCAACCCGAAAATTTTTAACTCTCCAACCCTCCAACTCGAACCCGAAAATGCCCAATCCGAACCTGATTTTTTTCGGGTTGATTCGGATTGGGTCGTCGGGTCGGATTCATTTTTGATATCCCTATATTAATGTTATAGACTTTTAGTAAACTCATAACTAAAAGATATATTTTTTAATTAGTTAACTTATTGATAGTAAATATTTTTTAATTGCAATAAATGAAATCACTATATAGGTTATTTCCATTTAATTGCAAAAATATAACTATATATATATATATTATTTCCATTTATTTGCATTAAATGTTTTCATTTTGACAAAAGAAAAAATAATAATCATAATGCAGGTGATTTATTGGCAAAAAAACATTTAAAATTCACATTTGAATAATCTAGATGTAATTTAAAGCTTTTGCATAAATCTTAATTGTTTAAAATCTAAATCTTTTCCTTGTAATCCTTCTTATGGCATGACAGTCTCAGATTGTAAAGCCATCAAACCATTTAACTACCTTCTTCAACCAATGCAACCCTAAAGGCAATGCATTTCGTGTACGTATCTTCTGTTTCCATCCATAAAATATTGCAAAATTCTTGCAAGTTTTGACGTATATATACGGTTGTCTTCTCCTTGGATCATCTTCTCAATTCCCCTTCCTTTCACTTAGCAGGAAGAAGAGGCAGAAGACAGCATGGAGCTCTTGCCGGCGATCTATCTCCTCGTGCTTTGCTCTCCATTAATGATCATCCGTGGTCGAGGTTACGAGCTTTTGGACGGTTCATATCTCGACACAAAAGAAGTCATTTCTGCCTCAGGCAATCCTCTTCTTGTTGACCTGACGCTCATTCCTTCTGCTGCTGCCCGAGGAGCAGGTAATCCATCTACCAAAGTAATTAAACATGACTTTTCTTAATGGCTACGCACTTGATTCCTTCACCATCTCATAGTTTACAGTAATTGCCAAACGAGTTAGTAAGCATGCCTGTCACCATCTAGTTTTGTACTTTCATTTGCAGTGTGTTTGGATGGAACTGTTCCTGGATACCATTTCGATCCGGGATTTGGATCAGGTGCCAACAATTGGCTTGTGGACTTGGAGGTGAGATGGCTACTCTTAAGAAAAAGATGAACAAAATCTGTCAGTCTATCCGTAAATTAATTGATTGCAGGGTGGAGCTTGGTGCAACAACGTCCGGACTTGTGTCTATCGCAAGAAGACTAATCGCGGTTCCTCAAACTACATGGAGAAGCAAATTGAGTTTTCTGCCAAATTGAGCAATAAAGTCGAAGAAAATCCTGGTGATTTCTGATTTTATATATATATATCTTAAAAAATGTTTCTCTAGAATACTGTAAACTAATGGCGTCGTTCTTCGATTGATCAACAGACTTCTACAACTGGAACAGAGTTCGCGTCCGCTACTGCGACAGTGGATCCTTTGCTGGAGAGGGCTACGATGAGGTCAGCCGGATTACAACTAGTCACTTGAGACATTGTCATAAACTGGAGAATTAGTGTTGTAACAATTACAGGCGAATGGCCTTTACTTTCGAGGCCAAAGGATCTGGACAGTCGTTATGGAGGAGCTCATGTCCAAAGGAATGCGTTCTGCTGAGAAGGTTCCTCCTCAACTCTGTTTCTGTACGTAGTTTCTATATATTTACTAACTTAACTTGTAACCAATAGGCACTTCTTAGTGGCTGTTCAGCTGGAGGTTTATCGAGTCTATTACATTGCGATCAGTTCCGAGCACTTTTCCCATCTAGCACGGTGGTCAAGTGCTTTTCTGACGCTGGGTTCTTCCTTGACGCGTAAGTCAAATTCATGCACTAGATTAAAAAGTGTCTTCTTAATGGTGCGTTGAGTAACTCATGCATAACTGTCTTCTACTTGGGAATTCAGTGTCGATGTATCTGGTGGTCGTTCACTAAGATCTGTGTTCCAAGGAGTGGTGTCTATTCAGGTAAATTAGTAAGAATTAAGGTTAATTCTGAGGGAAGTTCTTAATGAACTTATTCTTGTTCTGTCGACGCAAAGGGGGTGACCAAGAACTTGCCTGCTTCCTGTACATCGAGAATGGAAGCCTCTTTGGTACGCTTGTTTTCTCGCAGCTTATATATTGTGTGTTTATTCGATATCTTTTTTGTTAAGTTTTTGTGCTCTTGCAGTGCTTCTTTCCACAGAACATTGTGGATGGCATCAAGACTCCAACTTTCATTCTGAATGCAGCATACGACGTGTGGCAGGTGAATGAATATGCTAATTTTGAAATGTTTTAGGTAGTTAAATCCATTTGATCAAGCCTGAATGCTGATTGTTACTTAGCTTCAAGAAAGCTTAGCTCCCAAGAATGCAGACCCACAAGGTTACTGGAAAGACTGTAAGTTCAACCATTCCAAGTGCAATGCAAGCCAAATCCAGTTCTTGCAAGGTATTCGATTGGATGAATCTTGAATGCGAAATTTTCACAAATAATAAATAATAAACAAAATGAAGCTTATGGTGCATATAGGATTCAGGGATGAAATGATTAATGACCTGCAAGGATTCTCTGCAATAAAACAGAGTGGATTGTTCATAAATTCATGTTTCGACCACTGTCAATCAGAGAGACAGGAAAGGTGGCTTGGAGACAATTCACCTGCTATTGGAAACAAGGTGAGTGATTCATACAAGTTTGTATTTGCTTGTATTTCAGAGAGTAAGAAAAATAATCAAACAATTGATGATTGTGGGAACTGAAATTCCTCTGTTTGCCTGTAGGGAATTGCAAAATCGGTCGGCGACTGGTACTTTGAACGATCAGAAGTGAAGGCCATAGATTGCCCATACCCTTGTGATAACACTTGCCATCATCTGTTTTAACTGGAGATCACAGCTACAAGATTGTGTTGGGAAATTGGTTTATGTAATCAATAAAATAAATAGAAACATGAATGGCTATTTTACAAGTAGACAATCATAAATTATTTTTTTAGTGAGTGAGAAAATAATATTTAAGATTACTTAGCAATGGATGATTATCTTGAGTTTTTTTTTTTTTTTAGTTTTAGATCTCTGAAAGTTTAAATTTTAAAATTTGGAGGGTTTTTATTTCAAATTTAGGAGACACGAATGTTAATAAAC
The DNA here is from genome assembly GCF_018446385.1 of Zingiber officinale. Taxonomy (NCBI): domain Eukaryota; kingdom Viridiplantae; phylum Streptophyta; class Magnoliopsida; order Zingiberales; family Zingiberaceae; genus Zingiber; species Zingiber officinale. The sequence continues at coordinate 113,738,915 of NC_055996.1, forward strand.
CATCAATACTTAGAATACATTTGGTTCAAGTTATCATGTATAATTTTAGTTATGTGATTATCAGTAATCACATAATCAAGATTATGAGGAATAAAACATAACCAAATGTTATTTGGTTTAATCTAAGTAATGCAACAACAGGTTTTAACGAATAACTTACTTTAATATTTTATTATATTACCCTTAGTTATAAAATCAACTATAATAATAATAATAATAATATATTATTATTATTATTGATCCTGCCCTGAAGCTGAATAGATGGCCATCGGGGAACAACGTTGAAGTGACTCTTCGTCTACACTGATGCTCCCTCGCTCCTGCAACCACAAGTCATTAGTGTCAAGCCGGGAGGGGGTTCCCGGCGACGGCCCTCCGATGCTCAAGTCACACACTGGCAAGTGAAGAGAATAGAGGAAACAAAGAAGTGAATGGTGGTACCAAAAGACGTATGCGCGTACCTCCGCGGATGGCTGCTTCCCTCCTTATATAGAGCTTTGATGGGCTGACTATACGCTTCCCGGGCGAATGCGCATCCCCAAACTTTCCCCAAAAGCTAACATCGAGAAAGGATCCCTGACATCTTACCATAACGGGACGAACGCATCTCTGCTAAGGCGGCGAAATCTTCTTCCGTACGATTTTCTATCCATCCGCGCCGTCAGCCGACAACATCGACTCCCAAAAGGATGTTGGCACGTATCCTCCATCTTAGTTGTCGATTGTTAGTTTGATTGGACTTCCCTTGATCGATGCGGCTGGCCAACTCTTTGACCTCTTACGAGTATATCTAGACCGATCGGCGTGAGTGCCCTTGGTCTCGAGGCATTGCAGGCTCAGCCAACCCTCTTCTTCTTCTGACCGATCGGGTTGTAGGCTTGGCCCACCTCCTCTGAACTCTTCCGACCGATCGGGTTGTGGGGAATTCGGCTCGGCTAGTCTCTTAGCTGACTACCTCTTGACTATAACGACCACCCAAGCATTAAACTTCCTTGGAGGTGGGCCCTCGTGGGTTATCACTGGATCAATTATTATTATTATTTAAACTATAAGTTTTTTTTACTTTTTCTTTTTTATGTTTTTCTTTATTTTTATATATATTTTTTATTTTATTTGTTTTTTTTATATTTTATATTTTTTTAAATTTTTTTTACTTTTTAAATTTCTAATTTTTTAAGTTTTTTTTCTTTTTTTATTTTTATTTTTATTTTTTAAATTTTTATGTTTTTTGTATTTTTTTTTTATTTTTTTATGGGTTTTTAACGTTTTTATTATTATTTTTTAATTTGTTTACGTTTTTTTTTTTTTTATGTTTTTTCAATTTTTCAATGTTTTTTTTATTTTTTTAAAGTTTTTTCTAATTTTTTTTTTTTTTTAAATTTTTTATTTTTTTAAAAAAATTTATGTTTTTAAAATTTTTAAATTTTATTTTTAAAATTTTTCATTTTTTCCCTTTACGTTTTTCTTTTTTGTCACATTTTTTTCTTATCCGAGGGTATTTTGGGTAAAATAAATTTGTTAACCCCGGAATCAAGAAAAACCTTAGTTTTTTGATTACTGGTTGCATGCTCCTTTTGCTGACTTATTGGGCATGGAACATTATTCGAGAATATCGATTACCTAAATTAAATAGTATTTTTGTTGATAATTTTAAATAAATAATTAAGATTATAAAAAATAATCCAAATTAAACTCACCGTATTAATATCTAGAGATAATAATTTAACAGCTGACGAGATTAAATGGATGATAATGCTGAGGATACTAAAAAGAATACATTTATTATCAGAAACGAGTGTCTTGATGCTACATCGTCATATTTATTTAAACCGTCGATTTATCAACAACTGGCCGAACCTAAGCCGTTGAATCAACACCGACAATGTTCAACAATAGATTACCCTTGTGACATTCCCAAGAAACTTTGTCAATGTTGTAATAGATAATAGATTTAAACTATAAAGGGCGGCGATGGTGTCAGGTGTCGTCCATAACTGCAACGTGTGTTTGGGTGTTTACCCCCTAGTTAGAAATTATTCTAGAAATATGGATCCAAAGATGGAATGTCACCGGGTGTTTGGTCTAGTGGTATGATTCTCGCTTCGGGTGCGAGAGGTCGCGAGTTCGATTCTCGCAACACCCCATTTTTTTAAAAATTATTTTTTAATAAAAGAACATATTAAAAATTAAAAGTTTAAAGAAAAAAATGATCGCTCCTTATTCAATAACTTCACTTTTGAACGAATTTGCGAGAGACCGGCGCAAATCAATGGACATCCACTCAGTTAGTTCTCCACGAATCGACCTACGCCCACAAGATCGCCACCATATTAAAATAGACCGCGCAACGCCTCTTCCCCAACGCACCTTCCTCTGTTTCCTGTTCAGGTTTACTCGATCGACCTTCCATTAATGGCAAAAAATTGACAGGTACCTCCGTACCTTTAGCTTTTCATTCCAACCACAGACGCACGCATCCATCTTTTTCTAGCCATTAGCGAGTCTTCGCGCGCGTATAAAGCTCTCTTTCTCCTTCAGAACCACAGGGCTGAAAGGACAAACAAGCCTCTGCGAGGTTGAGTACGCTACTCATACAGAGGGCGAGGATCTCCTCGCCCTTCAGCTATTTATATATATATATAGAGAGAGAGAGATCGATATGGAGAAGGATGGCGACAATGTTATGGTGGTGGTTGCTGCTGCCGCCGCCACTACCATCTCTCCGGCGAAATCTGAATTAGGGAAGAAGAATAAGAAGAAGGCGAAGAAGAAGTTTAGCATCATCCGCGCCACCTTCATCGCCGTCCGTCGTTTCTTCTCCAAGAACAAGCCCCGCATCGGCAAGGAGATTGCCATCCTGAAACCCAGCAACGGCGGCGACGGCGTGCTGAAGGGCCTCGGCTTCGTCGGGACGGTTCGCCCTCTGTGTCTCCAGGGTGATCATCGCAGCCAGAGTTTGCCGCCTCTTCTGCCCCCGCCGCCGCCCTCCGGGCACGAGGCGTTCCACGACGTGTGCTCCCCGCCGCACGCCGCTTCCCCCTCCAACGAAGATTGTATCAGCCGCTACGCGTCTGCGGAGGACCTGCACGCGCTTGACGATCCAGCGGTGGAGGAGGGAAGCGGCGGCGGAGGCGATGGGGCTCCGAAAGTGGTCGACGAGTGGGCTGAGGAGTTCATCGCCAAGTTCTACCACCAGATGTGTCTTCAGCGTCAGAATTCCGTGGATGATCGCGAAGAGGCCCAGGAAGACAAGACCATCTGATCATGATCGTTGTTCTATGCGTGCGCTGAATCAAAGAACGATCGAGAGCATAAATTGTTGAATGTGTCCCAATCTCTGATCCTCAACTTGAAATCAAAGAAGAACTTTCATTAACGTATGCATTCTTTAATTTGTTGTGCAGTGGTTAATTAAATCAAGAGAACGTATGCATTCTTTAATAATAAAAAAAGAAATTTATTTATTTATCGTAACTTAAACCTTCTTTACTACACGGAGTAATTAAGCTAGAGAATCACTATATGAAAACTGATTATATCTACAGAATTAGCGACGAATGAACATTATTTGCATCACTAATTCTGTCTCTAAATCATTCACGTAAATTAATTCCGTCTCTAAATTAGTGATAGAAATAAATATCAGATGCTAAATTAGTGATGAAATTAAATTTTCATCACTAATTTAACAACGAATATTTAATTTTTTCCTCTAATTTAGTAACAAAAATAATTATTCGTCGTTAGAATAATGACAGAATTAAATATTCATTGCTAAATAATAACGAAAATTTAATTCTGTCACCATTTAGGATCATATTAGGGTTTCTCGATTTTTTTATCTCCTGTCGCTCTGTCTATCCTCTTCTTCCAACCAATCCCTGATCTCTAGTGTCCAGTATGATCTCCTCTTCAGCACAATTCTTTCTCTAGCATGTAGATAAACCTTTCCCCTCTCCTCTCCGGTGCTGTTCTCTCAAGGCCGGTCATGACCTCGCCCTATGCTCATGATGATGGCCGCATGCTCAGCCATGACCTCTCACCCTTGGCCGATTGCAAGCTTTGCCCTAGCATGGGTGACTGAGAAGTTATGGGAGGTCGAGCAGTCATAGATGGCCAGGCGGCCCAATGGACGGGTGACCCAATAGTCGTGGGTGTTTACTATGTAACTTCTCTTTAAAGTGAAGAAGAAGCTACCTTTAATTTCAGACTATAAGGAAAGAAATTACTTGTTTATTTGAATTTAATGACAAACAATCCTAGTGTTCAGAAACAATCTAATTTGGTCCCTTTGAATAGGTCAAGTGGTTAGAGCATGGGGTGTTATCATCATAAGGTCTGAGGTTCGAATCTCGATAAAGTCGAGATAAATGCCTCCCTTGTTGGGATTTTCGGACCGCGAAAACCGCTTTTCGCGTCGCGGAAACCCTGAATCTCCCTAGCCAACGGATCCGTGCGAAGAATAAAATTTTTCGAAAAACTACGAGTACGAGTTTACCTAGATCTACACTTAGATCTACAAGGGAAAAAGGTTATACCTTTGAAGCGAAGCCCTTCGCGATCCCGCTCGTCCAAATGGTGCCGGATCTCGAAGTTGTCAACGTAGACAACTCTCTATATGTATCCACACAAACAACTCAATGGAGAGAGAGCCTTAGAGTGTGCTAGCACTCCAAAGGATCTCGGCAATGGTAGAGGAGGAGAGGGAGAGAGAGAGCTTGAGGAAGAGGATGAAGTGAATGTGCCTTGAATGAAAAATTCATTCCATCCCCTCACAATAGTGGCCGGCCACTTTCAAAAAAGTGTAACCCCCATTTCCACATTAAGTGCAATTAATGTGGAGCCATTAAAGTGAAGAATTATAACCTCCATGAGGTGGCATCTCACTTAAGTAACCATGATGATGTGGAGCATCATCATTGGTCCACATCTTGCCAACTCACTAATGATGTGGCAAAAAGTCAAGTCAAACTTGACTTTTCCTCTTCCTCTCAAGTCAAGTCAAACTTGACTTAATCTCTCTCATGGTTGATCTAATCCAACCATTTAATTCAAGCTAATTTAATATAATGAATCTAATTCATTTAATTAAATTGATTCAATGAGTCATAATCTAAATTAGACTCATTGAACACATGAATCAACTTGAGTCAAATTCAATTAGCCCAATTAGAATTACTCTTAATCCAATTTGATTCATCAAATGAATCTAATCCTCTTGGTTCATCATATGAACCTAATCTCCATCTAATTATCCTTAATGTGTGACCCTATAGGTTCTTGTAACGTTGGCAATGCCCTAAACCCATTTAGGAGCATAAGTAATGTCATTACTACCCAAGTTACAAGAATGTTGAGATCCAACATCACCTTGTGACTACTAATTGTGACTTCTCACAAAATATGACAAGTGTCCTTCTATCCTAGACATCTAGATTGATCAATGTGAGGCATAGACCGTGTAATCCTCTGATCAATCTAAATCCTGAACTCCAAGTAGACTCACTAAATCAAATGAGCTAAATATCTCATATTGACTCATTTGGGCATGACCATGCACTTCGTGGTCTCACTCTATCAAGAATACCGATGTCTCTCCCGTCATATAGGAGGGATAGATCTCATCTACATCACTCACATCCCTCCGCATAATTTGTTACATACTCAGTAATCGCCTTTATAGTCCACCCAGTTACGGGTGACATTTGACGAAACCAAAGTACATAACTCCTTATGTAGGGAACCATGGTGACTTCAGGTCTAAGGACTAGTAGTTATACTAATAGCCACATGAGAAAGTATATGACACTCATATAACGATCCATGATATTTTCTCATGGCGGGTCATTCAGTATACATTCTCCAATGCATACTCATGTGTCAACTTGATATCTCCATATCCATGACTTGTGAGATCGAGTCATCGAGTTGACCTACATGCTAGTCTTATTGCATTAACATTGTCCCTGAATGTTAATACTTGATTAGGAATGATTAAGAGTAGTGTTCCCTATATCATCTCACTATCGGTTCAACTAACTGATTGATATAGGTGAGAACCTTCTACTCAAGGACGTTATTATACTTAGTTTATTTGGCACCAATACAAGTAAGTATAATAACCAAAACAAATGCCTTTTATTTATATAGAATATGATACAATAAGTCCATAATACAATCATCAAATGATTGGCTCTAGGGCTCTAGCTAACAATCTCCCACTAGCACTAGTGCAATCAGTGTAGGCTCTAAGCCCCAATGACCTAGTGTGACCATCATGCTTCCTCTGTGCCAAAGCCTTGGTCAAGGGATCTGCGATGTTAGCCTCTGTGGGTACTCTGCAAATCTTCACATCTCCTCTCTCGATAATCTCTCGAATGAGATGGAAGCGCCGTAGTATGTGTTTGGTCCGCTGGTGTGAGCGAGGTCCTTCGCCTGTGCTATAGCTCCATTGTTGTCACAATAGAGCTCAATGGGGTCAGCGATACTGGGAACCACCCCAAGTTCAGTGATGAACTTGCGGATCCAATCGCCTTCCTTTGCGCCTCGATGCGGAATGTACTCGTCAGAATCACCATCGTGTCTCGCTTCGAACTCTTCCAGCTCACAGCACCACCATTAATGCAAAATACGAACCCTGACTGCGATCGATAATCATCCTGGTCGGTCTGGAAACTAGCATCACTGTAACCCTTTACAGCTAGCTCATCATTGCCTCCATATATCAAGAAATATTCTTTAGTCCTTCTTAAGTACTTAAGAATATTCTTGACCGCTATCTAGTGACTTTCACCTGGATCTGACTGGTATCTGCTCGTCATGCTCAAAGCATACGAGACATCAGGTCGAGTACATAGCATGGCGTACATGATAGATCCTATGACTGAGGCATAAGGGATCTGATCCATGCGGTCTCTCTCCTCTCTAGAAGAGGGACCTTGAGTCTTCGAAAGACTCACGCCATGTGGCATCGGCAGAAATCCCTTCTTGGAGTTCTGCATGGCAAACCGAAGGAGTACCTTGTCAATATATGTACTCTGACTTAGGCCAAGCAATCTCTTAGATTTATCTCTATATATCTGTATCCCTAGAATGCGGTATGCCTCACCTAAGTCCTTCATTGAGAAACATGTCCCTAGCCAAGTCTTAACAGACTGTAGCAAATGGATGTCTTTCCCAATGAGTAGTATGTCATCCACATACAATATGAGGAAGACAACTATGTCCCCTACAACCTTCTTGTAGACACAAGGTTCATCTTCGTTCTTGATGAAACCAAACTGTTTGATTGCATCATTGAATCGAAGATTCCAGCTCCGAGAAGCTTGCTTTAGTCCATAAATGGACCTATGCAGCTTGCATACTCTGCTAGTATGCTTTGGATCTACAAAACCCTCAGGTTATGTCATGTACACATCCTCGAGTAAGTTTCCATTCAGAAACACGGTTTTGACATCCATCTGCCAGATCTCGTAATCGTGGTAAGCTGCAATAGCAAGCATGATCCGAATGGACTTAAACATCGCTACTGGAGAAAAGGTTTCATCATAGTCAATACCATGAATCTGCTTGAAACCTTTAGCTACCAAGCGACCCTTATAGATAAGTCCATCCATGTCAGTCTTTCTCTTAAAGACCCATTTACACCCTATGGGTTTTACCCCTTCAGGTGGATCAACCAAAGTTCATACTTGGTTGGTGTACATGGATTCCATTTCGGATCTCATGGCCTCTAGCCATTTCTCGGAATCTGGTCTCATCACAGCTTCCTGATAGGTGATAGGCTCCTCCTCTATGAGCACAACGTCATCATGGTCAGACAAGAGAAATGAGTATCTCTCAGACTGACGACGTACCCTATCAGACCTGCGAAGAGGTAGGTCTACTTGAAATGGTTGTTGTTCCTCAACTCTTTGTGGAACAATATCATCCACAACACTTTGTGGTTCCAATTCAACTTCCATCGAGGCTTCAGTGCTATGGTCCGCATCTTGAACTTCTTCAAGATCGAATGTACTCCCACTAGTCTTTCTAGAAACAAAGTCCCTTTCTAGAAAGACTCCAGTCTTTGATTGACTGGGAATGTAGAAGTAATATCCCTTAGTTTCCTTGGGATATCTTATAAAGTAGCACTTGTCGGATTTGGGTCATAATTTATCTGAGACTTGACGTCTAACGTAAGCCTCACAACCCCAAATCCTCATGAAAGACACCTGGGCATCTCTCCCAGTCCATATCCTATATGGTGTCTTTATCACGGCCTTAGATGGAACTCGGTTGAGTACAAAAGCTGCCGTGTCTAGAGCATAGCCCCAAAGGAATGTCGGAAGATCTGTGTGACTCATCATAGACCATACTATATCTAATAAGGTACGATTCCTCCTTTCGGATACACCATTCCACTGTGGTGTTCCAAGAGGAGTGAGTTGGGATAAGATCTCACACTTAGCTAGATAGTCACGAAACTCATGGCTAAAGTATTCTCCACCTCGATCTGATCGAAGTATCTTAATACTTTTGCCAATCTGATTCTGTACTTCATTCTTGAATTCTTTGAACTTTTCAAAGGATTCAGACTTATGTGTCATCAAGTACACATAATCATATCTACTGAAGTCATCAGTAAATGTGATGAAGTACCTATAACCGCCTCTAGCAGCGACATTGAAAGGGCCACGTACATCACTATGTATAAGTCCTAACAAATCAGTGGCTCTTTCGCTGTGCCCACTAAAAGGTGTCTTGGTCATCTTGCCTAGTAGGCATGACTCGCACGTCTCATAAGATTCAAAATCAAATGAGTCCAGCAAACCATCCTTATGGAGCTGGGATAAGCGCTTGTCATTTATATGACCTAAGCGACAGTGCCATAGATAGGTTTGGTTCAGGTCATTTGACTTGAACCTCTTGGTATTTATGTTATAAATAGGGCTTTCAAGATCTAGAATATAGAGTCCGTTTATCAGAGGTGCACTACAATAGAACATATCGTTTAAATAAACGGAACAACATTTGTTCTTTATTGTAAACGAAAATCCTTTCTTGTCCAAACAAGAAACTGAAATTATATTCTTAGTCAAGGCAGACACATAACAACAATCATCTAATTCTAGTACAAGCCCAGAGGGTAGAGTTAGATGGTAAGTTCTTACAACAATAGCAGCAACCCGTGCTCCATTGCCTACTCGTAGGTCTATCTCACCCTTCATCAATGCCCTGCTATTTTTCAGCGCTTGTACATTAGTACAAATGTGCGAAGCACATCTGATATCTAATACCCACGATGAAGAAATAGAGAGGTTGACTTCTATAACATGTATACCTGAAGTAGAAATCTTATTTCTCTTCTTCTTAAGATCTTCCAGGTATTCTTTGGAGTTCCTCTTCCAATGCCTTGCTTGTCCTTGATATAGGTGACAAAGATGTTCAACCATATCATAAGCACTCATCAACTCATGTTGCTTCTGAAGCTCAGAGTTCATGGTCGCGAGCATGAGACAGGACACATCTAATGCGTCTTCTTGATGCTTCTTATAAGCATCTTGGTCAGCTCACGTGGCAGTGGCAGGAGGTGCCTCCGGAATGGGCTGCTCCAGAACGTACAGTTTACGTTCTTGAGTGAGAACTATTCTCAGGTTCCTGTACCAGTCCAGGAAATTTGCTCTGTTGAGCTTGTCCTTCTTAAGGACAGAACGCAGAGAGAAGTTGTTCGTGTTTGACGTCATGGAAATTCTACAACAGAAATAAATGTAGAAATAAATATCATATTCTTTCAAATTATTTAATTAGGCCTTCAACTAAATGATACTCTCACTAAATTCTATAATTCATGTGGGACAAGTTCCACATCATACTAACCCTTGAGTTAGCTTTGGCTAATACGCCCAAGATTTAGTATGATCGGTAGGTAACGATTACCAATTACATCTCTATGCAACTCTTGTTTATAGGATCATTATCCGCAGTTATATTAAAACTTGAGTTAGCTTTGGCTAATACGCCCAATAATTAATATAAACGTGATTTATGTCCTATCTTTCCAACCGTTGGAAGAATGTCTATAGTTGTACTCGATCCAACCGAGTTAACTAGTTACTCAATCTAATTGAGTTATACTCACCCATGCGTTGATAGGCGGGACCAAGATTGTCCCTCCGTACCCTACCAAGATAATATGTGTTGCTCTGCTTTGACAGATTCAACAACACATGTGATCGAGGTAGTGATAGGTATCACGGCACGGTAGGCATTAGAGTTGGCGTGATTTAGATATAATCTAAACGTCGATGTTGTATCATATACTCGATATAGATCTAATCTAATCGATAGGGTGCATCTTGTATACGATGTAGATCTAATCTAATCATAAGGGTGCATCTTGTGCATGATTTAGATCTAATCTTAATCATTAGGCACTAATTAATTACTTAATTAAACATGCATCACATACACAAGTAGTTAACTAAATTTTGTGATTATGTCATGGCCCTACTACGATCTTCTCAAGCCAATGAGAAGATCGGATGGTCAACCTAAGGTCAACAGCTTCTCAAGCTCCTTCCTTTGACCACCTCGTGTTGCTCGCGCCCTCCTCGTAACTCCGTCTCGAGTGAACCTTCCACCGCTTCAAAATTTACATTACAATTTTGAAACTCGAGTTACATTCGAGTCCAAATCTAATTTACAACCAGGATATAAATAGGGAGGCACGACGCGCAGGTCGCGTATCAAATACAGCACACACAAACACATGACGGCACGCAGGCCGTACTATAAATTACAACACAAATCCAATCATATTGGGTCTTTTTGGGCCATGACTATCACAAAAATAATATATAATTCAAAATTATATATTTTCATAATTTTCTGTAATTTTTCATATTTTTTTTTTTTTACAATTTTACGAGTAAATTTTTCCCGGCGGTCCCGATTAGCGATTTCGGGCGCAATCGCTGAGCAAATCCCCTTGCGGGGTTAGGGGCAGTACCCCTACCCGCGATCTAACCATCGCGAGTTGCTCCTAAGTGATCCTACAGCGCCTTAGCCCGCTGTCCCAAAAGGTTTTGGGTCGAAACATTGCCGTTACGGAAAAATCTTCTCGGTAGTCGAAGCCTACAAGTGTCTAAACACTTGTGCTTCGTTTCTACGAGAAAAATGCCCTTTAAAACTATAAAAATCATGAAATTACAGAAATTCACAGAATGTTTATTTTTCATAAAAACCAAAATAAACTCGTACACGCCTTCGCACGTGGCTCTGATACCACTATTGGGATTTTCGGGCCGCGAAAACCGCTTTTCGCGTCGCGGAAACCCCGAATCTCCCTAGCCAACGGATCCGTGCGAAGAATAAAATTTTTCAAAAAACTATGAGAACGAGTTTACCTAGATCTACACTTAGATCTACAAGGGAAAAAGGTTATACCTTTGAAGCGAAGCCCTTCGCGTTCCCGCTCATCCAAATGGTGCCAGATCTCGAAGTTGTCAACGTAGACAACTCTCTATATATATCCACACAAACAACTCAATGGAGAGAGAGCCTTAGAGTGTGCTAGCACTCCAAAGGGTCTCGGCAATGGTAGAGGAGGAGAGGGAGAGAGAGAGCTTGAGGAAGAGGATGAAGTGAATGTGCCTTGAATGAAAAATGCATTCCATCCCCTCACAATAGTGGCCGACCACTTTCAAAAAAGTGTAACCCCTATTTCCACATTAAGTGCAATTAATGTGGAGCCATTAAAGTGAAGAATTGTAACCTCCATGAGGTGGCATCTCACTTAAGTAATCATGATGATGTGGAGCATTATCATTGGTCCACATCTTGCCAACTCACTAATGATGTGACAAAAAATCAAGTCAAACTTGACTTTTCCTCTTCCTCTCAAGTCAAGTCAAACTTGACTTAATCTCTCTCATGGTTGATCTAATCCAACCATTTAATTCAAGCTAATTTAATATAATGAATCTAATTCATTTAATTAAATTGATTCAATGAGTCATAATCTAAATTAGACTCATTGAACACATGAATCAACTTGAGTCAAATTCAATTAGCCCAATTAGAATTACTCTTAATCCAATTTGATTCATCAAATGAATCTAATCCTCTTGGTTCATCATATGAACCTAATCTCCATCTAATTGTCCTTAGTGTGTGACCCTATAGGTTCTTGTAACATTGGCAATGCCCTAAACCCATTTAGGAGCATAAGTAATGAGCGGTATCTAGCAACACATCATTACTACCCAAGTTACAAGAATGTTGAGATCCAACATCACCTTGTGACTACTAATTGTGACTCCTCACAAAATATGACAAGTGTCCTTCTATCCTAGACATCTAGATTGATCAATGTGAGGCATAGACCGTGTAATCCTCTGATCAATCTAAATCCTGAACTCCAAGTAGACTCACTAAATCAAATGAGCTCAATATCTCATATTGACTCATTTGGGCATGGCGATGCACTTCGTGGTCTCACTCTATCAAGAATACCGATGTCTCTCCCGTCATATAGGAGGGATAGATCCCATCTACATCACTCACATCCCTCCGCATAATTTATTACATACCCAGTAATCGCCTTTATAGTCCACCCAGTTACGGGTGACGTTTGACGAAATCAAAGTACATAACTCCTTATGTAGGAAACCATGGTGACTTCATGTCTAAGGACTAGTAGTCATACTAATAGCCACATGAGAAAGTATATGACACTCATATAACGATCCATGATACTTTCTCATGGCGAGTCATTCAGTATACATTATCCAATGCATACCCATGTGTCAACTTGATATCTACATATCCATGACTTGTGAGATCGAGTCATCGAGTTGACCTACATACTAGTCTTATTGCATTAACATTGTCGCTGAATGTTAATACTCGACTAGGAATGATTAAGAGTAGTCTTCTCTATATCATCTCACTATCGGTTCAACTAATCGATTGATATAGGTGAGAACCTTCTACTCAAGGACGTTATTATACTTAGTTTATTTGACACCAATACAAGTAAATATAATAACTAAAACAAATGCCTTTTATTTATATAGAATATGATACAATAAGTTCATAATACAATCATCAAATGATTGGCTCTAGGGCTCTAGCTAACATCCCTTATGTGTTAATCACTATTCCAAAGGCTAGTAACCGTCCGTGATTTATCTCCTCCGTGTTGACCCTGAAATAGATTGACGGGAGCGCTGGGGACAAACGTATTCATCTGTTGCCATTAGGAACAATCTAATTTGTTTATTTTATTAGTGGTGGATCACAGTCACAATTGCTTCTTGACTTGTGTTTACGAATGTTAGATATAATGGCTATGGAGTAAGGAATGCTTCAAACCAAGTATACTTTAGCTACCAAAAGTCTAAGAAAAGTGTCAGATGATACAAACTCTTGGTGGACAATTCTTGATCACTTTTCGTTAGAATCTCATTCTAATTTGATGTCTTAGTAAATTTGACTTGATGAACACTTGTGCCGAAAAGAATTAAGGTGTTAAGAATTCTGTGATGGTGATTATGAAAAGCATTTGTAGAGATGAGTTGAAACTTAGTAGTAGCTTTCTCACATGGGAAACAATTGGTACCAAAGCATGAGAAGTTGGACAAAGTGGTATAGGGATTTCATTCATGAAATGCTTTTGTGGTGGCAAAAATTGTATATGATTGTGTGATAACTCTTGAGCTCAGGACGTTCTTCATCTACTCAAGTATAAATATTAATATAATAAAATTAAAAATTGAGGGATCATGTTATAACATTAAAACAATCTCGGGTCAGTGAGCAGTCAATTGAAGATTGAGTCAATACGGTAATAGAGCAACAAATGTAAAAATTCATATCTCACTTTTCATTAACCAGCCTTTCTACTTTCTCAACGTCCCATGATTTTGACTCACATGAAATTTAAGACTCTAACACTACAGTTCTTATGAAATATGTTGACCTTCAAATGGTAAGAAAAAAGAAGACAAAAAATGATGAATGTATTTATTTTTTAACCGAATGTAATATGTTGAAATTAGACTTATCCGATTGTTTTGTTTAAGGATAAGTGTATTTGATGATGTTTTTTGTTGAACGTATGTTGAATGGTGTGGATGTTGAATGTTGGATGTTGTTTTGTTTTGTTGGATGAATGTTGTTTTGTTATAAATATTGAATGTTGTGATTAATATATTAATGAATTTGAATTAATTTCAAGGGGATTTATATAAAATTTTTTGTTAAAATTAGCGATGAAAAATTGAATTCTGTCGTGAATTTAGCAACGGCATTTGAGTTAGTGACAGCCTATTAATTTTCATTGATGAATTAATAATGTATTTTAATTTTTATTACTAAATTAGCGATAGAATTCAAAATTCCATTTGAATTCAGTCGTTAATTGGATTTCGGGACAAAATTTGTAGTGACTGAAAATTTTCAGTCGCAGAGAAGAATTTTGTGTCATGTGCTTCTTAGCGAGCATTTAGACTACTATATAGACACCCTCCATAGAATTAATTAGTTTCTCAATAAAACAATGAGATTATGGTTGAGAAGCTTATTATAAAATACTTTACTCTCACTTGCCTGAATAAAAAAATAATAATAATTCTAGTTAATCTCATTGAATATTTTTAGGAGGATCAATTTAGTCCTATGAAAATTTTTATTGGTTACTAGGATAAATCAGGAAACGTATCTGATGGTCAAGTCCAATTACATTTCTATTTGGAGTAAAATTTTTTACAAATATATTATAATTAGAAATCAAACTATGAATATTTGGATGACAATTTAAATGTTTGTTCCTTGAATATAATATAGGATCAAAAAGAATAATTTAGATATCTCCACAATTAGTATGATATTGTCTATTTTAGGACTAAGTCCTCATAGTTTTGCTCTTGAGCTCTCTCAAAAAAACCTCATACCAATGAAGATATCTTTTCGTTTGATAAATCATGATCTTTCTCGTGTGTTTTATAATGTGAGATTATATTTATAATCTTACGAATTCAACATATAAAGTAACTTGAGATGTACTTATCTGGGCGAGTAGTGAATTATTTTTTTACTAAAATTAAATTTTTTATTACTATTATTTTTAAAAAATGATTTTAGACTTACAAGCCTCGGTGAGTAGGAGGCCATGTCATGTCTTACTCAGCACAACCCGCACAACTATTGAATTGGCAGCAATCAGAGCATACAAATTTTGCCACGTCAGCTCGTTGATTACAAGTGTCACCATCTCAACGGTTTATAATCTGAGGGGAAGTACCCGCCATCTCGAACTTTAAGTACTGCGAGTCCCAAGTCCGTTGGGCTATTTCAAACCTGCGGCCTGAATCAAGAGAGGAGGAGAGAGAGAGAGGGTGAAAGAGAGAAGGCGCGCAAAGCTCTCTCCATCTCTTCCTTTTTCACCTTCCCCCTCTCTTCCCTTCTCCTTCCTCGCCCCCCTTACCACCCTTGAGGCGGGCGATGTGCAGCTGCATCATCTCTTCCCCCCCTTTCCCCCTTCCGATCGAAATCCAACTTGATCTTTCTGCCGCCTTGGTTGGATGATTTACCCTATCTGAAATCGGCTCAAGGTCAGTGAATTCGCGCGCGATTAGGAATTGGAACCGTTCTGTCTTGCCATTCTCATCAGGAAATGGCGTTGGAAGGGTCCATTTCGGTGCCGGTGGTGGAGGATGCGCTGAAGCAGCACGGGGCCAGGATGTGCTACATTGACTTGGCCTCGAGGAAGGAGGAGCAAGCAGGTGATCTGATTTTACTGATTGATCTACTTTTATATCGATCTGCATCCGTTGCAGTGTCTTTAATACATCTTTGATTCCTGAACTTCTGTTGGCTGACACAATGCACAAGGGCAATTAATCTTCATGGATCAGTACATCCATATACACAGAATATTCTCAAAATTCAGGATTTGAATTCTATTTCTTCAAATGAAGTGTTGGATCGATTCAATCATGCATAAGATGTATCTGGTTATACTTGCCATGGCAGCAATGAGAAGGTATGAGGCAGCTGCATGGCTTAGGAGAATGGTTGGAGTTGTTGGTGCGAAGGACTTGCCGGAAGAGCCTACTGAGGAGGAATTCCGGCTAGCACTGAGGAATGGAATTGTTCTCTGCAACGTACTCAACAAGGTTAAGCCTGGAGCAGTGCCCAAGGTTAGCACTTGTTGAATAATTCTGGTAGGATTTTTATTTTCTTTCTAGCAGCACTGAGATCATGTGCGCGTAGGCTAATATTGGGAATCTAATTATTCCTTTTTATTTAAGGTGATCGAAGCTCCTGTGGTTTCAGCTTCCCAGCCAGATGGTGCTGCCGTTCTGTCAGCATTTCAGTACTTCGAGAATTTGAGGAACTTCCTTGATGCCCTAGAAGAATTGGGTCTCCCCACATTTGAGGCATCTGATCTAGAGCAGGCATGCCATCTTGTCTTGCTAAACTTTCCGAGTTATTGCTCCATTGTATTAGAGCTACTCTAGGAAACTGCTATTCGACAGTTTTCAGATGCAAAATACCTTATTTTTCTTTGACAAACGCATCAACTATATTCTCCTTTTTTTTTTTCCAATGCTCATGGACTTAGTTATATTTAATAGCACACACTGACAAAATTTATCACTTGTTTCTGGTTATTAATTAAAAACCTGCTTTATCTCCAAGAAAATTGTCTCGAATTGGGTCTGTCCTTGGGTATTTAAATTTTGTATATTTCGGTACAGGGTGGTAAAGGCTCCAGGGTTGTTAATTCTATCCTTGCTCTTAAATCCTTTGATGAGAAACAAGTATGCAGGAGCGGTTCCTCCAAATCTGGTGGAACTATGAAACCTTCAAGCACTGGAAAACACTTTGTGAGGAGAAACTCAGAACCTTTCATGAATTCCATCATTCGAAGTCAAACAATTCAGGATGGTGGGTCATTGGAGCAGAACTTGAGCATTGATTTTTCAATAGAATCCTCTGAAATGGTTGGTAAGCTGAATGTTATGATACATTGAAAGATCCAGTAATCCTGTGTTGGCTAAAATGACTTGTATGATTAACAGATGACATCACCTTCAGTGAGCATGCTTGTGCGCAACCTTTTATCAGACAAAAAGGCTGAAGAAGTCCCATTGGTACATCAAAACTGCTTATGAGTTTAGGAGAAAATTTTGTCAATTTGCTTTGTCAATCATCAGCACAAAACACATAGTAGTTAAATTTGTTAATGGACCTTTGCAGATAGTTGAATCAATGCTAACCAAAGTACTACAAGAATTTGAGCACCGGCTCGCCAGGCAACAGGAGATGGTAGGCCATCTTAACTTGGTGTTTTATATGCTGCTTCATAATCTAAACATGACCACTTCCTTTCTTCTTTTACATGGTAATTTTGTCCTCTGCACTTGAAACTACTATCTACAACTATTAATCAATCATATTGTCCATCTGCACCTAGCTTAAATTTCTTCCTTCTGATGCTACTCCACTAGAGTACAATATTTCTGTAGATCCTCTTGGATGACACAAATTTATATCACAAAACTTGATAGATGGATAAAAACGAGACAATTGAAACCAGTTTGTTCAATGGAGCAAGCAATTCCAAAGAGTTTCAATCCACTTGCTGTGAGAATAAGGTACCATATTTAATCTTGTTCGAATTTGTTCCTCGGAGCAATGATAAATAAACACTGCAAAACTTCATAGATGAAGGTGATTGATGAAATGGGTTCCCTCTATGAAGCAAGCAATTCGACAGAGATTCAGTCCACTGCCTGTGAGAATAAGGTACCATGTTTTATTTTGTTAGAATTTTTTCCTTGAAGCAACAATAAATTGATACTTGAAATCTTCGTAGGTGAAAGTGATTGATAAAATTGGTTCCCTCTATGATGCAAGCAATTCGCCTCAGGTTCAGAACACTTGGTCTGAGAATAAGGTGCATCCTCTCAACAATGATAGATATTGAATTGTTCATTGTTAGATCCTCAGATTGACAAATTGGCAAATCCTATTTGGTCCCTATACAACAATGGAGGTAACTTCCCTCAGTAGATGTCATGAGTAAAACATCCTCTCAAATTGCCAGTGAAAGAAATCACAAAACTTGCGGCAATCATATCATATAAAACTACATAATTATTACACAACTTAGTTACTCAAAACTCCATGTAGAAAGGACAATTTTCTTTCAAGTGGAAGACTTCACCCAAAAGTTTCTGATGTAGCATGAAGTTGCTTTGGTGCCAAATTGGGGCAACACCCAAAATGATCCCAAAGTCACACAAAAGATTGGAATGAAATTGGCACAGTTCAAGAGAAATATCTCATGCAAAGATTAAACGAGAGAAATTCAATTACTTGAAAGAGGATAGATATAAAAAATTAAGCCTCCTTAATAGATCTCAACCTAAACAAACTAGGAATATAATTAAATTGTAAACTAAGAAATAAGCCAATCTTAATGATACTTTTATTAAAGCATCATAAGAAATAAGACAACCTACTTGTGAACCTAAATAATAATTTTCAATTTAATGTGGTTCCCAGGAAAGACATACAACGTGGGTTATATTTTCATATCATCATTATATATGATTATTGTTGTCCATTAGGCTTCCGTGATAATAATGTTTTGATCTTTACTATGTTTTAGATGCTAGAATCAGAGAGTACTTATACGTGTTTAAGAGGTGAAGATTTTACCATGAGCTTGAGGGATCAAGAAAAAACAAAAGAAAAGCTTCTAAAGCAGGGTTTACTTGTTGAGAAGCAAAAAAGAGAAATTCATGTATGCTTTCCTATGCTTTTTTTTTTTTTAAAAAAAAAGGATGAGATATTGTATTCTTCAGACTATTTTTTCATAACCTCTGTAGGAACTGAAAAATAGTCTCCTGTCAACCAGAGAGAGTGTAGAGTTGATTAAGACACAGTACTCAGAAGAAGTTAGCAAACTAGGTACGACAATAAAAAAAGGAAAGTTTGTCTAGTTATATGCCAGCAACTATTAGATGTGCTCAAAAAACCCTTGTTCATGTCATTTTAGGAAAGCATATGCAAATTATAACTCATGCAGCTTCTGGATATCAGAAGGTTCTTGAAGAAAACAGGAAGTTGTACAATCAAGTGCAGGATCTTAAAGGTAATCCTATTATTAGATTCTAAGCTAATTATTTTTTTTTCTTTTGCTAATTCCATATGCCCTCTAATAGGAAACATTAGGGTGTACTGCCGAGTGAGGCCTTTCTTACCTGGAAAATCTAGTAATAATTTGACCACTGTTGATCATATTGATGATGGAAACATTACAATTAGCACCCCAGCCAAGTATGGAAAAGAAGGCCATAAATCGTTTAGCTTCAACAAAACTTTTGGCCCATCTGTTACTCAAGGTTGTTAAAGCTCCATCTTAGATACTTTCAGTATGTTCTGACCTGTAGAAACAAAATTAACTTCCTTAATCAATGCAGAGGAGGTTTTTTCTGACACAAAACCTTTGATTCGGTCAATTCTTGATGGTTTTAATGTCTGCATCTTTGCATATGGTCAAACAGGATCTGGAAAAACTTATACCATGGTAACAACGTTGACATCTAAATTTTGTTGATGTTTTGATTACAAAGGTTCATTTACAATCACAAATACTGTTTATTTAAGATCCCTTGAATTCCATGTAGAGTGGACCCAAAGAGCTCACGGAAGAGGGCTATGGAGTAAACTATAGGGCACTAAATGACTTGTTTCAGATCTCAAGACAGAGGAGGGATTCATTTTGCTATGAAATTGCTGTTCAGATGATGGAGATATACAATGAGCAAGTCAGAGATCTCCTTAATGATGGTCCTAACAAAAAATATCCTTCTAATTGTGATCCCTTTTATTGATAATATATATCCTGTTAATATGTATCTATCGTTTCTGTGTACCTGAAATTGAATTTACTTTAATTAACAAACTAGTTGTTATCTCAATATTACACACATCTTGTTTAACATTTTGAGTACCTTAACTTTTAAAACATTGGACATTCGTAATAGTTCTCAGAGCGGGATGGCAGTGCCTGATGCAAACTTGGTTCCTGTCACATCAACAGATGAGGTAGTTGAGCTAATGAACCTTGGTCAGAGGAATCGCGCTGTTTGTTCAACTTCCATGAATGAGCGTAGCAGTCGCTCTCACAGGTCTGGTTGCTTTTGTGAAGCGTTGATTTTAGATTTTTTTCCCCCTTTTTTTTTTCAAAAGTTGTTTTACACTTGTTGCATTTAACTGATAAATCCTAGTTTGCAGTTGCCTAACAATTCATGTTCATGGAAAAGAGTTGGCATCTGGGACTGTTCTTAGAGGATGCCTGCATCTTGTTGATTTAGCAGGCAGTGAAAGGGTCAATAAATCAGAGGTTAAAGGAGACAGGCTCAAAGAAGCACAACACATAAATAAATCTTTAGCAGCTCTAGGGGATGTAATTTATGCCCTTGCTCAAAAGAATTCACATGTTCCTTACAGGAACAGCAAACTTACACAACTCCTACAGGACTCTCTTGGTAAGAACAAGCATTGTATGTGCGTTTCTAGCATGGGGATCAGTGCGTGCTTCAATATATCTGTTTCATTTTGTCAGGGGGGCAAGCTAAGACATTGATGTTCGTACACATAAGCCCTGAGGTTGATGCGCTAAGTGAGACTTTAAGCACTCTCAAGTTCGCAGAGCGAGTTGCAACAATTGAGCTTGGTGCGGCAAAGATGAACAAGGATACTGGGGAACTGAAAGAACTCAGACAACAGGTTTTCCCCTATTACTTAAGAAGTTTGGATAATTTTCTCTAATGGTCTGGATGAGTCTCATTCAGCGCCCTTCTTTCTCTCACCAATTTAGGTAGCTAGTCTCAGAGCGGCATTAGCTAAGAAAGAGGAAGAGACCCTTGGAAGTACAACGTCCAGTTCTGACAGTTACAGAATGAAATCTAATCCCACGTCTCCTGGGCATCCAAACCAGATGCAGACAATGGACGATTTCGGGAACATTGTGGTGGGTATTCTTCTTTTTTGCACGTTGATTTATAATCATTCAACTCCTTACTTTCTCTCTTGGAAGACTTGATTTACAGTATGGTGGATTCTTAGAGAAATATATGATCTGTGATTCTGAATCAGAGCTCTTTTGAAACTTATGTCAGTGTAGACATCTATTAGACCTGTGTAATAATTTCATTGCATTACAACTTTCACTTCAGTTCTGCATTGTTTGGTAACCTTTCTCGTGCAGAGCTGTTCAGCATTGATGGAGAGGGAAGACATTGATGCGGTCAACGATGAGGATCCACTGAGGGCCTGGGTTGGAGATAGCGTGCATCTTCCCGACTCCCTCGACCAGGGATACATTCCCGATGTGAGAGTCTTCAGAGATCGGCGCACAAGCCGGCCTAATTCTTTCACAACTGATGATTACGATGATTTAGATTTCGCAACTAGTGATTCCTCAGAGCAAGAAGTGATGTTGCAGTCTAGCAATGCAAAATCCAGTGCTGCAGTCAATGGTGGCTCCAGAATCAAGCAGCTTCAGTCGGGTTCAACTAAAAACCCCGACTTGAGGTAAGTAGATTCTTGTGAATTTACTGGATCCACTAGAACATCTTTCTAACCTTTTCAGTTTTGTTTTTTGGTTGTGTTAAATTCAGGAATCCTACTCGCTCCCACATGCCATCTCCGTCGAGGAAGACATCAACTGCAACATCTAGCCAAACAGCGAAAGGCCAGCCCACCAGGCAACGAGCATCTGACGGAAAACGAAAGCCAAATGTTAATGGTAGGATGGCGGCCTCAAAGTAGACATCAATCTCTCGCATTAATGGCGAGAGATTTTGTTGCTTTTCCCTTAAGAATGCATCAAAGAGGGACTTGACTAGTTTCGTCTCTCATAGTTGTGAGTAGCAGTAACAAAACAACTGCTATTTGTTTCCAACCAAGTTTTTATGCACGAAAAGGGAAGGTGCCGGAGGAGAAAAACAAAACATATAAAAATTTGCTAAATATCTGTACCAGAAACAAATTACTTCAAACATCAGCAATTTCAAATCTGGATTTTGTTCATCCCTTTATTTTTCTGTTTATTGGTTCTGTGCTCGAGAACTGTCGACATGACAAGTTGAAGCAACAGGGTAACATAAAGAAAACATCCATCAAGAAGATGCTCTTTTTATTATCTATATCTATAGAATAAAAATGATATGTGATACATTGACACAGTAGTATATGGTTTTTAAAATAATAATAATAATAGTGAAAGAAACTGAAATACATTGACACATGGAGCAGTTCCAGGGCACCTTGCTTGATATCGTGTCTCATGACATCGGAAAAATTTCTGCCTTGATGAGTTTGAGAGATTCAACAAGATCATCCAAGAGCTGGTGTGGGTTCTCTATCACTGTATCATCAACCGTCACAACTATTTCCATTGTGTTCTTGTAACTTTGGAAGTGCAGTGTGAGGGCCTGTTAATTTCCCAGACAAACGATTCAACCTTCTGGTAAATGGTAAATGATGGATCGCACTACAATGTGGTATGAGTAATCAAATTAAGGAGGAAGCACTTGCCTGTGGATGTCCGTAGACAGTAGGAGCTAAGAAGACAAGTGGATGATCGAAGAATGCTATTTCTTCAATTGGCCCCATCATATTAGACAAGGAAAATGTTGTGTGTTGGAGCACTCTGTGGCACAGGAATGCAGCAGCCTGTCACATGTAATTTCACAAGCTGAAATTCCAAAGAACAATGAACTAGAGTAACTGATTATTAAGCACAATAAGCCACAAACCTTAATTCCAAACAATTTGACAATGAGATCTGCACTTTTATAGGTGAAGATAGCTTCCAAGGAATTCTTCTTCCTATCTGCAATCGCTTTCCCTTTGCGGATATAATCTAAGGGATCGATATAGTTTCCGATTGGAATGGGTAAGATGAGGTAACCAAGCAAGTTCCCCCACTTTGTGCCACCATCCCTGCCTTCCATTAGCTCTGCCAGAGCCTGCCCAATTCAAATATATGTAAAGAAAAACTCATCTAAGACGAGCAACTATAGAGAAGAGAAATGCTAACGTGAATCCCAGGTGTCGGTCTAATGTTCACGAGGAGGGTTGATCGGAGTCGAATTTTTGATGGGAACTGAACCTTCTTACCATCCTCATGAGCGGTTTGACCTGATATATAAAAATTGCATGAGAAATTATTCCTTTAAGATTTTGAAAGTTAATAGCAGATTGCTTGACAAAGGTGAAGTTATATTACTATTATGGACAATCACTCCTGAACAGAATTAAATGCAAAACATTAAATGACTTACTTCCATGAAACAGGATATCAACAAATCATACTACTTTCAAGGAACTAGAAGTCGAGTCCATATGTACTTTCAAAGAAAGTCTAAATGAGGTTGAGTTGATCAAGGTGTCAAATTTCTTGATTTCCTAGCTACAAACTCCCCCCGACCAAGATCATCAAGTCCATCAAGCTCTAGAGACTCCAATATCAAATTGAATGAGGTAAGACTGTAGAGAGCTCTTCTACTGCTACTTCACCGCAAGTTTGTTATTTAGAAGTTCTAGAGCCTCACGTCCATTTAGTGGACATTCTAACATCTGAAATATTTGGAAGAATCTAAACAACACTTGCAGTTAGCCCTAAGAGAAAATAACCCTTAGGCTTCCATACGAAATGCTAGAGCAACAAGATAGTTTTCTATTTCTTGAGAAAATTGAAAGCACAGTCCCTATTTATATAGAGACTCTCATGAAGAGAATTACATGGTAAACGATACTTTCAAGAAAACTAGATAACCAGAAACCAGGGAGTTTATATCTACTGCCAAAAAGTCTAGTTGATTACTCACAGTATCTCCTGTTGAGGTAACGAGACAAGCCTGCAGATGTCACGCCCACTAATACATCATTGATGGTCTGCAATCAGCGTGTATGGAATGTTAGGAAATCGATTGAAGTGCAGATCGAGGAGGAGCACAAGAAGGCGTACGCAATGCATGGCGTTCTTGATGTCCTTTATGTCACGGAGGCTGACTGCCCGATGCACGATTCGCTTCGGACGATTCTCCACCCCTTCAGATCCGACGAGCGGTGTGGGGGTGTCCTTGAAGAAAAGTGCCGTCGCAATGAATAACAGGACATCAACGAGGGTGTTCCACGCGAGGATGAGGAAGGCCCGCAGCAAGAGGAAGATCGTGAGAATGCCAACGGTGCGAGACCCGGACGGAGAAGGGCGGGCGAACCGTTGGGGGAGATCGGGAAGGGAAGCGGGGTCAGAGGCCTTGCGAGTGCAGGCGAGGAGGAGGGACATGAGGGAGATGCCGTCGCCGAGGGAGTGGTGGAGGCGGAGCACGGCGACGGCGGCGGCATTGGAGACGGGGAAGTTGAGGATGTGGAGCTCCCACAAGGGGCGGGAGGCGTCCATCGGGGTGGAGGTGAGGGAAGCCACGTAGTCCTCCACCGTCCGATCAGGCGACCTGGAGATGCTGCCAGGATCGAGGTTTGGGACCACGATGTGGTCCTCCACCGACACCTCGGCGGCCACCCAGCGGGGCTTCTTATTGCTGCTTTCCTCGAACACCTGCAGCTTTGAAAAAAAAACCCCAAGTTAATGAATCAAAATTGTGAGTTTCAGAGATCAACCGAACCACGCAGTTTTCTCGTACATACATCACAAGATTTCCTAATATACAACAAAAATAATTCAGGGGAAGGGATGAGACCTTAATCGACACGAAGCGATGGAGACGTGTTTCGATCACAATCCGGCCCTATGAACACGCAAAATAAAGCAAAGCCATGGACGGTCGCTGTGGTCAGAATTCAGCAATGTATCCACTGCCCTCGCGTTTCAGCTAGCTACACCGAGGCAGTAGTAACATTCCTGAGGTCGAATCATGAATAATTTTTTTTGGAGAGAAGACGTCTTCGTATATATCGATAGTCAATGAAAGGGAAAGTCATCAATGGCAAGTGGACGACGGACATGTGAAACACTGAAAGTACAAAATTCATAGTAGCGATTGTGAGGCTGTGCCAATAATCACGTCTTGTGGTCTTTGCGAGTTCATAATTCCAAATAGAATATAGTCAAGTCAACCTCCATATATTTTTTTAAAATAATAATAAAAAAATGGAAGATAATAGAGAGGGTGGATGTGGTCACCGGGATGCTGCAGAATCGCGGGTGTCGAGCGAGGGTGTTCTGGAGGCCGGACTTGATGACTCCGACGTCGAGGGGCTTCCCCACGCCCATCACCATCACGATGTAGCAGTTGAAGCCGTCTTGGCCGAACAGCCGAGCAGCTGGACTCATAGGCTGCTCCTCCTCCTCTATCTCCTCGCCCGTTCCTTCGAATCTCCTCCTCTCCCCTGTCTTTATCGACAGTCGCCTCGTCTCCGCCTTCCACTCTCCCTCCATCTCCAGACTACAAAATCAGTTGGCGATGTGCGAGAGAGGAAGACTCTTCTGCCTGTTTTATCGCTGGCTTCTTTGCTATACCTCATTTTTCAAACCTTGCAAAGGACGATAACACCCTTTGATGTTTTCCGCTATTGTATATTAAAAGCAACGCCGGCGTACCAATCAACAAACCGAACTTTGATTTCCAGACGAATCCCCTGTTTTTCCACTGATTTGAAAGCCCTATTAATTTATTCCCCATTAAGTTATTCGGTATACAATGAGCGCACAAAATCTTTATTCGGTGGACCGGCGCCTCATCTCATCCGGTTCGTTGAACTTGTAAAATTTCAGAACGCTAATTTAGCTGAAGATGCAGGATTTCAGATTCGGTCAAAGTTTGACTTTTGGTCAATAAACTTTTAAATTAAATTATTGTAAAAAGAAAAGAAAAACAAATAGTAAGACTTTGATTTGTAGTATTCTGTTAATATTAATCTGAAGTTAATTTTTGACATTATAAACTGTCCGAAAGTGCTTTCCGATCACCGATCACTTGATAATATTTCGAGACGTGGTGACTCTGTTTCATCATAAAATATAACACAAGACTTAGGAAGCCTTATTGTTTAGAAATTTTTATTTCCCTTCGAACATGGGAGAACAGTAGTAGTAGACAACAGATTGGAGTTGCATCGAAACACTGACAATGCCACAGACGAGTCTTCAAAAGTACAGTAAAGGTTCAAATAACACTTCGCATCCGGGGAAATTTGCAATTTCCAAATCTAGGGAAATCAGATGCTTTAAATCATGCTAAAAATTTAGTGCAAATGCATACATGAGTAATATCTGAAAGATTAGTAATGGGACGACCAGTTTGCGGCGCTACCTACTCGAGGCATCCCGGTTTCCTTTTTGGCTTGATCATCAACCTTATAGGTAGCACTGCAGACCTGGCCTTGGCTGTCAACCCTTGGCATCACTTTGAGTTCATTAAGAGGATGCTCAAAACTCTGTAATCCCTTGGAAGTAGTAAAGAAGCAACCTACAAAATCGGTTGTTAAAAACAAAGAAATAAATAACGAAGGCATACGTCCATAAACGTACAAAGAGCAACAAAACTTATACCTTTAGGAAAAGGAGCAAATGATTTCCCACACCCCTTTTTGACAATGTCAGCATCATCAGAGAGTACAAGATGGCCTTCAGGATCAGCACCCCAGAAGAAGGGTACGCCACCATCAGCATCCTAATTGAGGAGGAAAGGATTTAACAAAAGAATGTTTCTGATAAATAGAAAAGAAGCACATGCTCACTTACTTCCGAATGATAGCTAAACTTTCTAAAAATGTCCATTTTATTCCAATGTTGCAATTGACTCCTGACTTTCTAAATTATTTAAATTTTAGCCTTTTTAATCATTTTCAAATTATAAAACAATCTTATAAACCTTTTACTTGTAAAACAACCTTGAAAGAAAATGAGGCATAAATTTGAGAATTGAAGGAACATAAAAGAGTAACTTATGATTTAGAGTTCAACATATATTTTGGGTAACGGATATGATTATACAAGAGTTATCCTTTTCAGTAATCATGTCAAACAATATCATCCTGACATGAGACTATCATTGTTTCTCACGAGACATAACTAAAGCCTAACACCTCGCATCATCATAAAGTTCGGTAGCTTGTACCATAACCAATGAAGCAGAGTAATGAGATCAGCAGTGACAAAAAAAAAGTAGAAAAAAAGTAAACTGTGACCTTGACTATCATATTAAGGTTGGAATAAATTACCCTTACTAAATAAAGCATAACCTCTGCAACGCATGGTAGAATTTAGGGTTTTTTCTCTTGCAAGTGAAAACATATTATAAAAACAATAAACATGCATGTCATATCATAGATTTCATTATCACCATCAAAACTGAGATAATCAATATTCCACTTTTGAGGATCATTAGTCTTGCTATAACATTGATATTGGAAAATATTACTAAATGGTGGATATTTACATTCGGAACTCATAAATTTAAATTTGTTCCAATAACAATTATGTTAATTCAAAAAGGAAGAAAAGTACTAATACTTCCATTGGGTACATAATACCAATAACTACACTTAATAAAGTAACAACATTTAATATTTCAATAAAATGCTCAAAGGTATAATTGAAAATGGAAACTTCACATTACATCTGTTCTATACAGACTACATAGTTGCTGGAAACAAATGCACAAACTGCACAGATTTCTTAGCCAGCACTATGGTACTTAACTAGTTTAAGTAAAGGTCACACATCTTGTGGGGGAAGTTGATTAATTGAAATTGAATCAAGATAGTAATACAGATCACATGGTCAGAGCACGCTAGAATAGCCATGCCTACCCAGTTTGCGTGTGAGAGAAATTAGATGCAACCATGGTCTCATAACTCACATGGCCTCTGTACTAGGATATTTCAAATTTTAGGTTTCATATTGTTATACAATAGCACTATGACTTGATATATAAAAGAAAAGATGAAAGTAATAAGCAGGAAAACAAGCTACGAAAAGAATACTTACAGCTGCAAAGAAGGTGGAGTTTGATGAACTATCATAGAGAATAAAAGCAAATCTCCCAATGATATCTCTGACAACTTGGCTAGCAGGGAATGGTCCTCTATCCCTTAGGGTCTTATACGCTTCAATTACAATGATCACTTCATTGGCAGTCTTACCCAATCCATATTGTTGCTTCAGTGAAGTTATATTCTCAATATGGCCTTGGAACAAGCAAAACACATTATCCACAACACCAAATAATCTGCAGCGAGGTGAAAATGATCAGCTTATGATGTCGGTGAAAACTAAAAACAGAAAGTCATTGATATGAATGAGACGATTTGAAGAAGGATAACAGATTTTGTATCTTGAGGTGCGTTAAATATATTATTTATTCAGAAGCAAGAGCCAATAGAGAGATGCAAAAGTCCAGTGTTTCGTTCCAATTACTAAAGGAATAACGAGATTGATTGAGGTTCATAAAAGAACTATTGATTATTTCCAGGCCCAATAAATAAAAGCCCAAGATCATAAAAAGAGGTTGTTCCTGTTAACAGAAAAAAAAAATCAAGAAAAATGCATAAATGGGAATATTAAATCCAGAAGTGATCGACTAGACAAGAAAGAATCAAATCAAATAATCAATTATTTCTGTTGAACAAATAAATGTAAACTATCTAAATAGTCTAGATCTGTTTGAATTGAGCATCAGTTCCTTATGGTTCATAACTTATTTCCCCCTTTTAATAGGATGAAATATATGAAAGAGTACTTGATAAATTACAAACTATTTAAAGAAAGAACCTAACAGGTAATTATCTTTGATTTTTTTCGTATATAACATTCAAGAATAACAGGCTCAAGCATCTTCAAAGTTTACATATCCAACTAGGGTAGGATACAAATAGTTGAATAACAACAATTACAAGTCAAATTAATCAAAAGACGAACACGATCTGGAATATCTGCGTCGTGGATCAAACAAGGCTGACTTGCTGTCACTTCGAAAATCATTTTTCGTGAATGACACCGAAACAAGAGGGGGAAATGAGGATAAATTGAATACGAAACATTGAGCAAAGGAACGGAGATCGGATTTCAATCTTGATCCCTCTCACCTCGGAAGCAAAGGGTTCTGATTCTGTTTCGAGTAACCGATGGCGCCACCGGTGCCGAGGCTAACGACCACTGCGCCCGCCTGCGACTCCGCAAAGTAGCTCACCAGGCAGCTACTGCCCTCGCCGCCCTCCACCGAGGGAGCTCTAAGACCCTCGGGGCTCTTCGCAACTGTCGGATCGAACACCGCCAACATCCTCACCGCCTCCGCGAACTTTCCACCCTCACGCGATCGGGTCCTTGATTTCGTTGCAGTGTGCTACAGAGGAACGGTAGAAATGCAAGGCGAAGTTGCCTAAATAGTCCAAGCGCACCGACAAGCATTGAATTTTACTCTAAATAGTCCATCCTTATCCATTCTTTGGTGCGGACGTGGAGCCGAGCTAGTTTAACGTGAGATCGAAGGTTTGGACCCACAGTTATTATTATAATGAAACATGATGAAGAAGTGACTAGTACGGTCGCATAGGGCTGCTAGTTTGCCGATGGGTTGGTGGCCAATGAGAAAGACGCGTGTAAAAGGCGTCCATGTGAAAGGATTGTCGTTGGCGACGTCGTGCATCTGTGTGATCGCGGGAGAGCTTCACTGCCTTACTGATGCTTTTTCGCAGGGAAGAGTCACAGGCCAACATGCTATGAGAGATCACGCCGGGTAATTAGACCGTAAATAAATAGAATTTGATTCGAATCGGGCTGAGTTTAAAATGAATTAAATTTTTGAAATGAAATTTAAATTTTGTTTGATTTATTTTTTTATGAGTTTGAGTTTATTTAAAGTTTGATTTGAGTTTGGTTGATTTATATGTTATCAAGTTCTCAATTCAAATTTGACTTGAGCTTGGTTCGAGCTTGATTCATTTAGATGTTATTAAGCTCTCAATTCAATCTTCTTTGATTGTTTGAAACTTTTAATTGTTTGATTGGTTATTGAGTTAGATAATTTAAATTTATTTATTTATTTTATTTTATATTTATTTAGCATATTGAAAAGAATTTTATTAATGAATATGGTTCGTGAATATTATTTATGAACGTTATTCACGAATATTATTTATAAAAATTAACGAACTGAGCACATATGTGTTCAAACTTGTTTGTTTAACTTAACGAACTATTCAAGTTTGTTTGTTTAATTAATTTTATGTATATTGAACGAACATAAATAAACTCTTATCAACCTGAACATTAACTTTGTTCACAAACGTTTGATTCATTTATAGTTCTGCTGACAACAAGACGAATCACAAACTTATCCCGTGGGTGGCATATCACAAATGCATCAGCCAGCCATCCGAGGAGAAAGTGCGCGCATGCGGCGAGTTCTCGAGTACCATTGTAGAGAGGAACGAAAATGAAGGCCAATAAGTAAGATTTTTTTCCTCTGGGCTCTCCTCTTCCTCAACGAATGTATGACAAAGAAGTCGTGCCGATTTTCCCTTCTCTGCCCCCCTTCAGCTCTCTCTTCTCCGCTTCTAACGATTCATTTGTTCATGTGTAAGTGCAAGAAAAGTCAAATCTTTTTATTTACATTTCTATTCATGGGAGAACAATCCAATACTTGTCGAATTGAATCTTCCTTTACAAAGCGCCAATGAAGTGCACTGTCACACTACTAATGCCCACATACTCGGGAAAGAGTGGACACAACTCTTTTACCTAACAGATGTATTTATTATTGTTTCTTCTACATACGCCTCGATCAGTGCTTGGATAAATTTCTACTTATTTCAAAAGGACGTTCGTTCTCTCATAAAATTTTAAATTTATAGGGCCTTCCATATAATCACTAGTATTTTTTTAAATGATTATTTATTTTATAATATAAATTACACTACTTAAATATATTTTTTTTAATGACTACAGTTCGATTTGCATATTGAACTCATTGAACGGACTCGTTTTTCACCCAAATGCTCAATGAACTTAGTAATGAACTAGTAACCTTACTAACCTAATCAAGTAGAACTAGCTTCCAATTAAAACCTCTGAAAAATAGTTTGCGTTGGCGCTCTATTTACCAATTTATTAACCTGCTCTACGAGTGGAGAGCAAGTGGACCCTACAGGGAAAGCAAGTTGTAACTTTGATAAAAGGATGATGTAAAAAAGCTAGTACGTTCTGGTCTTCGATCGCCCTTCTTAGTCTTCGCGTCCGGACCTACGCACCCAAAACAGATCCCTCGTCCCTCGCCTGCCGCCCTCTCCTCCCTCACTCGGATCTCACCTTCGCGGAGTTCTCATCCCAGATCTTCGCTCGCCAAGAGCACCAGGTTCGAATTGCATATTCTATTCCTCATCTTCGTTCCCAATTCGATGGGAACTCTAGATGGATCTGTAGGAATTTCAGGCGGTAGTCAGGAATTGACTCATTTGTACATTTTTTTTGTTCCTTTCTTGATCTCGGTTCTTGTTTTTCGTTTTGTAGTAGTCTCAGTTACTATATGGTTTCAGATAGATAAAAGTTTGATATGGTTCGCTCAACTGCTTGCTGAGTAGATTCTCGCTGAATAATCTTTGTGGTTAAATTAATTAGTTATAACTGGTGGTTCGATGTTGATTCTTGTTGCGTTAGTCGACGTCTTCCATGTTGTTGATTGACTGAAATCTGGCAAACGGAATTAGAGTTCTTGCTTGTGAGCATTTTGATCACATGTAATCATTTGATAAGTAAAACACCATTTTTTATTTTTGATATCACTGTACTTAATCTTCTAATCTTTTCCATTTCAACATGAGTTTATTTTAACCTACTAGTGAAACTATTATTTTTTTTTTTTGTGTGCATAATATCAGGATAAATAATCCAATTATTGGGCGGTGATTAAAAAAGGCAGTATTCTAGATCTCTTGGATTCTTGCTGATAGAACTACCCAACATTCATTTTATGGATTACTTTATGAGAAGGCACATATCTTTGTATTGACTAATACAGATTTCAGGGCCTAGTAGAACGTTTAAATTTCTTCTGAAGTCAAATAGTCTCTTCATAAGGAATATCAGAATTGGACAAGGAACTTATGTTATTATTACCAATGTTTCTCTGTTTGTTTGTATTCTGAGCATAACTTTCTCGAGTGCAACATTCACTATTTCAATTTCACAGTGAGGACATTTTTTGTATAGTTTCTTGAATTTTTTAAATGTATTTATACTTTCATTCAGGACCACTCCAATAAATATATTATGCAAATGTTTAAGCTATTATATATATTTTATTTTGGAAATGACTGAATCCTCATAGAGAATTGGTTACAAATTATAAATGTCACTACGTTGTCATATCTACCAATCTTACCTTCCAGGTGCTTTGGATATAGCAATGAATTTTCTTATACGAACTGCCCAACCAATTATTCCAGAGGTATCCAAGGTTGTGGAGCCAGAACAAAACAAGGTTTTGCAACCTACTATTAAGCGAACCACCACTTTGGAGGGCCTTATAGCAGAAGAACCATATCCAGGTCATTCTGTAGGGGATGACATCAATTCAGACAATATTGGATCTGGTTTTATGGGTAGCTCAATGGCAAGTTCAACTTTCAAAAATCAAGTTCCTATTGGAGACTACACTGATGTCTCAAAAGATAATGGGTGGATTACAATTCCATACAGTAAAGTTTTCAAATTTTCTATGTTTTCTTTGTTCTATGTTCAATAGAGGTTTTCTTCGACACAACTGTTCATGACATGCTATATCGAGTCTGGATCAAAAGCTATCACATTGTTTTATCAATTTTCATCACTTTTATACCTGCAGAAGAGCTTCTGGATAACTGGCATGAGGCAGCAGATATACAACAGATGAGGTCCTTAGACCGTTCTTTTGTTTTTCCAGGTGCTTATTCTTCCTAGGCAGTTTGTTTTCTTTTAATAATAAAGATGCACCTTGCCTATGATTGACACTGCTCTTTAATTTGCAGGGGAACATATTCATATACTCGTTTGCCTATCTGCACATAAAAGGGAGCCAGAAATCATCACTCCATTTAGAGTTGCTGCTGTAATGGCTAAAAATGGCAAATCCAACCCAAACAAAGTGAAACCTGTTGAAACTAATGAAAAAATATCTAGCTCAATCAGTTTGAATGGGGTGGTAAGTAACACTGCTGGAGAAACTTCTGATCAAAATGCAGAAAATAATGGTCATAGTTCAGGTGTCTCTAGTCCTAAAGATGATATCTCAGCAGCTGAGAATCTGCGCATGGAGTTCCATAAACAACAAACTGAGGATATACTTGAAAGTTTTAGAAATTCAAATTTCTTGGTAAGAATTGCTGAGGCAGATGAACAACTATGGTCTAGAAAGAATACCTCTTCTTCGATGATTCCTGAGCTAGTAGGGGGGAGAAGCTATCCTGATGGAGGATTAAAAAGCATTCCAAAGTCAAATTTTTTCAGTGTGGTTGTTGATAAGGGTAGGTTTGATGGCAACACATCTGGAGGAGTGGCTAGAGATACTGCCCGATGCTACTCTCTGTCCAATGGCGACATAGTAGTAAGTTCACAATACATCCAATAAACTTTGTTATAAGATCCAAGCATGAAATGCTCCATTATTCTCGATAACGTTTGCCTATAACTCATCTTGTTTACCATTCTTTAATTTCCAGATTGTCCTTTTTTTCTGCTCGACCAGAAGGACTGTCTTTTTTGGTCTTGACTATAGAGATATCAAACATGAAAATTATCTGACATTGCCTAGCATTACTGGATAGGGACTAGCTTATTCTGTTCCAAAACTTGACAAGTAATGCTAAAGGACTACATATCTAAGAATATTAACATGGAATTGCATCAAATAGCTTTGGTATTACATTCAGAAAAATTCAAACTTTGTTATCTAACAACTTTGTATACAGTGGGAACCATTTTAAGTCACCGATGATTGGGATGCTATAAAGGTCAACAAAATTATATATAATTCAATGGATCTTATATTGCCTTAATGGATGGACTTTTGAAAATTTTAAATGACGTTTCTTTATACTCTTGGTATCATATTATTTGTTGGCTACTCCTTGAATCTTTCAAATAGCTGCCAGTGCATGGTGAGGATCTCTAAACTATGTTGTAAAGTTGTGAATGCATTGTTGATGTCTAACCTATTGGGGGAAAAAATCATAGAGACGCCTATATTTTGCTGCATTGTAAATGGAGCACCCCTTTAGATTAAATCTTAAAAGTCGACCACTCCACAGTTTTTTAAAAATCGTTTGTAGTTACTCCACGTCAAACCAAATGTTGTATAACAGCTGTTGGCCACTACTATAATTCAGAAATAAGTCTTGTTGCAATTTGGAGTTAATATTTCAAAATGTGCATTTTTAAATTTTGCCTCCAATTTGAATTAAATTTAATTTTTGATTTCTGCAATGTCCAACAACTTTATACAAAATTTAAATTTACTTGAAATTGATCTGAATTTCTGCAAACTTTTTATGCAAAATGCTTGATATTTTTATTTTTTTTTAATAGTTTGACATCCAGATTGATTCAGACTTTCTTTTTGACTTCTTGCAATGATCTATAATTAATAATATATTTAGTTTGAATATATCTTTCAATATTCAAGCAAAAATGGTGCCCCTAGATGAATCAGAAAAATAAGAGTTCTCCTATGATTTTTGCCTATTTTTTTCTGTGCTAGATATACAGTGACCTATAATGTTGAATGCTACCGTATTTTATCAGCATATAGGATGGCTACAATCCCTTCTACTTTCTTTATTAAAAGTTTTCTTTTTGTTGATGTTCAACTATCAAAGATTCTTACAGTTTGCTTCTACTTTTTCCTTAATATCCTTTTTTCACGATTAATTGCCAAGTATACCAGTAGACACTGATTTATCATGCAGTGTGGTGTATTCTTGATGAATGCAGGTTTATTTAGAAGTAAATGTTGGAATTAAGAATTTAAAAGATCCTGTCCTTGAGGTTATTCAATTTGAAAAATATAGATCTGATACTTCTATTGAGGATCATAGCAATTCCTTGGTTGCAAGCCATAATGATCCTTGTCGGGAACTTCTTAATTGGCTGCTACCGCTGGATTCCACACTGCCCCCTCATTTACTATCATCTCCTTCAAGCTCAAGTATATCAAAAAAGCCAACAAATCCTGCCACTGGGTCACAAATTTTTTCTCTAGGTCATTTCAGAAGCTATTCTATGCCTTCACTTCCCCAAGTCTCTGGATCTCCTTCTGTTGGCTCACTTTCGAATCCAAATCCTTCTATTGACCTTGAAGATTTTAGCCACATTTCTACTGAGAAGCTAATAAAGAGTCAGGATTCAGGAAATGTGGGTCTTTTATCATTTCGAGGTGTTCCACTGGAGCCAGAACGTTTTTCTGCACATTGTGGCTTGGAAGGCATTTATTTACCTGGCTGGAGATGGCGAAGGAAACTTGAAATTATTCAACCAGTTGAAATACATTCATTTGCTGCAGATTGCAACACAGAGGATCTCCTTTGTGTTCAAATAAAGGTACTAGTGTCATTCTCACTATATAGTTTCTTTTGTCCATTCTTTAATTTGCATGTAATTTTTATCTCTTGGTATTTTATTCATTCAGTATTAATGGTTATGTTTCCATTTGCAGAATGTTTCTCCAGCTCATATACCAGATTTAATTATCTTCCTGGATGCAATAAGCATTGTCTCTGAGGAGGCATCAAAAGGAGGTTCACTGATATCTGTACCTATTGCTAGTATTGAGACAGGAAATGCTCACAACTTACCAAACCTTTCGATCAGGTTTCTTTGGTTGATCCTACTTTGTTGTTTGCTTACCATCTTGTGTTTGTTAGACAACATGGTTGATATGCAGCTGGAAACTTGTCTCCTAGACCTTGCTATTATTTTGGTCAGTTTTGGTTAACTAGAGTAGCTATCCTTATTTAGAATTATATAAGTCAATATGATGATGAAATGAGAAAAATATGGTGTAGTTCTAAAATAGATGATAAATTAAGATGAAATAAGTTGAAATGGTATGAATATTTAAAGGTTATACAATCGATTATGTGGGACAAATATTACTAGATGATGGTGATGATTTGGAATCATACAAGTTATTATCTATTCAATACAAGAGACAAAAAAATGGAAGTCTCTTAAAAAATCAATGTTCTGGCTTAGCTACTACATAATTTATTTACAACAATGCACACGGATGTTCCATTTTTTCATTTCTAGTCAATATCAGATTAATCAATTTTGTTATAATGATGATGCCTCAAGAAACATCTTAATTTGAATTGATCCCTCGTACAGGAGAGGTGAGCAACATTCATTTATTCTCAAATTGGCAACTATACCATGTAGAGATCAAAAGGAGGACGTGGAGATGATTCCATATTCAAGAAAAGGTTCAGCTGGATCAAAAACAAAAAAAAAATCAAGTACTAGTGATGGGATGTTGGTTTCTTCTACTGCAAATCAGTTTGCCATTTTGGTATCTTGCCGTTGTAATTTTACTGGTACTACGGGACCCTTGATGACATATTTGCTTTGTTAAAATTTTTTGGTTAATTTTCTGACTTCAATTTTATCTTTTTGGCTACAGAGTCAAAGTTGTTCTTCAAGCAGGTAACAAATTGGCAGCCACGAATTTCAAGAGATCTTATGATTTCAGTGGCATCAGAGACTAATAAGAGAACTGGTACCCAAAGTTTTGGGGCACCTCAACTTCCTGTTAAGGTAGTAAAAACACTTTTTGGATGATTTAGACCTTTATTTTAGCAATACTCTCAAGTGATATAACAATTCAACTGTCACTTTTTTCAGGTGTTAACACTGAAAGCTTCGAATTTAACACATAAAGATCTTACTTTTACTGTTCTTGCTCCAGAATCAGCTATTTCTCCTTCAGTTATATCATTAACTTCTACACCAAAAACCCTAAAGGAGTCATATGCTGCTATTCATGATTATGCTAGAAAATTGGGTGGGGATAAAAGTGGAAGTGGGCTTCAGAGTTTGAGTTCAGTGTATAATTCAAGCACACAACAAACAAATACATTTGAAGGTGGAAAGGTAGCAGATTCTCCGGAGCGAACATCTATAATATCTGATGTCATTTCAAACAACTCAGGCTTTACTCATCTATGGTTACAGAGTGCTGTTCCACTTGGGTAAAATCTTGAACAAACACACTTGCATTCAAATCTTAAAATAAACTAATCTTTTTGTTGTATATGCCAGATGTATTCCTGCACTATCAAGTGCTACAGTCAAACTTGAGCTTCTCCCCTTAACTGACGGGATAATATCACTTGACACTTTGCAGATAGCTGTTAAGGAGAAAGGTATGGCTCTTCTTAATGCATGTTAACATTCAATTCACTAATAACTTCCATCATTTTGATGCATGTGTAAAAGTTCTGGGAAAATATTTTGGGTAAATTTGCAAGTTAAGGAATAGATACATTTTGCTGATATTTCCTTAACATCTTATGGAAAAATGGCGAAAGGCAGGCAAAGATTTTGATTCAACAAATACATATTGCTAATGTTTCTGTAATTCTGTTCTTAAAACCTGGATATAGGATAAATACTTGAAAGGTTAACTGGTTTACAATTTCATGATTCAATTGGAAGACCCTTGTGGTATTAGTATAACAAAGGTGATTCATCAACTTCCATCTTAAAAGTAGTGGATTTAGTGATCGTGAGTTTCCCGGAGATTGTAATAAATATAAATACAACAACAAACTGTTGCAATCTAATTAATTATTAAACAAATACCTAATTATAATAAAATAGTTAATTATCCTTGTAATTTTAGGAGAAGTTTAGTTTTTTTCCTTCTAAATTTAATTTAATAATTAAATGACTAAAATATCCTTTTTTCTTTGTTTAGAAAAGAGGTACGTTTTGGGTATTTAAATGTAAAAATACATCAGACCGAGCAGACCTTA
Source organism: Zingiber officinale (assembly GCF_018446385.1). Taxonomy (NCBI): domain Eukaryota; kingdom Viridiplantae; phylum Streptophyta; class Magnoliopsida; order Zingiberales; family Zingiberaceae; genus Zingiber; species Zingiber officinale. Next base: position 113,776,952 of record NC_055996.1, read on the forward strand.
TCAACATGTCAGGCACAAGAAACTAAATTTGGACTAGGTTGAGCCTGTATGCTTACCTTGGCTTAGAATCGTGCTGTGCTAGACTTGCCTGATATGCTAGCCATGTTGACACACTGCCTAGCTTAGTCTGAGCCAAATTTGTGCCTAACCCGACGTGCATGCCTTGCTCGAGTCAAATCAGGCTAGTCCAGGCCCTCATGTCCGTTGCTAGTTTGACTCCGGCAACAATTTTGTAGATATATAAAAGAAATCGTCTTCAGTTGCTGTTGGCTTTTTAACTAAAAGGCATCCATTTTGAATATTGCTATTAAAATTTTCTGGGTGGTTTTCCAATATGGCAGGTTTGACATTTGTGCCAGAGCATTCTATAAAGATCCATGCAACTTCCAGCATTTCAACCGGCATCTTATAATACATTTGAACCTTCAAACACGAAATCGGTGGCATCATTTTTACGTTGTGATGCATCAATTTGCCCCGATGGTTCACTACGAGATGGCTCATCAAAAGCGTCACTTTTAGGTTGACTGCTGAAGCAGAAGGCATATTTATGATTTTGGTATGCCTTCAGTCCATTTCTTGGGATCAATGGTCAAGGTTCTTTCACTGTTTCATGCATGTTGTAAACTCCTTTAAAAAACACCTGCTTCTTGATTCAGGTTGTAAAATGAAACCTCAGGATTTTTTTTTATAGCAGCCATTCATTTTGTTATTAACCGCGCGAATGAGGTTATTTGGTTGAAATCCACGGAAATGATTGTCTAAAACACTTAAAATTTTCTTGAGAATGATCTGCTCTGTTGAGGAGTCTATCCGCCCCCTATAACTCTATGTTGTGATGCATTGGGATAATGCTGCACTGTAAAATTATTATTATTATTATTAGTAGTAGTAGTAGTAGTAGTAGGAAGACAATCACTTGTTGAAGACGTCAATAACTAATGGAATCAAATTAAATAGGAGGGGAACAGGAGAGGGAAAGAGGAGGAATTTTGCTCAACCACTCGATAAATTAGAATTTAAATTTTAAATAAAATAAGTATTTTACAGATTAACTTTTAAATATATATAAATTGTATTTTAAATTTATTTAATAGATAAAATTAAATGTGATGAAACTTGAACATTTAAATTATTTTTTAAAAAAACAAATACGATAGAAACCAAGGCCTTAGCACGTTCTTCGCAGCCTCCAATCAGGGAAACCAAAACCAAGGAGTCATCACGTGCTTCGCTGTCTCCCTCAATGAGATCAACCTGATAAGAGATAATTCGCTAATATGAAAAAGATAAGTTATAAATACCTATTAGCCATTGGTGTAATTGTCAAGGCACGAGGGAGGCATGTTTAGACGCGTTAAATTTCAACTCATGATCTCATGTAATAACACCTTAGATTTTAATCATTATATCGTCCCAAAAGGATCTCCTTCAATGAGATCAAGAATATTATCTAGATCGACCTCACGGGTCATATGAGATGATAAATGGTGACATGCTTACCACAGGAAGGCACGGGGTCAAATCGTAGGATTGTCGAGGTGTAAATTTTCGAACCATGTGCAACTCACCACACCACCACTTACCTTCTCGGTTACCGTGATTTATCTCCCTCGTGATGGCCCGAGGTCTGTGTGACGGGAGCATTGGAGGCGAGTGATTTCGTCTTTTTGTCACAAGAACGTTATCTAGATCTTTCAGTAAAACTGAGGTAAATATCTTTCTTATGTGCTAGTCATTATTCCAAAAAACGAGCATATTCATCTTTTATCATAAAAAAATTACTTAGATAGTCCACACTGTTTTTAATAGATCTAGGTCAAGTTTCAGTGAATGTGAAATCTCCCATCGATTGTTTCGATTCTTCTTGTATCCACTGTTGTTATTGTTATTAATAGGTCTAGTGTCAATGTCCAATGAGTATAAAATATCCCATTGGTTATCTCAATTTTTCTTTAAATGCGCGGTTATTAATTATTATTGGGTGGTTAGGTGAAGATACCATGATTTATCTCTATCACTTCGGGCAATGGACTATCGAGGTGACGATTTTAGGATTTACCTCTCTAACATTTTACTGCTAAAGAACATTCCCAAGAGCATCAGTCACTCCAGCGATCCAAGTCGAAGCCCACATCAAATTGATCATCGTCCGCTCGATTCCGATGTCCAAGCCCTTCGTTATTATAATTTGAATTGAATTAAAAGTTTCTATTTTTTGTTTTTGTTTTTGTTCCGTGCGGTCGAAGTCACAATAATACTGTAATATCAGCCGTCGTGAATCGTGAATCGTGAATCGTGAATCGTGAATCGATTGAAGAAAGTTAAAATAATAATAATAATAATAATAATAATAAATAAATAAAAGGAAAAAGAAAAATTCAGACGTTGATTGCAATCCAGCCATCGACACTCTCGCCTTATCTTTAACAATTTATTCTGTTTAATTCTGAGTCTTTTGTTTTTTTTTTGTTTTTTTTAGTTCAAATCTGATGTCCCTAATATTATCTGTTTCCATATTTCACTCATCGTCCTTGCCCACCATTGGTGGTCGTCCCAATCAACACTATAACCTTTCGGAAAGATGAACCCAAGGGAATCGTCATCGGCACGATCGGCACCGAAATCCGACTGGATCTGAGCATACTTTCCTTTCCGTCAATCTGAGCCCCTGCTCAGATCCGACTGAATTTCGTGTTGATCGTGCCGATGGCGACCCCCTTGGGTTCACCTTCCCCCAAAAGTTATAGCGTTGATTGGGGCGACGACCGAGGCTGCCGGTGATGGGCTGGGACGATGAGTGGGACACAGAGACAGATAAAATTGGGGACAGAAGATCAATCAATATTTTTTTCTCTTAAGGGTGGGACAGTGTCCTGTCCCTAATATCATCTGTCCCCGTGTTTTATTCATCGTTCCAGCCTACCATCGACGATCGTCCCAATCAACACTATTACCGTTAGGAGATTTTGTTTGATTCCGAGATTGGGGATTATTAGGGTTCCGATTTGGACGTGGGTTTGAATTTCTTTAGGTTTTGTCGAACTTACTCTTCGTTTCGGCGTGGCTGATCTCCTTTCCCTTCGTGAATTTTTACGATTTGGTTAATTTACTGTCCTTGAGTTGTTTTCTACTTATCTACAGCTACTGCCCTCATTAAAAGGAACTCGTTGAGAGGAATCAGCTAGTTCATTCTCTTCTAGATTTTCACAAAAGCAAGTTGTATCCAACAGAGCCTATGACTTATATGTATGTTGCTTGTCTAGTTTCTGTTTGTTAGACATAAATAATCTAATATCGGAGATTTATGGATACTTAGTTAAATTTAAAATGTATACAGAATTTAAATTCAATTTACAGTCGAAATGACCTGAGCAAATAATCTCAGGCTGCCAGCAGGGACTAGTTTCCGTAACGCAGCAGAGCTGAGCGACAGGGCAGGTCTGCAAAGCGGTAGAGCAAGTCTGTAGGGCGGTATACCAGAGCGGAAGACTAAGTCTGCAGAGTGGAAGAGCAGGTCTGCAAAGCGGCAGACCAAAGCGGAAGACCAAGACAGGTCTACAGAGTAGCAGACCAGAGCGACAGGGCAGGTATGCAGAGCGGTAGGGCAGAGCAGCAGACCAGCGCTGCAGTGCGGAAGACCAGAGTGGCAGAGCAGGTCTGCAGAGCGGTAAACCAAAGCAGCAGGTCTGCAGAAAGGAAGACCAGGTCTGCAGAGCAGAATGACCAGGTCTATTTGAGTAAGTCTACAGAAAAGGAAGACCAGGTCTGCAAAGCAGAATGACCAGGTTTGTTTGAGCAGGTCTATAGAAAAGGAAGAGCGGCAGACCAGAACAGTAGAACAGATCTGCAGACCGGAGCAGCAAACAGATCTGCAGAGCGGTAGACCAGAGCAGCAGGTCTGCAGAAAGGAAGACCAAGTCTGCAGAGCAAAATGACCAGGTATGTTTGAGCAGGTCTACAGAAAAGGATGACCAGGTATGCAAAGCAGAATGACCAGGTCTGTTTGAGCAGGTCTACAGAAAAGGGAGACCAGGTCTGCAGAGTAGAATGACCAGGTCTGTTTGAGTAGGTCTGCAGAAAAGGAAGACCAGGTCTGCAGATCAGAATGACCAGGTCTGCAGAAAAGGAAGACCAGGTCTGCAGATCAGAATGACCAGGTCTGTTTGAGCAGGTCTGCAGAAAAGGTAGACCAGGTTTGCAGAAAGGGAGACCAGGTCAGACAGTAAGGTCGGGCGAAAATTTCGATCGGGCAAGCTGATCGAGGCCTGCGAGTAACAGTTTCCTTGAAACAGATTCGCCCACCTCCGGCTGTGCTTCGAGGTTTACTCGGGTCGTCTGTTTCCCAGGATACAACGATCGACCGTGAACTCCACCAAGCACTGGTGGTCAAGGCGAACTGAGTGGCACCCGAATGCTATCACGGGCACTCTAGCGAGCAAGAGTTGCACGACAAAGGAGGGGAATGAGGAGGAGAGCTCCTGCCTTCTTTGCTGTGTTATCTGCGTAACCTTTTGTCTGTGGTCTCAGCCTTCTTATATAGGAGCTCAAGACCAAAGGACGACAGTAATGATCAATTAATGATCATTACTCAACGCCAGCTTTTCACTTGGCCGTTTGATTCTGCATTAATCTTTCTTTAATGCATCCGTTACACAAACGGCAAAAAGATATATGTGGCAAAATGTTGGTTGTTCGTAGGTCGCGCACGAGTCAACTTGGTTCAGTACAATCCGGGCCTTGGATTTGCACCCCCCCCCCCCTGCTCACCCACGCGTGAGAGAGAGACTCTCCCCATGCATTTATTAACATCCTCAATGTATGTGAATATTATATAAACCAACAAAGATGACAAGAAACTCCCAATGTGGGACTAAAATCTCATACACAATAGAGCATCTTCTCTTCCTCCTCTTCTCCATTCACACTTATTCAACACTGTTGTTTGAAGTTTGGATGAAAATTCCATCGTGGGTTGCTCAGGTTGTTTACTTTCGGTGGAGGAGAAGTACAAGAAAAATTATTACTTTTTAGTATTAATCTTAGAACTAATTATGATATGGTTAATAAGGAATTTTTTATCTATAATAAAATCAATCACTATGTATGCAATAAGTTATGCAGAGGGATATGAGTGATATAGATAAAATTTATTTTTTTCATATGACGAAAATGATATCTGTGGGTCCTTTGATTAAATAGGACTACTAAAATACATGATCTCATTCTCGAATAAGTCAATATGAGATATTGAGCTTATTTGGTTAAGTGAGTCTACTTAAAGATCAAGAAACATAAAGATTGATAATAGAATGACACAGTTTATGTATCATGGATCAATCTAAATATCAAAGATATAGAAAGGCCAAGTTATACAAGATAATAGACACAAAAAAGTTAAGTCGGATCTCAACATTTTCATCACTTGGGTAGCAATGATACATTGTTAGATGTTACTCATTATATCTAAAATATTATTTTAGAGAATTGTTAACATTACGAGAACCAATTGTATCACATACAAAGAACATGTTGATTTGAAGTTAGGTTTATTTTAATTTGTATAAAATATTATGAATCTTAATTACGATTAGTTGGTGTCCATATGAATATGGATTAGACTCAAATGAATCCGGATTATACTTGATCCGGCGGTAAGAATGGGGGACCCACTTCCTGAAGGGTCTCAGCTTGAGGACCGATGAAGGGCTGACTAAGTGGTTAATGGCCGCGCCGAGAGGCTTAGTAGGTCCGAGCGGAGCTAGAGATAACCCGTCCATGGGCTTGGGTTTCCGACGCCAAGGCAGGAGGATCGAAGGGCCGAGCGGGAGTCCGCTCGGCTGGGACCAAAGGGCCGAGCGGGTTGTCCGTTTGGCCCAAATAAGGGCGAGGGTACAAAGGTGGCCGAGCGGCCTATGCGCTCGGCTCGGGATATGGGATATCAGCAGAAGCATGTCTGATGATTAGGTCGTACACAAGATTGCACGATGGAGGATCTTGCCGTCACATCATGAAAAGATTGATACAGTAGCAGTATGGCCTCATGGACGTCTTTCTGACGGATCCATATCTGGGCATGGCCCTTCTGACAGACTCATACTTGGGCATGGTCAAATGCAGGTGGTTACTTTGATTGGCGCGCCCAGGCTTCTTCGAGGGGTCTATATAAGGTCTCCATTTCTTCACCGGAGGTATGCAAATCTTCATCTTGAGGCCACCTATTCGATATTCCTCGCCTGACTTGAGCGTCGGAGGGCCGTCGCCGGGACACCCCCCCCCCCCCGGCTTGGTTTTACTGCAGGTTCGCTGGAGCGCTCAAGGACCCAGCAAGGAGCGCCACGTGCCCAGTGTCCGTTGACTCCTGGTTCGGACAGGATCAAATTGGCGGCGTCTGTGGGAACGCTCCTGCATTCGAACAAGAACAATGGATGAGGCTGGACGACAACACACGGTGGCGCTTTCAACAGAAGAACTCGACGCTCTGGTCGAGATGAGGGCCGCCAGACTTGTGGAGCAAAAACAGAAAGCCGCGGCTGAGCGGCCGGAGCAACAAGCAACATCTGCATCGGGTGGTCGAGCGGAAGCACCTCAGGCCACCGTCGCATTCCACCGGGCCTTATTTCGCACCCCTGAAGCCATACCAGCTCGGAGAGATAGAAGCTCTTCTTCAGACGAAATGCCAAGGCGGGATGACAGAAAAGGGAAAGCTCCCCGGGCGGACACATCTCCCGAGCGGATCAATCGCCAATTCTCAGAGGCTATTCTACGAGACCCCCTACCCAAGCATTACGTACCTCCGACGATCGGCGAGTATAATGGAACAACAGACCCGGATGATCATCTGGGTAAGTTTAATAACACAGCTACACTCCATCAATATACAGATGGAGTAAAGTGCCGCGTCTTCCTTACAACCCTCTCGGGATCGGTTCAACGGTGGTTTCGGAGGTTGTCGGACGGATCCATCACTAGCTTCAAGGACTTCCGAACGGCCTTCCTCCACCAGTCGGCGGTATCAGAAGACAAGTGTCAGCTTGTTCGCCATCAAGCAAGAGCCGAGAGAATTGCTTCGAGCTTACATTCAGCGGTTCAACCAAGTGGCGATGGATATCCCAACGGCCACATCAGAGACGATGATGAATGCCTTCACGCAAGGCCTTGTAGATGGGGACTTCTTCCGGTCGCTCATCCGAAAGCCGCCCCGAGATTATGATCACATGCTGTATCGGGCCAACGAATACATAAATGTGGAAGAAGCGCAAGCCGCTCGAAAAAAGGAAACTCCAACCGAGCGGGCACCTGTTCAGGCCGAGCGGAAACAGCATGCCGCTCAGCAGCCACCAAGAGGACCGAGGGCCGAAGCAATCCGATCCCCCCACGCCAGGTCGCACGTACAAGAAGTGGCTGCCGCTCGGCCCAAGCCAAAGAAGAGGTGGACCCCTATGTTCTGCTCCTTCCATCAGACGGATACGCATAACACGAGGGATTGTCGAAGTCTTCCCTTCGTGGCCAATCCCGTTCCCAGGAAAGCCGAACGACTGTCGACTCCCATCGACAGGAGACAAAGGACCCATGAAGCCGACCGGACCCGCACCGAAAGGCGACATCAACAGACACCCGATCGGCACCGGTCTCCAAGACAGGAGAATCACCGGGCGTCCAGAGAACGGTCACGACCGTCCGCTCGGGAAGAGGAAAACAGGAGCAATACTTCCCGGGGCGAGATCAACGTCATTGCTGGCGGGCCAACCGGAGGAGACTCCAACCGGGCCAGAAAGGCGGGCGTTCGGCAGCTACAGATCCACGCAGTCGGCTGTAGTCAAGAGCGGGCAAGTGGACCGGAAATCACTTTCGGCCCCGGAGACTTGGAAGGAGTAGAAGTGCCCCACGACGACGCTCTGCTCATTAAAGCGGTAATAGCAAATTATACTGTTCACCGCCTATTTGTTGACACAGGGAGCTCGGTCAACATCATATTCAAGAATTGATCGTGCCGAGCTGCTGCCCATGACGACCCCGCTATACGGGTTTACTGGCAACGAAGTTCAGCCGGTCGAACAAATTCGGCTAGCTACCTCACTGGGAGAGGAGCCGCTCAGGAGGACCAGGACAATAAACTTCGTGGTGGTCGACTCTCCTTCGTCCTACAACGTCATTTTGGGACGACCGGCGCTTAGCGAATTCTGAGCCGTCGTCTCAACCTTCCACCAGAAGATGAAGTTCCCCGTCGAAGACAAAGTGGGAGAAGTACGGGGGGGTCAGTTAGCAGCTCCGCGATGCTATATCGAGATGGTCCGAGCAGAATCCAACTCTGCTCGGAAGGCGCCTCGAATCGAGGTAAATGTCATCACCGAGAAACCTCCTGCTTTAATTTATGATGAAAAGGAGGAGGTTCAGATCCATCCGAACCGATCGGAGGCCACAACTTTTATCGCCTCCGATCTGGAGAAAGATCAGAAGGAGGAGCTGATCCAGTGCCTCCAACGAAATCATGATGTCTTAGTCTGGTCGACACATGAGTTGCCCGGGGTTTCGCCAAGCCTGGCGCAGCATGAATTGCATGTCCGACCGGACGCTCGGCCAGTGAAGCAGAGGAAAAGGGATTTCAGTGCCGAGCAGAACGCCATCATCCGGGCGGAAGTAGAGAAACTTCTGGAGACCGGCCACATACGAGAAGTGCAGTTCCCTAGCTGGCTGGCCAACGTGGTATTGGTCTCCAAGCCGGGCGGCAAGTGGAGAGTCTGCATCGACTTTCGGGACTTAAACAAAGCATGTCCCAAAGATTTTTATCCCTTGCCCCGGATAGATCAGCTGGTGGACTCTACGGCCGGTTGTGAATTGATTTGCATGCTCGACGCATACCAAGGCTATCATCAGGTGCCGCTCGCCCGTGAAGATCAAGAAAAGGTTAGCTTTGTGACTGCCGACGGCACGTATTGTTACAATGTGATGTCGTTCGGACTGAAGAATGCTGGAGCCACCTATCAACGCTTGATGAACAAAGTGTTCAGGGAGCAGATCGGGCGGAATCTGGAAGTCTATGTGGACGACATTCTCATTAAGTCTGTCCGAGCGGCCGATCTTTTCAAGGACATAGAAGAAACCTTCCGAACGCTGCGCAAATATGGAGTCAAGCTAAATCCCCAGAAGTGCTTGTTCGGAGCAAAAGGAGGGCGTTTCTTGGGGTACATAGTGACCGAACGGGGAATCGAAGCAAATCCTAGCAAGGTGAGAGCTCTGCAAGACATGCCGCCCCCAAGAAATACAAGAGAAGTGCAGAGGTTGACCGGTCGGATAACTGCTTTGTCCAGATTCATCTCCAAAACCGCCGACCGGAGCCTTCCATTCTTCAAGATCCTGCGCAAGGCTACTAAGTTCCAGTGGGACGAAGAATGTGACCGAGCGTTCGGAGAATTGAAGACGTATCTTAATTCTCTGCCAGTGTTAGCCAAGCCGATCGGGGGTGAGTCACTTTATATTTATTTGTCATCGACTGAGCATGCTGTAGGCTCAGCACTTGTGAGAGCAAGCGACGAAGAGCAGCCGGTGTATTTTCTAAGCCACATTTTAAAGGATGCTGAATCTCGTTACACCGGGCTCGAGAAGTTGGCCTTTGCTTTGGTTCTAGCCGCTCGGCGCCTTCGACCGTATTTCTTGGCTCACACCATCATTGTCCGGACGAACAGTCCACTCGGAAGAGTACTGTTGAATCCCGAAGCGTCCGGACGACTCATCAAGTGGACGACAGAATTAAGTGAATTTGACATCCAATATCAGCCCCGCTCGGCGATCAAAGCCCAATCCTTGGCTGATTTTGTGACCGAAGTGCAAAGGCCAGAGCCGGAATATATGTGGACGGGTCCTCCACTCGGCTCGGAAGTGGGATCGGAATATTGCTGCTCTCACCTCAAGAAGAGAAGATGCACCTATCTGTCCGGCTGGATTACAAAGCTACCAACAACGAAGCAGAATATGAGGCCCTCATAGCCGGATTGCAGGCAGCCCGGCATGTGGGTGCCGGTCGGGTGACTCTCTATTCGGATTCACAGTTGGCCGCTCAACAACTTTCTGGCACCTTTGAAATCAATAGTGTTCGGCTTAAACTCTACGTTGAGGCCTTTGAGAAGCTCAAAGCTACTTTCCGAGAGGTTCTTATACAGAAGATCCCCCGAACGGAGAACCAGGCAGCAGACGAGTTAGCCAAACTCGCGAGTTCAATAACACAAGTTGCCATTCAGCAACCAATTGAAAAAGTACTGCTGGTGGCGCACGTCGATCGGATGCAAGGCCTCACGTTTCCAAGCGACTGGAGGACACCTATTATAGAATTTCTCCGTTCGGGCACTCATCGGAGATCAGCTTTACAAGAAAGCTTTCTCGCGCCCGTTGCTGAAATGTGTAAGCTTGGAGGACTCAGCTTACATCCTCCAAGAAGTACATCAAGGATCATGCGGGGGTCATCCAGGCGGGCGCTCATTGGCCAAGAAGATCCTCTTGGCCGGATACTTTTGGCCAACTTTACAAACAGATGCCGCTCGGACAGTATCTACCTGCCTTTCATGCCAGAAGTATCACAACTTCTCCCACCGACCGGCCGAAGAAATGAAGGCGTCAAGCGTTTCATGCCCGTTCGACCAATGGAGAATGGATATTGTCGGTCCATTTCCGATGGCGGCCGAGCAGAGGAAATTCTTACTAGTGGCGGTAGACTATTTCTCCAAGTGGGTGGAGGCCGAGCCGCTAGCAAAGATCACTGAACAAATGGTTAAAAAATTCATCTGGCAACACATCATTTGTCGGTTCGGCATCCCTCGCCGACTAGTGTCCGACAACGGGCGGCAGTTCACAGGGAAGATGTTAGAGGATTGGTGCAAGAGCTACGGCATTGAGCAACATTTCACGTCCGTGGCCTATCCTCAGAACAACGGTCAAGCTGAAGTGGCCAACCGGAAAATTCTCGGTATTCTGCGCGCTCGGCTCGACCATTTGGGAGGAAGTTGGCCGGATGAAGTGTCGAACGTCTTGTGGGCCATCCGAACAACGCCAAAAGAAGGGACAGGAGTCACACCGTTCCATTTGGTATATGGTGGTGAGGCCGTCATTCCGGTTGAAGTCGGCGTGGAGTCCGCCCGGATCCAGAGCTACGATGAGGACAACGCCGAACGGAGAAACATGGAGCTGGATTTGGTAGAAGAGGAGAGGGCAAAGGCGTCCGTTCGGCTGATGGCGTACCGACAACGAATGAAGCAAAACTATAACCGGCGCGTCATTCCCCGATCATTCTAGATCGGCGACCTTGTCTGGAAGAAAGTCAAGCCAGTCGGCGACGTCGGCAAGCTTGAAGCTCCATGGGCAGGTCCCTTCAGAATCATCGAAAAGCTCCGCTCGGGCGCGTATTATCTGGAGGATGAGGAAGGTCGACAGCTAGATAGGCCGTGGAGCACGAACCACCTCCAGCCTTACCGGGCAGGGTGAAAGGTGTGCCTATGTAAATCATCTTGTGTACTTTTTTTCGACTGAATACTTGAAATGCAGAAACGAAAAATCAAGAGAACAAATAAGACATCGCCAACAAAAGAACGAAGGCCCCGAGCCGCTCGGCCGGAGGTAAATGGGTCGGGCCAAGCGCTCTAAAATTGAAGGCCCCGTACCATTCGGACGGAGGTATATTATCCTAGCCCAGATGCTCGACGAAGCAGACCCTGAGCCATTCGGCCAAGAGTACGTTATCCGAGCTGGGTGAAAGGAACCAAAAGTGATAAAAAGGAGGGCAAAAAGCTTCGCCGAACGGAAGCGTCAAAATTAGCCAGAGTCGTCTAGCCCAGACGTTAAACCGTAGAGCCGCACCGACCGGGTATAAAAACCAAGCGGAAAACCGACGAGCACCGTCGTTAAAAATCGAGAGCCGCGCCGATCGGCTATAAACATCCGCGCCGACGAGCACCGTCGTTAAAAATCGAGAGCCGCGCCGATCGGCTATAAACATCCGCGCCGACGAGCACCGTCGTTAAAAATCGAGAGCCGCGCCGATCGGCTATAAATATACCGAGCGGAAGAACGAATATCAGAGTAAGATACCGCGGAAGCTACAAATATTAAAACATTCAGGCCCGATTGGGGGTTGGTCCTTCGATACTCGGCGTTTGTTGACTTCACGCAAGCAGGATACGTGCAGAGCGAGTAGGTCTTCTCGCTCAAACTTTATGCAATGAGCCAAGCCGATCGGACGCGTGAGGGAGAAAGCTTAAGAGCATGACTGGTAGAAATTTTACAAGCATCAATGTTAAGCAAACAGAAGAATATTATGGACAATGAGTAGGAAGACAGGAAAAGGGGCATCGTTTCATTAGAAGAAAAATTATGCCGAACGGCACGTACAAAAATTTTACATCCGCCGAGCGGATGAAGTACAGAAAGTGCTTGAAATAACCCGCATCACTCCGGATCCTCAAAATTAAAAAAGGTGTCCGGGATGTCGTCAATCATGGCCGCCAGTTCGGGAGGGGAAATGCTCAGGTCAGCAGGAAGATGCCCCCCCTTCTTGAAGTACGCCGTGGTGACCTTGACCGCCTCGAGGAAGGTTGAGGAGACGTTGCCACCAAACTTTTCGCCAAACCGCTCCGAGCGGATGTATTCCTGGCTTGCTGCTGCTAGCCGACTTGGCTCGCCCTCCTTATATTTTTTGAGTACCGCTCGGGAAGCGGTTAAGGTATCTTGGACTGCCTTCAAGTCCATCTCAGCTTTTGTGCGTTCGGCCGAACGGATCTCCCGCTCGGCATCCAGCTCGGCCCCTAGCTTCTTAGACTGCTGATCTAGGGCCCGGACTTCGACTTTCATTTTATCTAGATCAGCAATTGCCCGCCTCTTCCGACCATTGGCGCGCTTCACGTCCCCGTCCCGCTTCTTCACCAAGTCTTCGAGTCGTGCCACCTCTGCAGCCAGATCGGCAGCCTTCTTCTGTTCGGCCTCAAGAGCTTGTTTCTCCCGCTCGGCCGTGGGACCTCCCGACACTTGGAGTTTTTCTAGGAGATCCTCCAACTCGGCTAGCCGATGGCTCGTGGCGATTTGCTCAGCCCAGAGCTGTAAGGGAAATAATAATGTCAGGAATCAAACAATAGCATGACACGGGAATGAAGATAGGTTTACCTGAGTGGCCTGCTGCATATTGTTATCGCCGAGCTGCTTGGGCGTCATAAGGGCCACCTGAATCTGGGCGTCCTCGAAGAGCTTGGCGAGCGGACCAGTCAGGGTTATTTCGTGAACGGGGCTCGATGGTCGATCGGCAGATAGTAAATATTCCTCTGACGGGAATCGGAGGGTAGTCTTGATGGTAGGGTGGCCGGACGACGCTTCTTCAGTCGCGGCCGCCTGATGCGAGGACTCCCCTATGGTGGAAGTTTCGCCCAACCGACGTAAGCGGCGGCGAGTTCGGGGAGGAGAGCCGGAGGGCTGTGCGATAGGCGAGGCCACAGGGGTCCCGATCTGCGGGGGCGTGCGGTCAGGCGAAGTTACACTGATCGGCGCCTGTGGTTCCCCCTCTTGGGTCGGCGGAAGGCTGGGGTCTCTTCGACGTTTCCGCCGAACCTCCAATGGTGGATCTCCAACCTGGGGAACGCCCAGCTCGGCGGGGGCCGAGGAAACAGGATCCGCCTCAACCTCCGTTGAAGCGGATGGGGCAGTTTCTGTTTCAGGGGCGGACTGCGCCCCCCCTGCGGCTGGGGATGAGTCCCCGCTCGGCGAGCTCTTTTTTCGTAGCCGCTTCAATCTCCACGGACTTCAATTTCAGGTTAGCGGTAGCCTTGGAACGCCACATGACTTCAGCTGCAGTAAACGAAATTAAAATCAATTAGACAAAAAAGGACTAAGAGAGTAAAGAATCCTTACTCATGCGGAAGGGGAGATTTGCCCGAACGGGAGACAATCCGAAAATATACAACACCCCCTTGAGCAGCAACTGGTCGATCTTGTATCGCTGACCAGACAACCAGTTCGCCGCGTGAAGATAGGCTGGATTGCTTCTGAACTTGCCGAGCTCCGGCTGAGTCGGCACAGCGGTCTGCCATTTGGTTCGGAATGCTGGCCGCTCGGGGAGTCGAATATAGAAGAAAAACTCCTTCCAGTGTTTGTTGGAGGTCGGCATATTATCAAAAAATTTAAAGCCTATTCTACTTTGGAAGATAAAAGTGCCCGGCTCGGATTGTTTGGGGTAGAAGAAGAAGTGTAATATTTTGGGGTCAAGAGGGATACTGTGCAGCTTAAAGAGGACGACCACCCCGCTCAGCAGCCTAAAGGAGTTCGGCACAAGTTGGCCGAGCGGGATGCGAAAATAGTTACAAACCTCTAAGATAAAAGGATGGGTAGGAAATCTAAGGCCACCCTGGAATTGGTCTAAAAAGAAACAGATTGAGCCGATCGGCGGGTCATGTGGTCGGTCAGTCGGGTCGGCTATAACTATTTCATGGTTATCGGGAATCCCATACGTCCAAACTAGGCGCCGAGCACCCTCCTCATCAAACCGACTCTCCATGGTCACATACCAGGGACCGTGAACGCTGGTGGCGGGTTCAGAGGAACTTGCCATCTCGGAGAGGCAAGAGGATAGCAAGAAATCGAAAGAAGGGGAGCGAAAGAGGCGAAATGAGCAGGGAAAACCTAGTAAGTGAAGGAAGAAGACTCACTGAGGAGGAAACGGGCGGAAAAGATCACCGGGGAAAAGGTAGCAGCCGAAAAGTGGGATTGGATCGCCGAAGGCTACAGCGGCAGAGGAGGCAGAAGGAGGAAGCACGAGCGAGCGTGCGGCAGAGGAGGAGAACTGAGACTTTATACAGCCGGGGCCCGTCGGCCTCCGCCGTCCGATCCAGGTCACGAAGGACAAGGACGCCATCGGGCCGTCCATTTTAAACGAGGGCGTCCCATCGTGAGTGACGTCGCCGCCGCACAATGGTCGACAAGTGGCGCTCTGTCGCCAAACATAATTAATGCGCCCATACCGCGCATGCTTCGACTTAATGGAGAGGATTTGTGTGATTTTCAAGAAGATCTAGACAAGCAAATATCCACATTAAGCGACAAGGCAACCGAAATGAAGAGCCGAACGGCTGAATTTGGCAGAAGGGCCGAACGGCCCCAAGAATATTATGAGCCATGGAAAGGCGGCGACCGCCCGCTTGGGCACGTATAGTCCAGTCAGTCGGACTCACTGCCTCCTTCGACTAGACTTGAAGGGAAGGCAAGTGATCCGGCGGTAAGAATGGGGGACCCACTTCCTGAAGGGTCTCAGCTTGAGGACCGATGAAGGGCTGACTAAGTGGTTAATGGCCGCGCCGAGAGGCTTAGGAGGTCCGAGCGGAGCTAGAGATAACCCGTCCATGGGCTTGGGTTTCCGACGCCAAGGCAGGAGGATCGAAGGGCCGAGCGGGAGTCCGCTCGGCTGGGACCAAAGGGCCGAGCGGGTTGTCCGTTTGGCCCAGATAAGGGCGAGGGTACAAAGGTGGCCGAGCGGCCTATGCGCTCGGCTCGGGATATGGGATATCAGCAGAAGCATGTCTGATGATTAGGTCGTACACAAGATCGCACGATGGAGGATCTTGCCGTCACATCATGGAAAGGTTGATACAGTAGCAGTATGGCCTCATGGACGTCTTTCTGATGGATCCATATCTGGGCATGGCCCTTCTGACAGACCCATACTTGGGCATGGTCAAATGCAGGTGGTTACTTTGATTGGCGCGCCCAGACTTTTTCGAGGGGTCTATATAAGGTCTCCATTTCTTCACCGGAGGTATGCAAATCTTCATCTTGAGGCCACCTATTCGATATTCCTCGCCTGACTTGAGCGTCGGAGGGTCGTCGCCGGGACCCCCCCCCCCCCCCCCCGGCTCGGTTTTACTGCAGGTTCGCCGGAGCGCTCGAGGACCCAGCAGGGAGCGCCACGTGCCAGTGTCCGTTGACTCCTGGTTCGGACAGGATCAAAACTCATTGGATTAATGGATTAGATTCGTTGGGTTATTGGATTAATGGTTAATCCAAATATACTAAAATCTAACCCATTAAGAATATTAATGGAGATTAATTCATCATTAATGGAAGAAGACCAAAAGACAAACCCTTGGTATTCATTGGATGAATATAAAAAAACTTTTTGAGTGAAATTTTCGTGTGAGATACTTGATCTTCTTCTTCTTCCCTTGGCCGAGCACCCTTGTTGTTGCTAGCATAACGAAGGTGGTTCTTCTTAGAAGGCTGAGTTTGTAAGATGAATGAAAGACGTGTTCGTGTGGATATCGAAGAGACGTGACCACTCTGATCATGCTAAGATATATTGAATCAAAGTTACTGTCAGGATTATACCGTTCACACAACAAAGATAACAACTCGATCAAATTTTGTATATTATATTCGTATGAATATCTAGAGGGATCAACTTTTTTTGCTATGTACAATTATTCTTTTATGTCAAATATCCCTGCAACTTTTACTTTTTAAAAATCTTTTTTTTTTTTTTTTAAGTAATTGAGGAAGAAGGAATTATATATAATTATTACACTTCTAGCTTCACACTACATGTGCTTCAACATAAAAGGGATGACATAGTATCATCATATATTATCCTTAAATTACTTAGCTTGTAGATTATGCTCGGATATAACACATTAAAAATAGATTGCAATTTAGGAAATTATTCAGCAACTAAGGCATCAACTTAGTTTCCTTCTTTGAATGTGTTTCATACTTAAGCTAATAGATAAATGATAATCTATTTTCAAAAAATTGGTTAATGTTTATTCTTATTATGTCACCTTTAATTAAACTACTATATCTATGGTCATACTTACTTTTCTTTTGCATGATGACCTTGGGTCGGGTGCAACAAAAACACTGGGGGCGAGTAATTTCATCTTACCACATACTTACTTTTCTTTTGGACATATGTCTTCAGACAAAAATAAATTCCTTCTATTCTTTAGTTAATTTGAGACTATAAATTTATCATTTACTTTTCTTCATATAATCTAGAACAAACTATGACAACCACATATAAATATGATTATTTTTTATTATCATACTTGCTTTCTGTTTTTTCCCCTTATCTTTCTTGAATAGGTAATCATTTGAAAGAGATACCAATAGTGCTCTAACCATATATTGATTATTAATTTTGAATTTCATATTAAAAAAAAATTATAAAACAATCATCATATTCACTCTTATTAGTAAATGTTTCAAATTCAGTAAAAAGTTGTAAGTGAAATGTTTCAAATAATTTACCAAAATTAATGTCTCATTGTTTTGTGAACCTTATGCAATGAAAAAAAATAATTTGCTAAGGTTCATCCAATAACAATTAGTATGATATAACTAAAGTAAACGTGAAACTTGTTTAAGAGAATACCAATCAGCATTTTTTTTTTCTCTTAAGGGTTTTAAGATTTTATCTTCAATATATTTGTCTAAAATTTTTATGAACTGGAATAATATTAAAAATAAATTAAATTTGATGGCAAATTCATAATAAAATAAACAAAAAATAAATTAAAGAGCACATAAATGGAGCAACAGGTCTCGGAAGTAAACTTAAATTAAACAACACAAACTAATGATTCAAACAACAAAAACAGAAGATAGATCAAGGAAGGATGTTAGGATCGAATAAAAAAAATCAGAAAATAAACTACAAGAGAAAGGTAAATTACGAATAATATTCAGACACTAATTAATCACCGAACTTAAAATTTTAATCATTAATTAGCAATCAAAAACAACCAAAATAAAATTCAATTGCTAAATTAGCGATCCCACGTTCCTATCCTACTGTCGAATCATCCGGTGTACCTTCCGATCCTCCCACTGGCGAACCATATGGAGGGTTGTCCATGTGGGCAGGTAAACACATTTTGTTTGCTGATGACGGATGACTTAGCAAATTAAAGAAGAAGAGCCGTCTTTGAACTTAGGAAGATTAAAGAAGAAGGCGTCTCCTTTTTTTTAATTAAGAACTTCGATTTTAAATTTCTGTTGGATGATTGCTACTTTTATAGATTGATCTTAAATTTGTGGGCCGATTCATGGAATTACATTATCATCACGAGTGGACATGGGCATAATCTTATATCTATTTCCTCTTATTTCAGGTCTGATTTATTGTTTCTCTCATTTGTTTGATCGGCAACTTTTGATAGAATTTTTCAATTTTACTTATATTCTGTCTTTATTTTTTATTTGTTGTTTTTCTTTTTGCATATCTAATTAAGTTTTTTATGACCATTAATCACTGTCCTTTTCCCTAAATTTGAAAGATTTATGGAATAAGAGTGAATATGAAGATTATTTTATAATTTTTTTAATTCGAAATTGATAACCAATATGATGATTACATTATCTCTTTGTTTTAATATGAATATTATTTATTAGCTTGTATTTTCTTTCTCTTGGATCACTTATGTGTTGAGATTATGATGAATTTTTTTCTTATAATTTGATAACCGGCATGATGGCTATATTGACATTAGGTCAATCTGATCTCTTCTACCCTGCTTTGTTTATATTGACATTTGGTATTCTCCTAACATTTGCTTGATTTGTTTATAAGATTTATACTGTTGTGGTAATCTAAGATAGATTTATGATTGACCCAATTAACAAAAAAAAGTTTAATAGATAATTTGGTTAGAAATGTAAGATCTTTTTTATTGTGATTAGAGCTTATTTTTTAAGTTTCAAAATGGATTATGGATCTCTCTTAATAATGAGGATGTGCTGAGAAAATCTCATTCATTTGTGCTGGTACTTGCCTGAATTGGAGTATGGGTGATCAGTGTTGGTACAATATCTCCTGGGTCAAAATTGATCAGGTTGACTAAATTTGAGTTGACTCAAGTTTGAGTCTTAATATTTGGGTTTCGATGTTTGACAATATAGGGAGATTGCAGATGCGATTGTCCGATTGGGGAGTTTGTTGATGTAATTCCCCTCTGGTCAAGGGATGACCAGTTTGATGTGAAGAAGAATCAAGTATGTCAAGGTTGACTAGATACTTGACTTACAAGTCCTGGTGAGTGAAACCAGCCAGTTGAAAAATCCTGATGAATGAAGTTGGGTGAAAGACCTAGTGAGTGAAGCTAGGCAGGTGAAAGCCTCGGTGAGTGAAGTAGGCAGTGAGAAAATCCTAGTGAGTGAACCTAGGTGAAAGTCCTAGTAAATGAAGCTAGACAGATAGAAAGTTCTGGTGAGTGAAACTAGACAAATGAAAAGTCCTAGTGAGTGAAGCTAGACAGATGGAAAGACATGGTGAATGAAACTAGGCATGTGGAGATCCATGTGGGTCAAGGTTGACCAAACATCTGGTGTTGGTAAGCCAAAGTAGGTCAAAGGATTGACCGAATACTTGGCACGAGGATTGGGCACTCGACACGAGATGACAAGTTCAAGTGGGTCAAGGTTGACTGGACACTTAACACGAGGAGAAAAGTCCAAGTGGGTCAAAGAATTGACCAGACACTTGGTAAAGAAGTCCCAGCAGGTTAAGGTTGACCGGATGCTAGGCATGAGGAGTTCCAACATGTCACAGTTGACTGGAGATTGGAATTTGAGATCCTATACTTGATTTAAGTAAGTCAAAGGGAGGCCAATCGATCAACCAATCGATTGGACCGTAGTCCAATCGATTAGTCGATCAATTGGTTGTGTGTGCGAGTGAAGGATGACCCAATCGATCAACCAATCGATTGGGAAGTAAAATCGCGACCATAGAGGAGCTCCCAATCGATTAGCCGATCGATCAGGCACCGCCAATCGATTGACCAATCAATTGGGGAGATGGAAATCGCGTGAGTCGCGATAAAGGATGAATCGATCAGCTTATCGATTAAGGCCTTTTCCAGCAGAGCACAGAGGCGCTCTAAATCGATCAACCGATCGATTCAAGTCTTCCCAATCGATTGTGATGTGACCGTTACGAAGGAAATACTCAAAAGCCTTCTTCCTCACAGCAATTCGATAACCCTTCTTTCTCCACTTCTTCTTGCTATTGTTCTCACAGGTTCACGCTAGTTCTTGAAGCTTTCTTGGAGCAAAGTGTTGCTGCACTTCCAATGTCAAGAGGCGTTCCATACAAGAATAAGAAGTAAACTAGGGTTTTGCATATCTTGTAAGATTTGATATTGTATTAACTTGTATTTCATTCCTCTTGTATATTTGTGTGTGTGAGCTTGTACAAGGCTTCTATGCCTTCGGCAGTTACCGAGAATGAGTTATTTCATAGTGGATGAGTGAGGGTCGGATTCTTGAATTAGTTACCTTTTTTTGAGATGAATACCAAATAAATCCCTTATATTAGTGTTGTGAGAGTTACTTCAGTATTTTTCGCTTTAACAACTTTATCAAAACAAGCAATCGAAGCGCGACATAAAATAAGATATTATTTTATTAATTTAAAATTTTAATATTTATGCAACTTTAATTAAGGTGAGCAAAAATTTAGTTAAACAAAATAGACTGACCAAATTTAAAAATTCAGTTTAATTATTTTAAAATTTTATTTAAAAAATTAGTTTATTTGGGTAATTAGGTTTAATTTTAAAATTTACTATTCATTAAATAAAAAATCAAAATAAAAAATGAACGGGTAAAAAAATCAATTATGATAAATTTGATTTAAGCACTATAATGTTTTATAATGAATTTTCAATTTTAATTAGAAAATTTTGATTAAGTTAATTTTTGATCCAATTAATTGTTATTTTATCGATTTATTCCGTGTTTATTAGAAAATTCAATTGGTTCGATTAGTTTGGAAAAAAATAATTCAATTTGTTCATTTTAATTAATTTAGATTTTAATTTAATACTCACCTTATTATTGTCACATAATATAAAATATTATATTTTATATTAGTGAAAAAATATCGAGTAAAAATTATAAGGATATTAAGTATATTTAAAAAAAAATATTAAAATAACATTATATTGTATTTTTTATTTTAAAAATATATTTATTTTAATATCGGTATAGTAATTTTTTCTTCTATAATATAAAAGTAAAATTATTTTATTTTATCAAAATACTGTTTATCAATTTGATAAAATTAATTTAATTGTATTAAAATCATTTTAAAATAGTTATAATCATAATTAATATAAGTGTGATATAATGTTACGATGGTATAGTAATTATAATATAGTTACTATAACAATGGTGAAGTTATTTTGATCCCATAAAAATAATTTTGATCAATTTAAAAATTTTAATTTAATTAAATTTATTTATATTTGTGATAATAATAATAATAATATATAAATTTTTACTTAAATATTTATATTTGATTTAAATAAGTTATTAATATGGAGATTGGGTAACAAAAATGATTCTATTCTTTCTAAACGTCTTGGTTCATATTTAAGTTATGAGAAATATTATAGTATAAAAGTAATTATGCTTATATCAAACTTCCTGTCTCTCATTATAAAAAAATATAGAATGGTCACATTAGCGATCTTTTGGAGTCGATCTCACAGATATGGAGGGAGGTAAATACAGGTATATAACTGAAAGTACATGACACGGACGCTAACCTCAGACAATGACACCCCGATGATCGAACCCTGGACCTCTCGACCATGAAACCATGTGTCCCAGCTGTGCTACGCCCTGGGGATAAAATCCTGTCTCTCATTACAAGCTTATACATATGCTTCTAAAGTCACCCTATTAGCTACTGTACTAAAGTTCTCCAGGGATGTTCTAAAGTTCCTCCAAATTATAGTACAAAATCATCCCTAAAGATTTCGATTAACACATGCATATGCAAAACATGAATACTCTTGAAGCCAGAAGTATAACATCTGATATAGAAACCTAATCTTGAGTGAAAGATTTCGATTAACGCATGCATATGTGATATGTTGCCATATGAATACTCTTGAAGCCAGAAGTATAACATCTGATATAGAAACCTAATCTTGAGTGAAAAAAATATCATGACTTCAATTTTTTCAATAAAATTTTTTCAATAAAATTATCATGTAATAAATCAACAAAATCTAAAATCATTTTGCATGTGTCGTCTTCTGATTAGGTTAAAGTAGATAAATCATAAAATTAATTTATATTCAACTCTCAAAGTAATTAGAGGGTGTGAGAATTTTGTTTTTTATAACATATACTCACTAAAAATTAATCTTTTATTTTATTATAGTAAAATTGTCGCCTTTTAACGTAATGAATACCTCCCCGTGGGAACTCAGTTATGAGAAACATGCCAGTAGACTGTGTATTCTGATTAAAATCCTCATTTGTTTGGTCCAAGATCATCAGCACGTGCTTCGCAGCCTCCATCAATGAGACCAAGAACATTCCCCGTAACATCATCCACTCCAGCGATCCATGTCGAAGCCCAAATTTATCATCGTACGCTCGATTCCGATGTCCAAGTCCTCATTATTATAATTTGAATTGAATTAAAAGTTTCTATTTTTTTTTGTTTTTGTTCTGTTCCGTGCAGTCGGAGCCGCAATAATACTGCAACATCAAGCAGTCATGAATCGGATTGGGAAAAGCCAAAAAAAGAAGAGAAAGAAAAAGAAAGATCCAGACCTTGATTGCAATCCAGCCATCGAAACTCCCACCTCCTCTTTAACAATTTATTCTGTTTAATTCTGAGTCTTTTATTACCCTTTTTTGTTCCCTCCGGTACCTGTTTCTAATTCATTATTTACTCTTTTTTTTCAACGATCCATTTTAGTCATTTATTTTTTTTCGCTAAAGTCGACACAAACATGGATTTTGTTTGACTCCGACATTGGAGATTATTAGGGTTCCGATTTGGGCGTGGGTTTGAATATCTTTAATTTTTGTCGACTTTACTCTTCGTTTCGGCGTGGCTGATCTCCTTTCCCTTCCCGAATGTTTTTGGAAGTCGCCAATCCTTTTGGATGAGCCTATGATCTAGATTCTGCTGGAGGAGGACTTGCCGAGATTGCAAGTAGAAAAGGTAGGATTTTGATAAGGATTTACTCGATTTTGGGTCTTGTATTTAGGATCTCGCTTTTTGTACTTTTGCGAGGAGAATACAAAGGAGTACCAGTGGATTCATAAAGGATTTAGGGTTTTCACTTGCAATTTTCACTGCTAAGTATTCGTGTTTTCTCCTTGTCGCCGTCAGTTAGCTTGGGCGTAAGGAGGTTTGTAGTGAGAGAAAGACGAGCTTGCTTGAATCGTGAATCCTTTCATCATACATAGGAAGGATGTATCAATCTCGAGGATCCTCGAAGCAATCTTGTAGGCTCATTGCGGTTTTATGCGGGAAGTTCGCTGACAGGCAGGAGGTGAAGTGTCAGCGTCTCTACCCGTTTCCTGAACTTCTTTCGTCAGGGCGAATTGAGGTTTGTACTTCTGTTCAATTTCATGAAAGCTTGTTTTCGTGCTTCTTTTTTTCTTACTTTTTTTTTTGTTAGTGATTAACTTGTATAATGCAGGTCCATACACTTTTTAATCCGACACCAGATAGTTTTCGTGATGCTCAGAAATCATTGGAGCCAAATATCCTGTTCTTCCAGGGGCAGCAACTTGAAAATGAGGAAGAAATTGGGCATCTTGTTTGGGCAGACCTTGATGTTTCAGAGCCTGAGATGTTCGCTTCTCTCATCGCTCCTCCACCCACAATAGTGAGTAGTTCTTATAGCATCAGAACTTATGCTAATTTTATCTACACGTTTAACTTAATTGTTTAAGGAGCCATTTGTTAGGTTCCTGCCTGGACTGAATACTGCTTCAGTCTTCACCTTTAAGGTTGCTACCTTAGACCTTCTCTATCCCTTGTTTAGTTCTTCCAATGCTCCTACTTCTTCCCCTTCTTGCACCTTCTTCCTTCTATCCTTCTTCCTGTGCTTCATTTCTATTTTCTCTTTCATTTGCTGCCTCCTTTCTTTTGTTTGTATATAGCTGTCTAGCCAAATGGAGAGAGGAGCAAACCTACAAGCTGCTTTGTGTCGTTGTCACTGCTGCTCTTTGCCGGTGGATCTTCATCTGTTGCATATTCAATCCCACATCAAACATGATGCAACATTGGGGAGCATCTAGGGCTGCATCTAATTGCATATGGTGTATCAGGATGGGCCATATCCTAACAATGTTTCAGAATGGGACATGATTGGATATGGTGACACATACCTAGATCTAAATCATTGACTATTATCCAACCTGAACTTGAAAGTTTTTTGTATACATCTCTTACAAATTTCTAACTACTAGTGCAATCGATGCATAAACGAAACAAGTGCAATTCATAGGGATTATACTAGTTATTTTCTCATTATTTCTTGGATCATATTGGGAGGGCATTGGTTTTGTTGTCTCCTTATGTTGTATGCTCCTGCTCCTTGATGAGGTTGATTACCTGTAAATAAAAATCTGTAAGGTTATGTGAATGTTTTTAAATATGAAATCATGTTCAATTTCTATCACTGGACATACATCTTCATTGCTAAACTTTGGTGTTATTGTACAGAAATTTTGTGGCATTGCTAATTGTATGCGTCTTGGTCCTCTAGTGGAACAAGAAATTTTCATTGTGCTGGCTGGCATGGCTTGATACTTTAAATCATGATTAGTACCCCTTATATTCTGATGCATCCTATTCAACGTCTGGCATTCCTTTGAGCATCCATTATTTTGCCTCTACCCTGCACATGCACACTGATTTTGTTTAGGATGCACAAGTCTTATGGGTGCATAATATATGATTATCATTGTTCTAAACATCGGCCTAGGCGGCTGTCTAGGTGCTAGGCGCCAACCAACCTCATTGAAAATATATTAGTCGGCCAGCCTAGGTGGCCTTGACGCCTAGGCAGGATTAGGCGACCCTAGGCATCGACTAATCGGCCAAATTGTCTAGGTGCTGTAGAAATAGTCCAAGGTTTTCATATTTTTTTTAGTTTGGGCTTTTAAATTTAAAGCCCAATTAAAAAAACAAATTGAAATGTAATCTTTTTTTTTGTGTCGGGCTTAAGTTTTGTAAGCCCTAAACTTTGGTCCAACAAGAAAATCGATTTGTTAGTTTGTCCTAGCGGCTAGCACTAAACTTCATCTTTATCTTACTGTTTCTGTTTAAGCATCTTGTTCTGTTATTTATTTTGGCTGATAATATTGGAGATTGAGACAAAAAATAAATTTTAAAGTGATTTATGAATTCAATTAAAGTTGGAGCAGAGTCTTTTACTTGTTAAATATCGAAGGTTCAATAAATTTGTGAGAAAAATGGTGGATAAGATGAATCAGATGATTAAATCACGTAGCTTCAAAGTTGTTAATTTTATTCTTAAATCTCTTTTTGGGTTATTACAATTAACTGATGAAGTGATTAACAATAGGTAACAATGTCAAGCAATTCATTTTCAACGGCATCCGTCACTCAACCTGAATATGAGATTCTTAAGAGAAAAGTCAACAGACATCGGATGAGAGTTCAGGGTTTTGAATGATCCTAAGAACCTCGACAAAGTTAAATGCAAGTTGTGTGGGAAAATAATGTCAGGTGGAGTTTATAGGATCAAGGAGCACATTGGAAATATGCCTGGGAATGTATCTGGTTGTCAAAAAAACATCTCAAGAAGATTGCAATAAGTGCAAACGGACTAATTTAGAAAGAAGGAACAGAAAGAAGAACAAAAGAATAGAAGAAGAGAGTTGTAGAGCAGAGGTGAATATTCCTCTAGATGAAGAAGAAGGTAATAGAATTGAAGGGATAGATGGACTTAAAAAACTTTTTTCATTTGACCCCATGGATAGATATGCATCGATGATTTCTCCACAAAATATAGGTTCAAGTGGGAGTAAAGTGCTTTGCCAAAAAAATATAAATGAGGTTCTTTTCAAAGAGATAACTCAACAAATTCAATAATATGTTGGGAGATGAGTTTATGAAAATGGAATCCCATGTAATGTTGTTGATAATGATAGCTTCAAGCAACTAATGGAAACAATGGGTCAATTTGGACCAATATTAAAGTGATTTATGAATTCAATTAAAGTTGGAGCAGGGTCTTTTACTTGTTAAATATCAAAGGTTCAATAAATTTGTGAGAAAAATGGTGGATAAGATGAATCAGATGATTAAATCACATAGCTTCAAAGTTGCTAATTTTATTTTT
The DNA here is from genome assembly GCF_018446385.1 of Zingiber officinale. Classification (NCBI taxonomy): domain Eukaryota; kingdom Viridiplantae; phylum Streptophyta; class Magnoliopsida; order Zingiberales; family Zingiberaceae; genus Zingiber; species Zingiber officinale. The sequence goes on from NC_055996.1 coordinate 113,803,099, forward strand.
AAATATCTTTTTGGGTTATTACAATTAAATGATGAAGTGATTAACAATAGGTAACAATGTCAAGCAATTCATTTTCGACGACATCCGTCACTCAACCTGAATATGAGATTCTTAAGAGAAAAGTCAACAGACATCGGATGAGAGTTCGGGGTTTTGAATGATCCTAAGAACCTCGACAAAGTTAAATGCAAGTTGTATGGGAAAATAATGTCAGGTGGAGTTTATAGGATCAAGGAGCACATTGGAAATATGCCTGGGAATGTATCTGGTTGTCAAAAAAACATCTCAAGAAGATTGCAATAAGTGCAAACGGACTAATTTAGAAAGAAGGAACAGAAAGAAGAACAAAAGAATAGAAGAAGAGAGTTGTAGAGCAGAGGTGAATATTCCTCTAGATGAAGAAGAAGATAATAGAATTGAAGGGATAGATGGACTTAAAAAACTTTTTTCATTTGACCCCATGGATAGATATGCATCGATGATTTCTCCACAAAATATAGGTTCAAGTGGGAGTAAAGTGCTTTGCCAAAAAAATATAAATGAGGTTCTTTTCAAAGAGATAACTCAACAAATTCAATAATATGTTGGGAGATGAGTTTATGAAAATGGAATCCCATGTAATGTTGTTGATAATGATAGCTTCAAGCAACTAATGGAAACAATGGGTCAATTTGGACCAATATTAAAGTGATTTATGAATTCAATTAAAGTTGGAGCAGGGTCTTTTACTTGTTAAATATCAAAGGTTCAATAAATTTGTGAGAAAAATGGTGGATAAGATGAATCAGATGATTAAATCACATAGCTTCAAAGTTGCTAATTTTATTATTAAATATCTTTTTGGGTTATTACAATTAACTGATGAAGTGATTAACAATAGGTAACAATGTCAAGCAATTCATTTTCGACGACATCCGTCACTCAACCTGAATATAAGATTCTTAAGAGAAAAGTCAACAGACATCGGATGAGAGTTCGGGGTTTTGAATGATCCTAAGAACCTCGACAAAGTTAAATGCAAGTTGTGTGGGAAAATAATGTCAGGTGGAGTTTATAGGATCAAGGAGCACATTGGAAATATGCCTGGGAATGTATCTGGTTGTCAAAAAAACATCTCAAGAAGATTGCAATAAGTGCAAACGGACTAATTTAGAAAGAAGGAACAGAAAGAATAACAAAAGAATAGAAGAAGAGAGTTGTAGAGCAGAGGTGAATATTCCTCTAGATGAAGAAGGTAATAGAATTGAAGGGATAGATGGACTTAAAAAACTTTTTTCATTTGGCCCCATGGATAGATATGCATCGATGATTTCTCCACAAAATATAGGTTCAAGTGGGAGTAAAGTGTTTTGCCAAAAAATATAAATGAGGCTCTTTTCAAAGAGATAACTCAACAAGTTCAATAATATGTTGGGAGATGAGTTTATGAAAATGGAATCCCATGTAATGTTGTTGATAATGATAGCTTCAAGCAACTAATGGAAACAATGGGTCAATTTGGACCAATATTCAAGTCTCCAACTCAATATCAAATTAGGGAGCTACTTGTGAAGTCGAAGTTGAAAGAACAAAGCAACTACTGAAGAAACATGAAAAAAGAATGGGCAAAGAATGGATGCTCGATCATGATAGATGCATGGAGTGATAGAAAAAGAAGCATCCTAGATTTGTGTGCTTAATTGCAAGGAGGGTACTATATTTTTTAGAGTTTAAGGAGTCTTCAAATGAGGCACATGAACTTATTTTTGAGTATGTTGACAAGTGTGTTGAACAAGTAGGTGATCAGAATATTGTTTAGATTGTAACAACATAGGGGTGTCAAAAATGAACCCGACCCGACGACCCAACCCGAGTCGACCCGAAAAAAATCAGGTTCGGGTTGGAGGGTTGAAGAGTAAAAAAATTTCGGGTTGGGTCGGGTTGGGTTCGGGTTGACCCGGGTTGACCCGGGTTGGCTTAAATATAGGATTTTGTGGGTCTTTTTGGGGTTAAATCAAATTTTATTTTAAAAATTTAGATGTTTTTATGTATATTAATATCATATTTGTATGATAATGATGGAGTATTGAGATAAAAGTGAAAAATTATAGGGAAAATAGCCCAAAAAAGTCGTTTTGAATCAGATTTTCGGGTTATATGGGTCGGGTTCGGGTTGATCGGGTTCGGGTTCGGGTTGAGGTGTTTTGGGTTGAACTCGGGTTTAGGTCGGGTTCGGGTTGGGTTAAAAAAAAAAAAAAAAAAACTCAACCCGACCCAACCCGACCCGACCCACCCGAATTGACACCCCTATAACAACAATGCCACCAATAATATGACTGTAGCTAAATTGATGAGAGAAAAGTGGCATGGGATTTTTTGGAGTTCTTGTGCAACTCACACTACTAATCTCATGCTTGAAAGTATTGGCAAGTTCCACAATATAAAAAGGTTATTGAGCAAGCTAAATTTTTTACCATTTTCATTTATGCTTACCATAAGACTTTGTCATTGATGAGAAGTTTCATGAAGAAGAGAGACATAGTACGATCAGAAGTTATCAGGTTTGCATCAAATTTCATCACATTACAGAGTTTGATTGAAAAAAAAATCTAGTTTAATGGCCATGTTTACAGGTGATACGTGGCAGAAATGTAAATGGTCAAAAACAAAGGAAAATTGACTTACTCCATGAGCTTTTGGAATGGTGTGACACTTTGTTTGAAAATATTTGCTTCTTTGGTAATAATTCTTCGATTGGTAGATGGAGATAGAAAGTCATTGGGTTTCTATATGGGGAGCTTCTTCAAGTTAAAGAAGAAATCAAGGTGGCTTTGAACAACGTGGAATCAAATTATCAGCCTATCATAGTGATTATTGAGTCAAAAATGAAGGATAGACTTGATACATCATTGCATACCACTGTCTTTTTTTTTGTTGAATATCTATTTTTACTATAAAGATAGTTCTATTGCTCTTTATGAGGAGGTCGTGATGAGGATTTTTGAATGCATAGAAATTTTGCATGCCGATGAGTTTGTTCTACAAGATACAATTATTAAAAGAAATATGCAAAATATAGAGACAAGATTGGGTTATTTGGGTAAACATTGGCAGCAAAAGCATGTATAAAAATGATGATACATTTGATCCATGTGCATGGTAGAGTACCTATGGTGCTCACACACCCAACTTACTAAGAGTGACTTTAAGGATACTTTCATTAACTACAAGTTCATCTGAGTGTGAAAGAAATTGAAGTGCATTTGAAGGAATAAGCTTAAATTTTAAGTTTTTAATTAAAGTACTAATTTTTAAAGTTTATATTCATGTTACTAACTATAATGTTTATTTTCGTTTTTTTTATTAAGATTCATATAAAGAAAAGAAATAGGCTGGATGTCAACAGGTTGAATAATCTAGTATTTGTCCAATTTAATGCTAGATTGTTGAAAAAAAAAATAGAGAGAAAGAAAGGAATGTTGATGTTCTTCTTGCAAAAGATGCTTCAAATGCATAAGGTTGGATTATGGATAGTGGGGTAGATGATGAAGTTAAATCAGGTTCTGGGATCACTTGGCAAATGGTTGATGAAGAAAATCTACAACCTCGAAGAAGCTCTAGAGTGAGAGAACTTCACGAGAATGATTTTGCATTCGAAGAAGAAGAGGACGATCACAATGATGATATTAAGTTTGTGTCCGATGAAGAATAAGTTGTTGAAAATTATGAAGGAGAAGTAGAATAAATTTATAATATTTTATTAGTTGTGTAATTTTGAACTCATTTTAAATTTGATGTTACTGTATTGGAGTTATAGAATGTAATTTATTATGTAATTTATGTTGATTCCTTGAAATCCGCCTAGCAGCGCCTAGTCCCCGCCTTGATGGCCTAGGCACTAGGTGCTGGTCTGATGTCCGTCTAGTGCCTAACGAATTTTAGAACCTTGATGATTATCATATGCCGATAAAGAAACTAAGTTGGGTTTTGGAGATCCATTATCTGAGCATATATTATATTATATTATTTCTTCATGATGTTCATTTTGTTGAAGATAAGATCTGCTTATTCTAGTCCATCTTTTTCCTTGCAATAGATACCATAGTTATTTTACACCACATGTACTTGTCATTAATTTTTTATATTAAATTTATCCTCCATGTTTCATTTTTTCTATTTGCAATTATGGATACAGGTTTATCTGGAGGTTCCTAATGGGGAAAAGATAGCACAAACACTACATTCTAAGGTGGAGGGAATTCCATAGCTTTACAATTGCATGCCTATGTTAAGAATTTTGCAATGCTATAACTTATGTTTTTATGTTATTTTACTTTCACTCATCAAGATTGGATCTCATGGCATCTTCATGCAGATAAATTATTGATCATGCAATCTTGTTTCTCAGGGGATTCCATACGTGATGTACTGGAAGAATGAGTTCTCGTCTTATGCAGCTTCTCATTTTCACCAGTCACTACTGTCAGTAGTGCAGAGGTACTATTCTGTGCTTCCAGCTTTCTATTTCACTTTGAGTGATTAAAGTCCTTTTGACTGTAAGGAGATAAACTTATTGAAGTCTTGTGCTTGGGTTTTTCTTATGCAGTTCATGTTGCCATGCGTGGGATGCTTTTCAACTTGCCCATGCATCTTTTCGCCTCTATTGTGAAAGCAACAATTTTGTTTTGCATGCTAACGATCAACATTGTAACAATAAATTTGAACCACATTTACTGGGTGACGCTCCTAAAATAAATGCTATAATTCCTGAAAGTGTTCCAGAGGATGGAAATGATATATCTCTCGATACCCTTCCTGTGACAAAAATTTATGATGATGATGTGGATGTGAGGTTTCTTATTAGTGGAGCACCTTGCACATCGGTGAGCTGGTAACTTAACTCTTGAAGTAGTGCTTGCTGCTTGTTCAACTATTTACATGACCACACTATTTTTCAGGAATGTCTATTGAATTCTTTCGAAGATGGACTTAACGCCCTCTTGAACATTGAAGTAAGCATCATGAATTAATGCTTGCCTGTTATTTCTGCCTTTCTCGTTTATATGTTCATATTTTTTGAAGGTGGAGAGCATAACTATATATTACTTATATGAATTTGTGTAAGAGTATGGTTATATATTGTAGTTGACTGTTAGCTAAACAATCACCCACTATATTATACCATTGCTGCCAACATGAATAGCCTGATATACATTTTTTTTCAGTTGAGTGAGTTCTCAAGTAAATTTCTGTTCTTCAAGCAATAGTGCTTTGATATCCATTTCATATGTTTTATATGTTAATGGAAAAGTAAACAAAGGTTCCTACAAGGACTAAAAAATCCAGTAGATGACCATTAGGGAGGGTCTTGGCTAGCCGAATGAGGAAAATGCCATTGAGAAAGAAGGTTGGCAGTAGTTTCTGCATCTGACTTACACATGTGGCATTCAAATTCACACCATGTATAATGAGGAAGTTTGGTGCAGAGTCTCTTGCATAATAGCTTATTGCCTTATTCTATATTTATTTTCTTCGTTTGATATGAGAATCAACCAAAGAACTAATTGTCAAACTGCCTTGTGTTTTTAACGCTGTGCAAGAATTCGTGCATAGAAGATACATGAAATCTACCACAATAGTATCAGCTATCACCAAGTTATGAGGTCCTGGAATTATAGTATTCATTCCAGGAGTTTAGCACTCAAGTCAGTTTGATTCTTTATGAGCTGGAGGTGTAGGTAATCAGAATGCTCAAAAGTAGCTGATTTTTGCTTGACAGTAAGCATTGAGCACACATTTGCTTGTGGGTGAGTGGAGATGACAACAATAAAAATATAGGGTGATTTACTGGACCATTTACAGAACAAGTAAACTTCAGGATCTATTTTCCACTCTTAAAGTGTCTGCCATTTGGTCAATGATTCAACATTTGGAGGGAAAGTTTTCTAGTTCTTCAAGATTTTAGTATTTTCAAAAATATTTTGTTTCATTTTATTCAAGTTAACATAGTCGACCACAAATATTTGGAGCTCCAGTCATAACTGTCCTTAAAATAAATGTTCTTAATATTCAAGATGCCTTTCTTTGAGTTGAGTTAGTACAGAGAACAAATGGATGTGAATTCTAGATCTTAAGTGGAATTGTCTTGCAGACATAAAGAAGTTTCTGAAATACTACAATTGAGTTCAGAATGGTTCTAAGTGTTATTCCTACTAGCCTTACATCATATTTTAGAATCACAAGTTCACTACTACAACTTTATCTGACTTCCTTTTATTTTTTGACTTAGATACGTGGGAGTAAACTTCACAACCGAATCAGGTATTCGTTGTACTTGCTCCAATTCTCTGGATTTAATTTATATGCGTTTTCTTGGTACCGAATCCTGACCTTAATGAGCATTAAGGTTTCTCCATTTGCAATTGTTTGTTAAAAACTTTACTTATCCAAGCGATTCACTTCTAGTTTGAAGAGTCATGCATGCAAATTAGAATGGTTTGCAGGATCCATGATTGTCAAATTTGGTCGATCTGGATATCGATTGTCCTAGTTGGATCTGCTAAAGCATATCAAATTTCCAGTGATATGCTGCTGGTCATGTCTTCAAGAGCTACTAGAAAAGTGAAGATAAGATCCAAACTCACAATAATCTCACTAAAAGAATGAAAAGTTTGAGAAAAATCTAGATGAATCAACAATTTTTCTCAATCAATTCTTGTTCTCATTTCAACCAAATGATTCTCTCTGCAAGGAGGAGAAAAATTGGTATGGAGGAATGGGGCTTTGACTCAGGTCAGAATTAATGAGTTCATTACAAGCCTATAAGGACTCCTTCTCAGCCATTCTTGTTGGAGCTTCTGGATTGCATGAGAGAAGCTGCTGGAATGCGTGAGAGAAGCCCTTTACCGGTGTCTTCGTCTTGGAGAGGAGAGCCAACTTCGTTAGAAGTGCCACTGCCTGTAGACCCTTGTCCCTATACAAAGGATAACCTCCTTTCTCATGGCAATATCCACCACTATATCATAACTTATAATACCACAAAAGAATATACAAGACTGCAACAAGTAATAATAATGTAAATTTTATTAAATATCTCAAACATATGTAGACACAATGTCTGACACATAATGATAAACCTAACTAGACTCATGTTGGCCAACATAACTGGGCTCATACTAATAGATGAAAAAAATATGCAAAAGTAAAATGCATAAAAGAAATAATCTGTGTGCTTATCATTAGAAATTCAGATCTTATATCCGACCCATGTGAGATAAATTATTCTGCATAGAAATGGTTATGTTCCTGGTGCAGTACCGAGCTTGCTTTGTGGTGTTTCCCCATTGTTTAAGTCTTTTGGTAATTATGCTTCATATATAAGATGTTTATCATTGCTGCTGACTGGTGGATTATCCTAATGTTTCTGACAGTGCTGCACCTCCTCCACTGCAAGCTGGCTCACTCTCCCGTGGTGTTGTTACCATGCGATGCGATCTTGTTACTAGTAGTTCAGCACACATTTCACTCCTTGTGTCAGGCAGTGCACAAACATGTTTTGATGATCAGGTAAAACCTTACATCGCTGTTCATCTTGTGATTTGGTTAAATTACTGTCCTTAAGTGTTTTCTACTTATCTGCAGCTACTAGAAAACCACATTAAAAGTGAGCTTATTGAGAAGAATCAGCTAGTTCATTCTCTTCCAGATTTTCACAAAAGCAAGTTGTCTCCAACAGAGCCTATGACTTCTATGTCTGTTGCTTGTGGAGCTTCTGTTTTTGAAGTTTGGATGAAAATTCCATCGTGGGCTGCTCAGGTTAATTACTTTCTGATGTAGGACAAGATATTACTTTTACTTTTAAAAATCTCTTTTGAAGTAGTTGAGGAAAAAGGAATTATATATATAATTATCATACTTCTATCTTCACACTACATGTGCTTCAGCATAAAAGGGATCGGATGACATAGTATCATCAGATATTACCTTTAAATTCCTTGTAGATTATGCCGGGATATGTCACATTAGAAATAGATTGCGATTTAGGAACTTATTCAGCAACTAATGCATCAATTTAGTTTACTTCTTTGAATGTGTTTCATACTTAAGGTAGTAGATAAATGATAATATATTTTCAAAAAATTGGTTAATGTATGTTCTTATTTTGCTACCTTTAATCAAACTACTATATCTATTGTCATGCTTAAGTATTGTTTTTCCCTTTTTTCCCCTTACCTTTCTTGACTATTCAACTAATTAGTTCAAAGATATACAGACGTTTCTGGCAATTGAAAACAGATGCAGTATCCCTAAAGTTTGTTCTGAAAGTGCAAAATGTAAATTATCCATTACATTACTACCCTCTAAATATGCAATTGTGAATTTGTTGTTAGCTGTAAGCATTGTTTTTAAAGGCGCTAGATGCAACCGGACTAAGAGGTTGTGGACCTTGGTGTGAGTCTTAAGCACATGCCTGCTTATGGAGGCTAAAATAGTGCTTTCAACTAAGAAATTTTAAATTCTTCAAATTCAAGAAACAAAACCAAGTACAATTTGTTTCAAATGGAAAAGTGGGGAGGAACGATATGGGTTATGAGAAATCAATAAATCATTGTTGATAAAACAATTGATGTTTACAGAAGTTGCCTGGGGTGTGACATATGTCACTGCCCATGCTTATGTGGTAAGCATGGTGTTTTTTTCCTTTTCAAAGGATTAATTGTTATGATTATGATTACCAAAAAACTTTTGAAAACTATTTTTTTATGTGTTAACTTGCGAAGTATTGACCTAAACAACAGTCTTGCAAACCTTTATTATTGCTAAATCAATGATGTGCATTGAATTATATAAATAGATGTGGTACCACTCCAATTTTGAAAGATGAGTTCTATTAAAACATAACTGCTAACTTTGCACTGAATTAAATTGCATGCAACATTATCATTAGTTAATTTCTTCCCGTTGGCTCCCGGCGCAACGGTAAAGTTGTTGCTTTGTGACCAAAAGGTCATGAGTTCGAATCCCGGAAATAGCCTTTTGCAAAAAGCAGGGTAAGGCTGCGTACAATGGATCCTTCCCCTGGACCCCGCATAGCGGGAGTTTCGTGCATCGGACTGTCTTTTTTTTTTTTGGCTCTAAGGTTAAAACTTTTACACTTTACCGAATGCTCATAATTATGTTAAATTATGTCATTTACTCGCAAGAATTGATTGGCTTTCATAAAAAGGAAATTATTCTATTGGCAAATGGCATAAGTTTAATTGATCACTTATATGATAAAAAGAATAGATCACCACATCGTGTTATGTAGCTTTTGGTATTGATAGGAAACAATTTGGCATTAACAGATCATGGAAACATTTTTGGAATTAGGTGGGAGATATATACCATGTTTATTGCTTGATTACATTTAACTTCTTTGCACCTATTTAGGCTATAGTTCTGTTAATATGATTAAATTATTATTATTATTATTATTATTTTTAGAGATCGTTGATTAAATAAGCGCAATTCGGTGCATGAACCTCTCGCCAATGCGAGGTTTCAGAGAAGGGTCTATTATATGCAGTCTTACCTTACATTGTAAGAGGGTGTTTCCATAACTCGAATTATTGTAAGAGGGTGTTTTCATAACTCAAACCTATGACCTCTAGGTCATATGACAACTTTACCATTGTGCTAAGGCTCCCCTTCTTCGTTAAATGGATTGCTTATGTTAAGTAATTTCTTAACAACTAGTTAAACTATAATTTAATGATACAATCAAATTTAAATATTTTTTTTTGATGAGGATCACATATATTTCCGCACACACCTACATATTGCATATGCACTTAGTAGTAAGTAACCATATACCAACTCCCAACTCCATTAACACTTCATTAGTAGAAAGCAAATCAATTTAAATTTTTGCTGCCTATATATTCAAAGTCTTATATTATAACTTGAGGTGCTTATTGAATGACTGAGTCTTGCATGGACCAGGCATAATTGACTTACACTTTCCCCTTGTCGAGGTCCAAACCCAGCCCAAAATCAAATCTAATTTTTTGTCCAAGCCTGATCCTAATATCACATAATTTCTCCACACCTGTTCATTGAATTTATCAACCACTAAATATCCTAAATTTCAACACATTAATGGTGTAATAAGTTGGCTATAAAAGAAAAGATAATATGAAGAAAAGTATGTCTTTATTCCAACAATGCATAGTTTATTTATGGTACTTTATTTATAGATAATATTTTCAATTGGTTATATAAGATACTTTTCTGTTCCATAGTAAATCTGCAAAAATACTAATTCAAGTAAACTTAGTTGTAAATTAAAATTATATATTATTAATTAAAATGTGAGGTCTAGCTCATCCAAAGTAATTGTGCGGACCTTAAATGCTGTCCAGACCTATTAATTGAGCTTTTTATTATTGTCCAAGTCCAAACCAAATGACAATGGGCCTGTGTCTGCCATTGGGCTTTTGTTGAACGATCAGTTCTTAATCCAATTATAGACGTCCAGGTAAAAGTATCATATTTAGATATCTTAACTGAAAATCATCAACACTATTATGCATACAGCTCTTGAATTCTAAATTATCTTGAACATGTTACCTGATGGAAACAAATTATTTGATGTTATATCTTCTACTTTTTATCCTTTCTAGTCATGTGATTGATATCAAGGAAATGAACAGAGATAAATTGGCAATCAAAAACATGCACACCAAAGGGTAAACAACATAGCATGGTAAAACAAGAACACTGGGTGTTTATTACCAGGCACATTTTTGTTGCGCCTTTGACCTTTTAAAAAAGCCATGCACTGCAGTGCCTTTCTTTCACCTAGATATGCTTTATTTTATCTACTATAGGCATGCAGGGCGTGGCGAGTGGCAACCAGGTCTGATCTTGATAACTTTGGCTGTTAATCTCTATTTTGCTGGAAACTTATGCTTATTGTATAGTTATTAATGACATTACCTTCTTCTAATTGCCCTCTTTGCTGGAAGCCATAATTTGATATAAGAATGATTCAGATCTGAAAAAGATGCAATACAGGTTTTGAAGCAGCTGGCTTCGGATGTATCCCACCGTAGCTTGGTTACACTTGGCATTGCAAGTATACAAGGTGTTGCAGTTGCATCATTTGAAAAAGAAGATGCTGATCGCCTTCTCTTCTTTTGGCGGCAACAGAGAAAAGAGTGCCACATCTTTGAATGCTTTCTTCCTCTGCCGGCTCTTTCATCTTCCGCAAGGAAACAAAGGTCCAGACCTTCAGAAACTGAACAGGATGGTTCAGATGCCTGTAACCGTATTGTAGAAACCGATGGGTCAGTCTTTCTGAAACATGATGGCGATGCCTTGAAACAAGTTGGCTCATGTGAAGGGATTCCTAGCACTTATAAAAGATTTAAGATTGCTACAATGAAGCCCATTCCACACTCGCACCAACATCAAATGTTGCCTTTTTCAGGAGTTGACAAGGATATGAATGATGGAAGCCAGGCAAAAGTTAACCTGCAAAATGTACTTTCCATAAAGCATAATACTATTCGCACTCCTTTGGTGCACAGAAAATCTGTATCAAATTCTTTTCGTAAGCAACAAAATATACCTCTAAATCCTTTACCATTGAAGAAACATGGATGTAATAGATCACCAATTCAAGATTGTTCTGAAGTGAGCTTCTGCACCTTCTGTGGTCTTTGAATAAAGTAGTTTTTTGTTTTTGTTTTTTTTACTAACCTTGTTTTCATGGGTATGTAACTAGGAGGAATTCCTTGAAGATGTCATGCAATTTCTACTCCACAGAGGACATAGTCGACTTGTTCCTCAAGGAGGACTTTCTGAGTTTCCTGATGTTGTACTCAATGCCAAACGTCTAGATCTGTTCAACTTGTATAAAGAGGTTATGTATATTTTTATATCTTTTGGAAGCACTGTATAATATTTTGATGCTAATTATAAATATATTTTTGATCTGGAATTCAAATTTTGCTGCATATACGTGTTTCCATGTAGGTAGTTTCAAGGGGAGGCTTTTATGTTGGGAATGGCATAAACTGGAAAGGACAGGTTTTCTCAAAGATGCGAAACTATACAATTTCGAATAAAATGACCGTGAGTTCTTTATTTTCATATGATTTCGCAGGCATCATTTCTAGTCTATAACCTAATGCATTAGAACTCGTGTTTTTAACACAATTTTTGTCTGGAAAAAATATCTTAACATGAGATTCCAGTATCTTTGTCTATTAGGGAAAATTTTTATTTCCTAAATATAGCTCGTTCAGTATTCCAGCATCAAGAATGGTTGTGTTTATGGGTGTATTTCCTATGTAACTCGTTGGCCTGTATGCCATGAATAAAAAGATCAGTGAAAACTGAGTTTAAATGCTTCATATGATCCAGGGCGCCGGAAATACATTAAAAAGACATTATGAAACATATCTCTTGGAATATGAGCTAGCACATGATGATGTGGACGGCGAGTGTTGCTTGTTGTGTCACAGGTAAGCTTTGCTAACTTCCTTTCTCAACTCCATGGCGTGCTCCAAAACTCAGACATTTTGCATTCTATTTCTTCTGCAGTAGCACTCCTGGTGACTGGGTGAATTGTGGATTATGTGGGGAGTGGGCACATTTTGGCTGTGACAGACGACTGGGTCTTGCTACTTTTAAGGTTCTTCTTGCTCTTTGATCCTCGCATAACTAGTCCAACTATTAGTGGCTGACATTGGTAGTAAAAGGCGGAATCCGTCATCCTAGCGGCTTCACAGAGATCGGCCCCATGACTATATGTGAGGAGGTAAATCGGGAAGTTGTAGTTGGCCAATGCGGAGGAGGATTTTTTTTCCTTGACTTTACCGAGATTTGAACTCTTGTCCTATGTTAGCAACTCTGCTCCGCACTAGCCAACTCAACTTTGTCCCGGGGGCACTGATATCGATATTATGCATCAACATTAGAAGCCCTTGATTTTCTTGTGATCGATTGCAATTATTTTGAAACCTTTCCTCAAAATTTGTCACCAACAGAACAGTAATACAAGTCTAATTTGCACATTTCTCGACAGGATTATGCGAAGACAGATGGCTTGGAGTACATTTGCCCCAACTGCAGTCTCACAAACACTAAGAAGAAATCACAGAAGCTCGTGAATGGAGGCTCCAGCACTGCTGTTCTTTCCGAGCATACATGATCATTTCTTTCCTCTTGGCATTTTGCACGAGGAGCTTTGCAAGGGCTTACACTTCCTCAGAGTGCTAATTCCTTGTGTTGTTTACTAGGCTTAGGTCAGACATCTAGGACGAATGCAGAGGGACAAACACTATAGTAATTGTTATTATTATTTTGGTTTATTTTAAAAAATCTACATATTTTTTCTTCTTCTTTATTTCTCTTTATTATATAATAATTTAGCTGTTATTTCAGATAAGATCGATGCACCAAATATGGTTAATGTTTTAAATTCTCTTTCAAGGCAGCAGAAATCTGGGAAGCAAGTTAGCTCTTGGAAATTATTTTGCACCAAACAAACTGTTCGATCTTATCTTAAAAGAAAATTTGCGGTTGCTCTGTGAAGTTGGATCGGCAACCTCTGCCTCTCAGTACTTGAAGTCGTGAAGTTAGCTAGATATTGAGTGTTACGTGAAGTTAGCTAGATATGAAAATTTATTCTGCACCAAAAAAATCTGTGAAGTTAGCTAGATATTGAGTGTTCCATATTAGTCAAAGACGAAAACGTCATCTTAAAAGGGATAAATTATGAGATTATTTTGTCTTAGCACATAATCCTTTACATGGAGGTTAGATATTCAGTGTGATATTTTTACACAAAGTGTCTCTAACATCTATTATAGTAAATATTTATTCATGTATGATCTTGTCAGAAAATTACGAAGAAGACAAGCTGGGAATATGACTTTTGGGTTAATTACGTGTAGATTTTACTTCGCTCTACAATAAAAGAAATGTCAGTGTCGGGTCAAGGCAGGAGTTCTCAGCGTTGGTTTTCCGACGCTCAAGTCAGTGACTAAAAGAAGAAAGCGGAGTAACAGTAAGCACAAGAGAGCTTTCAGTTGAAAGAGCTCTTAGTGTGGAGGGCCGGGAGGTTTAGTGAGAGAAGCTCTAACTTCTCTCTAGGATTCTTGGTGCTCTGGTGGTTTTTTTTGCGTGCACAACCCTCCATCATGATTAGCGGAGGTTTCCTTACTCCCCACTGATAGGACGGTCTGTGGGGGACTTTCTTGTGGCTGTTTTGAGGACCAAACAGCAAGGTAAGTGTGCATATAGTGGTTTTCCCCTCAATCTAGTATCTTTTGGCAGTTGTTGTGCACTCCGATGAACTTCCGGCGAATTGCTCCGGCGCCAACCATATTCTCCGGCAAGGGCCGACCCTCCCCTCCACTCCTATGCTGGCAAGTGGTTGGGGGAAGTGTGGAGGCTGCCAACTCATTGGAAGTTTGGTCAAAGACAACACATGCAAGGGGGCTCTCATTGGGCAAATTGTGAGGTGAAGCAATTCCAACGTGCTAGCTGTTTTCCTCTCCTTGCATGGCTAAGGGAAAGGAGAAGAGCAAGAGACATTCAGGTCAAAAGTCAACTAGTGAGGTGGTCAACCAAGATGAGGTGATAAATAAAGCATCCAATTTGGCAAAGTCACTAGAACATGTGGACCAACCGAATTTTGATGACATGGAGGATGTGGTCCGTGTGGATGATGATGTGGCCACGCCACAGCAAGGAGGAACTCCTCTCCAGCAACCTCACGCCCAAGGAACTCTTCCACCACCTCCTCCACCGGTGGAGGAGGTGGAGACCTTGCCGGAGATGCAAGAGCAGCGAGCTCCAACGCCTAACACCCTGTCGGAACAAAGGAATGATGCTGTGAACAAGGAAAGGACTAATCAGCCACCAAAGAAGCAAGATTGGGATGAACTCTTCAAAAACAATCGTAAAACTAAGTTTTCCATGAATCTAGATCAGTACGAAGCAAAGGGAGAAAGATTAGCCTTCGTTTCGAAGACATAAATAATGTGGAGGATGCAATGGAGTTTTATTTGGTTGGTTGCTTCATGGGTCGTCATCCGGGCAAAGATGGAGTCTGATACATCGGTTCTCAATGGAAGACACCTCACAAATTCTTCCTACACAAGAGTGGTTGGCTAGTGTATAAGTTTGATAATGAAGAAGACCGCCAAAAAGTTCTTCAAGGAGGGCCTTACTTCGCCTTCGGTGTTCCGATGTTCTTGAAGATTATGCCTAAGTGTTTTCTATTTGATGAAGATGGACACTTTGTGCTGGCGTGGATACAAATTCATGGCCTCCCACCAGATTGTTGGAGCCAATTTGTGTTAAGGAAGATTGGATCGGAAGTTGGCAAACCGTTGTACACTGATAATTTGATTAGGACAAGGAAACAGTTGGAATATGCAAGGCTTATGGTGGAGATTCCGGCCATTGGTGAACGTGTTCATGAAGTCCCCATCACCCTACCTACTGGTTTTCAAGTGGATTTGAAAATCATATATGAAATGGTCTCGGATTTTTGCCAAACATGCAACAAATTGGGTCATCGTTCGGAGAATTACCGGGGAAAGGCTACATCGGTTGGGCAACAACGAAACAACCCCCAAACTGATCCAAATGTGCAAAGATATGGGAGACCAAGATCCTAATCAACTAGAGGTCGCGGGAGGACAAGATCGAGATATGGAAAGCGTCCAAGGCAACAATGGAGACCAACGCAACAAGTGCCAAATGTTGAGGTGCCGGTTGATCAACAAGAGCTTGCAATTGTCGTTGTGAACAACCCTATACTGGTGGATGTAATTCTTCCCAATTGTGAGAATGAATCCCAACAAGGGGAGGATCAAATGCCACAACAACAACTCCCTCAAGATGTGGAAACAAATGAAGAAGTGCCTAGAGGAACCGAGCAAATGTAGCCATCAAAAGTGGTCCAGCAACCGACAATTTCAAGTGAAGGGAGCTCATCCTCCTCCTCTACTTCTTCCTCCACGGCATTACAAGAAGATAGGGCAGCAAGTGAGACTATTCATATGGTATTGGAGGCATCAACATCTTCCTCATTGCCTACTGCTACATCATCTACAAGTGGGGATACTGCTAGTGCCACACCTGCCCCTACGATTGGTACAAGTCAACGAGTGCGAGCATCCCACAATGGTCATAAATGAAAGTTGCCTCTTGAAATATTAGGGGCTTTCACAAGTCCCTAAAGCATGGAGGGGGTGCAACATCTCCTTCATCAAAAAGACATTCAAGTTATGACGTTAATGGAAACAAAACTCAAGGAAGAGGCACTAAGTCCTATATTACAAAGGAGGTTCTCAGGTATGGAGCATGCACATAACTTCAAATTTTCTAATCATGGCCGCATACTACTTCTTTAGGACTTACATAAGGTTGATATTGATATTGTTATGACTACAAATCAATATATACATTGACATATTCGATGTCGTATCTCTAGCAGGAGCTTCTTTGTAACTTTTGTTTATGGACTTCATTCAATTGTCAAAAGAAGACCTTTATGGGAGGCACTTGCAGATTTGGGGGATAATATTACTGATCCTTAGATGGTTATGAGAGATTTCAACTCATTCTTGTCTATTGATGAAAAGAAAGGTGGTTCTCCGGTCACAAATCATGAGATGAGAGATATGTAGATTTTTACACAAGCCTGTGGATTAGTGGATCTCCTTTCCATTGGATGTCGCTTTACATGGTCTAATGGTAATGTTTCTTGCAAGCTAGATAGAGCTTTGGTTAATCCTTTTTGGTTGATGACAGATTTTGATGCATATGTGGAGTTTACGGCATCGGGATGTCTTTCGGACCATTCATGTACTATTGTGCACACCTTGTCCAAAGACCGGCCTCCGAAGAGAGCTTTTAAATTTATCAACATGTGGGCATTACATGAAGACTTTGAGAAGATTGTGAAGGACTCATGGGCAACCCCTATACAAGGAAACACTCAATATATTCTCAAAACAAAGATGTTCCGATTGAAAAGGTGCTTGAGGGAGCTAAACAAGAATAAATTTAGGCACATCTCGGAGAAGGCAAAGACAACAAAAGAAGAATTAGAGGAGGTTCAAAGAAGCATTCTAGATGGTGGCCCAACTCCTATAGAGTACGCTCACATAAGGAAGAAAATAAATCTTTTAGCCGAAGCGGAAAGACAATTCTACCAACAAAGGACCAAGAATGTATACTTGAAGAGTGCAGATAAATGCACAAAGTTTTACCATGATGTGGTGAAGAGGAACAACAAGAGGAATGCAATCATCACACTCAAGAAATGCAATGGGGATCAAACCACAAGCATAGGTGAAGTTGTGGAGAAGTTTGTTGACTACTTTCATGGTTTACTTGGCAAAAAAGAGGTGTGCACATTTTTGGACAGCAATGAGATCATCGGGAGAAAGTTCACCTTGGGGCAAACTGAGAATCTAATTAAGCCGGTCATACTAGAAGAAATAAAAGTCGCCTTGCAAGATATTGGGTGTGGAAAAGCCCCATGTCCGGATGGCTACGGTTTGAAATTCTTCACCTTATTTTGGTGTATTATTGGTAATAATTTTATTGCAGCTGTGCAGGAATTTTTTCAAAGTGGCAAACTATTAAAGCAATGGAACCACTCTTTGATATCACTTGTGCCGAAAGGGGACCATGCAGTGGGGATAGCGGACTATAGACCAATTTCATGTTGCAATGTCTTCTACAAAGTTATTTCAAAGATACTTGCTGCCCGGTTATCAGAAATATGAATTTCTTATTGAATTCGACTCAAGTAGCGTTTATAAAAGGGCATTCCATAGGCGACAATATATATTTGACCCAAGAGCTACTCCGAAAGTATGCAAGGAAAAGAATTTCTCCTAGATGCATGATCAAAGTTGATTTGAAAAAAGCTTTTGACATGGTGGATTGGAATTTTCTTATGTCGGCACTTGTTGATTTTAGTTTTCCCCAACAATATTGCAATTGGGTCAAAGAATATGTCACAACGGTCTCTTACTCAATCTCTCTTAATGGTGGAGTTTATGACTTCTTTAGTGGGCAAAGAGGACTTAGGCAAAGGGATCCCTTCTCTCCCTTATTATTTGGATTATGTATTGAAGTATTATGAAGAAAACTCAAAGCTATCTCTAGATTGTCATTTTTTCACTTCCATCCAATGTGCAAGGAGGTGGGTATCACCCACCTTGTTTATGCGGATGATCTTATGTTATTTTGCCGAGCGGATACATCTTCTACACAACACTTAGTGGATTGCTTGGATTTTTTCTTTGGAAAGGCTTCGGGACTAAAGGCAAATCCACAAAAAACGCAGATTTTCATGGCCGATGTAGAAGTAAGAGTGAAGGCCCAAATTCTTGATCTTTTGGGTTTTCAAGAAGGTTTTTTCCCTTTCCGAAAGTTGGGGATTCCATTGGTGACAGAAAAATTGAGGATTGCTAATTATGGACCGCTCCTAGAGGCTATCACAAGAAAGATAAATGTTTGGCCCAAACATACTTTGTCATATGCCGAAAGATTGGAATTGATAGGTTCGGTTCTACAAGGAATGGAATGCTTTTGGCTTTCAATGCTTCCAATTCCTAGTGGAGTTGTAGACAAGATTAAAGCACTTTGCCGTATGTTTGTTTGGTCCTACAAATGCTCTCCTATATCTTGGAAAAAAAAATTGCCTATCAAGGCAAGATGGGGGATATGACCTTAGAAACTTACTTGCATGGAATGAGTCATTGTTGAGCAAAATCTTAGGAATATCAAGTCCAAAAAAGATTCTTTATGGATAAATTGGGTACACCATCATTATATAAAAGGTGCAGATTTTTGGGCATGGGAAAACAAAACTTAGGACTCCCCTTTGATCAAGAGACTTATAGAAATTCGGACCGTTTTCGAAGTAAAAAAACGCTATTACTTCATCAAGGCCAATAAAAAAATCGAAGTAGTTGATGATATATTACTACATAGGTTACATTGTCTGACGAAGTTTAAAGGAGATACGACTTCACAATGTTTTATATTATGGTGTAGTAAATATTTAATATTATTTCTGCATATTTTAACTAGATCGAAGTAATTGTTATTGTATTACTTCGTCGTAGTATGGAAGTAGGAAAGCATATTTTACTACACTTCAACAATTTAAGTTAGCGCAGGAATACATACGAACGACTTCAACAATTTTAAACACGTGGCAAAGTAAATAGTTTCTTTAACTACGACACTATTTAAATTTATTGAAGTCTTATGTCTTGTGTTACTTCATCATTTTTATTTATAGTATCGAAGTAGTTGATTATATTTTACTACAATACAATTTAATTTACTACAATAGATTTTTATTTTACTTCATCATTTTTATAGTATATCATAATATTTTGCTATAACACAATAATTTTCATCACTAAATTGAACAAATATATCACAAATATCTATCAAATACAATCCAAAAGTGTATTCATAAAAGAAATGTTTAACCATAACCCAAAAACTTTTGTATCTATAAATCTCTAAATACAATCTAAAATTTGTAACATAGCCTACACTTAGGCACCCACATAGAAATAGATGAATTCGCTCCATTCACTTCTGACTTCATCATACTGAGATTGATTGTAATACTGTTTATTTTTTGATGCTGCAAACTGAATCATTAACAAAAGTTTGAGGATCAATGAAAAATGACTTAATATTTTATAAAGAAAATATTTTATAACAAAAATATTCACTTTCCTCTCCAATTGTGGATATTCATCCAACACTATCTCTTTCATGTACCGCATCACACAATATCCACATTCAACGCCACCATTTTGTTTAAGATTACCCTAATAAATTTGAAAATGTCATGCAAGAAGTCACAATCCAAATAATAAGAGTTATTAATTGATGTCTAAATACATAGTCACAATACATACTGTCAATTGTTTAAAACCTGGTCCTTTTGAAATACCCCTGGATGCATTGTATATCTTGACCCCACTACATTGTATAAAATAGAAAATTATTTTTTCAACCTATAATGAATTGAATGCATTCAAAATCAGCATAAGTTACTACTTACTTGGTCATAATAGTTTGCCAAGCATGATCTCGGTTCCTGTTACTCAAAGAGTCCAATAAATATATTATATTCTTATCTTCATTAATTATAGTCAAGATCCAATGGTACCTACACAAATAAAAATATAACATTGACTAGCATGTAGTAGGAAATGATAAATAATTAAAATCTTACCCAATGTTATATGGGATGAAGCATATGCTATCTCTGTTCGATGCTCTCAACTAATTAAGCAGCAATATGTTGTGATAATTTACTACCTTCTTCACCCACACCGCATGTAACTATCTCTGTTCATCCTTCTTATCAACTTCTCAACATCAGCTACAACTAATTCATTGCAACTTTTGTTCGTTAAAAACAAAATCCTTTAACAATGTTTTTACAAATGATTCACTTCAAGGAAACAGATAGATGAATTAGTTAGTCCCTAATGATAATGACTTCATAAAAACCTTTCAAAACATCCTACATTTTTTTTTTGCAAAATGTTTCTGTCATTTTATAAATGCACTTCTTTCATTTGGAGAAGTCCCAAGGAATTTCAAAATCCTAGCAAATAGTGAAAATAAGAGGTCATGTTTACAGAGGTAAATTTAAGATCATAAGGAAGCACTGAAAGATAAACATAAAACTTTCCATTTAAAAAATATTTTGACAATAAGAAAGGTAGACTTTAACTAAATTATGAGAATTTTTGCAGGAAGACAAAATTTTAGACATTTTTGACAATAATAAAACTTTTAGTCACTAATTAAAAGGAGTAAACTGTCAGAGAAAATAAGGAGATAAAAAGGTGCATTCTATTGAATAATAAGCATGCAATCATTTGAATATAAATCTACACTTACAATTAATTAGTTCATAATGATACATATTGATAACTATTTTGAAGGGAAAAAAACTAATCTATCTTTGCAAATGATCCCAACAAAAGGTGCATTACTTTTTGCAAGCGACTTGACTGAACAATGATACATACTGATTTCATGTACAATAAGGAATTCAAATTGAAAAACGAACATGAGTGCGAATTTTACATGAGTATGTTCTCTTTACTGATTTCGGTACGCACATACTACATATGTGATTGGTATGCACCTTT
This sequence comes from Zingiber officinale, assembly GCF_018446385.1. Lineage (NCBI taxonomy): Eukaryota > Viridiplantae > Streptophyta > Magnoliopsida > Zingiberales > Zingiberaceae > Zingiber > Zingiber officinale. The sequence continues at coordinate 113,824,296 of NC_055996.1, forward strand.
ACATTCATTAACCGAAATGAATATAAAGTTCATTAACCGAAAGGAATTCATATGTGATTCATATACAAAAGGTGCATATGTAGTATGTGCATACTCAGTGCATACAAAAGGAATTCATATGTGATTGGAATACAAAAGGAATCAGTATATATATATTACATGTAAAATAAGGAATTCAAATTGAAAAAAACGAACATGAAGCATCATGGTCTTTCCAAACATCCAGCACTTGAATGAATATAATGAACAACGAATTGTAAATTGAAAAAAACCGTGTAAGCACTTGAAAAAAATGAACATGAAGCACTTGAATGAACAAATTGGAAAAAACGTGTAAGCACTTGAATGATAATTCAAAAAATTACAAATGCAAACAAACAAATAACACCACAGTAAATGTGTGAAGATGAAATTATGTGGTTAACAATGATGACATATGATTCCTAAAAAATTTGCCTATGTTTTTCAACTTAAATTGGTGATTTTCATGCTAAAGGAGAAGCAATTGGTGTTAATTGTTCATCTACTTTTCACTACCAACTAAATGACTGTACATGGATGATGAAGCTAAGTTGTGGTTGCTCTAAAATGGCACAAGTAGATGGAAAGAAAAGGCAGAGAGGAAACAAGGCAGAGAGGAAAGGAAAGAAGGGTTCGGAGAGGGAACAAATCTAGAGCTGTAGAAAATCGGGAAGTTGATTGTTTGCGTCGGGGGAAACAACAAGCAGAGGGCGCAAGGCTAAAAAACACGAAGAAGACCTAGAGGGCGCATGACAAAAACACGATAGTTAGGATCGATTAGAGACAAAGCAACAAAGAGGAAAGGAAGAGAAACCTAACGGCGAGGCAGAGAGGAACACAAGTAAAGAAGAGGTCGAAGAGGGAACAAACCTAGCTCTGTAAAGAAGAAAGGATCTTTGTGCGTCCGGGGTAACAACTCGAAGACCGTCGGCTGGTGAAGTAGATTTGTTGTCGGGAGAGTCAAAGGTTGCTGGCGGTGTGTCGAAAGCCGCTCGGGGAGTTGAAGGTTGTCGAGTGGAGTTGAAGGCGTCGGGCGAAAAAACACGAAGAGGGCGAAGGAGAAAAAACGCGAAAAAGATAGAAGTAGACAGAGGGCGCACGACGGGGAAAAAATAAAATAATTAGCTAGGGTTCCCCCGTGGAAAAAAAAAAAAACCAGCCGGTGGTTCAGCTAGGAAAATATTTTTAACCAGTTATAACTTATTACTTCAACATTTAGACATATAGTTTAATTTTGTGATTTATTACTTCATCAAATATATATCACGAAGTAAAATATTAGATAAAATTAGAAGTAAAGTCCGTATTTTGTAATCTATGAAGTCTAAAATAGTATTTACTATATTAAATTTTGTACCGAAGTTAATTGTAATATATTACTTCATAATTTCTGATTATCGAAGTAAACAGTGGTGAAGTCTAATACAGATTTTCACATAGTGGTAGCATGGAAATCTATGGTGTGGAAACTGTAAATCATGCCAAAGCATCGCTTTATACTTTGGATGCTAGCTTATGGGATGTTGAGAACCAAAGATAGAATGGAGTATGAGTCAAACAAGGATTGTGTCATGTGCCAACAACAAGAAGAATCAAATCAACATCTCTTCTTTGAATGTCCGGTGGTTTGTGAACTTTGGTGCCAGATGAAGAGATGGTTGGAGATCAAGCACAACTTCAAATTCTTTGAGGAGTTAAATCAAATTTTTGGGAGATATTACAAGGGGTGGTGGAAGAAAGATGAAGGTCCGACATCTAGCCATCTCTAGCTCAATCTATTATATGTTGGAAGCTAGAAATATGTGTCGGTACCAAGACATTGCACCGAATGTAGATTGGCTATTATACATATCTACCGGTTTGTGGACTTGAAACCTCCTTAGAGCTCTTCATTTGCAAGTTGTAGATTGCTCTTGGAGGGTGTTTGAAGACATAATGTCGACTGTACTGGAAGGAAATGGAAGTTATCAGTTGATGTTGCTGTTGTGGAGTTCACTATACTTGCTGTCCAAATTTTGGAATTTACTGTGCTCACTGTTCGAAGCTTGCTGTTTGATGATTGAATGAAGTCCATAAACACATCCGTGCAAGGCTTGAATGTGCTTGAAGCCTACTGCCCGAAGCCTACTATCCGTGGTTGCTTGTGCCTTCGGCTCAGATCCATGCAAGGCTTAGTAAGCAAGTGTTGATAACTACACGTGTTTTGATTGGGTAGTTTTTCTTGGTGTCATGTGTGGGTTGTGTTTGTTTGCACGCAAGTGTGAATGTAAAGTCCAAATGTGGGCTTAAGAATGTGTAAGGTCATGTATGAGTTGTGTTTTGTTTGCATGCAAGTGTGAATGCACCACATTGAGCGTCATGTGCTCATGTGATGTTGATCATGAGAGTGAGTTGTTTGGTGAGTTTATCTCAACTGCTGAGGATTAAACTCGTGATATTTGTATGACTTGTTATGTGGTTTGAGAGTTTTACCTTTCAAATCAGTTTTTAATATATATGTATCTATTTTTGTGAATAGTGAATAACGCGTATTTCCGCCGGTGCATGGATCCCCCTTTATATAGGATTACGATGGACGACGTGTACACTCCAAATTGTCCTATGAAAGGACATGTCAGAAAAGTATGTCTGACACCATATCTTAACAAGGTATACAAATCCCTGATGAGATAGTAGAAGTTTTCGTCATATAATCCACTTGTTGACCATGCCTTATTGTCAACTGTATTACTCCCAAAGGGATATTAAGAGATATGAGAGAGGTCCCACTGTTTGGCCGAGCGGGGGAGACGCTTGGTCGGGGATCCCTACTTGGTCGACCTCAGCCGATCTTCTTTGTAATTCCTTAGCTCAGTTGATTGTTTTCGCCCGACCGGACCAGTGCTCCGGTCATCTTAGCATTCCTCTGATTCATAATGAACGCTTGACCGTTGACCACCGTTGACTATCTTAACTTTGACTTCCACATTAACTACTGTGTCGATCTTTGACCCACATTTGGTGGACCTCCCTTACCACCACATCAATACATATACAGATGTTAATTGTGCCAATATGTGGGTTGAGTGTTCCGTATCGTTGAGAGGAACAAACTTGGCTGACGATCATTGATTCAATTGCTTCAATTGCTTCAATTTTTACGCTGTTGGTTTGTTGGGCGACTTCAGCTGCCGATGGTGGTGCTAGACTGACTTACTATAGTCGCTCGATTTAGTAATTCTAGATTATATTTAATCTAAAATACTCATTAAAAAATAAATGCGAAGGACATCTTCTCGTTCAAATGATTAAAAGAGTGTTATTTTTATTTATTATCAAAATATCATTTTTTATTTTTAAAATTAACTTTATTGGGATGTTGTCATATTTATTATAATATAGAAATTTCGATTATATATATATTAATACCAGTTTAACATTATAGTGCACAATTATAAATTGCAACACCTATCATAGGTATTTTAAAAATTGATTGAGATAAGTTGGAATGCTATTTTAATAATAAATAAAAAAGTATCCTTCTTACGATTACAATTGAAAAGAAAGGGCGTCAATTTGATTTTTTATTAATTTATTTAAATGGCACAGTAAAAAAACCAATCGGAATTTTTTTTTTTTTTAAAATATATATTTTAATTTACTGGGTTAGATTTTAATTTTAAAATATATAAATCGATTACTATATTTAAACAGTCAATGATCAACAATTATACATCTCGATTGATAATTCAATTGTTAAGCATTGAATAAATCAATTTTATATTGATTCTGTTTAATTTTAATAGTAAAATTTAATCTATTCAGTGAAACGTTATATCCGAGATATAATTATCTAATTATGGTTGCCGGGTAAAATATAAAAATATGCCCACGAAGACCTAATTATCTAATTATGGCTGCTCTCATACACGCGCGTAAGTTTTCGATATATGCATTATACATTTTAGATGTACCAAAATACAAAACTGATGATCGGAAGCAAACCACGTGATGTGTTAAATTTGCAGATAGGGTACAAAGGCAGCCTGTTCTTTTCACCGATCGCGTCTCCCTTCCCCGATCGAACCTCGCATCGCCTCTCCTTCGTCTCCCCTCTCTGCTGATCACGCTCTCCCTCTTCTCTGCCTGGAGTCGCTCGGTCTCGAGTCAGGTGGGTGCCTTAGAACATCCCTAGGGCTAGGAACGATGCAGCAGCAGAGGCTCAAACAGCAGCAGGCTCTGATGCAACAGGCCCTCCTTCAACAGCAGCAACAGCAGCAGCAGCAGCAGCAGCAGCAGCAATCCCTCTATCCCCATCCCGGTCTCTTGGCTCCCCCTCAGGTTTCCATTCCGTTTCTTCGCTTCAGATCGTTTTCTCAGATCGATCTTTATTTTTTTTCTCTTGACTTTCAAAATTTCTTCTTTGCTATATAAACTGTCTCTTTTGGGTATGTTCGCTATTTTCTGGTAGCTGTTACTTGCCGAATATCTTTACTCTAGGGATGACTGTTAGGGTTTTTTGTCAATTTTTTTTTTCAGTTAGGGATTCCTTCAGTTCAATTCAACGGGGTCTTTGTTGCATGTTCGTATTTTATATATCATTTTGTTTTTGGTCTTTAGAATTTCTTGAGTACCGTCCTACCTCTATGCTTGGTATTTTCTGCTTTCCTTTGACATTTAGATTTCTTTGAGATAATCACACGCGGGCTTTGGTCATCATACATTTAATGGATTTTTATCTTGTAATTTCTTAAACATAAGTTTTCTTTATAAATTCGAAATGTTGTTCCTGCCAAAATAGCAGCACTAGCAACAGGATGCTAACTGTCGGAAAATAATACTAGTTACTCTTTCATCGTCCACCAGTTTCTATACTTGAAGTCTTCTTTTATATGCATATGTACATTTTTTTTCAAAAAAATAAATAAATTCGGCTTATAGAGTGTAATGGTTTGTGCAAATCTTTGACGTGACTAGGGCTTTGTAAGTTTTAGGCTGTTTTCACATTATTTTTGGGGGTGCTATTTTTTTTTTGTCCTTTTTTTTCTGTTTATTTACTGTTCTATTTTGCAGATAGAGCCAATCCTAAGTGGAAATCTTCCTCCTGGATTTGATCCAAGCACATGTCGCAGTGTGTGAGTCCTGTTAGGATTTTTTTTTTCTTTTTTCTATAATTTTAGTGCATATGCTACCTTTCTGTATAGTACACCTATTTTCTAGGTTGGGCATGAGCGGGGTATCCTCTTTTGGTTCTTCATTATTTATTTATTTTTGTCTCTACAAGTTGTTATGCAGTTTACTAATTTACATAATTCTCTTGGTGTTGGCCTTCTCTGTACATTGATCTTGTATTCTTGTTGATGTTGAGATTGGTTTGCCATTGAGTTTGTTTCTTGAAATTGTTAAATGAACTGAATAATTTTTGTTTACCATGTATTTACAACTATTTTAGTTCCTTTTTTTTTTAAAATTTTGTTAGTTAAATTATGGAGTCCTTGAATCTTGACAACTGATGATTCTAAGGATGTTGGTTGCCGAGAAAGATTTTGGATTTTCTTTATGATTCTGTACCTGATTCTTCTTCCTTATCTCTTATTTCTTTATGAATAATACAGGTTTGTAGGTAATGTTCATCTTCAAGTTACAGAACCTCTTCTTCAAGAGGTTTTTCAAAGCGCTGGTCTAGTTGAAGGATGTAAGCTCATTAGAAAAGAAAAGGTTTGTTATTCCTTCTATTTCATCATGTATTCTTCCTTGAGAATTGTATTTTGTCTATTTTTTTGTTGGAAAATTTGGCATTTCTATTCATTTTTACAGATATCCAACACTTTGTTTCATGTTTAAACAAGGCATTTGCATATTTATTGTGATATCCAATTATACATTAACTTTAACTGGTCCAAGTATAGAAAAACTGATCTATGTTTAAGGCTTTTTTTTCAATTTTTCTTAGATATTTGATTTCCTTGGGTCATGTGGTATGGAGTGGAACAGAATGGAATGGGGATGTCTCATTTCACTCATGTTTAGTGTTCTTTTAATGGAAGGAATTCAGGAAAAAAACTAAGACATAGCAATCTTATAATGGGTATTTCCGTGGGTCATAACATACTTCTTCTTATATGTTTTAGTGTTCCTGGGGATGTCTCATTTCCATGGGTCATAAGATACTTTTCTATTTGTTGTAAGTTCACTTGAATACTTTGCTAAATTTTCTTAGTGATTCCACAAATCATTTTGGCAAATCATGCTTATTGGTTGTTAGACATGTTACACTCATAATTTTTCATGCAGGCAGCAGGCCAACCATTCAAGAAATGCATTTTGATCAAGTTGACAATCGGAAATAGGGGCATTGAGTTTAATGTCTGATGATAACTCCTATCACATGCCTAGTCTAGGTCTAGCCTATATGACACTTGGGGAATGAACCAAGTTATTTTCTAAACATCATCTTATACAATTAAGTAGTAAAAAATGTTTTTAGAATATTTTTGGGTAAAATTTAAGTTTGTTGTTTAATTTTAATCTGCATCAACCATCAGTAATAGGCACAATGATATGTTTGGTAGTAAGTTGTGGTCCCTATATTATGTATTTTATTATTATTATTATTATTATTATTATTATTATTATTATTATTTTTGTATTATGGTACTAGTTGCTGACATTTAATTCCTTGTTTCTTTAGATCGATTCTTGACTCGGATATGTTCATTGTCCTTTTTTCCCTTTTTTTTGGTCTTTGCAGTCATCATTTGGTTTTGTTGATTACTTTGATCGCCGATCAGCTGCACTTGCAATTGTAATGCTGAATGGAAGACAGCTGTATGTTTGATAATACAATTTTGATATCTAGTATATGTATTTAATCAGTGTTTTCATAGTTACATCATTCATATTTACAGATTTGGTCAATCTATCAAGGTTAATTGGGCATATGCTAGTGGGCAAAGGGAGGATACATCTGGTTGAGTATTTTTGTTTATTTCATCTATTAAATTTGTGTTGCAATTCAGATTCACGCGTATCAAATTGTTTGGTGAGTATTTTACATTTTGGCATATGTTTAGGGCACTTCAATATCTTCGTTGGTGATCTTAGCCCTGAGGTTACAGATGCTACTTTGTATGCATGCTTTTCCGTGTATCCAAGCTGCTCGTAAGTATTCACAAAGTGTCTATTTTTGTTGGTATTCTGTGTTCTTTTATGATTTACTATTTACATTTCCTGAATGTTTACAAAAGTTGTTTTTACTTCTTTTATATTACATTGAATTGTTTTTTTGTTGTAGAGATGCAAGAGTCATGTGGGACCAAAAAACTGGGCGGTCAAGGGGTTTTGGTTTTGTATCTTTCCGGAATCAACAGGTAAGTGTATCAATTGATATATTATTTAAGAGTTATGTAATCTGCTGACTCTTCCTCTTTTTCTTCAACTAAAATTGTCAGGATGCTCAAAGTGCCATAAATGATTTAACTGGTGAGTTATATTTATGCCTATTTTTATTACCTGTTTTAATGGACTACCAATCAACTTGCTCAGGCTGCTTGCGCAATGTTTTTATTGCATACACTGAACTTAATGTGAAAATCTTGTTAAGGTGTCTAAAAAAGCCAAAACAAGAAAAAAGTGCTCTAATCTAACTTGTGATGCTTATATGCCTTCTTAAGTTGTAAATTTAAAGTTCTGAAGTTGACACAAATAATTCTAATTTGACAATTGACATTATGCAGGCAAGTGGATTGGCAGTCGTCAAATTCGTTGTAACTGGGCTACCAAGGGAGCTAATGCTGGTGAAGATAAAACAAGTTCTGATTCAAAGAGTGTGGTGGAATTAACAACTGGATCTGTAGGTGAGTAGCACTTTGAACTGTTACGCGGTAGTGAGAACTATTTTTATTATTTATATGGAATAATTTAATTTGTGCAATAAATATGTTGATCTCTTGGCTTAAATCAATCTTTGTTTAGAATTTTATTTCCTTATAATTAAACACTATTGTATACAATCGGACTATTGTATATCTCATATGCTGTATATGCAAGTGCATGGCGCCATCATCATCATCATCTAGCTGTGTTTATCTCAACTATTTGTTGCCAGCTATATGAATGCTATCCTTTAATTTAGCATTATACTAGAAAATCAATTAAGTCATTTTTTAGTACATTAACTTGTATTTTATTTAGCCTCTCTTGACCCCTTGGTCTTCTATTTTAATTGATCTATTTCCTCTTAACTATAATCTTTCAACTTATCTATGATCTCATTATATTTTTCATATTGTATTTATCTATTAGAGATTAATTGTTTCTCGGCACTAATATATATATATATATATATATATATTACCTTTTCCACTAACTCCACACATCCATTAACTTCTTTTTATTTTATTTTTAATATGTTGCTTCCTAATAGCCCGCCACCTATCATGGATTGTAGCACAGCCTTTAAAATTTCCCTTTTTAACTAAGTACAATAATAAGTCTCCAAAAATTCCTCTCCATTTTGATCCCTCATTATTTATCATATCAACGATGTCTTCATTGAAATCCCTGTGTGTTGAAGAATAGTTCGAAGGTATCTAAAATTAGGAATGCCATATCCATCCACTTCAAATATTCTCTTTTCAAATTACAGAAACTACTTTACATATATTCATTTTTTTCTACCTGTCTTAAAACTTGTTTCTAAATTTTTTTCTTCCACACATCACTTCAAATTTAATATAATTAATCTTTCATTAATTAACATAATTACTTCACAACATGGGTTTGCACCAGGATTTTGTCACAGGATGTGATTCCCCTTGATGCACCTTGTTGCTGAAGATTGTTTCAAATTTCACGGCTTAAGATCTAGTAGTTATTTAAGTTTATTGCAAATAGACACTCTGTATTGTTTTAATTTTTGTTTACTCATCTAGTGAATTAATTTCGTGTATAAATTTTCTAGAACCTTCAGCATAGTTTTGCTATTCCTCCTCATTATAATTATATATATTTATATTATTTCTTTTTGAAAATTTACAATTTGTTTGTAACATAGAGTTTAATGCATAAGCTCCTCAAATAGTTTAATATTTCCCTATATCGTATTGAAAGAGAATAACTAGAAAGTGGGATTGAGAATGTGAGCCATTTGTTATATTGATCATTACTTTTGATTGAACTAGATTAAAGCTCATTACCATTTTAGTTGGCTTAACATTTTTATTTAGCTAGATCTATCATGTACTTTTTTTTGGATTTTCAAATCTAACGACTTTGATCATTTCAAATTTATGACAACATTTTGATCTTAGTATTAAATTAAATCAGTCATCTGTTGGATTCTCAACCAGGCAGCGGTTTAAGCTGTTGACTTGGTGCTGATGTGGCCAACTGCCAGATCATTGCCCAATCTGCACACCTGCCAATTAAAAGAAAAAAGTTGTGATTAGTTGAAAAAGAAAGGAGCACCTGTTCCTCAAGCTCCCTCGCTGTTGTAGGCCACATTGCCCTTGAGCCACCAGCATCACTGCCATGCTTTGCTCCTTGGAGCTTCCTTCTTGATCACACCTTATCAACTTTGCTGCCACCAACTCGTCATTCTCAGCTGCACCCAGTACACCTCGCTGGAGCTTCCATTCCAGTGAGATTCTTTAGTTTCATCCCTTCCATGATCTCTTAGTAGTCGAACATCAGAACTTGAAATGACTTCATGTCCAAGGAAAGGTCCTTCGTGATTTGCAAATGTGTGGTTATCGGAACAGTGTAGAGTATGCAGGTGAGATTGTCTGTAGTTGAGTGTGGGCATGACTTGGTGGAACCTCTCATGAAGATGGAGTTGAACCTGACTGAGCTGCGATTGTCTGCACTGCTGTTGTTGGGGTTCCTCAAGAAGCTGTTGCTGTAGGTCGAGACGACAAACTCCACAGAGATGATGCCCATGAGTCAATTGTTGGAGAGGTCAAGGGAGGAGGGCTTTAGAGTTGCAAGGCTTGTCTGGATTTCATAGTTGATTTGGTGTTTGACAAATCTAGTGAGTTGAACCTCTTTAACTTGCCAAGTTCTCCATGGCAGTTTTGGCAATTTTGAGCCCAAGCAGAACGAGCAGTTCCTATGCTCATTGAAATTTTCATGGTGAATTTGTTCTTCAGCATAGAAGCCTCTTTATACTCACCTTCAGGCACATAACCAGCTGGATTGTGCCTGTAAAGTTGTAGACATGGTGATGTAGTTGAACACAATCTCCTGAGCTTCAAAGGCAAACCTGTTCAAATATAGATATAAGTTAACTTTGGTAGCACCTCGTTGTACATGTCATTGTCAAGTGTTGGCAAATGAGGTCTCAATTGGCTAGTGATTTTAATTGAGTGGATGATTCAATGTTTTGCCTTGTTACTGTTATATCAACATAAGGATGGCTGGATGGGAGTCAAAAGAATGATAGATTCGTTGTAAACGTTGTGATCATCACGAAAACCTTTTTTTCACATTGATAGATTTCAAAATCCATACAAGATGCATGATCAATTTAATATTTAACCCTTTCATTTATTACTGCTAAAATTATCTTATTTTGTAGAAGAAGTCCATGATAATACAAATGAGGATGGTCCAGAGAATAACCCACAGTATACCACTGTCTATGTTGGTAATCTTTCTTATGAGGCAAGTCTCTCTTTGCATTTGTTTTATGGCATTCTATCAGAGTGACGCTTCCTGAAAATGTTTGATCATGCCTTATCTGTCTTGTTTAGCAGATTTACATCATGTCATGCTTACTGAATTTGGCAGGTTAGTCAACTAGATCTCCATCACCTTTTCCATTCTCTTGGTGCTGGAGTGATTGAAGAAGTTCGCGTACAACGTGATAAGGGGTTTGGTTTTGTGAGATACAGTAGCCATTCTGAGGCTGCATTGGCTATCCAAACAGGAAATGGCCGAATGCTCGGTGGGAAGCCAATCAAGGTTGATACTACTGGCTTTGACTAGTGTAACTGTTATTGTATATTTCTAAACAGCGCCACCATTGGAGGCCATTCGTGTGTATATTTTGTTGCATCATTTTTAGATAGACCCCACTATTCTTATCAAATTTCTTTATTTATGTTTTAGTGTTCTTGGGGTAGCAAGCCCACTCCTCCTGGAACAACCTCCACGCCACTTCCTCCACCTGCTGCTGTGACATTCCCTGGAATCTCTGCGACTGATCTCTTAGGTTATGAGCGCTCATTGGCATTGGGCAAGATTGGTGCCAACCAACAGGCAATGATGCATGCCCAAGCTCAGCATGCTCTCAAGCAAGCTGCCATGGGAATGGGTGCTGGCGCTAGTCAAGCTATTTATGATGGTGGCTACCAAAATGTGAATGCAGCTCATCAGCTCATGTATTACTAAGCTATCAAATCACATTCAGACTCAACGATTCATCATCCAACTTTTATATTGTGTGCTTCTACTATCTTGTTTATACTTAATTTTCAGCTATGTTTTAATTTGGTTGTGCCGCTCTTCTACCTTTAAATTGTATTCATGTAATTGATAACTATTTAGGGTTTGCTAATACTTCTCAAGGAACTTTATGCTATATCTCTTCTGTGATAGTTTGTGCTACTTGTGCCCTCACTTTGACATAATAATACTTATTTACGTTTCCCTATATCAAAACATACATCATGAATTGTTTTTTCCCCTCAATGTGATGTCAACTCGTACCTTTTATATCGTGAACTGATTTGTAGAATAGTTTATTGTCTTTTTGTTTTAAATTAAAAACTACTTTGTAAATCATCTCGTGCCTTGATAATGGTACACTAATATTTAAATTTGGGTCCTTCGATGTCTGGAACACTCAGATCATCATTGTTATTATTTTCGTTAGTTTATATTTGAAAATTGATTTTCTGTTACAAACTACCCTCTCTTCCTAATACAAGATAACTATTCACGTTCTGTGACAAAAGGTGATAAAAGTTCATGTGGTTCGGTAGTGTTCTTAATTAAAAAAAAAATTGATAATCTCAATTAATTTTATTGATTATCCAACTGATCTATCCATTTTCATAGAGATTTTTTATTGATCATCATGAAGAATGACAATCTCAATTAATTTCATTGATTATCCTTGGATGATTGATCCGGTTTCATAGAGATTTTTTATTGATCATCGTGAAAAATCGGGAAGTGCACGTGACGATCAGATCAGAATTTCGTTTCGAATTTTTTTTTTACAAATATACTATAATTGAGATTTGAACTGCTCTCGATGATAACCTGAATGTGGCCCCGGGACGTTGTCTTCCCAACTAGCACCTATAGGGGGTGAGGTAACTATCTGCACCAGTTGAAAATCAATGCTAGACCTATATGTGACAACACTACCTGAGCTATCTGGGCTGGGGGCAAGTTAATCATTCACGTTGTTTACCTGAAATGGAAGGAGGAAAAATGGATCGATATTATCTAATTTATCCTTCCCTTTTGTAGATGAATCGATGATTGCATATGGTCATCTGCAATGGAAAAAAAATGCTCTGCGTAGTTCCGATTGGTCGGGCGTTCCGTTAGATTCGGACGGCATAGACGACGCGCGGCTGGTCCCCGTTTTGTGCCACGAAGCCGAAGAATATCTGGTTGAGTTCATGCAAATTCAATGTCTGGATGACTGGTAACCCGCGCATTTCTGCTTCCCCCACCTCGGACATCGCCTTCTTTAAATCCGGCCTCCTCCCCGTGTTTGATTCACCAAGTGGAAGGACAAGCCAGCGACGACTCTGATGATGGAGATCACTTCACATTCTTCCATTCCCTTTTGCCTCCTCGTCTCTCTGCTCTTCTGCCTCTGCTCATCGGCGGCGGCCGCCAACGTCACCTACGATGGAAGAGCAATCATCATCGACGGCCAAAGGAAGCTTCTCATCTCTGGCTCGATTCACTATCCGCGCAGCACTGCTCAAGTAAGCCATCGCCTCTTTCTCTCTTTATCTCTTCCGCACCCACAGACACATGATTTTTCTCTGTTTTTTTTTTTTGGTGATGATCCAGATGTGGCCTGACCTCGTGAAGAAAGCCAAAGAAGGTGGACTCGATGCCATCGACACTTACATCTTTTGGGATTCCCATGAGCCACGCAAAAGAGAGGTCTGATAATCCTTACTTTTGCTGCAATATCGAAATTAATCTGACAAGACTGATCATTCCCTCCCTTGATGACATTACTCCTGCGCGTGCATGCAGTATAATTTCGAGGGCGATCTCGACTTCATCAACTTCATCAAGATTGTCCAAGCCGCAGGACTCTACGTTGTTCTCAGGATAGGGCCATATGTCTGCGCCGAGTGGAATTACGGGTAACCAATATCTGAATTCTGAACACAATATATCTGATCTCGCCATTATGGAATTCATTTCTTTGCTCCTCCCTGCCTCTTTTTCAGAGGCTTCCCTTTGTGGCTACATCAGATTCCAGGAATTCAACTTAGAACTAATAATGACATCTACAAGGTACGTAGCTTTTCCAACTTATCCAAATAAAGTGCTCTCAAAGTAGGCGGCGTTGTTGTTGTTTGTTCAACACTCATAACCAGAAAGGCTCACATTTCAACCTCATAATTGCAGGCTGAAATGCAAACCTTTACGACTCTGATAGTCGACATGGTCAAGAAGGAAAATCTATTAGCATCTCAAGGTGGACCCATCATTCTTACTCAGGTATTATAGTCAGGCTGTTTAGTTTCTGTTCATCTGTTTCCTTTGGCTTTCCTCTGCAATTAAATTGATAGAATACACATCAAAATTCGTATTTGCCAGATCGAGAACGAGTACGGGAACTTCATTGATAAGTATGGAGATGCGGGTAAACAATACCTCCAATGGTGTGTGAATATGGCAGTATCACTCGACGTTGGTGTCCCATGGATCATGTGCCAACAAGCAGATGCTCCACCTCCTACCGTAAAGTCGATTAACTTAATTCAATTTATTTTAATGGCCGTGTTACTTTTTAACAAGTTCTTGTAGGTTGAATTCGATCAAGATCACACCAAAAACAACAAATTAACAAGATTGAGACAACACAACAAAAAATGAAGTAGAGAATAAATGCTAATATGTTGCAACCAAATTAGCAAGATTGAGACAACACAACAAACATATTTTTACCAAGCTCCTTTGGGATCTTTTTCTACTTCTTGTTGGTAGATAAATACATGCAATGGATTCTACTGTCACAAGTTCGTGCCAAATCGCGAAGGTAGTCCCAAGATGTGGACAGAAAATTGGACAGGATGGTGAGTATGGTTCTCCACCTAATTACATAATTTACTTAACCACCTCCATGACAATTTTTATGTGGATGTCTAGGTTCCAAGCTTGGGGAGATGGTCAACCACATAGACCTGCTGAGGATGTAGCTTATGCAGTGGCTTACTTCTTTGCTTCTGGAGGCACTTATCAAAATTATTACATGGTGAAGAAAATAATCTTAGTTCATAAACTGCTACAAAAATGATTAACATGACTTTTGCATATGCATTAGTAGCTCATACCTTGTGCTAATGCTAATTAATCTATTTACTTGTTTCAGTATCACGGAGGAACAAACTTTGCTCGAACTTCAGGAGGTCCTTTTCTAGTAACATCATATGATTATGATGCTCCTTTGGATGAATATGGTACTACAAGAACCTACTCTTGATAGAAACAATAGTTAAAAAGGCAAACCTATTCATATGAAACAGATTTATGCTTTAAAGATCCTTTCATCGATGGAAATACTAAGACTTTTTCCTCATAAAAATGAAGGGAACATAAAGCAACCCAAATGGGGACACTTGAAGCAACTACATAGTGCCATCAAACTGATGGAGAAGGCTCTAACATATGGTGACCTGAATACTACAAACATAGGGAACGGAGTAGCGGTTTGTCATACTAATACCTTTCCTCTAGCTACCGATGTGCACGATCACGAAAGTTACAATGTATTGTTGCCTTTTCAGGTGATGAAATACTCGGCAGAAGGATCTACTTCTGGCTGTTTCTTGGTGAATGTTAATGGGTCAAATGATGTGACTGTGACATACAATGGCAATGCATATTTTGTGCCCGGTAGGTCCATCAGTGTCCTCCCTGATTGTGTTCAGGAAGCTTACAACACTGCCAAGGTATAATGATCTACATCTTTTCGAAGGATGAAACATTATAATCATAAGAAATCGACCATAAGTTTCCAAATTATCTTATGCTTGCAGGTAACAACACAAACCACTTTGATGATTAACAAGCCTGCAAGCTCCAAGTTTAGTTGGCAGTGGCATCCCGAGAAGATCAAAGACACCCTTAAAGGAAAGGGCTCATTCTCTAATAACTCGCTCTTGGAGCAGATAATGACAACCGGTGATACGAGCGACTACTTGTGGTACATGACTAGGTACTATTGCATAATCTCATGAATTGCAAAACAGTAAGTACTAGTTAAGTCTATTTTGTTTGTGGTTTTATGGTTATGCTACAAGGTCAAGTACTTTCAAACCATGGTTTTGATCAATGATCTAATGTAGGCCTCAACATCTAAATTTATTACAGTGTAACTCTCAATCAATCCGATCCACTGTGGAATGACACGATGAACCTGCGAGTTCAAACCAAAGGCCATATTCTTCACGCTTATGTTAACAAGCATCTTATAGGTAATCATTCATTCCCTATCAATGTCTTGTCACTTGCACAAAACAAAACTAGGTTTTGGTTCAAATAGTTCAAATACAAAGGAAGTGAAAGAATTTCCTATGGACTTTCTCTTCTCATATATCTTCTTGGACTCGTTATGTACAATTTAGAGTTTAAAATATTGCAAATTATCTAACAAAACTTGTCGAAACAGGATCACAATACGCTACAAAAGGAAATTACAAGTTTGACTTTCGGCAGGCAACTAAATTCCAAGTTGGACATAATGTCATCACATTGCTCAGTGCTACTGATGGCCTTGCGGTTTGTAATCAATTTAAAGCTTTTATCAAACTTTATATGCCATATTAAGATTTGATAATAGAACTTGACCGACAATATCATTCTTGTGGGAATGTTCAGAACTATGGAGCATTTTTCGACATGCAAAGGGCAGGAATTGATGGCGGTCCAGTCCAAATCATTGGAAATGGAAACCATCCCCTGGACTTATCGAATAACACCTGGTCATACAAGGTAACTTTAAGCACTTAGTTCAGCTATTCCTGTCAAGTGTTTTGGTCATTAGATCTTAGTGAAGATCTTATGACGGCACAATTTGTTTAAGGTGGGACTAAATGGAGAAAGGAGTCAAATTTACTCACCGTCGTCACACCACGGTGCTAAGTGGAAATCTAATACACTTCCAACCAATGCGCCGATGACTTGGTATAAGGTAACTAAGTTTGAGACTACATACAAATTACCAAATATTTTTAGCCGGATTGAACACACATAACTAACGGAAAAAAAACACACTCACATTTTAGACTACATTTGAGGTTCCGGCAGGCAATGGCGGTCTGGTGTTGGATTTGGAAGGAATGACAAAAGGGCAAGCATGGGTGAATGGCAAGAACATTGGCCGTTACTGGCTAAGTTTCATTGCCGGCAATAATGGATGTGGACCTTGCGATCGTCGACAACCATATAATTCCGACAATTGTAGAACTGGTTGCGGAAAGCCTTCTCAGAGATGGTAAGCTTCTCATACCATAAATCATGAAGTGCCCTGTTGTCTGATACTCTTAGTATTGCAATGTCATTGACCAAAATCGAATAACACAAGGACAATTCTGATCTGGTCTTGCAATAGGTACCATGTTCCAAGATCATACACTACGCAAGGCCCGAATACTCTGGTCCTGTTTGAAGAAGTTGGCGGAGATGTTGCTCAAGTAAATCTTCAGACAGTGGCTGTTGGAACTGTCTGTGCTAATGTTCTCGAGGGAAGCACCCTTGAACTATCTTGCCAAGGAGAAGGAAGCTTCACTGATATCCAATTCGCGAGCTTCGGAAACCCTCAAGGATCATGCGGTTCATTTACAAAAGGCTCTTGCGATGCTCCTAATGCATTAGATGTCGTTAAGAAGGTAAACTAAGTTCAAAAACAAGAATGCACATCAAATTTATTTTAAACAAGTAGCTTGGCTGGCTTATCTTGTTTTCCTTATTTCAGGCATGCATTGGGCAATCTCAATGTTCGATCGACGTGGCCGAAAGTGTATTCAGTTCGAGCGGATGCAGCGAACCAAGGAAGAGTTTGGCAGTGCAGGCAGTTTGTTGATCAGCTCATGCTGTGTTAGCTCAGCCTTCAGCCTTCCTTTCAACAAAAATAATAATGTTCTGACACACACAATAACTTTGAATGTACTCCAGAATTCGTTAATGAAATATTTTATTCATCCTGATTGAAAAATCAAATATCATAAGATACTAAGCATTTAACAGATTCAGAAAACTGGATGATATAAATGAGAACTTCCTATCAAACAGAGGAATCCAGTTGGCCAAACTCTGGACTAAAAGAAGTACATAACGAAGCCATGCCTCATTAAATGTTTTTTTCAGCTTGAACCATCGACCGACCTTCTTGGGCCCTTCCCGTTGACTTTGTTCAATCTATAAGAATTAAGGCACTTAATTGGTAGTCGATGGAGAAGGTGGTAGCTGAACTGCCAGTGTGCCAAGAGTATCCAAATCACATTTATAACCAATAAAAGGGAGCTTTCATAGAATTTGTGAAATGTCTAAATCCCTGATCTTTGATCAGAAATCCTCCAGATGTATGGGCAATCGTTACTGCAATCAATGGGATTTCCCCATTGATCTTCATGGTTGGAGAATTGAAGGTGGTTCCAACTTCCAACTACAATCTCTTAGGGTTGGCGTGCACATTAACTGCTCCTCACCCACCTCAATATCCTTTTGAATCGATATCCAAATCCCCTCGCCACTCAGCCACACAGCTATAGATAGATAGACGCAGCAGCTCTTAGCTCGATCGTACAGAGAATCTGTTGATTAAGCTGATTGCTTAGCTAGAAGAGAGCGATAATGGAGATGAGCAACAGAGGAACAGGGGAGCAGGAGTTGCTCTCCACGGAGATCGTGAACCGCGGAGTGGAGGCGTCGGGGCCCGACGCGGGCTCGCCGACTTTCTCGGTCAGGGTGCGGCGTCGCTTGCCGGACTTCCTGCAGTCGGTGAACATTAAGTACGTGAAGCTCGGCTACCACTACCTTGTCAGTCACGCCCTGTACCTGGTCACCCTCCCGCTCCTCCTCCTCGTCTTCGGCGCCGAGTTCGTGAGCTTGACCACCGCGGAGCTGTGGCGGAGGCTGTGGGGCGAGACCAGCTTCGACCTCGTCAGCGTTCTCACGTTCGTCGCGGTGCTGGCCTTCACCGCCGCCGTCTACGTCTTGTCCAAGCGCCGGCCCGTCTACCTCATCGACTTCGCCTGCTACCGTCCTTCCGACGACCTCAAGGTGTCGAAGGCGGAATTCATCGAGCTGGCGCGGAAGTCGGGGAAGTTCGACGAGGAGAGCCTTTCCTTCCAGTCCCGGATCCTGAAGAGCTCCGGCATCGGCGACGAGAGCTACGTGCCCAAGTGCGTGTTTTCTCCCAAGGATACGAGCTGCGCCACCATGAAGGACGGCCGCGAGGAGGCGTCCACGGCGATGTTCGCGGCGCTGGACGAGCTGTTCGACAAGTGCGGGGTGAGTCCCAAGGAGGTGGGCGTGCTGGTGGTGAACTGCAGCTTATTCAACCCCACGCCGTCCCTGTCGGCCATGATCGTGAACCGCTACAAGATGCGGGGCAGCATCCTGAGCTACAACCTGGGAGGGATGGGGTGCAGCGCCGGGGTGATCGCGCTTGACCTCGCCCGCGACATGCTGCAGGCCAACTCCAGCACCTACGCCGTGGTGGTCAGCACCGAGGCGGTCTCCTTCACTTGGTACGCCGGTCGCCGCCGCTCCATGCTCATCCCCAACTGCTTCTTTCGCATGGGCTGCTCCGCCGTGCTGCTCTCCAACCGCCGCCGCGATTTCCGCCGGGCCCACTACAGGCTCGAGCACATTGTCAGGACGCACAAAGGCGCCGACGACCGCAGTTTCAGGTCAATATCTATATATACTCTTGTTAATGACTTCAAATCATCATTGAAAATTCGCCTATTCGATCCTGATTTCGATTACAAATCGATTGCAGGAGTGTGTATCAGGAGGAGGACGAGCAAGGAAAGAAGGGTGTATCCATTAGCCGTGAGCTGATGGAGGTGGGCGGACACGCGTTGAAGGCCAACATCACCACCCTCGGCCCCCTCTCGCTCCCCTTCTCCGAGCAGCTCCTCTTCTTCGCCGCCCTGATACGCCGCCACCTGTCACCCAATTCCGCCACCCTCGCGAAGCCCTACATCCCCGACTACAAGCTGGCGTTCGAGCACTTCTGCGTGCACGCGGCGAGCAAGGCGGTGCTGGACGCGCTGCAGAAAAACCTGGAGCTGGAGGACCGCCACATGGAGGCCTCCCGCGCCGCCCTCCACCGTTTCGGCAACACCTCCAGCAGCAGCATCTGGTACCAGCTGGCGTACCTGGAGGCCCAGGGCCGCGTCCGCGCCGGAGACCGCGTCTGGCAAATCGCCTTCGGCTCCGGCTTCAAGTGCAACAGCGCCGTCTGGAAGGCCCTGCGCCGCGTCCGCCGCCCCACCCGCAGTCCCTGGCTCGACTGCCTCCACCGCTACCCCGCCGTCCTCGGCGCTTAGCTATAAATAGCTACTATACGATATGGTCTAGTAATACATAATTATCTCCAAACTATAAACAACAGAGAAAAACAAACATGATATTAAATTATGATAGCTTCAATTGTATCTACATCTTCAAATGTCATTTGTATTGTAAAGTAGTATTAAGGTTGGCATTCCTATTTTTATTGATATTGAAGTCCACGGAAGTAAACACACAATAACATGATCACATTATTTGTGAAGTATAGAAAAAACAAAAAAATATGCAAAAGGTTTTATTGCCACTCCCATACTCATTCACGTGCACCCTTTTTCTTTTCTTTTCCTCCTTTCTTCTTCTTCTTCTTCCTTTTTCTCCTCCTCCTCTTTCTCTTCTCCCGCAGTGACAAACGATCGAACTCTCCCCCTTCTTCTTCTTAAGCACAGCAACTCTCGTTTCCTCCTCCCACACTCCTTCTCCTCCTCCAGCAAAGGGCAGAGCATTATTTTCTCCGGCCACTATCCCTTGTTTCCCCTTTCTTGCTGTCCTGCTTCTCGGCAGCATTGTCGGAGCTCCTCGGAGTCTACCGGAGTTCGCTAGACCACCATAAAAGAGGGGAAAACAAAGCCCTAGTTGTTGCCCTCTTTTCTAGCCAACCACAACAGCCACCGGAGCTAGCTGTGACCTTCGTCGGAGCTCGCCGAGATAACCGGTGAAAAAGG
Source organism: Zingiber officinale (assembly GCF_018446385.1). NCBI lineage: Eukaryota > Viridiplantae > Streptophyta > Magnoliopsida > Zingiberales > Zingiberaceae > Zingiber > Zingiber officinale. The sequence continues at coordinate 113,844,749 of NC_055996.1, forward strand.
TAAAAGGTTTTCCCTTGCCCCTTCACTATCCCAGCAACCTTCTTTGTTTTCAACCTTCCCTAACTGCCATAGTTACCTTTTGTTTCTCCAACAGCAACCCTAGCTGCTGTCCTTTTCTTGGCAGTATCGTCGGAGTTTGCCGGAGCTCGTCGGAGCTAGTTGAAACAACCAGCGACAAAGGGAAAACAACCCTAGTTGCTGCCCTCTTTTTCCAGCAACCACAATAATCCATAGAAGATATATTTTATATAATTTATGCTAATCGAATTGTAGTTAAGATGGATAAATAATTAGATAATAATGGAGGTGTCTTTTAGGAATGTGAGATGGTACGAGAAAGCGAGATAAAATGATCCTTCGACTTCGAGTTGTCGATAAAAATTTAGATGTTCATGTCATGGTTCTTATTAGATAGTATTTTAACTATTTGAGTTATGTTGTATTATATTTGTAGACATGAGCTCGAGTGGAGCACGGTGACCTGCCGACACTCGAAGGTTTTACTGTACATAAAGTGGATACATCTCTCTTTGACTCATATTTATCGTTGTGCATGAATGAAATACTATTGAAATTATATATATTCGTATAATTGTTTTCAAAAGGGAATTAAAATAATATTACAATTAGCGAAATGGGTTAAAATAATAAAAATCATGGAGGGCAAATAATTGAGATTATTTCTTGTTCACATATGGATTTATACTGGGATTTATATGGGAAGGGTGGTTTTTAAATTTAAAAAAAATATTCTGAATTACTTTTCTATTGATACTTGCCTTTTTGACTTACTTGACCTTCTATACTCCATGCTTTTGATATTTCATCTGTTGATGCTTGTAGCTTTTTATATGTGAACCCTACGATGGTAAATTAAAAGATTTGATACGAAAATGTTAACTTAATTGACCATTTGATATGAAAAGAGAATAATTATGATAAATGGATAAAATGAAATCCTTAAAGTAAAATAAGAAAGATGGTAAATGAAGAACATTAAAAAGTGAAGACCATGAGCTTAGCTTTGTACCAGAGCTTTATACTAGAGTATTGGACCGCCTACATGTTATTGTGGTAGTGCAGTGGCCCGCGGTCCAGAGTACCTGACCGTACACCCGAGGCGTGGCGGCGTGATGTAGTCCTCAGTCAGTGTTTATTATGTCTTCCACCGGTGAGGGCTGACAGCTCGTACGTCAGATGACATATGCGATGATTTTATACTCTGAGGAAGCTTTTAGCCTATCCATATGATATTACACTCTGATGATATGGGTTCCAGTTATTCACTTTTTAGTTGATTTATCAGATTTAGACTATGGATATATATGTCGATATTACCATGATAACTTGTATACAGATTGATTAAATAATAAGATTGAAAATTGATCTTAATTGATGATAATATATGAAGATGAATTTTAATTCTAACAAATAAATGTTAGATGATCATAACTATACACTTATGTATATTATCTGAGAACTCAAAGAAGAAATAAAAGTTGAAATAATAAATGATACTTCTTTGATTTCTTGAACAAGATTAAATTCATGCACATCTTTCTTGAGTATCCACTTAGCCATTTAGCTAACTTTCTACATTCCTTGGCCTCTAGTTTTGCAGGCACAGGGACCCTTTTGATATTGTAGTTGATTTTGAACTTCCATAGAGTTGCTCAGAGATCTCAACGTGTTGATTTTATGGTTTGTCTTACTTTTGTTTCATTGTATTTACATTCTGAAATTTTATTCCAGATGTCGTTGATCTGTATAGTCTTGTAGTCTACGAAAAACTAAGACATATGTATAAATTTGATACATTTCTTGGTTATTCTGTTTTGATAGTTCATAGGATTTCTTATATTATATTGTCGCCGAGTGGAGTACCGGGAACTATACCCCCGGGGTGTGACAATTTTATTGGTATCAGAGTGAGGTTGCGTTTGTTGTATTTTGGCTTTATTTCAAGATTTTTGTTTTCGGTTTATATAGTTCTCGAGCAAAGGAATTTTTATACAAGTTGAGTTGTATCTCTGAGCTATAGGATTTAAGGGTCATTCTTCGTTTTAATTATCTTGATTATAATTGATTATTGAAAATTTTCATCTGATTTTATAGGCAATGCCACGAGCCCGTGGTCGTGGTTGGGGCAGTAGCCGTGCTCGTAGTCGCAGCCGTGGTTGCGATAGTGGTAGTGGGCGAGGTCGTGGTCGTGCATGTCAGCGTGCCTCTACTACTCAGAGGATCGAGCATGGTTTGGATGAGGCCCCTATCTCCCTAGCTGAGTTGATACCGGGAGCTCAGGTTAGTCCCAGTATTGGAGTCGGTGGTCAGACTGAGGGCCATCCTCATCTTGTTGCAGCTTATGTAGCCGTACCAGGCATTCCTTCAGTGTCCATTATCATGGAAAAGGATCGTATTTCTTTGCTTGCTAGTTCAGCAAAGGATCGTTTTACGCTGCTCCATGGAGGCATTGATCCTTGGGTGGCGCGTACATGGTTGGAGGATATTGAGGGCACTTTTGGGTACATGTCCTGTTCAGACACAGAGAAGGTAGAGCTAACCGCTTATCATTTTCGAGGGCAAGCATCCACATGGTGGAAGATGCAAATAACAGTCTTTGGGGATCAGATTATCTCTCGACAGTCTTTTCGAGAGGCGTTTGAGAGACAGTATTTTCTTGCAGCATTTTATATTGCTCGACGCCAGAAATTCATGAGTCTTAAGCAAGGTGATCGAAGCATGCTAGATTATAGTGTAGAGTTTAGCAGACTTGTTGAGTTTTCCCCACATATAGTAGCTCAGGACTCAGATTGTATGTTTCATTTTACACAGGGATTGGCAGCATATATTTGGATCAGGATGTCTGGATTTCCTGTTACTACTTATCGGGAGGCACTTGATCGAACCATATTTATTGAGATGACTCAGCAGCAAGTCTCCCAACAAAGAGAAGCCAGCCGACAGACCTTGCAGAGCTCACACTCTAGACAGCAGAGTCGAGGTCGTTGATCTCGTGGTCAGGATACGACTAGAGAGTCTTCACGGTCACAAAAGGTGGCCAAAGTATCACAGGGATCTAGTCGCCCAATTCCATCACAGTGGGGCCAGATATCTGTAAAGTGTTTTTAATGTGGTGCACCAAATCACCTAGCATCAGAATGTCCACTGAATAAGAGTATATGCTTCTACTGTAAACTGCCAAGACATATGCAGAAAGATTGCACTTTGAAGGCACAACATCAAGCAGGAGGATCACAGTCTCAACAGGCTCGACCTACCTCACGACCTCCACAGTCTCGGCAGTAGAAAGGCCCACAGAGATCTCAGCAGCCTCAGCAACGGAATCCTCCACCTGCACAGTTTGCTCAACAACCGCAACTTTACCATTTGCAGTCCCAGGTGGAGAGTGAGTATCATTCAGTACCTCCACTTCAGCAGTATTTGCCAACTCCATCTCAGCAGTATTTGCCAGCTCCATCTCAGCAGTATTTGGTAGCTCCACCCTAGCAGTACCTGCTACCTCCACCCCAGCAGTACTTATTGCCTCCACCCCAACAGTATCAGCCACCATTATCTTATCAGCCTTCGTAGGAGCAGAATCAGCCCTCTTCTTCTATCCAAAGGGGTCAGCCATCGGGTCTCGAGCCGGGACACGTATATGCTTTGACTCGTGAGGAGGCACAACGAGCTGGAGGATTTGTTATCCGAGGTATTATTTCCGTTTATAGTATTCCTGCGGATATATTGATAAATACGGGTAGCTCGCATTCCTTTATTTCTCCTGAATTTGTATGCAAAATTGGGAGGATCCCAACTCTTTGACCTTATGGATTAGCAATATTGACACCATCAGGTGGAGTATTGATATCATATCAGGAGGTCAAGAGTTATCCTTTAAATTTCGATAGTCATATCCTTACTGTGGATCTACAAGTGCTAGAGATGACTGAATTCGATATTATTTTTAGTATGGATTGGCTTTCAGAGCATCATGCCACTGTCGATTGTCGAGCCAAAGTGGTAACTTTTCAATCCTTAGATCAATCATTATGGGAATTTATTGGGATCAATGATCGAGGGATATCTATTATCTCAGCTCTCCAGGCTCAGCAGTTGTTGGCTCGGGGATGCAAGGGGTATCTCTTGTCTTTAGTGAGTTCTAATGTGGATAGTTCTGTCCAGCTTTCCGATGTCCACATAATATGTGAATACCCCGACGTATTTCCTGAAGAACTTCCTGGCTTGCCACCTCAGCGACAGGTAGAGTTTGCCATTGAGTTGCTTCCTGGCATAACTTTAATATCGAAAGCTCCATATTAGATGACACTAAAAGAATTGGAGGAACTAAAGATACAGCTTCAAGAGTTGCTAGACAAGGATTTTATCCATCCTAGTGTTTCTCCTTGGAGTGCTCTGGTGCTCTTTGTTAAGAAGAAAGATGGATCCTTGAGGCTCTGTATTGATTATAGGCAGTTAAACTCTGTAACTATCAAGAACAAGTATCCTCTACCTATAATAGATGATTTGTTTGATCAGCTTAAAGGTACCTGTGTGTACTCAAGAATTGATTTAAGATCAGACTATCACCAGTTACGAGTTAGAGATACAGATATTCAGAAGACTGCCTTCCATACTCGGTATGAACATTATGAATTTTTGGTAATACCGTTTGAGCTTACCAATGCTCCTGCAACGTTTATGGATCTAATGAACCGGGTATTCTTAGAATATTTAGACCGGTTTGTTATTGTCTTTATTGATGACATTCTGGTATATTCGCGATCAGAAGAGGAGCATGAACAACATCTCAGAATAGTTCTAGGAACTTTACAGAAGGAACGCTTATATGAGAAGTTCAGTAAATGTGCTTTTTGGCTTACTTCCGTGGGATTTCTAGGGCATGTAATCTCTAGAAAAGGGATTTCAGTAGACTCCCAGAAGATTGAAGCAGTTGACTGATGCGAACAACCAAAGTCAGTGCAGGAGATTTGTAGCATTCTCGGATTAGCTGGGTACTATCGGAGATTTGTGGAAGGATTTTCTAGTATTGCTACACCTTTGACTCGATTGATTAGGAAAGGAGTCAAGTTTACTTGGTATGAGGCTTGTGAAGCAAGCTTCCAAGAGCTCAAGCAGAGATTGGTGAGTGCTCCAGTATTAGTTATTCCCTCTGGAGATGATGGATTCATTCTTTACACGGATGCATCTATTCAAGGATTAGGGGTAGTTTTGATGCAGTATAATAGAGTAGTAGCTTACGCTTCTCGTCAGCTGAAAGATCATGAGAAAAATTATCCCGTACATGATTTAGAATTAGCAGCCATCATTTTTGCCTTTAAGATTTGGAGACATTATTTCTACGGTATTACCTTTGAGATATTCACTGATCACAAGAGTTTGAAATATCTTTTCATGTAGAAAGAGTTAAATCTTCGACAGAGAAGGTGGATGAAGTTTCTGAAAGACTATGACTGCACTATCAACTACCACCTTAGAAAAGCTAATGTAGTAGCAGATGCATTGAGCAGGAAGTCTAGAGGAGTATTACCAACTCACAGGGCGGCAGTTACGAATCTAGTCAGATAGTTTTCAGAGTTAGATTTAACTGAAGTAGGGCAAAGACAACGTGGTATGCTAGTCTCCTTGATCGCACAATCCCCATTGGTGGAGCGGATTAAGGAAAGTCAAATGGAAGACCAGTATCTCAGATCTATAGCTAGTGAGTTGGAGGTAGGCCCCAAGCCAGAATTCGCACGTGATATGGATGGATCTCTTCAGTTCCGAAGCAGATTATGTGTTCCGGAGGTACATCTTGTTAAGGAGGATCTCCTTCGAGAAGCCCACCGATCGAGATTTGTAGTTCATCCTGGTGGTAGACGGATGTATCGAGACTTGAAGCGATAATATTGGTGGAAAGGTATGAAAAGAGATATTACAGATTTTGTAGCTCGGTGTCTAGTTTGCCAATAAATTAAGGCAGAACACCAGAGACCACCCGGGTTATTTCAGAAGATTGCAGTGTCAAAATGAAAATGGGAGCATGTCACTATGAATTTTGTCACGGGGTTGCCAAGGACCCAAAGGAGACATGATTCAATCTGGGTGATCGTCGATCAGTTAACCAAATCAGCACATTTCTTACTGATTCGTAAGACAGAATCTTTAGATCGTCTAGCAGAGTTATATTGCAGAGAGATTACTAAACTCTATGGTATTCACCTCAGTTTTATTTCTGATAGAGATCCACCCTTTACTTCGAGATTTTGGCAAAGTTTCCAAAAGGCATTAGGTACCGAGCTGCGCTTTAGCACCGCTTTTCATCCTCAGACTGATGGACAGTCGGAGTGCACTATCCAGACTCTAGACGATCTGTTGTGTGCTTGTGTGCTAGATTTTGGGGATAGTTGGGAAGACCATCTACATTTGGTAGAGTTTGCTTATAATAACAATTACCACTATGCTATTCAAATGACACCGTTTGAGGCACTCTATGGTAGAGCATGTAGATCTCCTATCTTATGGGATGAGGTTGGTGAACGTCAACTCTTGGGCCCTCAGAGTGTTCAGCAGGATGCTGAGCTAGTACGAACTATTAGATAGAGACCGTTGATTGCTCAGAGTCGCCAAAAGAGTTATGCAGATAAAAGACGAAGAATGTTAGAATTCACAGTAGGTGATCACGTATTTCTTCGTGTTTCACCCATAAAAGGAGTTAAGAGATTTGGCTTAAAAGGGAAGTTAACATCAAGATTTATCGGACCTTTTCCAGATTCTTGAGCGGATTGGTGTTGTTGCATATCGGCTTGTGTTACCTCTAGCTTTAGCAGGAGTACATAATATCTTTCATTCTATGCTGCGGAAGTATGTTCCGGATCCGACACATGTCTTGAAGGATCTTATAGTTCCCCTACAGTCTGATGCGACATACGAAGAGTTCCTTGTTCGTATTCTGGATTGCAAGGAACATCAATTGCAAAACAAATGCATCCACCTCGTAAAGGTTGGGTGACAACACCACTCCGATCACGAAGCAACATGGGAATGTGAGGATGATATGCGCACTCGATATCCTCATTTATTTACCTTAGGTATCGATGCACCTCAATTACTTAAATTTGGAGACCAAATTTCTTTTAGTGGGGGAGAATGTTAAGTATAGAAAAAACAAAAAAATATGCAAAAGGTTTCATTGCCACTCCCATCATCCACGTGCACCCCTTTTCTTTTCTTTTCCTCCTTTCTTCTTCTTCTTCCTTTTTCTCCTCCTCCTCTTTCTCTTCTCCCGCAGCGACAAACGATCGAACTCTCCCCCTTCTTCTTCTCAAGCACAGCAACCCTCGTTTCCTCCTCCCGCACTCCTTCTCCTCCTCCAGCAAAGGGCAGAGCACTGTTTCCTCCGGCCACTATCCCTTGTTTCCCCTTTCTTGCTGTCCTGCTTCTCGGCAGCATCGTCGGAGCTCCTCGGAGTCTACCGGAGTTCGCTAGACCACCAGAAAAGAGGGGAAAACAAAGCCCTAGTTGTTGCCCTCTTTTCTAGCCAACCATAGCAGCCACTGGAGCTAGCTGTGACCTTCGCCGGAGCTCGCCGAGACAACCGATGAAAAAGGGAAAAGGTTTTTCCTTGCCCCTTCACTATCCCAGCAGCCTTCTTTGTTTTCAACCTTCCCTAACTGCCATAGTTACCTTTTGTTTCTCCAACAGCAGCCCTAGCTGTTGTCCTTTTCTTGGCAGTACCGTCGGAGTTCGCCGGAGCTCGCCGGAGCTAGTTGAAACAACCAGCGACAAAGGGAAAACAACCCTAGTTGCTGCCCTCTTTTTCCAGCAACCACAATAATCCATAGAAGATATATTTTATATAATTTATGCTAATCGAATTGTGGTTAAGATGGGTAAATAATTAGATAATAATGGAGGTGTCTTTTAGAAATGTGAGATGGTACGAGAAAGCGAGATAAAATGATCCTTCGACTTCGAGTTGTAGATAAAAATTTAGATGTTCATGTCATGGTTCTTATTAGATAGTATTTTGACTATTTGAGTTATGTTGTATTATATTTGTAGACATGAGCTCGAGTGGAGCACGGTGACCTGCCGACACTTGAAAGTTTTACTGTACATAAAGTGGATACATCTCTCTTTGACTCATATTTATCGTTGTGCATAAATGAAATACTATTGAAATTATATATATTCATATAATTGTTTTCAAAAGGGAATTAAAATGATATTACAATTAGCGAAATGAGTTAAAATAATAAAAATCATGGAGGGCAAATAATTGATATTATTTCTTGTTCACATATGAATTTATACTGGGATTTATATGGGAAGGATGATTTTTAAAATTAAAGAAATATTCTGAATTACTCTTCTGTTGATACCTGTTTTTTTGACTTGACCTTCTATACTCCATGCTTTTGATATTCCATCTGTTGATGCTTGTAGCTTTTTATATGTGAACCCTAGGATGGTAAATTAAAAGATTTGATACGAAAATGTTAACTTAATTGACCATTTGATATGAAAAGAGAATAATTATGATAAATGGATAAAATGAAATCCTTGAAGTGAAATAAGAAAGATGGTAAATGAAGAACATTAAAAAGTGAAGACCATGAGCCTAGCTTTGTACTAGCGCTTTATACTAGAGTACTGGACCACCCACATGTTATTGTGGTAGCGCAGCGGCCCACGGTCCAGAGTACCTGACCGTACACCCGTGACGTGGCGGCGTGATGTAGCCCTCAGTCAGTGTTAATTATATCTTCCACCGGTGAGGGCTGACAACTCGTACGTTAGATGACGTATGCGACAGTTTTATACTCTGAGGAGACCTTTAGCCTATGCATATGATATTACACTCTAATGATATGAGCTCAAGTGATTCACTTTTTAGTTGATTTATCAGATTTAGACTATGGATATACATGTCGATATTATCCTGATAACTTGTATACCGATTGATTAAATAATAAGATTGAAAATTGATCTTAATTGATGATAATATATGAAGATGAATTTTAATTCTAACAAATAAATGTTAGATGATCATAACTATACACTTATGTATATTATCTGAGAACTTAAAGAAGAAATAAAAATTGAAATAATAAATAATACTTCTTTGATTTCTTGAACAAGATTAAATTTATGCATATCTTTCTTGAGTATTCACTTAGCCATTTGACTAACTTTCTACTTAGCCATTTGACTAACTTTCTACATTTCGTGACCTCTAGTTTTATAGGTACAAGGACCCTTTTGATATTATAGTTGATTTTGAACTTCCATAGAGTTGCTCAAAGATTCCAACGTATTGATTTTCTGGTTTGTCTTACTTTTATTTCATTGTATTTACATTCTAAAATTTTATTCCAGATGTCGTTGATCTGTATAGTCTTGTAATCTACGAAAAACTAAGACATATATATAAATTTGATACATTTCTTGATTATTCTGTTTTGATAGTTCTAGAATTTCTTATATTATATTGTCATCGAGTGGGATACCGGGAACTAGACCCCGGTGCGTGACATTATTTCAAGGGGTAAACAATGAATATGCAGCGGAACATGTGAAGTAAACGATGCATTTGATCTATTGCTGAGATTTCCACTTGCGAGCCCTCTCGAAGCCATTCCTTCCGTACTGGTAATCGTGGAAGGCCTGCTGGATCTCTGCGTGGGTGTTCATCACGAATGGGCCGTGCTGCACCACGGGCTCCTTCAGCGGCTGCCCTCCGATCAAGGCAAACCTTAGCTGCCGCTCCGATCGGTTCCACACGCTCAGGCCGTCGCCGTCGCCGAGCACAAGCACGTGGTGGCTCGCCGCAGGGGCTGCGCTTGGGTCGCCGAAGAGGCCCTCGCCGTCGACGATGTAGACGAAGGCGTTCCACGACTCGGGGATGCGCTGGTGGACTTCCGCGCCGGGCTGCAAAGTGAAGTCGAGAAACATCGTCGGCGTTTGGGTGTATACGGGCGAGCGCACGCCGAAGGATTCGCCGGCGATGATGCGGACGTCGACGCCGTCCTTCTCCACCCTGCTTATTTCCTGGCTTTGCAATTCTTGGTATCTCGGCTCCATCCTGGGTAGCGGGAGCGGTAAACCCTAGTTATTCACTTGGGATCTATGATTCTTTATCCGAAAGGTAACGAAAGGTCATTTGTTTTTTATCTTGCTCAATTTCGATCGGTTCCGTTCAGAGAAAGGGGGAAACTTACATTTTGTCTTTGGAAGAGAGATTGATCCATAACTGCAATCCTTGGTTTTCGCCGTCGGCAGCCGGCATCTCTGAGTGCACGATCCCTCTTCCGGCAGTCATCCACTAGAGTTCAGTTCGGAGAAGACAAGCATTAGTTGGAACTCTGTAAACGCTAAATTCTTTAATCTGTTTCAGAAATCACCTGCAGATCTCCTGCCCTGATTGTGCCTTTGTGACCAGCGAAATCTTGGTGAGTGAAAGCTCCCTGCATGATGCAAGCCATAGGAAATCGGAATCACGGAGGCAATCAGCGATAAACAAATTTGGGGAAAATCTTATGCGAATTGCTGCTACCTTCAGCATGTACGTCACTGTCTCAAAACCTGACAAAACGAAATTGAGGAGAAGATTTTTAGATGTATCGATCGGAGAGAACTCATTGGGGCAATGAACAAGAGCAGAGTTTCACGAACCTCTGTGGGGATGATCCGGGAATCCAGCAGGAGCGGAAACTGCGAAAGAGAAATCTCTGAGAACCAGCAATTAAGAACTAAAACTGGGCAAAATCGAAAGAATCGTTCACAAATTTCAAACCTGTGAACTCGTCCAGCATCAAAAAAGGATCCAAGTTCCTCAATTCCGGCCTGGAGATCCACAAAATTAAAAAAAAAACACACACAAAACAACAACACGTAAATCGCAGAAGCAAACAAAAAGGCGGATGTGGGATCGATCGCTGACCTTCCAATGCTTCTCCGGACGGAAGCACCATCGCCGTCTTCTTGCGACTTGGCGAGGACCTTCTTCACCACCAGCCTGGGCTTCTCAAAGCTCGGGGCGCCGTGATCTGCCATGGAACTGAGATCGTGGAAGAACAAAAGACAAGGAGGCAGAAGGCAAAATACGCTGATGAGGATGATGAAGGGCTTGATTGAGGCAGATCTGGAGTGGGGATTGAAATTTATACCAGCGCAGGGCCGCCTTGTCATGTTCTTAATGCGCGTGCATTTGGCAGGTAAACCATTCATTTTACAGAACGGGCGTTGACGGCGCCACGCCGCCTTATTCGTTCTCCTTCCAAATTCAACCAGATTGAACGGCAATACGTGAAGGATGATGCATTGCGTTTGTATTATGTCAGCCTTACGGGAGAATGACGGAAGCCCTCGATTCATGCCACCTCGGATTAACGACATGAATTGTATCGGATAATTTTAATTTCTATATTTTTCATTAATGCAAATAATGAAAGGCAAAAAACTAGGTGGATATTTTTTCATCACATTTTACTAAACCCCGCGAGAAATTTCAATATTACTCATTTTACATACTCAATTTTATTAATTAAAAAAACATCTATTACATTTCCATTATATCCTTTCTCTTTCCATATTTAATTCTTTTTAAAAGAAATTTAACCTGTTTAAAAATTCTGTTTTTATTTTACACAGTTAAAATTTAAATTTGAAATATGAATATATTAAAGAGACTTTGAGAAGTATATTAATTTTAATTTAAAATGATTTAAAGTTCTTTAAATTTATCAATAAGTTTAGGACGAAATTGAATGATGAATGTCATTCAAAAATTTAATTTTTTTTTTATCAAATGAAAGGAATCTTAGGAACTCATTGATAATGTTCATTAGTGATTATTATTATTATATGCCTTATAATTAATTTGTGATAAATTTTATCAAACTTTAAAACTTCATTTCTCTCCATCTACACTATTGAATTTAGATATGAAATTATACATACATTAAACATCATTCAGTTTTGGACGAATAAATAAAATTATTTTTTTTTATTTTTGCCAATAATTAATTATCAAAAGTATAAGTTCAAAATTTATGTAAATAATATAATACTAACCGATCCGGTGGTAAGGATCGGGGGCCCACATAGGAAGGGGTCAACGATACGGGAGAGTCAAAGTTCCGGCTAAGTGGGGAGGAAGTCATCTGGCCGACCGGCCTGAGTAGATCCCGGGCTGGCACGAAGACAGTTCGAACTCGGGTCGAGCTTCCGACGCTCATAAGTTCCCTTATAGAGGAACCGCTATGCCGAGTGGTCAATCTGCTCGGCCAAACTGCAGAACAACTAGCTTGTACCCCGTCCGAGTATGTGATCGAGCGGTCTTCTCGCCCGGTCCGAGGTGCATGTATACCCGAGCGCCCTGGAGGCCGAGCGACCAGTCCGTCCGACCCAATTAGAGACAAAAGGCTTAGAAGAGGACAAAAGGGGCAGCTAGTGATATCATTCTCGAGACACTTACCGCCGACAAACAGCATGGTCGGTGCCCGGGCCGTACCGAGGATCGTACGAGGGAAGTTTCCGCTGCCGTGACAGAGATATGCTCGGATAGTTGCGGTATGGATTTAGACACGCTTTTCTGACACAGCCATTCTGAGGTATGCTTTGAGGAGCGTACACGCCTCGAGAAGCGTGTACGCGTCTCTACAGGGTCCTATATAAGGACCTCCTGACTTCGGCGGAGGTATGATTTTTCTCCTCATCTACTGTAGCCACAGTCTCTCTATTCTGCCTCTGTTTCATCTCGCCATCGTCTGATTTGAGCGTCGGAGGGTCGTCATCGGGAACCCCTTCCCGGCCCAGCTTTGTTGCAGGTTCATCGGAGGGCCACGTCACTGCGGAGATCACCCGGAGGCGGTAAAGAGTGCCACGTCCCCAGTTTCCATCTACTCAGTGCACGGACAGGATAAAATTGACACCGTTTGTGGACATTTTATATTAGGCATATTGTTGGGCATAATTTGTTATTTGGAAAGAGTCTCAAATAATTTGAGTGGTGATTATGATAAAATTAGGCGTGTTGTTGGGCATTTTATAATTTCTGGTGCGTATTTGAGAATTTAGAGAGTGTGGGGTCCTTTTCAAAAAATAATTTTGCACATTATTTAGTAAAAAAATAATAATTTCCTCTTTCGGCCTCCTCCGTGGTCGATATTTTACCTTTCTCCTGCGCATTTTATGTTTTGGTAGGATCGGGGGAGAGGATCGGCATCGAGATCAAGGCCAAGGTCAGATCCATGGCGGAGACGCCGCCTCCTTTCCAGGAAGCATCCCGCTGCGACGTCTGCAACTGTAGTTTCAACACCTTCCGCCGTCGGGTACCTTCTTCTCCTCCTCCTCCTTTCGACATACCCACCATCGGGAGAAAAATTTCTCCTGATATATATTTAATCGATCACTTGTCTATTTTCCTAATGTCAAAATATAGCAAGTGATCTAAGTAGTGGAATTTAGCTCATACTGACACATTGTTTTTTCGGTTCGGAATCTTGATTTTATCTGTATATTGGAACGTAATAATGACTCACGAAACCATCGTAATCTTGTTTCCCCTTTAGTAAAGAGGAAAACTTCCTCTTCTTCTGAATTAGTTGTTCTCGTATAACTTTTTTTTTGTTCAACTTTAACTATTATTTTTTAATCACTTTTTATCGATCAATGGACCACAATAGCGCCAAGTTTCTATCATGTAGCTATCCCAATGTGTTCTGACTATCTAAGTACAAGGTAGTCTGTATTGAAAAAAAACTGTTAGCTGGAAAAATTCACTATCTAAGTTTTCCCTTCCATTTCAGCTCAACCATATTACTTGATTCTTATTCTATTTCATATTTTTATTTCCTTTTTCATCTTTCCTTAGTGTTAATGTTTCATGTTCTTGTCTGTATCATATCTATTTCAGTATAGACATATTCCTTTTATTTTGTATTCCAAGTTGACTATTGACGGCATTAAGTAATAACAAGTAATTTAAACCTGCCATTACTTGACATGGAATCAGGGCCACCTCGAGGAATTTTAGATCATCCTTCTTCCAATTCCTGAATTCTCTCACCTGACATCTTCCTTGAGTTATTCTGAGGATTCATCTTTGCCTGATGCTCAAGTAGGGGATCTTCTACCTGAGATCCTTCCTCATCCCCACTCACCTAACTGCTGAACCAAGAGAATCCCCCATCTAATGTTCTTTCCGTCGTCATTATAGCCCACCTCCTAAACCAAGAGAAGCCATTTACACTCATGATTTTGTCTGATCTTTGCTGATGCCTATCACCTAATGCCCAAAATAAGGTAAATATATCACCTAAAATCTTCGCTGACCTCCATTGCTGCCTATCACTCTGCATTACATCTGAACCAGTATCATTGCTGAGATCCACCAATGACTAACTTCCCTAGTGTATGTTCTTAGATACACTTGCGAGTCATTGACCTTCTAGTTGACTCCTTTATCTCAACCTGTGGGATCATAAGAACTCAATTTGGTTCTCAAATCATTTGAAATGGCAGACAAGGTTCTACTGATAGTCATCAAACTTGATGGTATAAACTACAACCAAGTGCCCTACCTGATGATCTTTTTTTGATAGGAAGAGTGATATGGAAATATGTCATTGATGAATGATAATCCACAACAAAAACAATGACCTGGATTGTTAACACAGCTCTTCCATAATCATGCAGTTCAATAAGTCTGAATTTGTAAAGGAAATTGGGGATTTTCTTGCTAAAAGGTACAGTCAAATATGGATACTTGTTGTTGCTATAAAGTAATAAATTACTGTTGGCCTCAAAGAGAGTAGGAGCTTTACATGGCACTATATCACATGGTAACCATTGCACTAACATTCTAGAAGCACTTTACACTATTGTGAATCTCTAACCCAGAATAGGTATCTTGCATATGATTTATAGTTATATTGAATATGTTTCTTTATAACACTTAGTTCGTACTCTGGATTTTCTTACATACAGTTTAACTGTGTTATGTTTGTCTCAAAGATTAAACTGCAACTCATTTGGTTCTTTTTATGGGCAGCATCATTGTCGACGTTGCGGCAGGACATTATGTCATGAACATTCTTCAAACTACATGGTACTTTCTATTATCTGCTTTCTTTGTAATCATACATATACTTAAGATCAA
The DNA here is from genome assembly GCF_018446385.1 of Zingiber officinale. Taxonomy (NCBI): domain Eukaryota; kingdom Viridiplantae; phylum Streptophyta; class Magnoliopsida; order Zingiberales; family Zingiberaceae; genus Zingiber; species Zingiber officinale. Next base: position 113,859,912 of record NC_055996.1, read on the forward strand.
ATTGCTAAGATGCTAATCAAATTCTCAGATCTTACCACAATTTGGCATATCTTCTGATGTCAGAGTGTGCTCTGACTGTTTCAACGACTCTTCTAGGTTAAGCTTCAACCTTTTCTTTTTATTATTCTCATTTAGCATCAATTCTTTATCATGTTTAATTTAATCTGTCACGCCTAAATCATCGTGGATCATTAATTTTATGGAAGACAAACAATAGCAATGGGAGATCTCAGATAACAAAACACATGATATATGTGATCGAGCATCAATGAGTGTTGCCGGATGATCTTCGTGTTGGTTGATGCCGTGGAATGTGGAAGAAGAGAATACTCCTTTCCTGCTCAACTGTTGTCATTTCTCTTCTGATTGGCCCTTCATGCATGTGTGAATTGTTGGAGTCATCTCGTCCTATGAAATCTAGTTTTAGTTTGGGTCCATGATTCCAATGTTAAGTTTTGATTGTTCGACTGAAACCTTCTGAAATTTCAAACCTTGATCTTGGAAGCTAGCTACCTTTGTGTTCCAGGAATTAGTTTAGTTAACATCTGCATGAAACTTGGATTTGCTGAATTGGCAAACTCTTGTTTTGGTAGTGACATTGACCATAGAGCTACTTGGCGTTCTTATAGCTTTTATCTCTTCAATGGGAGCTTGTATAATGTGTTTCAATGATGCTTTCCCTTATTTGAAGGATGATTTGTTCATTTATTCTTGGTAATAGGAGTATCAATGATTTGTTTTTCATGTTGGTGAATGTTTGGAACTTGACTCAGTTCTGAGTTCTGACTGTGTTCTTGTGTGACAAATGTGTATACCCTTATCATAAGAAACACTAATAAGCTCTAGAAAGAAGACTTTAAAGCATTCAATTGTTTTTCACCTTAAGAGCTTGCAACATTCTTAGTATTTTTCATCACATTCAAATGAGTTCTTGGAAATTAGATTTACCTTTCACCTACCAACCTTGTAAATTTCCTTAAAATGATGCATTTGAGTTCTTTGTTTTAGGTTTCAGAAAGATAATAAACAGACTTCTCCGAATACCTCCAATGGTGCAGAGAACTCATTTTCAAGATTAACACTTAACGAGAATGCTGTTTTATTGGCTAAAGCATCAGAAGAATCTGCAGCACGTGTTCTGGAGTGCAAGTGTGGGATGCCTTTGTGTATATGTGTAGCTCCAACACCAGAACCAGTTCCTATACAGGTATATGCTGATAGAATTTTGGCTTAAGCTAGGTTTTTTGCTATGATTTTTAGATGCTCATGCACATGCATAGATGCAGAATACTACTATCTCAAAAACCAAACCAAAGAAGGCTAGCAGCCAGAAATCTACAGAATCCATGTCAATGAAGCACGCTTCTACATCTTCCAGGAATCCAAGGTTGCCTATCTGTTAGTTCCACTTAGACTTTGTTAGTTTTGAGACACTTAACATAATGTAGCTTGAAATTAAATTCAGAATTGTGTTTTTCTCATCCTTGTTTGATAGTTTTCTTTGTCTAGTTTCTACTAATAAATTATTGCTTTGTCTAAGTTTGATTGTTTTCCTTGCAGTAGTCAGTTGTTTTTTATCTTGGGGTAACTTATTTGATTTTAGACACAGGAAGCTCCTGTTTTAGATTATGACATGCATTATTATTTATTGCAGCCCGATTTTTAACCATAGTCAAGCAAGCAACCTTACAATAGATAAGGCTAGTGCAAATTATGAAGTCAGTGGAGAGGTAAAAGTCTATCATGGAACCTGAATGCTTGTTTCTTGCTCGTGGATCTCATATCACTGGATTATGGGGGTTATTTCTTCATTCCAGGGGTTAAGAGAAGCAATTAAGAATAGTGATGCTACTGCTGTCAAAGAACTTCTTAGTAAGGTATATAAGATGACTGTGAGAATGTAAAATGCTTTAGCCAAACCTAACTTTTCCTTTCTGGAGCAGGGTGTGGATCCAAATTATTGTGACAAGCAAGGCTTAACGTTGCTACATCTTGTAAGTCAATTCCCCTCGACAAATTTAAAATTTCTGAATTTTGATTTTTTAGCTGACCAGTTTAGCACTGTCTACCATTTATCCTTTTAAAACTTACTCTCATCTTTGTTACAATTTTTAAAATTGATGCATGTTCTTCTGTGGCTTGATATTTGTAAACTAGATTCAAAAGTTCTGGCTGGATACATGGTTTTTTAAATTATGCTTCTTTGAAGAATGTATCAACTAATATTCAACTCTATAAAAAGTAAATCTCTCTTGCTGGCTTGCCTAGAGCCATGGCAAATAAGTGGAATGTACATGCTTACCTGAAGTATACATTAGTTGTTAGCTATCATTCTTGATGACAAAATTTCTTAATGCAATCTTCAATAGGTGCCAATTCAACTTGCTTAAACAAGTAATATTTGTCAAGAAAAGCGATCCTTGAATGTTTGTGTGTGATTAAAAAATGTAAGAGATAGACATGTATGCTGGAATATTCTCTTCATTGTAGGCTGCAGTTTTTAACCAGACTGAAATAGCTTTCATCCTCATGGATCATGGAGCAAGCACAGAATCCAAAAATGCACAAGGTGATTGTTAGTTTCATGATTACTTGTGTAGTGACGCATAGTTATACAGTTTCAGCTTTCCTTTTATAATGGCTTGCAAATGCTTAGCATACTTAAACCTTTCTTTTCTTATTACTAATAAGATAATTGCATATACTGGTCTTCTTTTGGCTCTAGTGAGTTTTGACCAATTAATCTGTCCTCAAATGTCAGTTATATTCAATACATTCTCCCACTGTGCCAGTTATGTTTGTAGAATAGCATAGCTTCAAAAAGAAAAAAGAAACAAAACATTCATATCTCAAGTAAAAATGAAACCAAACCTCCCTGTTCTTTGTAACCCAGTTTCCTAGTACTATTCTCACAGCTACGTGGTAATTCTTGGCTCTATCTTGGTTTTTGAAACATTGAACTCAATCAAGCTTGCAGAAAAAATGGAAAATAGTTATGCTGTGTAATAATGGGGATTGAATGCTCCGTACCAATGGCATTTATTTGCTTTCAAATAAATTTGAAGGTAGATGATATTATCCAACGTTTGAAGTTGATTTAAACGATGCGCATCAGCAAGGAGCATGAGTAGATATTTATGCATTTCCACAAGGAAACTCTGCTACTACTTCACTCTGCGTATTCTTTATTATCAGGCGAAACACCTGTGGATTGTGCTCCCACCATGTTGCAGTACAAAATGCGCAAGAAAATGGAGGAACTTGTGTCCATCGGATAATCAAGAAATTGTGTTTGAAATTAAGACTTCTGATGTTAACTATGCTCATTTCATTCCCTGCTTCTGTTTTATGCGAAGACAATCAAGCATGATTAAAAAGCAGTGTGTCGGTATGACAGATACTTCTGTTGTATAGAATGCGTTTTTTCTCACTCTACTTGAAACAATAAGTAATAATTCAACTACTTTGTGTATTCATTGCCCTTTGCTCTTAGATCTTCTAGATTAGGACATGTGAATGAAGTGGTTTCTTTTGCTGTACTTGGTAGCCATCAACCTAAGAAAGAAAGTCACATGGATTGTCCTTTGTCTGAACCTCCCACCTAACAGTTCGACAATCAAGAGTATCATCACTATCACTTGAAGGAGATCAATCCTGCCATCTTCATTTAAAGACATTTATATTTCAATCAACAATGTCACCCACTGTTCTGGAGCAATTGACACACAAGTAGAAGCCCTAATTTTGCAAAAGTAAAAGAATCGGTTTGGATCGATTTAACAAATACAAATGAATGGACTATAATCTAGCTTGCTAGAAGTTGGAGGTGGATGTCCCAACATAGCCGAACCCTATAATAATGAACGCAAAAGCTTGAAGGTAGATATATACATAGTAATAGTTTTCTCCAAATGCAATATTGTAGGATGCACAAAACAGGAGGTAGACTGCAAACCCAAGCTGCGAGAAACTCACCCTGAGTTCCAAAACATAATGAGAGACATCATTAGCATTGGCTAAAAATTATCAAAAATCAAAAAGAAATAATAAACTCGGGGTGTGCTTTACTTGTCTTGGAGAGATGATCTGGTTGGTTGTGAGAAACTGATTTCAAGTTTTCCATTGAGTGTTTCACCTAGTTTCTCGGTAACAACCCACTCGTTGAAATTGGCCGTCTCAAGAAGACCAATTATGGCTGCTTTCATTCGGTGCATGGACATTACATTCTCAAACAAAATCCAGAATGGCATTATGTGGAGAGAGCTGCCACCAAAACAATTTCCAGATGTTGAGAATAAAAAAATACAAAAAACCCCGAGTACCACCCTGAGGTGCTTAAGCCTGGTGCATCTAATACCTGGGATTTCTGATGGCATTGAGAAAGGTAATTGTTGTAGGAATGTAGAACACCCCCCAAATGGGGATGCTCACTTCTGGAACTAAGACTGTTGTTGGTATCACAATGCAATAGAAAGAAAAGGTGACGATTGGGGCCACAACCCTTCTAACAAAGAAGAAGCTGTAGATCAAGTGAATTTTCTTCCAAATGGATACCTCCTGTTCCGGTAGGAGAGGAAAACACACCAAACTGAAATCAGTCTAACTACGTTATCAAAGGATTTTTGGTATAAAGCTCTTTCATACCATTGCAATTAAGATTTCCCATGCCATTTTTCTAAATAAGTTGGCAGCCCCACAAGTCCAACGGTGCTGTTGATTGCAGTAGGCCTTAAATGTGCTTGGAAGCTCACTTCTGACCTGCACTTGTACAAAACAAAAAACATGAAGTTTTAGTAGATGCCATTATGTGAATGGTACTAGCCTAGGTTTAGTGCAAACTTGATTTACCTTGATGTTGCCGACATACAAAAATTGCCAACCTCTGAGGCTTGCTCGAACAGCCAAGTCCATGTCCTCTACCGTTGTTCGATCTTTCCAACCCCCAGCTTCATTGATGGCAGATATTCGCCAAACTCCAGCTGTCCCTGAAAATGCTCACTGTGCTGAATGAAAAATAGTACCTACCCTAAATATATTGTTTGATATATACATCCAATATTAAAGATATATTGAAATAGTGGATTTTTATACTTTTTGAATCAATTTGTCCATTTGTGTTTAGAAATTGTTATCACATTATGTATTTACACAAATAATTAGCAAGTTCTTAACTGCAGCTAGGGGTTTAGATTGTAAATCAGGTGATATTTTTTGACTTTACTCTGTGCTTTTAATACATTTCATCTAGAAACATAATGATATTGAAAATAATATGTAACTATGTAGTAGTAAAAGGATATAGAATCACGTTCATAAATTCATTTTTTGTTTCTAGAGGAAAATGTAATTTGCACTAAGATATATTGATTTGTGACTCTTATTACAGTTAAATGGTACTTCATGCATTTGATAGCATCAGACAATAGCAGTAAACTAGTAATCTTTATGTATGTAACTGAACTAGATTTTAAGCAACTCATAATCAACAAATATTGCTCCTCAGTGGTTCTCGGTTGTAGAACTAATGTTTTTCCCTTACCATTAAACCCGAAGAAGGCATGCGAAGATGATCCCGACTCTTGCTCCACTTTGAAGTGGTAATCAAGTGATATCTTCTGTATCCTGGTCATCAGGCACTTGTTATAGTTCACTGCAAAATGCCCGGCAAATGCTGTGTCAGCGACCTCCTGTCAATTCGACAATTACAAAAATCAGGATGAAAAAAGGCATGCGCCACTTTATGCTAAATTATCTGACCGGTACAATTTCAATAGTTATGTCTGTGAAGTTCATATCTTTGAGCAATCTTCTTCACTTTTAAGGCATTCTCTAGTGTTTAGTTAATATAGGATACTTGCTGCACTGGTGCCACGGAAATTGATGCATAAGATATCTGAGCTACCAGATGGCTTACAGGAGTTCTAGTGCAATGAAAACCCTACCTTAAAATAAGATTATCACAGAAAAACAGCAAGAGTAGTTACGCAGATAGAATATATAGATCGCCAATTTAAGGGTCTTATCAACTTTGTTTTGAGTGCTCTAAATAAAAAATATAAAATGAAAAGAGTTCCAGTTTGATGATTGATGATCAAATTACATTTATCTTCTGTAAAGTAACATCAACCTAGTTCTTCAGAAAAGGAAGTTAAAGATAAAACATTCTCTTTAAAGCTAGATTAACTGAAAAGACCAAGAAATAGCTGGGAATAACTTACCGAATTCCCAGCGTGCCTGAACCAGGGCAATTTTTTCATTATACACGAGAAATGGAATTGTTTTGATGAGAAAGTCTGATTCTGGTTGGAAATCAGCGTCAAAGATGGCAACAAAATCACATTGCTCCACATATGGATGTTCCATGCCTTTTCTCAAGGCTCCAGCTTTATATCCCTTCCTGTTTTCTCTAACCTCATAGGCTACGTTGACTCCTTTGTTTGTCCAAGCCCTGCATTCTAGCTCCACCAAGTTCTACAGAAAAATCGACAAATGATAAGACAAAGACACTACTTTTTGTTTGATTCCGTAATTCCATTTTATAGTCAAGTGAGATTTTACTTCTTTATGACTAAGACAAAAATTAGACAAAACAAGTCATTCACTTAGGAATAGAAATTGCATTTTTTTTTATTGGATAAAAACGTAATGCTGCACAGAGCCGGATGTTTTGGCTCTTTAATAAATGCTCTCCTTCAAGGATTCCACAGTAAATTCGACTTATGTTTAATGAATAGTCAAACCTGCTTAAGGGGATTGGAAGGACAGCGATACCATAAAAAAAAAATATTTTATTATCTTAACTTGATTTTCTTATGTTTAAGAGTATCCACATTGGTTGAAAATATTTCTCCTAAGTATTTATGGTCTCCAATTCTACATCACTCTTCAAATATCTTACTATTCAAATATCACAATAAAATATCTCACCAACCAAATATTTATAGGTTTCACCCATCAAATATCTCACTTTCAAATATCCCCAACTTCACAATCAAATATTTCACCAAACAAGTATTTATGAGTCACACGGCCATTTTATTAACTTATATCTAATTTTGCATTTAAATAAAATTAATATATATTTTAATATGTTTCGTCTATCATTTATCCATAAATATTTTTTACTTAATATTTATCTATATATTGGTACAATAATTCAATATAATTATTTTAATATTAATATTTTATTTAAATGGAAACAATACAACATCGGACGCACACATTTTTAAAAAAAACTAATATACGAGTTCAAATATTTCACAAATTCAAAATTGAATAACTAAATGTTTTATAGATGATAAATTAGTTATTTACTCACGATGACATGTTTCCTAGACGTGTTTAACCAAATCATGACGAAGCTGATAATGCACCTGAATATTACATAACTCGGAATTTCTTCGAATGTATTCAACAAATTCACTAGTTGAGCCATGATTGACTGTGACAGTATCTTGTTTTTCGCGATTCCAAATTGATATTGCATGACCTTCACCCTCCACAATCATGTTGTATAAAATAATGCACGCATACATGATTTCTTTGCATTTATCCATAAACCAATGTAGCCCTACACCTCTTATAATTGTCCAACGAGCTTGGAGACCCCAAATGCCCGCTCGACATCTTTTCTTACAACCTCTTATCTTTCTTTAAATTTCATTCTTTTTGGATCCTGAGGGCAGGAAAAACTCTTGATGAAAGTGGCCTATTCCGGATATATACCATATGTTAGGTAGTACCTTCTTGTATATTGTGTACCGTTCATAATATAGTTAACTTCTGATGCATTTACTTTCAAGACATCATTAAAAATAGGTGATTCATTAAACACATTGATGTCATTACGAGATTCAACAACTCTAAAAAATGAATGCCATATCCACAAATCGACAAATGCGATCGCCTCAAGCACAATTGTTGGATAGCCATGATCGCCTCATGTGTACTGTTCCCTCCACTCGACTAGACAATTTTTCTAGGCCCAATGCATGCAATCAAGACTTCCTAACATCCGAGGGAACCATGCTTTTGTTCATGCATTTCAAGCAAACGAGTGATGTAAGTTGCATTGGGTTTTCTTAAATACTCACCTCCATATATTTGTATCACACATTGGTAACAGTTGGACAAGCATTCGAGGGCAGTTGTTTCACCCATTCGCAGGTACCCATCAAATTGGTCGACGGAACCTCCATAAACCAGTTGATGGATAGCCACCGTGCATTTCTGAAGCGACAACAAACCTTTTCTCCTCGCTGCATCTTCCTTCTATTTAAAATATCCACTAGGATGATTTCCCAAATCAGTGGCTATGTGCAAAAATAACCCTTTTCTCATTCAGAATCATCGTCGGAACATGTCATCGGTATACATTTGCTCAATAGAGAAATAATCATTGATAAGTTGAGTGTGTCCAGATACATGTTCTTTGTTAATTGCCCTTTCTTCTTTGTGTACTCCCATAATAATCTTGTATAAATTCAGTCACTCTAAATTGATTGCACACTACCATTATGAATAACGCTTCACCGAGATCTGATATTGTAAGGCTCGTTGTGTCTTCGTGAATATTAGGACAAACTCAAGAACTTTTCTCACTAGAATTTTCATCGATATTTGGAGAGCTGAACAAATCTCTATAATGATCAGAATTTTTTTATCCATTTCTCTATAAATTTTTTGGTATGCAATGAGTGTGGAATTGATGAAAATAAATGAAATGAACGATGTATATATAGACGGAAAACGAACGTTGCCCAACGTTCAGAAAAAATAAATGTTGATTAACGTTCGGTTTTAATTTTTTTTCCCAACATTTGATTTTGATTTTCCAACTTCGATTTTGATACATTTTTTTTGGGTCCCCAAAAAGGTCCAAAAACATTAATTAAATTAAAAAATAAATAAATGGTAGCCTACCTTTTGGTGGGCCCTACAAAAGAGAAATCACCTGGCACAAGTTTGTGCCCGGTGATTTCTAATCATCCCCAAAAAAATATCTGCTCTTTTGACCGCCTTGGGGGGGGGGGGGGGGGGGGGTTGTATTTGGAGATTGGAGATGCTATGATGAATAGTCAAATGATAACGTGAACCCTAAAACTATCCAAAAACTTTAGGTATTATATGACATGTCTCATATTTTTCAATAATTAGGCATGGATGTCATGTCTACAGCGAAGAAGCATAAAGTGAAATGGACATTTCAACAACTCATGAAGCTATTAACCACTCAGCTGACTTAAAGAATAACAGTTGCGTCGTTAAAAGTTCTGGCAGTTATTTCTTTAAGGATTGTTGCATTAAAGAAACCCTGTAAGAAAGCTTTTGACTAACTCTCAGAAGAAAAGAACAGTTACATTCCGTCTGGAAATGATGTGCCTTTCTCATGAAAAGTTGTCAAAAATCTTTAAAAATTCAAACACCTATGCTTCTTTGTTCAGATAGCTTTAAAAAAAAAAACAATTCGGTGCACGGAGCTACCGTCACATGAGATCCCAGGAAAAGATCCATTGTACGCAGTCTTATCCTACATTTTATAAGAGGTTATTTTCAGGATCCAAACCCGTGACCTTTTGTTCAGATAGCTTAACTTTATAAATTTCAAATTCCAGTAAAACAACTCTAAGCAAAATCAATGTAGCATCCATTGATTTACTACCAGACAAACTAAAATTAGGGACGTACAAACAAAATTATCTAAGATTCATGATATATTAGTTTGGTAAGGCTGAGAAACAGTCCAAGATCACTACTTGAATTGATCAAAATCCTAGTCATATGCCCTGGTGTGGCTTGCTCAGCCAGACAATGTCAAAGCTATTCTGAAACAAAAAGTAAAGTACCACCCACCATCGCTTACTCTTCTTGTCTAAAGATTTAGGACCTGCCCATGAATGTTTGGTATATTCTGATGCCGATGGCAAACAATTTCACATGATTGGTAGATTTCTTCGTCTAACATAGACTTGATAAAGTTGCATCTAGCCTTAAGAATAAAACTAAATCATGATCTCGAATGGTGAGCGCCGTGTGGCTGGATCGGGTGAGGATTGATTACCTTAATCTCAGGGTCCGTGGAGTCATCAAGAACTTGGATTATGATCCTATCAGGTGGCCACGTTAGGGCACAAGCTGCTCCGATTGACATCTTGTACACCTTCAACATCACTTCTATAGATCAGACAAAAAAAGGAGCTGAATCTGATAGAATCTGGCTATTACCAAGCAAGTTGAGGACAAACCCTACTACCTCTTTCTCATTGAACATGGGTATTTGGACTAGCACGATGGGGAAAGCTGCGCTGCTCATCTCCTCATCATTTGTGGCAATGGGCTCCCACCGGTAGCGTTTCTCCGGCGTGCGGCAGAGAAGCTTTGCCCCGAGGCTGACGGCGCTCATGAACACCGCTTCCATCATGAGCATCACCGACATGGCCAAGCACAGAGCCACTGCGGCTCGCAGGACCGGCGCGATCGCCTTCGCCCGCAACTTGACCCAAAAGGCGCAGATCTCCTCCGCCCACAAGCTTCCCGCGGAATCAAACGGGGATGCAACGAGCGCGGAGACGGATGAGCGAATGGACGGAGCCAGCTTGAGTGCTTTGTCAATGGCCGAGCTTAAGTGGAGATGGGGGATGGGGAGGGCGGAGGAGGGGGCGGGGAGCGCCAGAAGAGCGACCATTACCAGCATCGTCATGGACTCCATGAATCTAGATCATCTCCAGCGATCAGCCTTCTGCCTTCGAGCATCAATCGAGATGTGCTTGTTTATGCAGCTTCTGTAGAGCTGTGCTTCAACGTTGGAGCTTGCTTGCCAGACGCTGTCGCTTATGCTCGGCCCGCCACGGGAGGAAGAGATAATCTCGGTTCCAGCTTTCACGATCCGGCATTGGATTGGAGAGTCTTTCCTGTCGCCTGTCTGTCTGTCTGTACCGTGTCCATTGAGGGACCAAAATAATTCTTTCCTTCTGCAACATGAGAACAATGTTTATTTATTTTTTTTTAAAAATAATCTAAGTGATTGCAACTGTATTTGAGTATTAAAAGTGGTATTTGAGATTATCCAAATCTTTAGGGTGATATTAGCTTCGGTTATTGTCGGTGTAATAATTTTTTGAGTGATTGAGCTCGACTATATTATTTGTCTTGATGTATGATAATGTTATTGATTTGTGTGCTTCGAATTTATAAGAATTTAATAGGTTGGATATGGTATGAGATTGGGACTCAATAACGTCAAATTGTGGTGATTAAAATTCGGCACGACCAAATTGATTTGGTTTGGCTCAATGGCTCAGCGAAAAAAAAAAATACTCATCCACGTGCTTCCGTTCTGAGACCTTATGGAAGAGAGGTGAATTAAATGGTCTCCTAGTGAAAGGAATTTATTTCTAAAGGTAATGAATTTTAAAGAATTTAAATCTTATTTTTATGATATAAATATATCTGAGTATCAACTTGACTACATCCATAGGGCAATGTCACAACTAATAAGGTTATGATTCAATGGCTTAGTATGGTAAAAGGTGACTTACTCACTCCAAGGCTCTCTCATCATCGGCCCTACAACGAGATGAAAAGAGTAAATCACGGTAACTGAGTGACCTCTTTAGGTGGGAGAAATTTTATTCTCTAAGAGATTGTTCTCCTGGGAATTCGATCTCTATTCTCATATGACAATCTACCACTTAAGTACCAATTCGGTTATGACTGTAGAAGCTGGCAATAAGTACTAGGATAGTTGGTTCAATGACTTAGTGTAACAAAAAGTGATAACTCTCACCTCGGGGCTCCTTCATAATTACCTCATGCGATCTAGAAGGGAGATAAATCATGGAAGTTTCGTCCAACATAGTGACTATTTGCATAGGGGTCAGGTGACCTGCGATATATTTCACACAGGCTAGAAATCGATCTCATGACATATTATAGTACAATATGTAAGTACCAATTATGCTAGTCTGTGGGGTGTCTTAATGCCTTAGTTCTAAAAAGAAAAAAGAAAAAAAATCTTCACCCTAGCGGGCCCTTAAGGACATGGCTCACACTATTAGAAAGCAGTAAATTATGTATCGATAAGGTCCTCATATGAGAGGGTATTTCATAGCTTTTGTCAAGATTTGACCTTTGCACAATTTTATAAATTTACCACATATGCACCAACTCGACTACACAATTGGGACTAATATGAGGTGGAGTCGAAGATAATTGACAAAGGTATGGATCATCGCATATAAAAGACCGAGAGTGGTGGACAATAAAAAGTTCTGATAAATGGAATGCCTAAGAGTAGGAACCATGAAATGAAAGATTGTGTGAATTGTAATATTTGGTTCACGTTTTTGAACAACACTATCATGGGATGAATTGGATAAGCTAGGTAAAAGCGGTTAGGAATTGTGATACATCAATAATAAACTAAAGGATACATCTACAATAGGATCTAGCTATCATCAATCTCTAAAGCAATATTAAAATCGAAACAATTAACTAGCGAAGAGCTAATTTGAATATGTCGCAAGACTATTGCTTCTTACTTATTATCGAAGATCCTGTAAGCGCAGCAGATGTTTTCCACATGATTGAGCCGACAACCCAAGCCCCTTCTCAACGGGGGAGAAGAAGCAAGAGGAAGAGAGCAAGATTCAGCATGCCCTAATTGAACCAATCTCTTCCTTTATATACTCGGGTCAACCTCTATGGGGATTATCTACCATAAAGCCTATTCATCATTAATAACCCATCAATGTTAATGAAACGGGTAATTGGACCTACACATTGAATCCACGTCCATTTAATTCAAACCCATTTTATATGCAATCAAGCATTAGATCACTTAATATTGGGATTTAGTTTTCTTAATGACAATTAATTGTGTACGTGTGTTAATTATGTGTAAGCCACCTTATGGAGATTAAGCCCACCCATGTAGACTTAACTGGATTTAGTTCACCCATGTGGACTTAATCATATAATTTTCCACTTGGGCTATACTTGATTTCTTATATACCACACATGCCAAACTTTATGGGTTAAATATCCCTTTAAACAATCCGACCCATTAAATCAATTAATACATGACTAAAAAAGTCATAGCTACTATAACTATAACAAGACCCAACAGTAATTACAGTACTAATATCATTAATGACATAGATAAAATATGGATGTGTAGTACAAGAATGACACAAAATGTGATCTATATGTGTTCATTCTCAACAAGTTCTCTTTATGACCCAAACTGGGTACAAATCATATTTACCAAAACCTTATTCTAAATCATAGTAGTAAATCATGATTTAACCTTAAGACTCCAAATGGAGTCCACATCACATTTACAACAATCAAATGCAAAAACTACAACAGTAAATATGATATCCATATGCCAGAGAAAGTCAAAATCATACATACATATAGAAAATCTGTAGTATATTCAATGAGCCAAAATATGTGTTCATGAATAAATACAGATTCATACATAATTAATACTTCATCAAAAGGAAGAACCTTATGTTTAGCACATGTTGATGAATAGCTTGGGTGGCAAGCTCTTGGTGAGTGGATCCGCTAACATGGAATCTATTCTTATATGCTCTATCATTATTTGACCATTCTGAACTCTTTTTTTAATTGTCAAAAACTTTATGTCAATGTGTTTAGACTTCAATGAATTACGGTTGTTCTTGTAATATAATTATATAACTTTATTATCACAATTGATCTTTAATGACTTGTCAATATCCCCAATGATTTGTAAACCTGTGATAAGGTTCCACATCTATATCCCGTGGTTGGAAGCTTCATAACAGGCTATAAACTCTGCCTCCATAGTGGAAGTAGCTATTAGCATTTGTTTAACATTTTTCCATGATATAACCCCTCTTACCTGTTGGATGCTACTCGGAATTCCGTTCTGTTTTCCCTGTACAAAAATTTGTACAAACACAGAACTTTTCCTAGTAACCCATGTGTTCTTAAACTTGGATTGCAAACGAAACTTAACATTATTAATCCAAGTTCAAACCATGTGTTCTTCATAAGTTAAACTTGGATTGCAAACAAAACTTAACATTATTAATCCAAGTTCAACCCATATGTTCATCTGAAGTTAAACCATATTACAGAAATTGATTAAATATTTATTTCAAGGATTGACTTCTAGGTCATTGGCGAGACACTCGACCTTCTTGATTATGGGATCATCCACCACTTCCTAGACAAAGCCTTTCAAAGAAATTGAATATTTAAACTCCTCATAGTAAACCCTAAGTTTAACTAAAGAGACCCCAATCGAAGCACAAGATCGGAACACAAAATTGAAACACAAAATTGCTAGCCTTTTGTGTTGGTATTTCAGGATCCATACAAAAAAATATTAAACTAATTCGCCGCGGAAATAATTAACTAGTTATACCTTTCTTTGTAGCTTAAAGACCTCTTAATCTTCTGTTGTATTCCTCTTCTTCTCTTGGACGTCGTGTGGGCGACGATCTACCAAGATGAAATCCACCCAAACCTTCTTCTTTCTTCCAAGACTTCGGCCACCAAGGGATGCCACAATAGGGAGCCTTCTTCTTCTTCTTCTTCTCCTCCAAGCAAACCGGCCACAAGAAGATGGAGCTTGATGTGCCGCTGGCCTCAAGAGAAGAAAACAAAGGGAGAAGAGAGAAGGGAGAAGGGACGGCCAACCAAGGATCAAGAGAGGAGACCTAGGTTCTTTATTTTTTTAAGGCACCATCTACCTCTCTTTTATAATACTTGGTGAATGCAAAAAAGGAAAGATTTTTGACAAAATTAAAATTAAAATCTTCCTTTTTAATTCCTAATGTGGATAGCTACAAAAGGAAAGTTTTAAACATAATTAAAACTTCCTTTTAAATCCAATCATGGTCGGCCATAGCTTGGGCAACAAAAAAGGAAAAACTTTAAAATTAAAATTTCTCTTTTAAATCCCTTTTGTGGATAGCTATAAAAGGAAAGATTTTAAAATTAAAATTTCTCTTTTAAATCCCTTTGTGGATGACTATAAAATGAAAGTTTTAAAAATTGAAATATCTCTTTTGAATCCCTTGTGGGTTGACTATAAAATGAAAGATTTTTACAATTAAAATCTTTCTTTTAAATCTCTTGGAGGATGACTATAAAAGGAAATATTTTTTAAAAAAATTAAAACTCCCTTTTAATTCTTTAGTGGCCGACCCCTTACTTGGTCACCAAGCAAGGCTTGGCCGGCCACATCTTGGACACCAAGATGGGCTTGGCCGACCCCTTGCTTGGGCACCATGCAAGGATGTGGTCGACCCCTAGTTTGGGTAAGAAGCTGGGCTTTGGGTGAATAAAAAGGCTTTTAATAAGAGGCTACAACAGTGACCTAGAGGAGGAATTAGTTTTGGCCTCCCGATGAGCTTGAGCTTCTTGTGTTCGACCCAAACACCCAACTCAAGTTCATCAATAATAACTCATACCATTAAAGAGTTATTATTGAACTACCCCACCAATTTCATATTACATTATGGGCTCCTTCTTATTATGAGTGCATTAATCTCCCTGTGTTTAAGATATCGAATATCCATTAATTAAATGAGTTACTGACAACTCACTTAATTAATATCTAGCTCCAAGAGTAGTACCACTCAACTTCATTGTCATGTCAGACTAAGTCCACCTACAAGATTTACATGACAATTCTTATGAGCTCCTCAAGGGGACATTATCAACCTAGATAATTAGGACACAATTTTCTTCTATAATCAACAATACACCATATAAATAATATTATTTCCCAACTTATCGGGCCTATTGATTTAATGAAATAAATCTCACCCATTGATAAATTAAATAAATAAATACTAAGTATATGTGCTTGTTATTATATCGAGATTAAGAGTACGCACATCTATAATAATAGATGTTATGTTCTTTTATGTAGTAAGTATAAAAAGAAACAACCTCAAATGGTTCTGCTCAATACACACATAGTGTACTAGTGTAATTTTATAGTCAAGATAAACTAATATCAAATTACACTACAAGCATTCCAATGGTTTGCCCCAATCTATCTTGATTGTGAGCTACTGTTTATAATTTATAAGGAACTGATAACATGATCTTCTGTGTGACACCACACACCATGTTATCTACAATATAAATTAAATGGACAACTGCATTTTACTAAATGCAGATATTTAACCAATGTGATTCTCATTTCAAAATAAATGTTCATACAAAAGCTAGACTTTTAATATACATCCTAACCTTACCATCATGAAGACATAACTTGAGGTATATCTCCTACAATTTAAGCATCTAGCAAAATCAGAGTTTGAATATCCAATGATCTCTATATGACCTGATCTCTGATATGAGAGAATATAATCCTTCATTTTTGCAAATATCACATAACTCTCTTTACAACTTTCCAATGCTCTAGTCCAAGGTTACTTAAATATCTACTCAGCATCCCCACAATGTACACAAGATTCGGACGCGTACATACTTGAACATACATCAAACTCCCTACTGCTGATTCATAGGAGAATTACTGCATTTCCTTAATCCTAAGTTCATGACGTGGATATTGTTATAAGCTAAGTCTATCACCCTTTACCACTGGAGTTTCACCAGGAGCACAATTCTACATGTCATACCGAATGAGCACCTTTTCTATTTTGGCCTTTTGTGATAGTTTAAGTGTCTACCTCAAATGATCATGTATAATTTGTATGTCTAAGACAAATGATGCATCACCAAGATCCTTTATTTCAAATTCACCAGATAAAAATGACTTGATTTTTAGCAGTAGACTCTTATTATTGTTTGCCAAAAATATATCATCCGCATATAGAATAAGTATAATAAACTTGATCCAACTGAACTTGATATACAAACATTGATCAACTAGATTCTCCTTAAAATCGTATGAAAAAATCACTTGATCAAACTTCTGGTACCATTGACGAGATGTCTCACTATAACAAAAATGTTAAACGACAACACCACAAAGACAATGGTTTTAGATGAAACTGTTGTAAATTTGATAAAAGACAACAATTTTAGATAAAATCGTTATCTTTGAGCTCCCATAAAATACAAAAGATAACAGTTTTGTGAAAATTATTGTCGTTGAACAACCTTTTTTTAAATCAACAACGTATTTTGCAACGGTTATCTAAAACTGTTCTCTTTAAGCACTTTTTTAGGGGCTACGACAACAATTTTCATAAAATTGTTGTCTTTGGCTGTATTCGTTTTGTCATTTTCCCTCTCGCAGTTTTGCTTTTCCCCCTCTCCGCAAATCTTTTTGGCGCTTTGTTTTCCCCTTCGCGTTCTCGAATCCTAAGCCATTTTTCTGTCTCTCTCCTCATACAATCTCTTCACGCCATCCTGTCGACCGTGCGACAATAAGGGGTGCCACCTCCATTGGATCTTCCTCCACGATGGTGTGCTCTCTTCTCCATGACGGTGTAATTTTCCTTCTTGATTGTGGTGATTTAGAGATGAGATTAAGCTGAAGAGGAGGAGGTCTCGTCGCTGCTCCGCTCCTCCTAACGTCTCCACTCAAGCCAAAGGCCTCGAAGGCTTTCAAAGAGGATCTTGAGAACCAAGATCCAAACCAATCAACGCCCTCTTGTCTCCCCCGCCTAACAAAGACGCGAAACGTCGCGAAAAAGATGATCAAGTTGAGCTCCGGGAAAAAGGTAGAAGAGGAGAGGGAGGAACCGAAGTCGGAGAACCTACCACCTCGTCTGAAGAGCACAATGCCAACCAGGAATTTGTTCTCCAGGAAGGACCTATTGAGCCACATCTTTGAGTTCTACCACAAGCTCAAGAGAATGGCAGTCGGAAGTAAGACTCCTGTCGGAGAAGAGGCCGAGAAGGAGGTCAACTATGTAGCTGAAAGCCCTCAACAAGATAACAAGCTTCTAATCCCAAAGTAATCACACACTGAAACTCTAATTTCCTTTTCTTCATCATTTTTCTCCTCATCATCATAAAAAATTCTACAACAGACTGAAGATTGTGATCGAGAAATCAACATTTCCGAAGGACGTCAGAGCAAATCCTCCGACACCACAGTGTTTCCCTTCCCCTCGCGGTGTAAAGAACGCAAAGACTATTGCTAACGGACGATCCCCTCTCAACAGCAAGCCGGTGAGCGATTACACACTCTCTGAAATTAGTAGAACGTGATCAAGAATGTCATTGGATATTTTTGATCCTAATGATTCTTGATTACGCTTGATCAGGAAAAAGCAGTTCATCAAGAAGGTTGCAGCAATGTGTCTGTTGCTGGTGATTCTGGAGGGACTACAACAGATTTGTTCTGGTTTTTGAAACCTTATTCTTATCTAGAGTAGATTCTTATTCTTTCATGGCAGAAGCATGCTGCACAGCTCTACGCCCAGCTACTCATCGTCGGATCGCTCTCCCACTCCCTATCCCCCACTTGTTTGCTGAAATGCCTCACAGAAGTCTCCTTCGCCCTGCACTCCTACGCTCTTAGCTTCTTCTCCTGAATTCCGTATCCCTCCGCCTTTTAGTGGAACACCATCATCCGGGCCTATTCTTCCTGTCATTTCCCCCAAGAGTCCCTCAATTTGTTCCGTAAAATACGTCAGAAGAGCACAACGCCCGACGCCTACACATTTCAGTTCATGTTCAAGTCCTGTGGCCTTGCATGCTCGACCTTGGAAGGGTAAATGGTGCATGCTCTGTTCGTCAAGCATTTTCTTGACTGCGACGCGTTTGTAGCGAATTCTTTGGTGTATATGTATGTACAACTTGACTACATTGACGATGCAGTGATAGTGTTTAGATCGATCGACATGAAAGATGTTGTATCTTGGACGACAATAATCAAGGGACTTGTGAAATCTTGGTTTGTGGATGATGCTTGGAAGTTGTTCAATGAAATGCCTGTGAGAAATGTGGTTTCTTGGTGTTGGTTGGTCCTAGGAAGATCGTACCGGTTCCACTGTACAAAAATTTTGTATAAGTGTCGAACCTTTCCTAAACAACCTATTGTGTTCTTTAGAATTTAAATTAGGAATTGCAAACGGAACTTAACATTATTGATTCCAAATTTAACTTATCTGTTCTTAATGGTTTAGACTTGGATCGCAAGCGGAACTTAACACTATTGATCCAAATTAACCTATATTATAGATTCAATTAAATATTAATTTCCAAAATTGGCTTCCAGGACTGCATGGCGAGGGACATGCCCTTCTTAGGTATGGGAGCATCCACCACCGCCTAGACAAAGCCTTTTAAGGGAAGCTAATATTTAATTTCCTAAAATAACATTAGGTTTAACCAAAAAGAACAATCGAATCACAAGATCAAAAAATAAAATAAAAGAAACACAAATTCGAAACAAATCCGAAAACTCTAGAATCATATGCCTCTTGTGTTTGATATTTCCAAAAATAACTATACAAAGAAAACTAGTATGATGTGGAAAACAATTACTAGTTATATCTTTCTTTGTAAGCAAATAATGTCTTGATCTTCTACCGTATTTCTCTTCTAATCTCGGACGTTGTGTGGGCAACGATCTTCCGAGATGAGAACCACCCAAGCCACCTTCTTCTCCAAGTAAGATTCGGCCACCACAATAACTCCATGAAAGGATGAGGTTCGACCACCATCAAGCTCCAAGGGATGCTTCCTTTCTCTCCTTCTTCTCCAAGCTAGAATTCGGCCACCTTCAAGCTCCATGAGATGATGATGTTCGGCCAATGAAGAAGAAAGAAAAGGAAGAAGAGAAAACTTCTAGGGCCGGCCACACCAAGGAGGAAAAGAGAGGAAGAAATAGAATAGAGTTGTTCTCATGAAGGCACCTCTACCCCCTCTTTTATAATCCTTGGCCTTAGCAAATAAGGAAATTTAAATAAAAATTTTCTTAATTCTTTTGCCATGAAAAGAAAAATTAATTAATTTAAAAATCAATTTTCTTTTCTTAAACATCATGGTCGGCCACTTTAAACTCCAAAACAAGGAGAGTTTTAATTAACACAAGAATTAAAACTTCCTAATTTGTTTCCAGAAATTTATAAAAAATTTCTCCAATAATTTTTCCCTTCATGGTGGTTTGTAAGAAGAAAATTTTATAAATTAAAGTCTTTCTTTTAAACATGTGGATGATTTTCAAAAAGGAAAGTTATTTATAAAAATTAAAATCTCCTTTCAATCTACAAATAAGGAAAGATATCAAATCTTTTCCTAATCTTTTGTAGAAACTTATAAAAAAAATATTTAATTTTTAAACTCTCTTTTAAATTATGAACATGGTTAAAAAAGAAAAGTTTTCTTAAAATTAAAATCCACCTTTCAATCTACAAATAAGGAAATATTTCAAATCTTTTCTTAATCTTTTGTAGAAAGCTATAAAAGGAAAGATTTAAATTTCAAACTCTCTTTTAAAACCATGATATCCACATAAGAAATAATTTTAATAAAAATCTCTTTTTATTTTCTAGTGGCTGTCCACCTAAGCTTGGGACCCAAGCTTTGGCCGACCACCTAAAATTGGCTCCACCATTAGCTTTGGTCGGCCCTAGCTTGGGCTCCAAGCTAGCTTGACCGGCCACCTTAAGGTGGGGTAGAAAGGTGGGTATAATTCTCTATATACAAGAGGCTACGATAGGGACCGAGAGGAGGAATTGGTTTTGGTCTCCCGATGAAATTAAGCTTCCCGTGTTCGCCCCGAACACACAACTTAATTTCATCAATAATAATTCATATCACTAAAGAATTATTATTGAACTACCGCACCAATCCCAAATTATATTTTGGACTCCTTCTTATTATGAGTGTGTTAGTCTCCCTGTGTTTAAGATGTCGGATGTCCACTAATTAATTGAGTTACTTACAACTCATTTTAATTAATATCTCAGTCCAAGAGTAGTACCACTCAACCTCATCGTTATGTCAAACTAAGCCCACCTGCAGGGTTTAACATGATAATCCTTATGAGCTCCTCTTGGGGACATTATCAACCTAGATTACTAGGACACAGTTTCCTTCTATAATCAACAACACACACTATAAGTAATATCATTTCCCAACTTATCGGGCTTATTGATTTATCAAATTAAATCTCACCCTTAGATAAGTTAAAGAAATAAATATTAAATATATGTGCTTGTTATTATATTAGGATTAAGAGCACACACTTTCATAATAACTAAGGACTTATTCTTTTATTAAGTCAGTATAAAAAGAACTTTCCTTAAATGGTCCTGCTCAATACACTTAGAGTATACTAGTGCAATTTATTAGTCAAGACAAACTAATACCTAATTACACTACGACTATTCCAATGGGTTGTTCCTTTCCATCTTAGTCGTGAGCTACTGTTTATAATTTATAAAGAACTGATAACACGATCTCCTGTGTGTGACATCATACACCGTGTTATCTACAATATAAATTAATTGAACGACTACACTCAGTATATATAAATATAGACACTTGACCAATGTGATTCTTATTTCTAAATAAATGTTTATACAAAAGCTAGGCTTTTAGTATATACTCTAACACTTGGACGAGTTTGATAGCCGACTATTCTAAAGATGGAAGAGCTTTAGAGGCCATTGTGGTGTTTAAAGAGATGATGTCTGAGAATGTCGAGCCAGATACCGTTGCAATGCGTAACTAGGTATAAATTATTATACTTTATAATTGATTTTTTTTCATTCACTGAATTATCTTCTATAACAGTGTTTAATAGAGATCTTTGATTTAGTAAAGTATATTGATTACACACAAATAGTCAGCTTTGATATGACAAACATGGGAACCATTCAAGTCATGAATTTGAAATAGTCAAATTATAAGCTTCACCTCTGTTGTATTAATTATTGTTGTTGTACCACACTAGTGTATGGATGATGGTAGGGAAAAACTCAAGCAGGTTGGATAATGATGTTACTTCTATGTATAATGATTGTTAAATAAATCTGGAAGCCTAAATTAGGTCCTTAGAAACTTTTCTGATTTTGTGGGTAATCAAACGTATATTTCTCCAAAAAATGATAGCAGGTAGGCAGCACCAACTAAGAAGTTTTTGTTTGTTTATTTATTTATTTTAAGTCTCGTGTACTACTTATCATGCGTCTCCCTGCTGAATTTTCTTTTATGTGGTTCTTCTCATTTCTTCTTGTATTACTTCTATTTTGAGCTATGCACTAAGAATTTGTTTAAGTTGAGATGAAAGATAAATTGCATTGTTATAAAGCCCTATTGTGTCTTCTTGTATTCTTCTTCATAAATTACATCTTCTTGTATTACTTCTCATTCTTATATTGCTTTTATGTGTTGCTGCTAATAGATTTGTTATAAAGACCTATTATATATGTCATGTTAAAAGATTATTACTTCACTCCCATATATAATGCAATAATTCAATTGAAATGTCTTTTGTGTCGGTTAAAGGATTGTCTTTGAATAGTCAAACCATATAATTAGGTGGTATTTCTTCTAATGACATCTTCCTGTGTAGTTTATTTATGCTTTCTTCTAACTTCTTGTAAGTAAATTTTAATATACTGACCAATATGGAAAGAGATTTGAACAATAATTGATACCATATTGTGATGATGAGTTTTTACTCCTGGTTGCTTGCCATACATCACATCTTTTTTCCTTAGTGTTGGACACAAATGCTGCTAGCTGCATTAGTTTTCCTCTCTTACACAATGTGGGATACCAGATGCCAAAGACTTCTTACAGAACTAGTCATGGACAAGTTTGTAATGCTTGTTTACTTAACCAAACCAATGTTCTCCATGTTATGTCGCCTACAAGGTATTGGCTATCTTGATGATTTACCATTCTTGTTTATTTCTTATGCTATGATTGATTATTTCTTCCAATTCCTCTAAAATTGTCAAGGTATTGATTTTTGAGTTCTAAGAATAATTTAACAATTTTGTTACTGATTTTATGTCTATTAAATGCTACTACATTTTGATATTTTCCTTCCTAAGTACTTAGAAAATGATACTATACTAATTTTGGATGAGAAGAGAAGAAACCTCCTCGTTTTCTCTGGTTACAGTTCATGCAGTTACTACAATTCTCTTTTCTATTATATTTTATATTTTTCTTTGATAAGTTTTGTTTAATTTTTTTCTCTTTCTGACTTTGTTTGCATTAAATCAATGGTTTGAGTTTTAAGTATCGATTAATTGACATTTCTCTTGCAGGTACGTAACTCAGGGGTAATTCATGAGGATTTGGATTTTTGATGCAAGGAGTGAGCTTTGTTTAGTTTCTAGATTGCCCTGCTAATGAAAAGAAGCCATTTGGCAAACCGGAAAACATGTGATTTATGGTTTGACACTACTAAGTTTGATGAGTGTACAACTCTTTTTGTATATTTTAGCTGGCATATTTTGGATTTCGATTGCACAGCTTTTATTTTCTCATTTTGATGTGTGTAGTTAATTTTTGAAATTTGAAGATAACATTTTCATGGATTGATTGTAGTAAATATTTAGTTTGGTATTGGTGGTTTGTTTATATTAAATAAAGATGGGTTGTTTGTTATTATCTTGTTATAATATGAACAATTAAAGACAACGGTTAGAAACATTGTAAAATAGTACGTAACTGCAATGAATTTTTTTTTTTGTGAAAAGTGATAAAAGATAACGATTTTATCCATTGTAAAACATATTAAAATTATATACCACAATGGTTTATAACTATTGTCAAAATTAAAAGCAATGATTAACATTATCTACCACAATGATTTATATTTGTTGTAAACATAGTCTACCACAACAGTTTATATTTGTTGTCGTATAGGGTAAAATTTTTTTGAGCATATAAACAACAATGGATTAAAACTGTTGTCGAATGTCTACAAAGACAACGGATTCAAAACTGTTGTCGTAGGGCAATGCATTTTACAACACTGCCAGTTACAACAATTTTTTGACCCTACGACAATGGATAATATCCGTTGTCATTTGCCATTTTTGTTGAAGTGTTTGCTTTAAACCATAAATGAATTTCCTTAGTTTATATACTAGGTGCTTTGAATCTCCCGACTTAAAGTTCTTGGTTGCACCATGTATATAATTTCCTTAATGTTTCCATTGAGAAATGCAATTTTAATATCTATTTGGTATAACTCTAGGTCATAATGAGATACAAGTGTCATAATTACTCAGTTGCACACAAAGAAGAAAAGGAAAGAAGTCCCCAGACTAGGTCTTGAATTAGTAGTGTGGGAGAAGAAAAAAATATTAAGACTCGATTGGTGTTGCACCAATTTAGAGTAGTTTGCAATAAAAAATTTATCCAAAGAGGTAATTATACCAGTTTGTATTATATCAAAAAAGCTAAAAAAAAATAAAAGAGAAAGGAAAGAAATCAAGAAAAATCATCGCCTGATTGGTGTTGTACCAATTCAGAGCGGTATCTGCTCTGATACCACTTGTATCGGAAAGATGCTAGGAGGGGGGGGGGGGGGGGGTGAATAACAATCGTCGAAAATTATGATTAAACAAAAGTTACGCAGCGGAAATAACAATGTAAGGACACCGAGAAACCAAACGCTAACACAAGTCGTTTTTACTTTGTTTGGAGCCTTCGACGACTCCTACTCCAAGACCCACATTCGTCGAGTGCTTTCATTGGGTAATCACTATCAGTTCACAAAAGTGTTACAAAAGTTGAGTACAATAACTGAAAATAATAAAGTTACTGAAAAACAGAAAGGAAAACGAAGTCTCTCGTTCCTCTAGTTTCAAAGCAGTTTTTCGGTGTCGTCGGAGCCTTTTAGGAGCAGTAATTGAATATGAAAGTAGTAGCAGTTGTTGTGTTTTAGCTCCTAGTCGAAGACCTTTATATAGATCAATTATAGGTGTTGGAACCCCTTCGGGCGCCTGGACCACGTGGCTCGGCCAATCGACGCACTGTACATCAACTTGTGGATAATTTTTCAGGCCCGGGCACTGGACCGACTCTGGGTGCTCGGACCGCCCGGGTGCCCATGACACCCCGTCTGGGCATGACTACTCCGAGCTCCCGGACTAGCTCCGGGCGCCTGGAGTCTGGGCGCCCGGATCCCTTTCGGGCGCCAAGACTCCCCTTTTCTTTAGCAGTTTCTTCCCTACAGAAAAAATTAGTCCAGACAACAGAAAATATATTTATCCTGTAAAATAAAATTAGTACAATATAATAAAATATAAGTAGTAATTAGATCCTATCTTCTCAAGACTAGGATCTAGTCAATGTCTTAGCTTAGGTTTCCTAAATAGACCTAAGCTGGACTGACGCCTACAGTTCCCTCAACGGGGGACGTGTTTTCACTAGATCTCTCCTCCACTTGCTTACATTCACTTACCACTTGTAGTTGCTTGACTTGCCTTTGAGCCACTAGGTCTTCCCGCCAGTTGTCAGGTCTGCATATCCAACTGGACTTCCCGCCAGATATCGGGTCCTACGGGCCTATCTGAACTTTGCACCAATTATCAGGCCCGACGGACCTAACTGGATTTCAGCCTGATGTCAGGTTCTTCAGACTAGTGATCAACTCTTGCACACTTAGTAGAAAGGTTAGACAAACACTACATCTAACTTTAACTTATTTGTCATACATCAAAAATCAGATTATTAGTGCAACCTGCACCAACAACATATATGTGCTATAATAAAGACAACATAACTCTATCCGGGCGAAAACCCGGACGAGATGGGGCAAAGCTGTTTAGGGCTAGCGATCTAGGTTGGACGAACTGTAGCATATAACATCCATTGGGCTAAGGACGCCAATCTTTATGACCGACCTAAATTGAAAACTCGTTTGAGTTTATTTTGGCCTGGATTTAAACCTTAAGAGAGGACCCACTACAACACCTATTGCTTATTCAAGTAAAGGTGCCTAGGATCGATCAAGATTAGACATGTTCAATATAAAATCTATCCGCGAGTGAAAATCACTCGTGTGTAAGTACGATCCAATTTTGCATACCTTTAACTTAATATTTTCCTGGACGAGTCTTAAAAGTCCGTTCGAGCTTAGGACTAGTTGTGCTCCTTAAGAGATTTACACAAAAAACTAGGTTCACCTCGATGAACGTATCGACGCTTTGAGGTGACTTCCTGTCAAATTAGTTATTGCTGCAAGTTTTTTATTGATGACACATGTGTATATGCCCTTATAGGTGTACAACCTTACGTCTACCTGCTGCTTTATCTAACCATCCGACGGTTTACATTTGACCCTGTCTTTTCACTATTATGTTCCGACGGTTTAGCACTAAAAATGTTTTCGAAGAATCCTTATAAGAACTTTGTGAAAAAGGAAAAAACCCTAAGGCTTTAACCTTTTCCTCTTCTTCATCGTCACTTCTTCTTCGACTTTTTGCTCATCCCCTCTTTCAATAATTTTTTTCTTTCAAAAATGGCTAAAAGTAATGAGTGGTATGCACAATATTCTTCCAGCTTCAGCATCGATGATGCCTATGACCTCACCATCAACTACGACCTCCCTACCTACATAGTTGTTCCTACTGAAGAAGACCATCCTCATCTTCCCCCAACAAAGAATGTGGCTGTCTTTAGGGAACAGATCATAGCTGGGCTTCATTTCCCCCTTCCTCCTTTCTTTGTCGATGTTAGCCATTATTTTAGTATCCCACTGTACCAACTTATCCCTCAATCCTTTCGCATCTTGAGTGGTATTGTCGTTGTTTTTAGTTTGTTCAACATCCCTCTATCTCCTTGTCTATTTCACCATTATTTTCTCTCTCAACAAGTAGTGAACGGGCTATTTAAATTTCAAGCTCTCTCTAAGGCTATTTTATTTAATAGGCCCAGGAAAAATGGAGAAACAAATATTTCTTCATTTGTCTTTCAACTCCTCCACCTTATCCCATAAACTGGCAACAAAATCTCCCATCGATCCCTGAATTGGGTAATATCCATGAGAACCTGACCCTTCGTCAAGCTCTAGAAAAACTCAGAGGCATGAAGTTTAGCTTACCTGAGTTAACCATAGAAGATTTGCTATATGTTTTTGGACTCATTTCAGTTAATCTCGAGAGTGACCTTTGGTAAGAAAAGATCCTTGTCTTTCCTTAGTCATTTGGTGCCCCCTAACCAATTATTATAAAGATTTCTAATTGCTTACTTATTTTAACAGCGTAGGTCATTACTCTACCTTTCCTCTTTAAAAACACTTGGCTAACAAAAGAAGCTTTAAATCAAATAGGCGAAAACCTACTGAAGGAGCGTCAGCTTGAACAGACCTCCACCTATGTTGGTCTACTCCCTTTTGCAGAACATTCCCGAGATTCTTCTTCCAGCTCCTCAGAATCGGATATTCCTCTAGTCATTAAACGCAAAAAGGCCCCAAGCAGAGGCTGTTGGTATAGGGTGCATCAAAATCGAACCTGAGTTTTGATGTTGTCAAAGGTTCAAGTTAAGTCTTGTTGTGATCTAATAAGTTGACTAAGTATGTAGGCTGTTTACTCAACCAGTGAAAGCCCTAGTTACGGCTAGGCAGGAAAAGTCTTAGCAGATCGTGGAAGTCAGACAAGAATCCCAAGTGAGTTAAGAGGACCCAACACTTGGCAGGGAAGCTTGATTGGTCTAGAGGACCGAAGATCGAGAAGAAGTCCTGGTGAGCTGATCCGATGCTAAGCGGCAAAGTCCAAACAGATCTAGAGGACCAATGCTTGGTAGGTAGGTTGAGGTAAGCAACTGGAGAGGAGCGACAGTGAGGTCGTGTTCCAGAAAGGAACAAACCCTAGGTCGCTGATCCAACTGAAGAAACTGAAAAAATTTCCAAGTTGAGATCAAGATAATATTACTACCAAATACTACTCATGCATCATATAATTGTGCTAACCTTTGTCTTGCAGGGATACTATATTGTTTAACTCTATTTTGTAAGAAATGACCAGATCAGTCGACTAAACCAGAAGATCGATCGACCGAACCATGATGACATGGTAGAGATCAGATCGAACCGAAGCAAAGAAGGAAGTCAGGCTAATCGATCGATCAAACCCGGTGATCGGTCGACCAAACGAATACCTCATTAATGAAGCATTAAGTGTGAATCTTGGCAAACAGGAAAAGTTCACTATTCGGTCGATCGAATAAGGTGATTGGTCAACTGAACCATTAATGCTCATAAATGTACGAAGATTGGATCTTGGCAAAGAAGGAAGGGTGTGCATTCAGTCGACCGATAAAGAGTTCAGTCGATTGAACGGATCAGTCGACCGAATGGTTTATCAGTCGACCGATCAAGGCTTATATAAGTAGAGCTTGAGATCAGAGACAAGGCATTCATTTTCAAGTCAATGTCGTGAAAAGCGCCTGTTCATTCTGCTACTCCGTGCTTCACCTTCATAAGCAAGTTGCTCCATCTAAAAGTACTGACCGAGATTCATCTTCTACCTAGTGTCGGTATAACTTTTGTTTAAGCTTGCATTGTTTTAATTTCCAAAAAATAGTAGTGTGTTTCTATCTTACATTTTTCATATTGTACGTATTGCTTTTTTCTAAAAATTTTGAAAAGAATAGTTTTAGTGGATTGTCCAACAGTACGATTAAAGATCACGGATCTTGGAGTAGGAGCTGACCTAGGCTCCGAACCAAGTAACCAAAACTATTTCTTTATCTTCCACTGCACTACTCTTGTTTTAACGCTTCAAAAGAAAAGTTTTAAAAAGTGATATTCACCCCCCCCCCCCCCCCCCCTCTCTATCGCATTTTTGGATCCTTCAATTGATATTAGAGTAAGGTTGCTCTAAAATTACTTAATCATTTTTCGAGCAAATTTTAAAACTTTCTTGTTCTTTTTCTTTTTCTTAAAGAGATTTTTTCTTTCAATTGTTTCTTTATCCCGCACTACTAATCCCAAGATGCGAGTCTTTGAAATTTTCTTCTTTTAATTCTTTGATTGCAAGAATGTCTAACTCCTACCAAGAAGGGTACAGTATCGTCCGCCCTCCACTGTTTAAAGGAGAGAACAGCTACTGGAAGAACAGAATGAAGTGCTACTTCAAGTCCAATATTGAACTTTGGTTCACTATACTCAAAGGATACACTCCTCCGATGGTTGATGGCAAACCAATAGAACTAGACGATTGGACTCCCCCGATGATCAAGAAGGTGCAACTAAACTACAAGACAATCAACACCATTCAGTACGGCCTGACCATAGAAGAACTAAATCGAGTCATCCCTATTAAAACATAAAAGAAATGTGGCACCATATGGTAAAGCTCCACGAAGAAACCGATGAATCTAACGTAAATAAGAGAGATCTATTTTTAAATAATTTATTTAATATTAAAATGCTTCCTAGAGAGATGGTCATGCAACTGCACGCTCGATTAAAAGACATCCTCAACGGCCTACATCTGATTAGACACAACTTAGAAAATCACAATATAATAAGATACGCACTAAATGCTTTCTCGAAAAACACTTTGTGGGTATCAATAGTAGATGCATACAAAGTTTCAAAGGATCTTTTCATTCTTAAATTAGACGAATTTTTTTGTGAATTAAAATTACATGAACAATCTAACTTGGGTCAAGTTGAGAAAGGTATTGCCCTGTATGTAGGATTAAGCAAAGAAATCAAGACCAGAATCAAGAAAGAACCTGAAAGTGAGTCTGACTCAGACTCAACCAATGAAGAAGAGCTAGTCAACATGGTACAAAAACTACTAATAAGAAGGAAGTTCAAAGGGAGCACCAAGAAGACTCCAATCAACTAGACGCAAAACAAATCAAAAATGATTTGTTATGGATGCAACAAGAAGGGGCATTTTAAACACGAATGCCCAAACCAAAAGAAGGAAAAATCAAAATCAACAAGAAGGAAGAAGGCCCTCCAAACGACGTGGGACGAGTCATCTTCCGAGGAGTCCAATGCAGAAGAACTGAAGCACTCGAGTCATCTTGCTCTTATGGCAAGAATCGAAGATTCCGAGTTTAAGGAAGAGTACGAGTCTGAGACCAACATCGAGTCCGAGAAAAGCTATTGATATGTATCCAGTTCCAAAGATCCCAAAATGGTAACCTTTTATTCCAAGTCAAAGTTAATTAAAGTAGTAAAATGTTTGTTTAAAAAATTGACAAAATCTGAAAAATAAAATAACTTGCTACTTAAGGAAATTAACCACCTTTAGGAGCGAGTTAACTTAAGTAACTCGACTAACCAAGTTCAACTCGGAACTTTAGCTCAATTTGCAAAACTGGAGGAAGAAAATTTCAACTTGAAAGGTCAAGTCGAGCAATTCAAGAAAATGTTGAAAAACTTTGAATTGGGATCTAAGTGCCTAAATATGATACTTGGGTCGCAACGAGCCATGTACAATAAATCGGGACTTGGCAATAACCCAAACAAAACCAACAAACCATATATGTCTTTAATTAGTCAAAATGTTAGAAAACAAATCCAAGCATGAGTTCCTAAAAAATGCTTAACCAAATCAAATCAATATTTGATCCCTAAAAATTAAATTACTACTTAGATAGACCATATTTAAGCTATGATTCAGGGGAGCAAATAGAAAAATTATTCAACCAACTTGATTAATCAGCTATGCATGCTTAGGATTATGTTTACTTTTCTGCTTATTTTAGAACGGGTAGTTAAAAATATTTACCAAACCCTAATAACATAGCATCAGAATGGATTGTGATGATAGTAAGCCAAAAAAACTTTGTCGAAGACATGTCTAGGCTAAATCTTGTGTATTCTACCTGGTGCACTAGACTTAGTGAATCTGGCTTTAGCTACCCCAGTCAAACATGGGCTAGTTAGACCAAAACCTAGTATTAAGTTTTTTGGACAAAACTATTTTAGAAAGTATTCAGAAAATTATCCACCATTAATACACAAGAAGGTCACATGCCCCGCCACTTACTAAAAACTTATCCTTAGGAAACTTGCTTGATTAATCCAAAGCTAAGTTTGAATCTAACATGGGCGAAACAACATTTTTAATAAATTCTTAATTAAATTGAATCAAATTTAACTTAACCTAATTAAAACATTAATTCTAAGTTAATCAAAATTAATTAACACTTTAATTTTCAATTAATTAAAATTTAATCAACATTAATTCTGAGATAATTAAAATTATTAAAACTTAACTTAAATTAAAATTATTGAAACTTACTTTAAAACTTAAATTAAAAATTATTAAATTAAAAAGTTAAAGTATTAATTAAAATTATTAAAACTTAAATTAAAATTATTAAAATGTAACTTAAAAACTTAAATTAAAGTTATTAAAACTTACCTTAAAAACTTAAGATTAAAATTATTAAAACTTAACTTAAAACTTAAATTAAAAATTATTAACTTAAAAAGTTAAATTAAAATTATTAACTTAAAAAAATAAAATTATTATTTAAGATTATTAAAACTTAACGTAAAAAATTAAATTAAAATTATTGAAACTTACCTTAAAACTTAAATTAAAAATTATTAACTTAAAAAAAATAAAATTATTATTTAAGATTATTAAAACTTAACATAAAAAATTAAATTAAAATTATTGAAACTTACCTTAAAACTTAAATTAAAAATTATTAACTTAAAAACTGAAAATTAAAATTATTGAAACTTACCTTAAAAACTGAAAATTAAAATTATTGAAACTTAACTTAAAAAACTTAAATTAAAATTTTTAAAACTTAACTTATTAAAAATTAAATTAACTTAAAACTGAAATTATTAATTAAAAATTATTAAAACTTAACTTAAAACTTAAATTAAAAAATTATTAAAATTTAACTTAAGACTTAAATTAAAATTATTAATCTTATTAACTTAAAAAAATAAATTAAAATTATTTAAATAATAATAATAAACTTAACTTAAATTAAAACTAAACTTAATTTAAAATTATCAATTAAATTAAAATTATTAAAACTTCAATCTAACTTAAAATTATTTAAAAATAAACTTAAATTTACGCTTAACCAAAATTGAAACTTAAAATTAATTAAGACTTAACTTAATACTTAACTAAAACTAAAATGACTAAACTCAATTTAAACTCAAAACAATTTAAACATTAAAACGATTCATTTACCAAACTTTGATTTAACTCCTACGTTTTGTGTATGAATCCAAAGCTCTAGATAAATAGATTTTAGACAATGGCTGCTATTGACATATGACTGGGGACCAGCATAAATTCACTAGTATCGAGTTCAAAAACCTAGGATCAGTTACTTTTGGAAATAATGGCAAATTAAAGGTAATTGGTACAAGAAAATTTTAATTACAGTCGAACATATTAATTAAAAAAGTATTGCTTGTTGAACATTTTCATTATAATTTACTTAGTATAAGTCAATTATGTGACTCAGGATTTAAAGTAAAATTCTTTTGAACCAAGCACTTGGGATTTCAATTTGTGTTAAGTAAAATTTACTTAGTTCAAACTAGTTAGAACCAAACACTCAAATTGATCAACCTGAATCAACAGCTGCTATCTTGTGGTAGTTAACTAAGTATGAATGTTGGACATTTCATCATAAGGATATATTTTTTTTGTTTTTCACTCATGCTTGGACTTTTAGATACTTGCCAATTTTAGGGGAGATTCAATATCATTTTTGAATTTTTTTTCATGACTAGAATAATTCAAACTTAATCTTTCAACAATATTTAACTTTACCAAATTTAACTTTACAAAATTTTCAAACTTACTTTCAAATTTTTATCTTCAAAAATATTTTCAAAATTTATCTTTTCCAAATTATCAAATAATTTCAAAATTTATTTTTTTATCTTTTCAAAATTCTCAGAATTTTCAAACTTTTCAAAATTTATCTTTACAAATTTTCAAATGTATCCTCACAATATTTTTAGATCATTTTAAAATATTTAGATATGTTTCAAAGGTCTACTTGTTTAAATCTAACTGTCTTGGATTCTTGTTTAATTTTTTTTAACCAATCCTTATTTTCAAATTAATCTTTTTAATTCAAACATCTTCATTGATTCAACTTATTATTTGTGTTTCTCCTATTTTTTATGTGTGTTAAAGGGGGTGAGATAGTAAATTCAGGGGGAGTTGTTAAACTCAGGGGGAGACAAAATGCTTATTTACTTATCTTTTCATATGTTATTAATTTAACTGTGAACCTTGGTTGCCAAACATCAAAAAGGGAAGATTGTTGGTGTAGAGTGCACCAGAATCGAACTTGAGTTTTGATGTTCTCAAAGGTTCAAGTTAAGTTTTATTGAAATCTAATAAGTTGACTAAGTGTGTAAGCTGTTTACTCAATCAGTGAAAGCTCTAGTCGTGGCTAGGAAAGAAAAGTCTTAGAAGATTATGGAAGTCATGCAGGAAACCCAAGTGGATCAAGAGGACTCGATATTTGGCAGGGAAGCTCGATAGGTCTGGAGGACCAAAGATTGAGAAGAAGTTCTGGTGAGATTATCCAATGCTAAGCAGTGAATTTCAAACAGGTCTAGAAGACCAATGTTTGGCAGGTAGGTTGACATAAGCAACTAGAGAGGAGTAACAGTGAGGTCATGTTCCGGAAAGGAACAAACCCTAGATCGCTGATCCAACTGAAGAAACCAAGAAGGTTTTCAAATTGAGATCAAAACACTATTACTGTCAAATACTACTCATGCATCATATAACTGTGCTAACATTTGTCTTGCAAGGATATATCCTGTTTAACTCTATTTTACAAGAAACTATTGAACCAGCAGATTGGCTGACCGAACCATGATGACATGGCAGAGATTAGATCAAGCCGAAGCAAAGAAGGAAGTCAGGCTGATCAGTCAACTGAATCCGGTGATCGATTGACCAAACACTCATTAATGATGCATTAAGTGTGAATCTTGGTGAACGGGGAAAGTTCACTGTTCGATCGATCGAACAAGGTGATTGGTCGACTGAACCATTAATGCTCATAAATGTGCAAAGATCAGATCTCGACAAAGAAGGAAGGGTGCACATTCAGTTGACCGATCGAACAAGGTGATTGGTCGACTGAACCATTAATGCTCATAAATGTGCAAAGATAAGATCTCGACAAAGAAGGAAGGGCGCACATTCAGTTGACCGATAGGGAGTTTGGTCAACTGAACAGATCAGTCGACCTAACGATTTATCAGTCAACTGATCAAGGCTTATAAGCATAGGTCGAGATCCGAGATAAGGCATTCATTTTCAAGTCAACGTCGTGAAAAGCTCCTGTTTGTTTTGCTACTCTGCGCTTCGCCTTCATAAGCAAGCTGTTCCATCTAGAAGTACCGACCGAGCTTCATCTTCTACCTAGTGTCAGTATAACTTTTGTTTTAGCTTGCATTGTTTTAATTTTCGAAAGATAGTAATGTGTTACTATCTTACATTCTTCATATTGTACGCATTGTTTCTTTCCGAAGATTTCAGAAAGAAGAGTTTTAGTGGATTACCTAATGGTGCAATTAAGGATCGTACGTCTTAGAGTAGGAGTCGTCCTAGGCTCCAAACCAAGTAGCCGAAACGAGTTCTTTACTTCCGCTGCACTACTCTTGTTTTAACGCTTCAAAAGAAAAGTTTTAAAAAGCGATATTCACCCCCCTCCTCTATCCCATCTTTCAATCCTTCAGAGGCTTCAGGCTCGGATATGCCTAAGCAAGCTATCACCAAATGACCTCCCCTTGTTTTGACCAAGATTTCTTTTGCTCTAGGCAAAAAGTATGAGTCTCAAAAATATAGTCGCTGTCGTTTTACAATTACTATGATGAGGCTAGGCATTCTTATACCTATGTCTCATGTGATCCCCCTAATTATTAGGCTCATCGAGAAAACGCCAACCCCTCTACTTACTCAGCCAATTTCACCACTAGCCTTAAGCATTTCTTCAACTACTCCTCACTCTGAGTGAACTCCTAGTAGGAGATCGGCCGACCGTGCGTCTGAAGGATCAATACTCGAGCAAAGTCCTAGGCCGGCTGGGCAAACATCAAAATATGTACCTGTCCAACCGACTTCCGTTCATTCGCAACCGCCCGAGATCCCTCTCGCTCTTCCTTCAAGGCCTACATCTTCAACTAGTTATCCATGTCCTTTCAAGCAGCCCTATGGGTTGCCATCCCAACAAGGATTGGACACTACTTCTCCCTTATCTTATGGGATACTTAAGTTGAAGGGTCCATTAGCCGAGTCATGGGTGCAAGCACATAAACAAGCACAAAGGACTATAATTTCAGAGTGTGCTGACTAACACAACCGAAATACTACTGCAGTAAGTCCATGACTAAGTTTTTTTAAAATTACTTTTGTGAACTATAACTCTATTGTTATTCTATTATGTTCTATGCTTCAGGATTACATTTGGGCTAATTGATTATAGATTTGAAGAGGGCCAATAAAGTTTTGAAGGATCATGTGGAAGAACTAGAGGTTATTTCTACTGTTACCGATAATGAGACGACTAAGTTGTAGGGAAAAATAGAGGAGTAGGTTGAGCTCATTTCTGGTATGGAAAAGACTTTGCAAGAATGTCATGAATTAATGAAGTCTCAATAGATGGACAAGCAGAATTTAAAGCTCCTGCTGCAAGGCAGCAAATCCAAGCTCCAGGTAGAAAGAGCAATGAAAGATAAAGTCATTTCATATCTAACTTACAAGACTACTTTGCAAGA
This sequence comes from Zingiber officinale, assembly GCF_018446385.1. Classification (NCBI taxonomy): domain Eukaryota; kingdom Viridiplantae; phylum Streptophyta; class Magnoliopsida; order Zingiberales; family Zingiberaceae; genus Zingiber; species Zingiber officinale. Next base: position 113,895,571 of record NC_055996.1, read on the forward strand.
AGAGCTAAGGCTTTCACATGCATCCAGATCCCCTGAACTAATCCAAGAACTATCTACTAAGAACTTCTTGCTACTGAAGCAATAGGAAGAATTGAATACCCGAGAAGCCCAGCTAGAATTCATGTGGGTTGAATTAAACGCAGCAAAGGTTGAAGCAGACGCTGCTTGGACTAAGTTATCCGCCTATCAGGCTAGGGAGAATGAACACATAGAGGTAGGGAGGAGAGCTTATCTCAACTCTATTGCTTTTAAAAGAAAATTAGCTAAGAGATTTTTAGGAAGACTCAATCACACAGTAGGAGGGGTTATTCAACAACTGTAGGAAGGCGGCCATCTACCGATAGAACCCCCTCCCCAATCTATAGACCAACATCGGTTTCTCAGAGGACTTCCCCTAGATTTCGTAAGCAAATTTGACTAATATTATTCATTCTATGTTCCTTAATATGTGACTGTATGTATTGATTAAAAGAGCTAAAATTAACTGCTACGATGTGTATAAAATAGTGTTAGATGACACATGATCCTCTTGTATATCTTTAGAACCACCCATATTTCTTGTACAATAGATTTTGTGCACGCTCCTTATATAACATATATACCAGTATACGTTGAGTGGATGAATCCAACAGGATGCTTATAATCCCCATAGTAGGTTCATAATATGCTCTCCTAAAGTAATCCGAACTGAATAATAGACCTGTCGAGATAATGAAGCCGAGCGGAATAATCAGGTGGACATTTATAATCTCCATATATTTGCGAGATGTCCTTTGCAACAATTTTCCATAATGTATATCTGAACTGAATAATAAACCTGTTGAGACAATGAAGTCGAGTGGAATAATTAGGTCGGACATTTACAACCTTCATATATTTACATGATGTCCTTCACAATAATTTTCTATAATGTATATTTGAACTGAATAATAGATCAGTCAAGACAATGAAGTCGAGCAGAATAATCAGGTTGAACATTTATAACCTTTATATATATACGGGATGCCCTTTGTAACAATTTTCCATAATGTATATCCGAACTAAATAATAGACCGGTTGAGACAATGAGGCTGAGCGGAATAATCAGGTCGGACATTTATAACCTTCATATTTTTGCGAGATGTCCTCACAATAATTTCCCATAATGTATATCTGAACTGAATAATAAACCGATCGAGATAATGAAGCTGAGCTGAATAATCAGGCTAGACATTTATATTCCTTGATGTTAGAATTCCACTAAAGTGCATACTCGCCTATAACCTGTCCAAAGGCTCAGGGGCTTAAAACATACCCGATTGCTCGAGGGCTAAAAATTTATATGTGTGAGGATATGCCTACTGCTTGAGTTTAAAGTCGTCGCTTGATTGTATATGTACTGTACAAGGGTTTATAGTCGTCGCTCGACTGTAATATGTTTGGATTTAAAGTCATCACTAAACTGTAATATTCTTATTCAAGGATTTATAGTCGCCGCTCAATTATATATGTTTGGTACAAGCTCGATTGCTCGGGGGCTAAAAATTTATAGGCGCGAGAGCATGCTCACGTATAACCTGACTTATGGCTCAGGAGTCTAGGACAGGCCCGATTGCTCGGGGGCTAAAAAATTTATAACCACGAGAGCATGCTCGCTTATAACCTGACTTATGGCTCGGGAGTCTGGGACATGCCCGATTGCTCTGGGGCTTAAAACATACCCGATTGCTTAGGGGCTAAAAATTTATAAGCAAGAGGATATGCCTACTGCTTGAGTTTAAAGCTGTCGCTCGACTATATATATACTGCTCAAGAGTTTATAATCGTCGCTCGACTGTAATATGTTTGAGTTTAAAGTCATCACTTGACTGTAATATTTATTATTCAAGGATTTATAGTCATCGCTCGACTATATATGTTGGTACAAGCCTGATTGCTCGGGGGTTAAAAATTTATAGGCGTGAGAGCGTGCTCGCTTATAACCTAGGTTATGGCTCGGGATCTGGGACATACCCGATTGCTCGGGGGCTAAATAGATTTTTCAAATGAATTCGGCTACATTCTCATTAAGTGTAAAAGGTTAACATAATACACAAGTAAATTACAGACATACTTTTTAAGCCCTATAAGGTTGTAGATGGTTGGCACTCCAAGGTCGTTCTAAGTTTCTCTCCTCTGCATCTTGGAGATAATAAGAGTCCGAGGCAAGCTTTTGCACCATCTTATTGTTAGTATTAGCTCTAGTACCAATTATGAGATGATTGTAAATGGCACATTATTGTATCATATATCATTATTAATAAAAGACAAAGTTAGTTATTATATTTATTTCAGTTCAGTGTCAATTGAATAAGTATAATAATGTCCTTGAGTAGTAGGTTCTTATCTATAATATATCAATTGGTTGAATTGATAGTGAGATATTGTAGAGAACACTACTCTTAACTATTCCTAGTCAAGTATTAATATACAAAGGACAATATTAATGCATTGAGACTAGCATGTAGGTCAACGGATGACTTGATCTCACAAGTCATGGATATGAGATATCAGGTTGACACATGTGTATATATTAGAGAATATATACCGAATGACCCGCCATGAGAATGTTTCATGATCGTTATATGAGTGTCATAAACATTCTCATGTGACTATTGGTATGAATAATCCTTTAACCTGAAGTCACTACGGTTCCCTACATAAGGAGTTGTGTACTTTGGTATCGGCAAACGTCACTTGTAATAAGGTGGACAATAAAGTCGATCACTGGGTATGCAATGAATTATGCGGAGGGATGTGAGTGATGTAGATGGGATCTATCCCTTCCATATGACGGAAGCGATATCTGTGGGCCCCTTGATTAGTAGGACACAAGAAAGCATGGTCATGCGCAAATGAGTCAATATGAGATATTGAGCTTATTTTATTGAGTGTGTCTACTTATAGATCAAGAAACACAAAGGTTAATAAGAGGATGACACGGTCTATGCCTCATTGATCAACCTAGATATCAAGGATAGAGAGGTCAAGTCATAAAAGATAATAGCCATGGACAGGTTAGGTCAGATCTTGACATCCTCGTCACTTGGGTAGTAATGATGCCTTGCTAGATGCAACTCATTGCTTATGTATCTAAATGATTTTAGATACATTGCCAATGTTACGAGAGCCTATTGGGTCACACACAAAGAACACGTTGACTTGGAGATGGATAATGGGGTTAAGTTTAATTCGAATTATATACATTGAGTTAGACTCGAATGAATTCGGATTAGACTTATTGAGTAATGGGTTAGACTCATTAGTTTATTGGGTTAATGACTTATTGGGTTAATGGTTAATCCAATATTCTAAATCCAACCCATTAAGATTAATAAATATTAATAGAAATTAATATATCATTAATCAAAAGGAAGATCAAGAGAGAAAAGTATTTCGTATTCATTGGATGAATACAAAAACCATTTGTAAAAGTAACCTTTTTGGTAAAATAACCTTTTTGGTGAAGTAACCTATTTGATAAAATAACCCTTTTGTGAAGTCACCTTATATAGATGAAGTGACCTTTTGGGTGAGTGTGCTCTTCTTGGTTTTGCTCTTCTTCCTTTTCTTCTCTTGGCCAAAAACAACCTTGTAGAGTTGCTAGCACAACAAAGGTTGTTTCTTCTCCAAGTTATGAGTTTGTGAGACAGACGGAGAATGTGTTCATGTGGATACCGTAGAGGCGTGGACGTACTGATCACACTGAGATCCGAATTTAAAGAAACATTACTGTCGGGATTGCGAAGGGCACGCAGCAAAGGTATAACTTTCTCATATAGAAGAATTAGTACTTAGTATATGGTTTTCTTTCGCATGGATTTTCTGGAAAGGAACTAGATGTTTTCCGCTGCACTTTCGCGTGTTTAGCGCCCTAGTTCCTAACAGTGGTATCAGAGTCACTTGCAAAGGTATATACTAAGTTGTAGTAGAATTTCATATGTGATATAGAAATTGCATGACATATTTATTGTGATTTGCATGATTATGAGCAAGTTTCGGCCAAGAGGTTTTTAGCGAAACCATCATGGCGTTGTGGCTCATAATTAGTTGTTTAAATCATAGTAAATTTTGTCATAATATATTAAGAATGTTATATGACATGGTGCATGGTTATAATCCTTAAACCTCGATGTGATTAGATGTGTGTGTTATAATTCATAATACGGCCTGCGTGTCGTGCCTCTTCTCTTTTATTCTAGTTGTAAATTTAAGCTACACTCGAATGTAACTCGAGTTTTCTTTAGATTTTGTAATGTACAAATTAGAGAAGAATAAGTCTACTTGACGACGGTGAAAAGGGAGAAGGTCAACAACACATGACGACCAAGGAAACACTTGGAGAAGATGCTTTTGCCTAGGTTTACTTTTCGATCTTCTCATTGGCTTGAGAGGATCATAGATAATGGGGCCATAACTATGTCATATTTTTTTTATAAAGGTAGATCCGCTACCTTAGCGGCCCCCCTAGTGCCGACCCCACGGATATGGAGGGAGGTTCATGCAGGTACACAGGCGTCATATTTCTTTTATGCATATATGTGATGTGTGTCATGATATGATATGTGATGCATGTGTAGTTTAATCATGATTAGGTCTTTTAAATATGCCTACCAAAGTTTAGTACTCACTACTAGCTCAATCAATTGTGGTCAGGTTTTGCCAAAGCAAAGTGACTCGATTTATCTTGCTAGAGTGCGACAAGACAATTGTGATGTCCAACTACTAAACTTTGGGTGTGACTTAATTAAGTTGAGAACTTAGAGGCATATCCCATATAATGTAATTCAATTATACTAGTCTTGGGTGATTAGCCAAAGCTAACTCAAGATATGTTATAATGTAGATTTCATAAGATGGGCAAAAGAACAAATAGTCTTGTTCACCTAATGATGTAAGAGTTACATAGGATGTAATTGGTAAACATTGTCTACCTAAGTTATACAAATCTTGGGCGATTAGCCACAACTAGCTCAAGAAAAGGTATAATATGGATCTTGTCCAATTGGTACACATTGCCTACCTAAGTTATACAAAGTCTTGGGTGATTAGCCAAAGCTAACTCAAGATGAGGTATAATATGGATCTTGTCCCACATGAATGTTATCGTAATTGGATTTGAAGCTGGTAGTGTGGGTAAAACCACATCTATGACTTGCTTCTACCAAAGCTTTATAATTTAGTGGGAGAATCATTTAATTAAAGTCCTAGTTAAATGATCAAAATATGATACTTATTTCTGCATTTTATTGTTGTAGATCACCATGTCATTAAATACGTCAAATACTCTCTCTCTCTCTGCGATCTGTCCTTGATAAGGACAAGCTCAATGGAGCTAACTTCCTGGACTGGTATAGAAACCTTAGAATAGTTCTCAAACAAGAAAGAAAACTGTATGTCCTAGAGCAGCTCATTCCTGAAGCACCCCTACAACTGCTACTAGAGCTGATAAGGATGCTTATAAGAAGCATCATGATGATGCATTAGATGTATCATGCCTTATGCTCGCCACCATGAACTCTGAGCTTCAAAAGCTACATGAGAACATGGATGCTTATGATATGGTTGAACATCTTAGACAACTATATCAAGGACAAGCAAGGCATGAGAGATTTGAGATCTCCAAGGCTCTATTTCAATGTAGAATGCAAGAAGGAAGTCCCGTAGGGCCTTATGTGCTCAAAATGATTGGGTATGTGGAGAACGTACAACGATTGAGATTTCCACTAGGCCAAGAATTGGCCACTGACCTTATTTTGCAATCATTGCCTGAAAGCTATAGTCAATTTGTCATGAATTATAACATGAATGAAATTGACAAACCATTACCTGAGATGTTGAACATGTTAAGAATTGCTAAACTCAACCTTAAGAAGGTAAAGCCTAGTACCATTTTGATGGTACCTAAGGGAAAAGAAAAGTAGAAGCCTAAAGGTAAGGGTAAGACCCAAGCCAAAGGCAAAGGCAAGACTCATGCACTAAAACCTAAAGGCGGGGTAGCTAAGGAAGGAACCTGCTTCCACTGTGGTGAAAAAGGACACTGGAAGCGGAACTGCAAGTTGTACCTAGAGGAAGTGAAACGGAAGAAAAGTGAGACTTCTACCTCAGGTATATATATTATAGAAGTCAATCTATCTATTTCTTCTTCATGGATATTAGATACCGGGTGTGCATCTCACATTTGTACTAATGTGCAGGGGATGAGAAATAGTAGATCTTTGACAAAGGGCGAAGTGGACCTACGAGTAGGCAATGGTGCAAGAGTTGCTGTTATAGCTGTAGGAACATATTCCTTATCTTTGCCCACTGAGCTTGTTTTAGAACTTGAAGAGTGCTATTATGTGCCTGCCTTAACTAAGAACATCATCTCTGTTTCTTGTTTGGACAAGAAAAGATTCTCATTTGTAATAAAGGATAAATCTTGTTCCGTTTATTTCAATGAAATGTTCTATTGTAGTGCACATCTCGTGAATGAACTCTATGTTCTAGACTTTGAAAACCCAATCTATAACATAAATACCAAATAGTTCAAGTCTAATGATTTGAACCAAACATATCTCTGGCATTGCCGCCTAGGACACATAAATGAGAGTTGCATATCCCAACTCCATAAGGATGGACTTCTGGACTCATTTGATTTTGAATCATATGAGGCATGCGAATCTTGTCTTCGAGGCAAGATGACAAAGATTCCATTTAGTGGACATGGCGAAAGGGCTAATGGTCTGTTAGGACTCATACATACAAATGTATGTGAGCCTTTCAGAATAACTGCTAGAGGAGGCTATTATTACTTCATTATCTTCACTGATGATTTCAATAGATACGACTATGTGTATCTGATGAGACACAAGTCAGAATCCTTTGAAAAGTTCAAAGAATTCAAGAATGAAGTACAAAACCAACTTGGTAAGAGTATTAAAATGCTTCGATCAGATCGAGGTGGGGAATACCTTAGCTAAGAGTTTCATGACCATCTCATTAAGTGTGGGATCATATCTCAGCTTACTCCACCTGGAACACCACAATGGAATGGTGTATCAGAAAGGAGAAATCACACCTTATTAGATATAGTACGATCGATGATGAGTCATACAGATCTTCCTACTTCCTTCTGGGGACATGCTCTAGAGACGACCGCTTTCACACTTAACCGAGTTCCATCTAAGACCGTCATAAAGACACCATATACAATATGGACTGAGAAGAGTCCCAAGATGTCTTTTATGAAAATTTGGGGTTGTGAGGCTTACGTTCGACGACAAGTCTCAGATAAACTTGGACCCAAATCAGATAAGTGTTATTTTGTAGGATATCCCAAGGAAACAAAGGGATATTACTTCTATAATCCCACAGAAGGCAAAGTGTTCGTTGCCAGAACTGGTGTCTTTCTAGAAAAGGAATTTATTTCTAGAAAGACTAGTGGGAGTGAAGTTGATCTTGAAGAAATTCAAGATACACAAACTAGCACTGATGCCTTGATGGAAATTGAATAGGCACCACAAGAAGTTGTGGAGAAACAACCTATTCAAGTAGTATCTCTACGACTCTACGTAGATCTGATAGGACCCATCATCAACCTGAGAGATATTCATTTCTCTTGTCTGATCACGGTGATGTAGAGCTTATTGGTCTTGATGAGCCTACATCTTATCAGGAAGCTGTATAGGGCCTAGATTCTGAGAAATGACTAGAGGCCATGAGATCCGAAATGGAATCCATGTACACTAACCAAGTATGGACTTTAGTTGATCCACCTGAAGGGATCAAACCCATTGGGTGTAAGTGGGTCTTCAAAGTGAAGACTGACATGGATGGGAATAAGCATACCTATAAAGGTAGATTGGTAGCTAAAGGTTGCAAGCAAATTTATGGTATAGACTATGATGAAACTTTTTCACCAGTTACGATGCTTAAGTCCATTCGGATTTTACTTGTTATTGTAGCTTACTATGATTATGAGATCTAGCAGATGGATGTCAAAACCGCATTTCTTAACAGAAATCTGCTCGAGAATGTTGTTGGTGCAACCTTAGGTCAAGGTTGACCTGGTTGACCCGACTCGAGTTGTATTTTGATGTTTGACTTGGGAAGATTGTCGGTGCAACCTTAGGTCAAGGTTGACCTAGTTGAGTTGCATGTTGATGTTTGACACTCGTGAGAGAGTTCTATTCTTGATGTGAGACAAGAATAGATGGTTGGGAGATTATTGGTGCAACCCTAGGTCAATGTTGACCTGGTTGACCTGAAAAGTCCAAGTATGGAGACTTGGCACTGGAAAAGTCCAAGCAGGGAGCTTGGCACGCGAAAAGTCCAAGTATGAAGACTTGGCACTGGAAAAGTCCAAGCAGGGAGCTTGGCACGGGAAAAGTCCAAGCAGGGAGCTTGGCACGAGGGAAAGTCCTAACTGGGATGTTAGGCAGTTGGAAAGTCCTGGTGAGTGAAGCCAGGCAGTGGGAAAGTCCTAACTGGGATGTTAGGCAGTTGGAAAGTCCTGGTGAGTGAAGCCAGGCAGTGGGAAAGTCCTAACTGGGATGTTAGGCAGTTGGAAAGTCCTGGTGAGTGAAGCCAGGCAGTGAGGAAGTCCTAACTGGGATGTTAGGCAGCATGGAAATCCTGGTGAGTAAAGCCAGGTGAAAGTCCGGGTGAGTGAAGCCAGGCAAGGGAAAATCCAGATGGATCAGGGATGATCGGACATCTGGTGTTGAGGAAAGTCCAAGTAGGTCAAAGGGATTGACCGGACACTTGGCGGGGAATTCTAGCAGGTCAAGGGAGTGACCAGATGCTAGGAATGAAGTACCAACAGGTCGAGGTTGACCGAATGTTGGTTTGGAAGGCTTGGGACTTGGTTTGGGCAAAAACCAAGTCACTAGTTATCTGATCGGTCTGGTGACCGATCAGTGTGCTACTGATCGGTATCTGATCGGTCTGCAGACCGATCAGAAGGTGATCAATAGCCGCGAAAGCGCTGATCGATGCGTGGACGATCGAGAGCTCTGATCGGCCGTGGCGGCCGATCCGGTTGTCTTTGATCGGTCCAGGCCGATCGATCGCGCAGAATGTTTACGTACGGCGGTGATCGATGCGGGGACCGATCGGCTGATCGGTCCCAAGACCGTCAAGCCGAACCGATCGGTGAATCTGATCGGTCGAGTCTAACCAGCGGTTAGTTTCTTGTTGTCTTCTTCGCGGTATAAAGGGGTCGAGCTGCTGCAAAAGATCTTCTTCTTCTTCTTTTCGCTACATTTGTTGCTGCTTAAGCTTCAACCGAGCTTTGATTGAGCTCGCCTCCGAAGCTTGGCGTGAGCTTCCGTCTGGACCAGCTGCTGTGTTTGGGTTGTGAAGTTGCTGCTTCACCTCCAGTCGACAAGAAAGCAAGCAATTGGTAGAGTGCTATTGTATTCATATTGTATTGCTTTTCTTACTGTTCTTGTACTCTTTGTTTGCTGTTGCAAACGTTTGTGGCGAGGTTTCTCCACCCACAAGGAGTATATTGTATTAGCCGGTTCTCCGGGGACTCATCCACCGACGGATTGACTGGACTCGTCCACCTTACGGACACGCCGAGGAGTAGGAGCCCTAATCTCCGAACCTCGTTACATCCTTGTGTTAAGGTTTGGTTTTCTTCTCTTTCGTTTCTTTGTATTTTCCGCTGCGCTAACACGTTTTGTAGAAAGAAACGACGATTTGGGGTCGGCTATTCACACCCCCCCTCTCTAGCCGAGTACGAACGATCCTAACAAGTGGTATCAGAGCGAGGCCGCTCTTCGACGGATCAACACCCGGGGGAGCACGGGCTAGAGATGGATCTCTATGGAGAAGATGTCACGATTCAACCCTTCTACGAGTCTCACGACAACTTCACATATTGGAAGGTAAGGATGATGTATTTTCTTAGGACTAATATGTTAAATTGGTTTTGTGTACAAGAAGGGTTTTCCCCTCCGATGGATGAGGAAGGAAAACCTATCAAGAAGAAGGAGTGGACGAAAGAGCAAATCCGACAATCCGAAATCAATGACGAGGTAACAAAAATTATTGAATTTGCTTTACTTAATAATGTTTTGTGCAAGATAGATAGGTACAACAACGCCAAGGAATTGTGGAACAATTTGGCAAAATTCCATGAAGAGGAGCCTAGTGAGTCAAGTAGCTCACATCATGGAGGAAGCGAATTGGGAGTTGAGGGCTACTCAACATCCAAGGAAGAAGAGGAGGAGAGCTCTTGTTCAAAATCGGAGCAAGAAGAGGCATCTACCTCCGGAAGGGATGAAGAAGAAAGCTCATCTACATCCACAACCCTAGGTAACTCAAACACTGTGATTTCAAGCAAATTACACATAATGTGTTTTGAGTGTAGGAAGTTTGGGCACTACAAGAGTAAGTGTCCAAAGAGGGTTAGAAAGACTCCACCGGCACCAAAGGTCAAGGAAGTCGGAGTCCCGACATGCAAGAGCAAGAAGCACGTGGTGTGCTTCCAATGCAAGCAACGGGGACACTATAGGAGTCAATGTCCAAGGGGGAGGCAACCTCACAAGGACAAGAGGCCAAACACATGTAAAGGGGGAGCTAAGGCAAACCCTAAGGTAACATTTAAAGCTCATTCTTGCAATTCTAGTAGGAAGCATGCTAGTAGTCTTATTGCCATTGTCAATAATGATAAGCATGTTAACACTAGAAATCGATACATGTGCTTAGGAGCCAAGCATGCTAGCCTAGATAAGAACAATTCTAGAAATGCTAACCCTAGAATTAACTCATCTAAGGCTAAGGAAAATCTAGATAGAAATCCCAAATCATCTAGACACATGCCTAGGAATACCTCAAAGAAAATGATAAATCAAAACTTGAGGTATTAGAGAAAGAAAATCAAGTCTTGAGGTCAATACTTGACTCTCTAGAAAAGGCTCTTAAGGATTTGACTCTAGGGTCTAGGGGTCAAAAACCCAAGTCCAAGGATAAGAAAGGTTTGGGTCACAAACCTAAGTCCCAAATGGTCAAGCCCACCTATCATAATGTTCCATTCGACTATGGAACAAAACCTAGGGCTAGGAAGACCAACACCAAGGTCACAAGGGGAGTCACCCCTAGAGTTGATCTTGATGAGTCCCAAATGGCCAAGGCTTTAAAGCCTAAGAGGGTCATTAGGAGGGTTGCTAGGGAAGTTATCCCTAGTGAATATTTAGTGAACCCAATGAGCTCAAATAGGTATTGGGTTCCTAGGAGCATCTTCTCTACCCCATAGATGGGTTAGAGAGTGTCAACTCCAATTGGAAGGGTAGTTAACCCAACTTTGAGGAAATTGACACTCAAGGAGCATTTTCAAGGTTTTGTGAACCTTTGAAAATGAAATGGAATAATCATTAATATTTACTCCTTGGAAGAGTAAAATGTGCCATCATGGAAAATGTTGATGATAATTTCAATTGGCACAAGTTGGAAAAATCTAGAGGACTGTTGAGGAAAAATGAAACATGCCAAGATTTGAGGATAAATTTGATCTTTAGGTGGCATGAATGAATCTAGAGTTCAAGAAGTGTCAAAATTAGGATTTTGGCATTTTAGGGCGATCAAGGGTTAAAGCTTAAGTATTAGCTAAGACTAAGAATACTTAGATAGGCAATCTAGGTATGTCTTATGTATGCTAAATCTTGCCATGATTGTTTGCCCTCACATGTCATGACATCATGTTTAGTTTTATTAACATTTGAAATGTCATGATAATGCTTAGGCTAGTTTATATGTCATGCTTTATTTAAGTTTTCAAACTTTATGCCATGACATCATTACATTGGCACATGTTTTTACTTATGATATCATTATATGCCATGTCATCATCTCTTGCATTATAATCAATGAAATTGATTTAAGGACAAACATATAATTTGATATTGAGATCAAATTGGTGTTTAGAAAATGCATGAGAACTTAGCCTAAGTTGACCTTAATCCACATCTCACATCAAATTGACTTGAATGTGGTTTGATACACCTTAGATGTGTGTGAGATATTAGGATCATGAATTAGGATCAAGGTGCATAGTTCTTGTACCTAGATGAGCCTAATTCAAGAAATGGAGGATCATAGGGAAAGCTTGTGTACAAGTCATGTACATTTAACCCTAAGATTATGGTCCTAAATTAAAAGGTTTAAAATCATTTTGAAATTGATTTGGAAAACCTTGATGAAGCCATCTTAGTGATTGCATTCATCATTGAACATTGTGATACAAAGTTGAGTTAAACTTGAACTATTTCAAAGTTTTTGAACTTTGTATCAAGATTTGAAAATGGAATCGAAAATTATTTTCCCATGATAATGTATGTTATGAGGAATGTATCCTCAAAATTTTACAATTTTTGAAATTTTCTGTGATTTTCTAGAGGTTTCTGAATTTCGGGAGAAGAAATCAGAAATCTGATATCAGACTTGTGGACCGATCAGGAGGTTGCCTAATCGGTCCAGGGGATGCTGGATCGGTCACTGTGACCGATCCAGGGAATCCCTGATCGGTCTGGTGACCGATCAGGGCGTGCCAAATGCTGATTTCAGTCTGTTGTCTGAAAGTTCAGCTAGAAGTTGGGTTTTGTGGATTTCTAAAGGTTTGGAACTCACAAAGACATTGTTGGTGCAATGGTCAAGGGGGAGTTGACCTTTAGGGGGAGTTTTACCTAATTGTCAAGGGGGAGTTGACTTTTAGGGGGAGTTTTTACTCCTTAAGACTTTTGAGGATTAGTGATATGGGACTATCACTAAGTTGATTGTTGAGTTTAGTGTCAAGGGGGAGATTAAGAGTTTCAATGAAAGGTATGGGACTTTCATTAGGAAGAAACTCTTGACCTTGATACCCTCCTTTTTCTTTTTGATGTGTGTCAAAAAGGGGGAGAATTATTGGAGAACCCAAGTTAGGTTATCGGGTTAACCTAAGGGGAGAATGTCCAGAGAATGTTCAAGGAAAGAACATTGGACATTGGAAGATGGTTGGAAAACCTAAGTTAGGTTATCGGGTTAACCTAACTTGATTATGGTTTTTGTCAAACATCAAAAAGGGGGAGATTGTTGGTGCAACCTTAGGTCAAGGTTGACCTGGTTGACCCGACTCGAGTTGTATTTTGATGTTTGACTTGGGAAGATTGTCGGTGCAACCTTAGGTCAAGGTTGACCTAGTTGAGTTGCATGTTGATGTTTGACACTCGTGAGAGAGTTCTATTCTTGATGTGAGACAAGAATAGATGGTTGGGAGATTATTGGTGCAACCCTAGGTCAAGGTTGACCTGATTGACCTGAAAAGTCCAAGTATGGAGACTTGGCACTGGAAAAGTCCAAGCAGGGAGCTTGGCATGCGAAAAGTCCAAGTATGAAGACTTGGCACTGGAAAAGTCCAAGCAGGGAGCTTGGCACGGGAAAAGTCCAAGCAGGGAGCTTGGCACGAGGGAAAGTCCTAACTGGGATGTTAGGCAGTTGGAAAGTCCTGGTGAGTGAAGCCAGGCAGTGGGAAAGTCCTAACTGGGATGTTAGGCGGCAGTTGGAAAGTCCTGGTGAGTGAAGCCAGGCAGTGAGGAAGTCCTAACTGGGATGTTAGGCAACATGGAAATCCTGGTGAGTAAAGCCAGGTGAAAGTCCGGGTGAGTGAAGCCAGGCAAGGGAAAATCCAGATGGATCAGGGATGATCGGACATCTGGTGTTGAGGAAAGTCCAAGTAGGTCAAAGGGATTGACCGGACACTTGGCGGGGAATTCTAGCAGGTCAAGGGAGTGACCAGATGCTAGGAATGAAGTACCAACAGGTCGAGGTTGACCGAATGTTGGTTTGGAAGGCTTGGGACTTGGTTTGGGCAAAAACCAAGTCACTTTTCATCGGTATCAATGTCCTGATCCGCGGTCAGAATCGTTCGGACCTCAAGGTCAATCGAGCTCAACCCCACGCTGATCAGGAATGTGATCGAGTGAGCACCGAATAGGTGTTGTACCCCATGAGACCGATCAGGCATCCTCCCGATCGGTCCACGACCGATCGAACTATGCGAGACCCATACATGTCTTTTGTACTCTTTTGAACGATGTCACGAACAACAAAGCATGTCCAGCCGACAAATCATAGTTTAGAATCTTCTAGCCTGTCACATCAAATATTTGCATGCTCGCTTAGGTATAATAGAGTGACGCTTTGTGCAAAAATCTTCTTTCTTCTTTTACCTGCTAGAACTTCTGTTCTTCTGCTTCAACTGAGCTTTGATTGAGCTCGCCTCCGAAGCTTCGCGTGAGCTTCCAGTCGTCGACCAGCTGCTGCGTTTGGGTTGTGAAGTTGCTGCTTCACCTCCAGTCGACAAGAAAGCAAGCAATTGGTAGAGTGCTATTGTATTCATATTGTATTGCTTTTCTTACTGTTATTGTACTCTTTGTTTGCTGTTGCAAACGTTTGTGGCGAGGTTTCTCCACCCACAAGGAGTATATTGTATTAGCCGGTTCTCCGGGGACTCATCCACCGACGGATTGACTGGACTCGTCCACCTTACGGACACGCTGAGGAGTAGGAGCCCTAATCTCCGAACCTCGTTACATCCTTGTGTTAAGGTTTGGTTTTCTTCTCTTTCGTTTCTTTGTATTTTCCGCTGCGCTAACACGTTTTGTAGAAAGAAATGACAATTTGGGGTCGGCTATTCACACCCCTCCTCTCTAGCCGAGTACGAACGATCCTAACAGATGTGTATATGACATAACCTGAGGGTTTTGTAGATCCAAAGTATGCTGGAAAGGTTTGTAAGTTGCAAAGATCCATTTATGGATTAAAGCAAACTTCTAGAAGCTTGAATCTTCGATTCAATGATGTGATCAAAACGTTTGATTTCATTAAGAATGAAGATGAACCTTGTGTCTACAAGAAGGTTAGTGGGAGCACAGTCATCTTTCTCATATTGTATGTAGATGACATACTACTCATTGGAAATGATATCCCTACTCTTCAGTCAGTGAAGACTTGGCTTGGGAATTATTTTTCAATGAATGACTTAGGTGAAGTAGTCTATATTTTAGACCTTAAGATTTATAGAGATAGATCTAAAAGATTGCTTGGCCTAAGTCAGAGTGCATACATTGACAAGGTGCTTAAACGTTTTTCCATGGAGAATTCCAAGAAGGGATTCTTGCCTATGTCACATGGTGTGAGTCTTTCGAAGACTAAATGCCCCTCTTCTAAGGTAGAAAGGGACCGCATGGATCAGATTCCTTATGCATCTGCTATAGGGTCTATCATGTACGTCATGCTTTGTACTCGCCCAGATGTCTCATATGCTTTAAGCATGACGAGCAGATACCAGTCAGATCCAGGTGAAGGTCACTGGACAACAGTCAAGAATATTCTTAAGTACTTGAGAAGGACTCAAGATTATTTCTTGATCTTTGGAGGTGATGAAGAGCTTGTTGTAAAAGGTTACACTGATGTAAGCTTCCAAACAGATAAGGATGATTATAGATCACAGTCAGGGTATGTGTTTTGCTTAAATAGTGGTGCTGTGAGCTGGAAGAGTTTGAAGTAGCACACAGTCGCTGATTCTACAACAGAAGCCAAGTATATTGCTACTTCAGCTGCAGCAAAGGAGGTTGTTTAGATCAGGAAGTTCATTGCAGAGGTTGATGTTGTTCTTAGTATAGCGAGTCCAATAGACCTCTATTGTGATAACAATGGGGCTATTGCACAGGCCAAGAAACCTCGTTCTCATCAGAGATCCAAACACATACTACGGCGATTCCATCTCATTCGAGAGATTATCGATACAGGAGACGTGAAGATATGCAGAGTACCGACCGATGCAAACATTGCAGATCCTTTGACCAAGGCTTTGGCACAGAGAAAGCATGATGGTCACACAGGTCTATGGGTATTCGATATCTTAGTGATTGACACTAGTGCTAGTGGGAGACTGTTAGTATTAACCCTAGTACCAATTATGAGATGATTGTAAAGGGCACATTATTGTATCATATATCATTATTAATACAAGGTAAAGTTGGTTATTATATTTATTTCAGTTCAGTGCCAATTGAATAAGTATAATAATGTCCTTGAGTAGTAGGTTCTTATCTACAATATATCAATTGGTTGAATTGATAGTGAGATATTGTAGAGAACACTACTCTTAACTATTCCTAGTCAAGTATTAATATACAAAGGACAATATTAATGCGTTGAGACTAGCATGTAGGTCAACGGATGACTTGATCTCACAAGTCATGGATATGAGATATCAGGTTGACACATGTGTATATATTAGAGAATATATACCGAATGACCCGCCATGAGAATGTTTCATGGATCGTTATATGAGTGTCATAAACATTCTTATGTGACTATTGGTATGAATAATCCTTTGACCTGAAGTCACTACGGTTCCCTACATAAGGAGTTGTGTACTTTGGTATCGGCAAACGTCACCTGTAACAAGGTGGACAATAAAGTCGATCACTGGGTATGCAATGAATTATATGGAGGGGTGCGAGTGATGTAGATGGGATCTATCCCTTCCATATGACGGAAGTGATATCTGTGGGCCCCTTGATTAGTAGGACACAAGAAAGCATGGTCATACGCAAATGAGTCAATATGAGATATTGAACTTATTTTATTGAGTGTGTCTACTTATAGATCAAGAAACACAAAGGTTAATAAGAGGATGACACGGTCTATGCCTCATTGATCAACCTAGATATCAAGGATAGAGAGGCCAAGTCATAAAAGATAATAACCACGGACAGGTTAGGTCGAATCTTGACATCCTCGTCACTTGGGTAGTAATGATGCCTTGCTAGATGCCACTCATTGCTTATGTATCTAAATGATTTTAGATACATTGCCAATGTTACGAGAGCCTATTGGGTCACACACAAAGAACACGTTGACTTGGAGATGGATTATGGGGTTAAGTTTAATCCGAATTATACACATTGAGTTAGACTCGAATGAATTCGGATTAGACTTATTGAGTAATGGGTTAGACTCATTAGTTTATTGGGTTAATGACTTATTGGGTTAATGGTTAATCCAATATTCTAAATCCAACCCATTAAGATTAATGAATATTAATAGAGATTAATATATCATTAATCAAAAGGAAGATCAAGAGACAAAAGTATTTCGTATTTATTGGATGAATACAAAAACCATTTGTAAAAGTAACCTTTTTGGTAAAATAACCTTTTTGGTGAAGTAACCTATTTGGTAAAATAACCCTTTTGTGAAGTCATCTTATATAGATGAAGTGACCTTTTGGGTGAGTGTGCTCTTCTTGGTTTTGCTCTTCTTCCTTTTCTTCTCTTGGCCAAAAACAACTTTGTAGAGTTGCTAGCACAACGAAGGTTGTTTCTTCTCCAAGTTGTGAGTTTGTGAGATAGACGGAGAACGTGTTCATGTGGATACCTAGAGGCCCGGACGTACTGATCACACTGAGATCCGTATTTAAAGAAACATTACTGTCGGGATTGCGAATGGCACGCAGCAAAGGTATAACTTTCTCATGTAGAAGAATTAGTACTTAGTATATGGTTTTCTTTCGCATGGATTTTCTGGAAAGGAACTAGATGTTTTCCGCTGCGCTTTCGCGTGTTTAGCGCCCTAGTTCCTAACACTTATATAGTCCTCCCCATTGTAACTCTAGCTTATTAGCATCTCCGACCGGTTTGATGTGTTTCCAAACCAGGTCACAAACCTGAAAAAATCTAGGGATAATCCTTCTATTATAATTTTACCTCATTCTTTGGTGGTATGATATCAACCGAGCAGCTGCCTTATCTCTGACTTCTGCTATCAAATCAATTTTCATAAGGCACCGCTTGGTATTGTCTTCACCGTACAACTGTCGACGATCAGATTCCACTCCAACCTCGATTGGAACCACTGCTTCACCACCATAAATTAGATAAAAATTGTAATTTCTCGGGGAGTTATACGATAAGCCCATAGTACATTGGGTAGCTCATCAACCCAACTTCTCTCAACGTGATCTAATTTAGTCTTAAGCCCATAATACATTGGGTAGCTTGTCCATTGCTCTGTGAATAAGACAAAGAAGTGAAGGAATGTATGAGACCATATCCTTGTTAGGACCAAAAGTAGCTAGAGGGGGGGGGGGTGAATAGCTCGTCGCGTGCTCGTCGCTCGGCGTTGCTTGTTTCTTCTTGGATGTGCAGCGGAAAATACAAAGAAACAACACACAACGCTAACACGGTTGGTTTACTTGGTATCCACCTCACAAGAGGTGACTAGTCCAAGGATCCACACCACACACGCACCCTCCACTATGAAAACACTCCTTTATGGTAACTACCAAAGGCGGAGAAGCCCTACAACACTCTCAATACAAGAAGAAGAAAGGGAAATACAAGTTAAGCAAAAGCTTACAAGATGTGCAGTAAAAACCCTAACCCTAACTTCTTCCTCTTGCAATAGATCCGCCTCTTGATTTGGAAAGCCTCCAAGAACCTTCAAGAACTGGCGATCACGTGCTTGTAGGAGGAGCTGGAATGAATCGAGAAGAGCTCGTGAAGATGCCGAAGACCACGCCGCCTGCGGCTTTAAACCCGACGCGACGGTCGGATCCGTCGATTCAAATGTTCGAATCGATCGGGAGGCTGGATCGATCCACGGATCGATCCAGCGCCTGCGATAAGCGCTGGATCGATCCACGGATCGATCCGGCGATCGCTGAGCGCATCGTCGATCGATTGGGCGATCGATTCGGACCTCTTCCATCGGATCACCGAGGTGCTTTGGAGAATGCGGATCGATCCAGATCGATCCACATCTGGATCGATCCACGGATCGATCCGACTTGGTTTTGCCCAAACCAAGTCCTAAACCTCCTAACCAACATCCGGTCAACCTTGACCTGTTGGTACATCATGCCTAGCATCCGGTCACTCCCTTGACCTGCCAGGACTCCCCACCAAGTGTCCGGTCAATCCCTTTGACCCACTTGGACTTTTACTCTTCGTGCCAAGTATCCGGTCACTCCATTGACCTACTTGGACTTCCACCAGATGTCTGGTCAACCTTGACCCATCTGGACTTCCTTCCTTGCCAAGTATCCAGTCAATCCCTTTGACCTACTTGGACTTCCTTCCTTGCCAAGTATCCAGTCAATCCCTTTGACCTACTTGGACTTCCCAACACCAGATGTCCGATCATCCTTGATCCATCTGGATTTCCTTCCTTGCCTGGCTTCACTCACCAGGACTTTCACCTAGCTTCACTCACTAGGGTTTTCCATCTGCCTAGCTTCACTCACTAGGACTTTCACCTGGCTTCACTCACCAGGATTTCCTTCTGCCTAGCTTCACTCACTAGGACTTTCACCTGGCTTCACTCACTAGGGTTTTCCATCTGCCTAGCTTCACTCACTAGGACTTTCACCTGGCTTCACTCACCAGGATTTCCATCTGCCTAGCTTCACTCACTAGGACTTTCACCTGGCTTCACTCACCAGGATTTCCTTCTGCCTAGCTTCACTCACTAGGACTTTCACCTGGCTTCACTCACCAGGATTTCCTTCTGCCTAGCTTCACTCACTAGGACTTTCCTTCTGCCTGACATTCCAGTTAGGACTTCCCAGTCAAGTATCCAGTCAACCTTGACCTACTTGACTCTTCTTCAATCAATATTTTATTGTCAAACATCTAAACCCTAACCAAGACTCAGCTTGATTAACCAGGTCACCCTTGACCTGAGGGATATTGCACCAACAATCTCCCCCTTTTTGATGTTTGACAATACCACAAAAATACTTACAATCCCACATGTAAGTTAGGCTAATCCTATAGCCTCCTTCTTCATGCCACTAGGTAATGAACCCATAAATTAAGCTTTCCATTCTCCCCCTTAGAGGGCAAACTCCCTCTAGGTAATGAAAACCTAACTTACTTCCTTTCATTCTCCCCCTATTGGCACACATCAACCCCCTACAAAAAACATCAACCTATGCTCCAATTTTGGGCACACTTCAACAACTCCATTTGTTGAAGACTCTCCCCCTGGTGAGTTGCTCATCGTGATCACAATTTCACTTATGTGATCAACTCAATATTGAAGGTCCCATACCCTTCATTATCCTTAACTTTTCCCTCAATGTTGACAAATACCTAACCTTGAGCATTTTCAACCACTTGAGTTGCCACTTGAAATGATGAGGATATCCACTCCCCATTTATCCCCATTTCAAGTTGAAATGCTCAACCTTGAGCAAGTTCACAGCAGAAGGTTAACCACCTTCCAAGGTTCATGAAAAATAATTTTCATGTCTTTACAGAGTACCTCCCCCTAAAGACATGGTGGTAACTTCTGTCATTGCACCAACAATGACTTGGAATCCCTAAACCTTTAGGAAACCCAGATTTAGAAGTTTTGAGGTTCAAATGGTCAAAGTTTGAAACAAACCTCAACCTAAACTTCACTGAAGTCTTCCTTAACCATTCCATCCTTGTTTTCATCACGAAAACACCCCTTTTTATGTATACAAATGTATTTTAAGGGTTTGGAACGGTTACCTAGACTAAAGTAGGTTCAAAGTGCTGAAATCAGGCTTTCCCAGCCAAAATCAGCAACTTGGATCGATTGGAGTTGGGTTTCAATCGATTGAACCTCTCTGAATCGATCCACTGATCGATTCGACACACCTGATCGATCGGCTGATCGATCCAGCGAGCTCCTGGATGCTCAGATCGATCCATGGATCGATTCGGGCACCTCAATCGATCCATGGATCGATCGAGACTCGATAGTTGCTGAAATTCCATTTCAGTCAACTTCAGAAACCCTAGAAAATTCTACAAAAATCCAAAAATTATGAAATTTTGTGTAGACATTGTTTAGGGCATATATTATCAAGGAAAAATAGTTTTCTATGAAAATATATCATATTTTCAAAGATTGACACAAACTTGAAAACTTGCAAAAACTTTAGTGTTTTCTTCAAGTTTGTGTCTAACTATTCAATGGTGATTACTATCAACAGATAGCCTTCACCAAGGTTTTCCAAAAACATTTTAAAAACATTTTCAAAACCAATATCCCATCATGTTCCTTGGGCATAATGCACATGACTTGTACATTAGCTTTCCCAATGATGGGAAAACACATAACTATGTGTTTTGATGAACCTAAAACTCAAAAGAATGCACTAAATCAACATCTTGAGCTTTGTTCATCATCCTAACATCTCACTTGTATCTAATGTGCACTAAAGCACATACAAGTCACCTTATAGTCTTTGTGAGATGTAGAGATTGGTTTTGCCCTAATCTAGGGATCATGCATACTATCTAGGCATTTTGGAGATATTAAACACCCACCTAGGATGTCACTTGATAATAAGTGTTGGTAAATGCCTTTTGTCCTTGATTACAAGAAATTAAACTTAATGCATGATAATGTTATGGCATACATCAAAAGGAAATAATTTTCAAAAGAAAATATCCTATAACTACATGATGTATGAATGTCATGACATGGTATTTTTGTATTTTTCATAATAAGTCATGAATGCAAAAGTAGACATGATGTCATGGCATATGATGAGCAAACAATCATGGCAAGATTTAGCATAAATAAAATATACCTAGATTAGCTATCTAAGTATCCTTAAAACCCAGGCTAAACTTACAACTTAAACCTAGATTGCCCTAAAGTGCTTCAAGAAAATGTCAAAGCCTAAATTGGCATTTCTAATTCCCTTGATTAATTTATGCCAGTCGAAATTAAGCATATCCTCAAATGTTGGCATATTTCATTTTTCCACAAGAGTAGCACTTTAAAGTTAAGGCCCGGATTGCCTTAAATTTTCTAAGAACATACCAAAATCCCAACTTGGTAGCTCTTATGAATTTCCCAATATGTGCCTTTTAAGATTAAAATCAAATTTTCACCACTAGGCACATTTTACTCTTTCAAGGAGTAAATGATAGTTCCATTCCATTTTCAAAGGTTAACAAAAACCTTGAAAATGCTCCTTGAGTGTCAATTTCCTCAAAGTTGGGTTAACTACCCTTCTAATTGGAGTTGACACTCTCTAACCCATTTATGGGATAGAGAAGATGCTCCTAGGAACCCAACACCTATTGGTGCTCCTTGGATGCTCTAGGTACTCACTAGGGATAAGTTCTCTAGATACCTTCCTAGTGACCTTGTTGGGCTTCTTAGAAGCCTTGGTCACATTTTCTAGGTCAACCCTAGGGATAGCCTCCCTTGTGACCTTGTTAGTGACTTTCTTAGACTTCTTAGAAGTCTTAGTCACTTTGGTTGCAAAAATACTCTTAGGGATGACTTCCCTAGTATTCTTGACTTGACCACTAAACCTAGGATTTGTTCCATAACTATATGGAACCCTATGATAACTAGGCACATCCTTCTTAGCCTTTGGTTTGTATCCCAACCCTCTATGGCTATTTGATGGCTTTGACTTTCCTAGCCCTAGGTTTTGCTCATTTTGCCCTTTTAGGATATTTTCCATCCTTTTTAGGGTCTTTTCCATTTTATCAAGTCTTGATCTCAAGACTTGATTTTCTATCATTAAATCCTTAGAATTTGGTTTTTCATTAAGTCCATGAGCATTTTGGTTTCTAGGCTTGTATATAAAATCCTTAGAGTTATTGCCTAGCCTTTTACCTACATTCCTAACCCTAGGAGTAGTAGTTTTGGCATGTAGGGCCACATGCTTTTCCTTAAAGCCCTCATGCTTCCTATTCTTATGGTAAATTGCATTAAAATGATAAAAATTAGAATTATCATGCTTTTTACCATAGTGTAAAGGAGTAGGCTCAATAAATGTTACCTTCTTCTTTACCTTGGAGGCTCCCCCTTGACTAGTGCCTCCTTGAGCCTTGACCCTTTTCTTCCCCTTGGGGCATTGACTACGATAATGCCCCTTTTGATTGCAAGAGAAGCATATAATATGCTCCTTGCTCTTCTTTGTGTTGGGGATGGTCTCCTTGGGCTTCACCTTGCCCTTTTGTGCCACTTGACCCTTCTTCTTGGCTAATTTAGGGCACTTGCTCTTGTAGTGCCCATGTTCCCTACATTCAAAGCATATAATATGATTTTTATTATTAATTGAAATATTTATACCTTTGCTTGTAGGGGTGGCATCTTTTTCTTTGGATCCGGAGGTAGAAGCTTCCTCTTGATCGGACCTTGATTCTCCTCCATTTGATTTTTCTTGACTTGTGGAGGTAGAAGCTTCTTCCTCCTCTTCTTCTCTTGACCCGGATGTAGAAGCTTCTCCTTCTTCTTGATCCGGTGTCACCAAGGATTGCTCCCCCTCAATCCTAGAGGTGGAGGCTTCATCATCTTGAATATGAAACAAGGAGTATGCTCCCTCCTTGTTCCCTTCGTTGCATTCCCTTGAGGATGAAGCTTCTTGGATTTCCTCTTCTTCGGAGGTTGAGCATCTCTCAACCTCGGAATCCTCCTCTTGGTCTTGCTCCAAAGAGTCACCCTCTCTGGATTCTTCTTGATCTCGTACAGTGGAGGGGATCTCTTCATGAAGCTTGGCCAATTTGCTCCAAAGCTCCTTGGCATCTTCGAATTCTCCAACTTGAGCCAAGATGTGGCTAGGCAATAAGTTGACCAAAAGCTTGGTCACTTTGTCATTTGCCTCGCCCCTTTGAATTTGCTCCGAGCTCCATCTGCTTTTCTTTAGAAGCTTGCCCTTGGAGTTCGTTGGAGCTTTGAAGCCTTCCATTAGAGCAAACCATTGCTCTATCTCCATCATAAGGAAGTTTTCGATTCTTGATCTCCAAGAATCAAAACTTGTGGAAGTGTATGGTGGAGCCACCCTTGTGTCAAATCCAAGTCCATCTTGGAATTGCATCTTGAAGTTGAGCTTGATGAGGTCTTGAACTTGAAGAATTTGCTCCAACTTCTTCACCCTCTAGCTTTTCTTGATATGCTTGACCCTTCCGGCGATGATTCCGGTGAAGAGCGGCCTCGCTCTGATACCACTTGTTAGGACCAAAAGTAGCTAGAGGGGGGGGTGAATAGCTCGTCGCGTGCTCGTCGCTCGGCGTTGCTTGTTTCTTCTTGGATGTGCAGCGGAAAATACAAAGAAACAACACACAACGCTAACACGGTTGGTTTACTTGGTATCCACCTCACAAGAGGTGACTAGTCCAAGGATCCACACCACACACGCACCCTCCACTATGAAAACACTCCTTTATGGTAACTACCAAAGGCGGAGAAGCCCTACAACACTCTCAATACAAGAAGAAGAAAGGGAAATACAAGTTAAGCAAAAGCTTACAAGATGTGCAGTAAAAACCCTAACCCTAACTTCTTCCTCTTGCAATAGATCCGCCTCTTGACTTGGAAAGCCTCCAAGAACCTTCAAGAACTGGCGATCACGTGCTTGTAGAGAGCTGTGGAGGAGCTGGAATGAATCTGAGAAGAGCTCGTGAAGATCTACCGAAGACCACGCTCGCCTGCGGCTTTAAACCCGACGCAACGGTCGGATCCCGATCGATTCAAATGTTCTGAATCGATCGGGGAGGCTTTGGATCGATCCACGGATCGATCCAGAGCGCCTCTGTGCTCTGGAAACGCGCCTGGATCGATCCACGGATCGATCCAGCGCTTATCGCGCGAACCATTGACGACCTGTCGAATCACTCCCTCCATTTAAATTCGTCATTCTCCAACCATTGACATCTGTCAAAACATCCCCTCACGATCGATCACTCCTCTTCAATGATTGGCTTATGCCAAAACTTCCCCTCCCAACCAACATCAACCCTTGACTCTTGGTACATCATGCCTCGCATCTGGTCACTCCCTTGACCTGCCAGGACTCCCCACCAAGTGTCCGGTCAATCCCTTTGACCCACTTGGACTTTTACTCGTCGTGCCAAGTATCCGGTCACTCCATTGACCTACTTGGACTTCCACCAGATGTCTGGTCAACCTTGACCCATCTGGACTTCCTTCCTTGCCAAGTATCCAGTCAATCCCTTTGACCTACTTGGACTTCCTTCCTTGCCAAGTATCCAGTCAATCCCTTTGACCTACTTGGACTTCCCAACACCAGATGTCCGATCATCCTTGATCCATCTGGATTTCCTTCCTTGCCTGGCTTCACTCACCAGGACTTTCACCTAGCTTCACTCACTAGGGTTTTCCATCTGCCTAGCTTCACTCACTAGGACTTTCACCTGGCTTCACTCACCAGGATTTCCTTCTGCCTAGCTTCACTCACTAGGACTTTCACCTGGCTTCACTCACCAGGATTTTCCATCTGCCTAGCTTCACTCACTAGGACTTTCACCTGGCTTCACTCACCAGGATTTCCTTCTGCCTAGCTTCACTCACTAGGACTTTCACCTGGCTTCACTCACCAGGATTTCCTTCTGCCTAGCTTCACTCACTAGGACTTTCCTTCTGCCTGACATTCCAGTTAGGACTTCCCAGTCAAGTATCCAGTCAACCTTGACCTACTTGACTCTTCTTCAATCAATATTTTATTGTCAAACATCTAAACCCTAACCAAGACTCAGCTTGATTAACCAGGTCACCCTTGACCTGAGGGATATTGCACCAACAATCCTAAACACCATTCTCGAATTCTTCGACCCTAGAATTGCCTCCCATTATTGGAAACCAACTTATGTGGAATGTCAAGTCTGCAGATAATATGTTACCATAAGAATTTACTAATCATTTTCTCGGTTATTTTGGTTAAGGGCTCGACCTCTACCTATTTTAAAAAATAATCCACTGCCACTAGTAAAAATCTCTCCTAAGTGGGTGCCAAGGGAAAATGTCCTACTATGTCCATACCCCTTTTATCGAATGGGCAAGAAACAATAGAAGTTTTAATTAATTCTGTGGGATGGCGAGGGATTTTCTGGTGCTTTTGACAAGATAAACATGTCCTTACTAATTGAGCTGTATCAGTCTGCAAAGCGGGCCAAAAATACCCAGCCAATAATATTTTTCAAGCGAGAGACCTATCTCTTGCATGACTCTCACAAGAACCCTAATGTATTTCCTGTAAAATGTATAACACATCGTCCGACTCAATACACTTGAGTAAGGGCCATGAGAAGGCTCTCTTATATAGCTAATCTCCGATCATGATGAATCGACTTGCTCTTTTCTTGAGCAAGCGTGCTTGTTCTCTATCAGTTTGTAAAGTACCTTGTTGTAAGAATAAGATGATTGACGTTCTCCAATTGCTTTGTAGTTCTAGATCAGCCTGTCGCTCAATGCAAGACACTAATAATGTTTGCTCAACTGGTTTATCCAAATTGCAGGGAACTATGGCATATGCCAATTTAGCTAGCTCATATACCGTTTGATTGTTTGAATGGGGAATCTTCTATATAATCACTTCTTGAAATTCAGCTTTTAGCTTATCAAATGCCTCTGCATATAACTTAAGTCGTTCATTATTGATCTCAAAATTGCCTGACAGTTGTTGGGCCGCTAATTGAGAATCTGAATAAATTAAGACCCAAGTAGCTCCTACGTGCCATGCAGCTTGCAATCCAGCTATTAATGTCTGTACTCTACTTCATTATTGGTGGCTCGATAATTCAACTGAACAGATAATTACATTCAATCTTCCCTAGTTGATATGACAAGAATGTCTATCCCACTACCCTACCGGGTAAAGGATCGATCAACATATACCTTCTAAGTTTTCTTAGTTTCAGGACCTTGCATTTCTATTATGAAATCAACTAGGGTCTGGGCTTTGATGGCTACTCGAGGTTGGTATTGTATATCATATTCATTAAGTTCAGTGGTCCATTTGATCAATCTTTCAGATGCCTTAGGGTTGACAAGCACTCGACCCAAAGTGCTATTAGTTAATACGATGATCAAATGTGATAGAAAATAAGGACGCAACCTTTGAGTAGCTAAAACCAATCCATACGCTAACTTTTCGAGTGTAGTGTAACGACACTCAGCTTCTTTTAATAAATGACTCAAAAAGTATATAGGTTATTGTTCTTTCCCTTCTTTCCTTACTAACATTGAACCAATAA
Source organism: Zingiber officinale (assembly GCF_018446385.1). Lineage (NCBI taxonomy): Eukaryota > Viridiplantae > Streptophyta > Magnoliopsida > Zingiberales > Zingiberaceae > Zingiber > Zingiber officinale. Next base: position 113,922,618 of record NC_055996.1, read on the forward strand.
CATACTCATTAATCAATAAATAAACTCATAAAGTTTCACCTACTATTAGTTTAGCTACTACAGGCAGATTGACTAAATAATTCTTCAGTTCCTCGAATGCCTTGTCACAATCAACATCCCATTGAAATTTGGTCGCTCAGCGAAGTATCTTAAAGAAAGGAAGATTTCGATCAGCTGATCGGGAGATGAAGTAGGACATGGCGACGATCCGGCCAGTCAATCTTTGTGCCTCCTTCAGATTACGTGGGGGAGTCATATTTTGCAGAGCTAGTACCTTGCTAGGATTGACTTCAATTCCCCATTCGATGACTATGTAGCCCAAAAATCTTCCACTCCTAGCTCCGAACAGGTATTTGCAAGGATTGAGCTTAAGTCCATACTGTCTTAGAATTTTGTAAGTTCCTTCGATATCAGCACAAGTATATTGCTCGGAGAGATTTGATGAGGATATCATCCACATAAACTTCCATGTTTCGTTCGATTTACTTTTGAAAGACCTTGCTTATAAGCCCCTGATAGGTAGCCCCTACATTTTTTAGTTCGAACGACATAACATTATAATAATAAGTGTCTTCGACAGTGATGAAGCTAACCTTCTCCTGGTCCTCTCCTTGGCGAGCGGGACTTGATGATATCCCTGATAGGCATCTAGCATGTAGATAAATTCACAATCGGAGATGGAGTCCACTACTTGATCAATGCATGGCAGGGGATAATAGTCTTTCAGGCAAATCTTGTTGAGATCCCTAAAGTCGATACAGACTCGTCATTTGCTTCCTAGTTTAGATACCAAGACGATATTGGCCAGCCAATTAGGGAATTGAACCTCCCGAATGTAACCGACCTCTAGTAATTTATCCACCTCCTCTTTGATAATCTTATTCTAGTCAGCCCCAAAGTCTGGCTTCTTTTGCTTGACCGATCGGGCATCAAGGTAGACATGGAGTACATGCTCCATGACTGTCGGCGATACACCTGTTACCTCCTTGGGTGTCCAGGCAAACACGTCGCTATTGCACGTTAGGCACTCCACCAGCTTGGCCCTGAGCTCAGAAGATAAGTTGGCTGCTATATGAGTAATAGCTTTTGGATGACTGGGTTAAATTTGAACTTTCTCTTTTTCTTCATACACCAAGACGGGTAGTCTCTCCTAGATAGTATTAACTTCCATCCTCTGCATTTTTCGGGCGACACTAGCCTCTGTCTTTCCTATTTCCACATAGCACTTGCGCACTATTAGTTAATCTCCCTTGACCTCCCCCACTTGGTCGTCTATAGGAAATTTTATTTTTTGGCAAAAAGTTGAGATGACTACCCGAAATTTATTGAGGGTTGACCGACCAAAATGACATTGTAGGCTGAGGGTGGGTCTACCACTATGAATATCGATCGACATGTTCTCATAAGGGGCTCCTTCTTTAAAGATATGACCAATTTTATTTGGCCAAGCGATTGGACTTCATTGTTTGTGAACCCATACAGAGGGGTTACCATGGGCTGAAGCTCGCTCGGATCTATTGCAGTTGCTCGAATGCTTGTTTGAAGATAATGTTAACTGAGTTATCTGTATCAATAAAAGTGTAAGCAATGCTATAGTTGGTTATAACAACCTTTATTATTAAAACATCATCATGGGAGACTTCCACCTCCTCTAAGTCTCTGGGCCCGAAACTAATATCGAGCTCTTATGCCCTTTCTTAGTTGCAGCCGACTGCATGGATTTCCAACCTATGGGCATGTGACTTCCTCATCCAGTTGGAATTCCCATCGGTTGGCCCTCCCGCAAGCATGTCAATATCACCCAAGAGGCATTGCTGTGATTTTTCTCTTGCTATGTTGAGGGTTATTCTTGTTGAGATCGAGCCGGTGCTTGAGCTTGCTCGTCTTACGGCTGGGTGCTATCTGCTGTCGCCCGACCACTTGATACTTGATCCTGAGTGGGCTACTCTGTCGTTGGTATGGTCGACGGTTGGGAGTCGATGACCTTGACGATGTCTGGGATTGTCATTCTGACACCTTGTTAGAGAGTAACAATTCTAAGTGTTATGGGTGGTTGACCGATAGTATGTGCACCATCGTTTCGATGCTTCCCGAGGAACCTCCACATGTTGTACGACCTGGGGTCGTAGTTCTTGATGATGAATTTGAGGACTCGCCTGAGGTCCTCTTGGTGGGGGAGCATGTTGTGCTGGACGATCAACAGCTAGGGCAGGGGTAAGTGTGGTGACTTCCTTCTTCCGGGCAGCTTGTGCTTCTTCAACATTTATGAACTCTATTACCTAGTTGAGAAAAAGGTCAAAATCCTTCAGAGGTCTTCTGGCCAGATCGCAAAACAAATCGCTATCGGTAAGTCCGTGAGAAAAGACACTCACAAAAATCTCCGTGGTGGCAGTGGGGACATCCATAGCCACCTTATTGAACCTTTTAATATAAGCTCAGAGTATTTCTTTGGGCCCTTATTTGAGTGAAAAGAGGTTCCAGGAGGTCTTGTGATAGCGTCGATTTCTAGAGAAGTGATGGAGAAAGATCTTACGAAAATCTTTGAAATGACGGATGGAGTTATCTGGTAATCGCTTAAACCATTGTTGTGCCGCTTCGCCAAATATAGTGAGAAATATCAGACACTTTAAACCATTCGTAAATTGTTGAAGAAGGGCAATATTTTTAAATTTAAGGAGATGATCCTCCAACTCAGCTGTTCCTGAGTATTCTCCTATGTTCAAGTTTTGATAATGTTTTGACAACTTATCCTCCAATACTCGTTGAGAGAACGGGGAGACAATTTGCTCGGGAGAGCTATCGTTGATTGGAGCATTTTTTCTGCGCCTGTCTCGAATATGTACCTCTCCTGAAGATTCTCGGGATAACCCCTCTCAATCCAACTGCTCAGGAGGTGTGCGGAAGAGCGCTCGAGGGTGCAGGATTGGGGAGAGAGGTGTAGGAAGCAAACAAGTAGGACCCTCCGCCTCTGGTATTTGCTTGTCGTTGCTGCAATGTTTTTTGCACTCGGGCCTCAACAATCATCTCGAACTCCTCATACGTTAAAGCGACAGTGGTGAGTTTTCTAGCCTCTTCTATCTCGAAGCTTCATATTCAGGCGAAGATTCCCACATACGGTACCAAATTTGATCCTGTCTGAACGCTGAGGAGATGACGCGTTGGCTCTGATGGATGATTTGTTGACCGATGGAAGACTTCTTCAACTTAGAATGGGACTTTCTTTCAATCTTGCACACAATCCAACAATCCAATAAAGTGTTAGTGATCAAAGACCAGGGAGGGGGTTTCTAGCAAGACACTCCGACGCTCAAGTCAGTCATTTTCCGGCGAGTGTATGGAGAACTATCGAGAGTAGAGTTATGGATCTCAGTGAGCGTACCTTGCTAACGGAGAGGCCCCCCCTTTATATACCACCTCTAATAACCTTCGTAAGTATGAAGTGGCATGGTCTATCAGAGTTCGTTAGGTGATGGAAAGTATAATCGTCTGAGGAATCTTCCATTCACCCACAGGTGTACCTCTTTTGTCGTTTATATCTTAAACCATTCACAAGGCGATGAAGTAATATGCTGTCATAAGTGGTCTCGTGAAAGGAGACATAATACCCCTTGACGAAGGTTCTAGAAGAATATTCTCTGACACATGGTTGTTATTCTCATAGGTTGTTAGGATATTGTCAAATATTGTCTGATGAGTATATTTTGGTAGGCCCATGAAACCGACCATCTGTATGTTTATCTTTGCATCAACCTGTTTCATTATGTATCGGGTACTGTAAGAAGCTCGTTCAGAGATTCATATGATATATTGAACATGCTCAGAATTCATTTAAGAATTCATCTATTCTATAAACCTATTTAGGAATAAATACGAAACCAGGTGTCTTAATTCTGGACGGCCTTATAGCCAGTTATACATAGAAAGCTTTATAAAGTTTAAACACTTTAAACCCGACTGACCTTCATTCGATCGGGCATTCATAGGAAGCGTTCATGGGAAGTGGTATGAGGCAAAGTGTCTCTTCAAGCCCAGTCGACCTTCATTCGGTTGGGCGTTCATAGGAAGTGGTATGAGGCTAAGTGCCTCTTCAAACTCGGTCGACCTTCATTCGGTCGAGCGTTCATAGGAAGTTGTATGAGGTATAGTGCCTCTTTAAGGCTGGTCGACCTTCATTTGGTCAGACGTTCATAAGAAGTTGTATGAGGCGCACTGCTTCTTCAAGCCCAGTCGACCTTCATTCGATTAGGCGTTCATAAGCTCGGTCGACCTTCATTCGGTCAAGCGTTCATAGGAAGTTGTATGAGGCACAGTGCCTCTTCAAGCCCGGTCGACCTTCATTCAGTCGGGCGTTCATAGGAAGTTGTATGAGGCGCATTGCCTCTTTAAGCCCAATCCATCTTTATTTGGTCGGGCGTTCATAAGCCCGGACAACCTTCATTCGATCGAGCATTCATAGGAAGTTGTATGAGGCGCAGTGCCTCTTTAAGCCCGATCGACCTTCATTCGATCGGGGATTCATAGGAAGTTGTATGAGGCATAGTGCCTCTTCAAGCCTGATCAACCTTTATTCAGTTGGGCGTTCATATAAAGATTCGTAAAACTAAGTGCTTTTGACCCGGCCGGCCTTTGAGTCGGGCGAGCATGAAAAGACTTATGAAACTGAGGGAGCTAAACTCAGCCAACTTTTAGCTAGCCAATCTTACGTGGTAAACTCATTCGGTCTTTAACTGGCCGATTTTTATCCTGTCAAACTAGACTTAAGCATCTCCTAGCCAAGCGAGTGATGAAATTAGATGAGAAGTACACCCTATCCTAACTTTGACTATCGTATCGTTTTAACCTTGACCATCACCACCAATCACCATCTGAGTCCATTCTCATCTATATATTTTAAAATTGTGCGCACATGAACCCTTTATTACCTGACAAATCCTTTCCTTTCCTGATTACTTAATTCTCTCTAATTAGGTACAGAAATCATAATCACTTCCTTTTAAGTTCTGCCGTTTCATTCAATGGCGGTCAGAGCGAGGAAATTAAGCTTTTGAATGTACGTATGAATGCGACGAACCCAGACCCAACCATATATATTCAATGGAAACGAAAGAACGAGGTACTTTTATCGACTCGGTTTCATGCATTCTCATGCCTGCGCGGTCTCTCCCCACGAGGAATTATCTTAGCTTGCAGAACAGAAAGTTTGATCGCAGCAGAAACGACAGAAGAAGTACGTACCTTAAGGTTTTGGAACGAGAAGAAAGCAAGTCAAAACGTGGCGCATGCATATATGAAATGGAAAACCCCCGTCCGATTGCTTTCGCTATACTCTTATAACTTTGAAGTTTGAATCAAGGAATAATATAATTCTATCTGTCAGTCATATCCTTAATCGGATCGAAGGTGCCAGTTGAATGGATCTAATGCCGCAAGGAACAAGCACAGGAAATTAAGTTCTGCCTAAACAAATAAAATGGTCTTCACAGGAAATGCTCAAGAAATGGATAGGAAAAAAAATGCAAAGGAGGAGCCAATTAAGTATATATATATATTAAGGTAAAGCAATTATACCCTGCATTAGTGAGAAAATATACATTATACATATGTTAATTAGCATTTATTATCGACTAAATAAGCCATCAGCTCTCATCTCACCTAAACCGTGAATTCAAAAGTCAGAACGAGAGAGTCAACACGTCTCTACATGCACGAAGAGCTGAACGGCGGTAGAAGCTACGGTGCAATTAACATTTGTCACACGTTTCAACAAACCGGTCGATCAGAAGTACGCATGCATGCATTATAGTTTTTCAGGTCAAGTCCTGCTATTAATTTGATATTTAGTGGTTCGAGCTTAGTAAACTATACGACATGTGAGTCAGTTGAAGCTTGTTCATACGGAAATGCAAGAACATTTTAGTCATTTGAAAGGTTCAAACGTAACCCGCAACCAAATTACAAAATTATGGTGCAATTACAAGTTTAGAACGGAGTCGTCTATCAGTTTGTTCAATGGTGCCATGTGATCGATCGATCGATCACTTGCCTCCTTTTTCTATATATATCGAGGCTCTTTCAGTGTTCCATCTTCATCTCATCTCAGCTTCTTCTTCTTAATTCCTCTTCTTCTTCCCGGTGAATTAATTAGTAACTAACGATGAAGAACGACGGGAAGCCAAGAGTGGCCATCATTGGTGGCGGCATCAGTGGGCTGGCCGCCGCCAAGGAGCTCCGGCACCTGGAGCCGGTGGTTTTCGAAGCCACCGACTCCATCGGAGGCGTTTGGAAGCACTGCTGCTTCCGGTCGACCCGGCTTCAGACGCCGCGGCCAAACTTCGAGTTCACCGACTTCCAGTGGGAGGACCGGACCGACCCCAGCTTCCCCACGCACACCGAGATTCTGGACTACCTCCACGGCTACGCCACCCGCTTCGGCCTGTGGAGACTCATCAGGTTGCAGACCAAGGTGGTGGAGGTCCGCTTTGTCGGCGGAGGCTCCGAGGCCGGCCAGTTCACCGAGCTGTGGGGGGAGAAAGGGCGGGCCATCGCCGACCGGCCTGTGTGGGAGGTCGGAGTCGTCACCGGAGACTCCGACTCTGTTCAGGTGCGATTTGCAAATCAGAACCATTTTGATCATCGCCGGATGGGCTGATCGATATATGTTGCTTCCAGTGGTTTGAGTTCGAGTTCGTAGTGATGTGCATCGGCAAGTACGGCGATGTGGCAAACCTGCCGAAGTTTCCTCACGGGAAGGGCCCGGAGGTCTTCCGAGGCAAGGTCCTGCACACCATGGATTACTGCAAGCTCGACGAGGAAGCCGCAAGAGAACTGATGAAGGGGAAAAAGGTGGTGATCGTCGGCTTCAAGAAATCCGCCATCGACATGGCCGTGGAATGCGCTGAAGTAAACCAAGGTACAGACACTTCATACCATAATCAACCAAATTAAATTTGGTAACTGAACAAGAAACGATGAAGAACTCTCTCTCTCTCTCTCTGAATTGTTTACTATTTTCAAATATGATGATCGAGGTATTTTATAATGCCTAATCATTGAAACCGGCGCACATCCATCTACAGAATCAACTGACTATGACAGTTGACTCCTGCTCAAAGAGCCAAACTAATCCCCTTAACTAAACAACTAAACTAAAGGCAGGCATGGCTGCGACGTACTCCAGTCATGTTACTGCTTGACTTTGGTTCTCCAAATTTAAAATTAGATTTGGTAGGTCAAAGGTTGACTTGATGGGTTCTTTTTGCTTGTCGTCTATGTTGTTTGCAGGGGAAGATGGTCAGCCGTGCACGATGGTGATAAGGACCCTCCATTGGGGTGTGCCGTCCTACTACATTTGGGGTTTGCCTTTCTTCCTCTTCTTCTCCACAAGGTTCTCTCAGTTCCTCCATGAAAGGCCAAATCAAGGACTCCTGAAATCTCTTGCCTGCCGCCTGTTATCCCCACTGGTAATTATTAATCAGTTAATTGATTAATCGATTAGTCTTAAATACTGAATTGTGTGTTGTAACAGAGGACGGGAGTGTCCAAGTTTATTGAGTCTTACCTTGTATGGAAACTTCCCCTGGATAAATACGGGCTGAGACCAGAGCATCCTTTCGTGGAGGATTATGCTTCGTGTCAGATGGCGACCTTGCCGGAGAACTTCTTCTCGGAGGCGGATCAGGGACGGATCCGGTTCGAGAAGTCAAACCAGTGGTGTTTCTGGGAAGGCGGCGTCATCTTGGATGACGACACAAAGTTGGAGGCGGATGTTGTGCTGCTGGCCACCGGCTACGACGGCAAGAAGAAGCTGACCTCTGTGCTCCCCGACCATTACGGTGGACTGATCGTCGACTCCTCCGGCGTCATGCCACTTTACCGGTATAGTTTTAGTTTTCGGTTGAACGGCTTTTGAGAATCGAGGAAGAAATCTGATGTTTATAATAACTGCGTGTGGAAACAGGGGAACGATCCATCCTCTGATCCCGCACATGGCCTTCGTGGGCTACATCGAGAGCGTGGCGAACCTGCACACGTCGGAGCTGCGGTGCAAGTGGCTGGGGAGCCTTCTCCGGGGAAAGTTCGAACTTCCGACCGTGGAGGAGATGTTCCGTCGGACGCGGGAGGAGGTGGAGGTGATGAAGAGGACGACGCGATTCTACCGCCGGCACTGCATCTCCACCTTCAGCATTGGGCACAGCGACGGGCTGTGCCAAGACATGGGCTGGCGCTCGTGGAGGAAGACAAATTGGTTCGCCGAAGCCTTCGCCGGATACGGCAACCAGGACTACATAGCGAAGGAGGAGGAAGAAAAAGAAGACGACTCCTACAAGAATGAATAAGATTGAAGACGAAGAAATAAGCATATAAATAAGGTTTATACTAGCTAATTATAAAATTACTAGTGTTCATTATTTCAAGAGTTGAAAGAAGTTATTTAAGATATGTAATAACCATTTATTTGTTGTAATATTTGTTCTAAGACCTCAATTTAAACTAAATTATGCATGTTGTTATGATAAATTACAGAGTGAGATTATCTTACTAAGGTGCTTGCAATCGAACAACAATTGTATCTCAAAATACAATGATCTTCTCCGAACAACAAACAGTTTGTTAATGTCCAATGAGTTGTTCATTAACTTATATTTCACACAAAATGATATAAAAACATTTACATTTAACAAAAGTATAAATGTGGAGCACTCAATTCGAGTCTCCTCAATGGAGAGATTGCTACTTCATTCATGGCGATTAACAGAGCAATTGCATGCCACACGGTTCCATTCCTTGATCGCTCATGCATCCATCGGCTTCTGCTGCGATGCCAAGTTCCTCCGCAGTCGATTGCCTACCTCTCTGCAGAGCGCTGCGTCGGAGAGTTTCCCTTCACTCGGCGACCTCAGTTTCTGCCGGCGTCCACGCCGGGGCCCGTTGTCCCTCATGCTGTCTGTTAGCTCGTCGCCTCCGTCGTCGTCGTCTGCCGGGGCGACGTACACGAAGGGGGCCACCGGCAGGTCCTCCAGCTCCAGGAGCGGCTCCAGGGTCGCGACGACGGCCGACATGTGCGGACGGCGCTTGGGGCTCTGGCTCAAGCACTGGTGCACCAGGGCGGCCACCTTCTGCGCGCCGGCGGTGGAGTACTGGCCGTCGAGGCTGGGGTCCATGATGCGGCCCAGCTTCCGGGGGTCGTTCAAGCACGGCCTGGCCCACTCCGCTAGGTTCTGCTCCCGAAACGGCCGCGCCTTGTCGACGCACCGCCGGCCGGTGAGCAGCTCCAGCATCACCACGCCGAAGCTGTACACGTCGCTCTTCGCCGTCAAATGTCCTGACGAATCCACAAAATGTATCAGATTCCGATCGCGACGAAGGCACAAGAGAGCCCCAAAAGCTGCGAGTTACCGGTCATGATGTACTCCGGCGCGGCGTAGCCGTGCGTCCCCATGACTCGCGTGGTGATGTGCGTTTCATCTCCCGCAGGGCCGTCCTTGGCCAGCCCGAAGTCCGACAGCTTTGCCTTGTAATCCTCCAATCATGGAACGAACTTTTCAACATTATTGTTTTTAACAGATAAGCAGAGCATTAAGCATATCACGTTCATCCTGCCGTTTTTCTATAAAGACAGCTCCAAATAACAAGTTTTGGACATGTTCGAGCAAGTATTTGACCAATCTGTTCTATTAAAATGAAACATTTGTTTTCTGGAACTTAGGTAAAAAGTCAATAGATGAAGATGTTTCAAAGACGACTTACAGAATCTAGTAAGATGTTTGAAGCCTTGAAGTCTCTGTAAATCACTGGCTTATCTGTGTCATGGAGGAAAGCTAATCCCTTGGCTGCTCCGATGGAAATCTTTAATCTTGTTAACCATGACAAGGACTCAAAAAACCCTGCACATAGATGCATGACCTCAAAACTATTTCATCTTTTAACTTATGATTCATTGATTTTATGAAATGTGTGTGGAACTGGAAAGTCTCTCAAGTCTAAGTCAATGGTCGAGTAGTCGAAAAATACTGCCATAAGCAAAAATGTTATGAGTCGAACCAGTCAACTCATTGGAATATGATTATCTCTGATGAATGGATGAAAATTGAGATTCAACTAAGTACTTTTCATTATCTAAACTCAGCTGATGTTTAAAATACTAAGAAAAATCTTGCATCTAGTCTTGGTACGCTGCTGACTTACCTCAGACAGAGAAAAAAGGATGGACTAATGTATATAACACAGATAGGAAGATAAGTCAACGTGTAAGAACAGATGACAATCTAATTCAGATGAAACGAGAGATCTTATTAGCATCCTGACAACATCAGAGTAGTGAACATAATTAGTTCTGGAGTCTCCAAATCTTTTAGATTTTCCTTTTATCAAGAAAGGGAAAAGACAGGAAATTAACAGGAACTCTGTATTTAGGCATCAGGAGATTCTACTCTTCTCTCATGGAAATGAATTGAATCAGAATTTGAAGGCTAAAATAGTTTAATCAGATCCCTAATCGAACAAGCAAAGTCTCTTACTTTTAAAGAGGTGGTTTTCCAGGCTTCCCTTGGGCATGAATTCGTACACCAGCAATCTCTGTTCATCTTCACAGCAGTAACCGATCAATTTGACAAGGTGAGGATGCCTGAAACGTCCAAGAACCAGCACTTCTGCCTGTTTCATGAACTGATCAAACACTGCGTGCATCAGAGGTTAATGATACTACTGTTTTAGGGAGGGAGAGGAGTCGTCACCAGCCACTCCTTGTGGCCCTGCCCTCCGTCCAAGTCGAGGAGTTTCACGGCCACCGCCTGAGCCTTGAGGCCAGGCTTGACCTTCTCGTCGATGAAGCCTTTGAACACCGGCCCGAAGCCGCCTTCCCCGAGGAAGTTACCCATCGAGAAGCTCTTGGTGGCCAGCTTCAGCTCGGCCAGGGTGAAGACGTGGAGGTTTGAGCCAACGAGCGAGACGGAGAGATCCTCCGGGGACAGCATGCTGTTCGAGGTGCTGATGTCGGAGAAAGACGGCTGCTTCTCGATTGGCTTCGTCGTTTTGAAGGCCCAGCGCTTGTGTTCGCTGCTGCAGCACCCCGGGAGCAGAGCCGACCACCATGGGACCGTCGACATCCTGCTACTACATCAATCAATGCAGAAAGGAGCAGCTGGGAATTGGGAACCTCGTCTCCGCCTTTGAATCCAAGATCGGAGAAGAAGCAGAGATGGAAGGAAGGAGAGGGAGAGGGAGATGTGAAGGTACCAACTACTCCACCAAATATAAAGGCCAGCCAATTCTTCCATGGACGAGCAAAATGTCCGAGCTGACCCTTGACTATGGCGAGAGGAGCCTGGTTTTCAAGGCCTGGCTACCAAACCAGGGCAGGAAGAACTCTTTTGTGTTTTTGATGCGTTTGGTGCGACGAGGTTGTTCGGCCTACGAACAACTTTTAAGATCATTTTGAAGTGTTTTTCTTTTTTTTTTGGCAATATTTTAGTGGAATTTTTGAATCACGATGCGGTTTTCTTGATTTTTAAAATCTGCCTAGCTAGTTCTTCTCTCTATCTTGTTTTTAATCAAGAAAAGAATTGTACTCTACGATATATTTTATTTCGATAATAATAATAAAATTCAATTCAGTCCCTTCATTTCCACATCACGTTGACAACCGAAAATGGCCGATTATGCCACAACGAGAGCATTTTATATCGACCTTGTTCTTTTTAGACGAATTGGAGTCTTTCCCTTTTTCATTGTGATCATTATTCATCATCCTTTTGCTTCTTCGTTACTTTCCTTTATGAATGACTTGAGCTTACCTTCCTATCCCTTTATTAATTGATATACACATAACACATGACGACAGAGAATTCAGACCCTACCTTTACGGGTAGCATCGAACTTATCCTTGTTGTGGCTAGCCATATGTACATAAAGGTGAGTAAATATTGATTGAATCAAAATAATCGATCAAATCAATTTAATTCAATTTGGTAAATTTTAATTTATTTGATTGAGTCTCTCAATTTTAAAATTCCGAATTAACCGATCAAATTGAATCGGTTTAACTTATCAGTCGATTAATATGTTAAGATTAATCGATTATTAATGTAAATCTGCAATTAAAAAAATTTTAACCCTTAATTCGGATAAGTTTCTGATACATTAGGAACCAGTCAACTGCTGGACTAATAAATCGCACAATAAATTTAGAATCGAGAGACTGTTAGTGAAAGAGCAGAGTCCATGGTGGATAATTCAATTATTTTTGTATCTGATTTATTTTATTTTAATGGCAAATTTCAATTCATTTGATTTGATTTGTCAACAAATAAAATTAATTAGTTGATATAATGTGGCATTAATCAACATACACAATGGTCAATAAGCCGTAGCATAACCGCAATCCAAGGGGGTTAATGGCGACCCACCTCCTTGTGCCCTCGACCAAATCCCGTCACATTACCTTGAAAGATTGACAGACAGCTTACCACCATCGGAACCTTCTTTCCACGTTGTGCTGACCAAGGTCCGCTGTACATTTTATTTCATCGACGCTAAAATTAACATGTTTTTGGCATTTTTTTGCGCTCATTTTGAACTTTGGATCTCACGTCCATCCACCGCAAAACACTCACTGTGGATCTTCTTCTGCAGTCAACATCGAGATGAATGAGCTCTCAAGGACTGTTCCGGCGATGACGTCGAAATCCTTGCCTTCTGCTCGTGGCACGGTGTGGTGTGAAAAATAGCTTGCCGGAAGTTACCGACTATCTCTGCCGCACCAAGGACCTAATTAAACTTGGTTTTCAGGTCGTGTATCCATTTAGAATTCAACTAAACCAAATACGACACATCCTTATCAAAATTTATAAAAGAAATTTAGTTGTGGCTCGTGAAACTGATGATAATCTTGCAATCAACATCTTTCACGGGCAGATAGATACTCATCAAGGACTGACATTTAATATAAATGACGAACATATATATATTTGAACATTTCAGAAATAAAAAGAAACACTTACAAAAACCTGTGAAAAATAATGTATACAGACCAAAAAACATCAACAGGGTCTAGAGACTCACAACTGTTGTCAAGTGTAACACGAAACCAAACAAGTGGCTCTCGTACAACGTTCGTTGAATGCGTCCCAATCAATGAGTTTTGGCATTCATTCGATTTAGTTTGTGCGATGGTTTCCAGCACGTAGAAAATGCTTTTGCTCAGGTCAAAGTTGGCTTGGCCTTGAATCGTTGGCACTGGAAATAATGCTTGGCTTTGTGGGTGATAGAGAAGTCGATCGAGGAATAATTGAGTAAAGATCGATATTTGTCGTCTTTAGGGAGTGTTAGGTAGTGTATATGAATCTTAGTCATCTTTTTTAGTTTGACTTCAAATGTTACACTCAGCACTGGGATATATCATCGTCTTTATCTCCAACATCGCGTGTATGACTATTATTTTTCGATACTCACGCACACTGGTATGCCACTTGACAATTACAAGCCAATATTACACAGATCATCTGAGCTACAGTGCACCAAACTTTTGTCTGAGCTCATGTGCACCAATTAAATCCAAACCATATGCTCTTTATGATTGTCACGTTCACAATTTCACCCGTCTCGATCTCTCTTTTTTACCATCGCTGCTGAGTTGGGTTTATATATACTGCCACGTTGGATAGAATAATGATTATTTTTTTAATGAGTTTTCACAAAGGAATTTCAGAGATCAGAAGGTAAGAAATCATCAAAAGTAGAGACGCACAATAAAATTGTTTAAATATAATAGTCTTAAAACTTTAACAATGTAAAAGATGAAAATAATTGCCGAAACAACAACAAAAATTGTTCGGAACCTTTGAAAAAACTTTAAAATAAATGACTGAGGTTACATCTGGTAACTAATTATAGATTTGAATTCAATCTGAATTAAAAATTACTACTTTTCAGAGCTCAGATCCTCTCGAGTCACTCTAACATGAACGTTGATGGCTTAATATCCTGATTTTGTGGACAGGCAGTCTCGGGCTTAACCATAAAGTTCTTAATCGCTCTTTGCAAAAGGACACATAAATGCTGATTCAAATGGCTCAATTCTTAATCGGCCTGCCAATCCACAAGGGATTGCTGATCTCCCTCGTCATGGGCCGGCCAGAGAGCTTGATTGATTATATTGGTCCAAGTGAATCGCGTTGCTCAAGAGGGGATGGTGGTGCTAGCTCTGACGCAGTTGCTCCGGCAGGTAGTCCGTCCACATCGCCAATCATGCAGTAATGCTCATTTTCACAATTGCACGCTACAGCTAAAACATTTGATAATGAAAGAATAAATATCTGGAGATACACGCACGGAGGAGAAGACAGAATTGAGTGAGATCATGGGAATATTTGCCATGATGCATGTTGCTCGCTGTGGGATAAGGATGGGCCATGGATGGAAGAAACATGGCCTCCGACCAGCAACAGACAGACGGCTTGTCATTACATTCCTCAATAATCTCAGCTCCATAATTTAGACAAGTAAAAAGTAAAACATATCGATCGACTTTCAACTAAAAGAACAAAGTATGTATATTTATATATATATCAAAAATGATGGGAGCTGCTGTTCAGTCCACAAAATTGAGTCCATCATTCTCAAGGCTAACTCTGACAAGCTCCCACAACAAGGCTCATGGGCATTCATGGCACATGTGAAAATTAAGAGCCATCCCACACACAAACGCATGGCCCTTGGCATTTTTTCTACTACTTTGGCTTGTCTCAGGAACATCGTTAGCTATAAACTTGTATCCATTCTGTTGGTCCTGGGCCATGGAACTGGTCCTAACATTAAATCCTTCATCCGACAATACCACTGTCACTTTATGCCTCCAGAAGACCACTGGAGTCTTCAGAGAGTAGACCCGAGAGGCCTCGTGCCATGGCATGCCTTTAAATTTCTGTAAAAGAAATTAATCATATAAAGATATATATACATATATATAGATGAAGAGAAGAAAAGGATAAAGTTTTGCCAGCCACAATATATGCATAGGGAGACAAAGCAAGCACATGCATGGCTTGTCCTAGCTCCAAAATAAGAAGACAATGGTGATCGAAGTGCGTGTCTTATCTGCAATCCGAGGCTAAGGCTCTTCATCATGTCAACAAAAGCAGCCAAAAACCCACTGAGGAGCATGGAGCTGACTGACCAAAGACCACGACAAGCTGCAGGTGCACCAACATGCATGCTCTGGTCCCCAATTCAGTAGTGATTAGTCCTTGATACTTATGTAGTATATATATTCATCAGATAGATTAATTATTTGAGGGGAATTAAGTAAGGCTTGACTGTTGTGTGGGGGGCGTTCGAGAGACATTCAAATACAATTTCCTTTAGTGACTGGTCCCCTGAAGAAACTGAAGATTGCAGCGAGCTATAAGATTTATGGCTTGTGTCCATTTCCACAGCCTCAAGGTCTGCAGTGGCTGACTCTGAGGAGGATAATTTAAGATATCATGAAAGAGGATAATTGCGAAATGTGTCAATCATGGTTCAATAAGTTGCAACCCTTTCTGCTCCCAAACTATATATATATATATATATATATATATATATACACACACAAACAACTTTCCTCTCATGAAAATAAGCAAATGAAGAAAGAATATCTTGATATATTATATTACCTAAATAATTTCTATGAATGGCTGATCTACCTTTCCAAGTAACTTTGCGATTGATGTGAGAAATGTAGGATCGTTGAAGTGAAGGACGACTGACTGAAAATGACATGGAACTCGTTTAGTACTTAAGTTGAAAACTTAGTCACGATCGATCAAACTGTTGCGAGTTGAAGTTGTATGAAGTGATTGACTGAGTGTTCATGGAGGGCAAAATGCAGACGAACGAGCAGTATGATGTGACAGAGAGGTGAGGTTGTCCCTTGCGGCCTCTGGAGTAAAAGATGTTAAAAGGGAGCTAGAAGAAGAATCCCATGAATGAAAACAATACACAGTAATTGATCCGGTAATAGTACAGAGTAGCGTTTAGGACCACTTTCCCTCCTTTCTCTTCTCTTCCCTTCCCTTCCCTTCAAGCACCAGCAATCGAGACGCAAGAAACAAAGAAGCAACAGCTATAAAGGGTTCCCCAGTACCCTAATTGAGTATGACACGCACAGAGGGAGAAAGAGACCCACCATGACTGCAGCTGGTCACGTACCCATCTGCTGTTTCCACATGCATGGAAAGCTAGCCAAACATATATGTGACACATATATTTCAGCAAAGATAAGAGAGAAAAAAAGGGAAAATAAAAAAGGCCAGAAGAAATTAACGATCGATGATACATCTAGCTATATATCTACACGGAGTGGTACTTGGTTGTTAAATTGACAAGCCACAACCTACTCCTTCGCTCACCATCAATAAACAGGAACAACTTCTGGTGCATCTGTCAGTCCTGGGGTCTGCTCCAACTGTCCGCACTCCGCAATCCTTCTCGCCATAGCTATACCTAATGCTGTTTAGCTGATCATCTCTCCGTGCAAGAACCAAGCTGGGAGGTGATGACCATTGTTTCCGTACCCTGTCTGAATTTTCGTTTCTGAAGTATTCAGGAAAGGGAGGTGATGGCTGGTGTCCTCTCTTCCCTTCCTCAACCAACGAACTCAGATGTGAGAAAGAGAGACAGAAAGAGACATGGACTAGAGAACAAGAAGACTGAGGAGTGGGGCGAGAAGAGAAGGACAAGAAAGGCTTGAGTTCTAAATCTTTCTTATTCCTCCTGATTTCGGCTAATTCATTACTAGCTCTGAGGAATAAAGGTTAGGAAGGAAGGATGAGCGAGAAGGAGTCGCGTGCTGTGGACTCCTTTTCGGAACTACCTTTCATCCGGCCGGCGCCCAAGCTCGCCTCCTCCGGCATCCGCCTCTTCGGCATCCAAGTCCCTCGCCCGCCCTCCCCTGAAGAAGGCAGCGAGGATGCAACTGCAGCTGCGCTGGCCACCAGCAAAGGTGGAGGAGAGAGTAGCGGCAGTAGTGGCGGAACAGCCGCCAGGAAGTTCGAGTGCCACTACTGTTGCCGCCAATTCCCGACGTCGCAAGCGCTCGGTGGCCACCAGAATGCCCACAAGCGGGAGCGCCAGCACGCGAAGCGCGTGAATCTCCATTCCGCCGTTCTGGCTGCCGCCTACCAGAACCAGGCCGCCGCTTTCTACCGCGGCCATGGTCACCATCTCTACGGCGGCCACGGCCACCATCTCTACGGCGCCTTCTTCAACTCCCCGACCGGACGCTTCGCCCTAGATTCCTCCGTCGCCGCTCCGAGGCACTACACTCCCTCGTGGCATACGGCCGCCAGTAGCTTCTCCAGCCATCGCACGTCCGAGTCGGTGGCGCACCCCAGCGACGGACAGTTGCCGGGCCTGTGGAGGGTTCCGGCCTCCTTAGGGTTGATCCATTGCGACTCCAGAGAGAAAATTTTACCCACTCTAAGAAGAGATCACCAGCAATTAATCACGGGAGTTGGCGGAGCCCCCGGCGACGACAGCACTTTTCCTTGTGCTAACGCTTCTCCTTCAGCCGACCAATTTGTGCAGCAAACGATGCCGAGTGTGAAGGAGAAGGTAAGTCTGGATTTGCACCTCTGATGATCAATTACCATAAATATTGTTGTAGCTTGCCGAATGATCATACAATTAATCTTCTTCTCGTCTATGATCTTCACTACGTGTATTTGTTTTCTAAAAATTTATTTTATATTTTTAATTTAAGACCTTGTTATCAGAAACCCCACTCATCTTACAAGAAGGGGTATAGTTTCTTTATGAATTAATTGAAGCAGCAACTTTAATTCTTTGAATATATCATTAATTTGGTTGTTGAACCAAGATCTCCCCTAAATACATACAGAAATTTTTAACATTAAAATTTTAATTTTTTTTACATACACTTGCTGTTCAAGGTCCTGCATTCGTGGTACACTTGTCTCTCTGTAACAGGTACTAGCTCATTAATGGATTTATCTTGCATATAGATTCCCCTAACGAAAATCCTCTCCATTCCAAGAACCATACGATTTTGATCCTCAGTCTTAATTTAAGATGAAGATCAATTCACTTAATTCACATGTGTGCAATTAGGTTACTTCCATCCACAAGAGTTAATCACGCTGCATCTGATTGGAAAAGAGTTCAGTTTGGGGCTCTTAAATAGCTTTAATGATCCTAATGATTTCAAATTTCTGTTGTAGTTTGTATAATATAGAAACTGGTTGCAAATGAGATATCGTCGACAAACTACGAGTTATGGAAATCCATGGCAGCATCATGTTCCTCCTCTAGTCATTAATTAATTAGATCTCTCCGTCCCAGAACTCTTCCAGGGATTTGTAAGGCCCATCGTCCGATATAAGTCTCATGCCTGTAATAATTTTGCGCTGCGGGATCTGGCTAATCTTTTGCTTGTCTTCCTCACTCAACTCCCAGTCGAAAATGTCCAAGTTCTCCAGCATCCTTTTCTCATTGTAGCTCTTCACTACCACACAATCTCCCTGCTCGATCACCCATCTCAGGCAAATCTGTGCACAAGCACCAACACGCTAATAACAGAGAGCAGTAGAGCCAGGGAAGAGAAAGCATTGAGAGCTATAGCTACTGTGATGTACCTGAGGAATAGTCTTTCCTCTTTCTACTGCAATCTCCTTCAGGACATGGCTCTCCATCACCCAGTCTTGGCCCCAGAGAGCTCCTGTTCCTCCCAACGGAGAATAAGCGCACACTTGAATCCCCTTGCCCATGCAAAATTCCCTCAATTTCTTCTGCTGCCAAACAGGGTTCACCTCCACCTGAGAAGGGATCACAGACAATGATCTTTGAGATAAAAATAATGCATGGAGTTAAGTATATAATATTATATATCCACCTGATTAACAGCAGGAGAAACCTTAGCGATAGACAGTAACGTTTCCAACTTCTTGCAGGAGAAGTTACTAACGCCTATTGACTTGGTTAAGCCCAGTGCATGGCACTCCTCCATGGCCATCCACACTGAGCTAATGTCGATGGGGCACAATTCCACTGTTTCTTGAGCTGTGTTATCGGTCGTCTCCTGTTTTTTCTTTACGCCAATGGGAACGTGTATGAGATAGAGATCGAGGAACTCCAACTGAAGCTTCCTGCAACACAAATTAATTAATGACAAGGCACAATCAATCTAAATAAATATAAGTACAATCTAACTTTAAACAAATTAACCAGCTTATTCTTTCTTATATTAAAAAAAAAAACTTACTGTAGACTCTTCTGCAAGGCAGGAAGGACTAAGTCTTTGTGGGCATCAGTGAACCAAAGCTTGGAGGTGATGAAGAGCTCGTCACGGGACTTGATGAGTCCACTGTGAAGGGCCTCAGCAATGGCCTGACCTAGTGGCTCCTCAGACTGGTAGAGGGAGGCAGTATCAAAGTGACGGTAGCCGAGCTCGATAGCTCGTAGGACGGAGGATCTTGTTGCTTCAGGGTGGGAGCCCCATGGGTACGCTGCCGTGCCCATGCCAATCACCGGCATTGGTTTGCTTCCAGCAATGGAGTTCAGGGGCACTGCTCTATTTGCCATTGTTCAGTGTTAGAATGTGCAGAGATAGTTGTGCATGGAGGGGAAGGGATGATATATATATAGAGCTTAATATTAACTCTATTTTTGCCCTTGACAATTTGTTAAAGTAACGACTCCATTACTTTTGGCAAGTGTGTTTTGTAACATTTGAAAGAATTAAATGGAAAAATAGCAATTATTTGAGTTTGCTATATAACTAAGAAATAAAAAAAAGGGGGGAAATGGTTTAAAATTTTATTTTACTTATTTAGAATACGTGAAAGTAAAAAAATAATGATGAAAACTTAAGTTCAAGCATAAAAAAATAAATAAA
Source organism: Zingiber officinale (assembly GCF_018446385.1). Lineage (NCBI taxonomy): Eukaryota > Viridiplantae > Streptophyta > Magnoliopsida > Zingiberales > Zingiberaceae > Zingiber > Zingiber officinale. The sequence continues at coordinate 113,942,506 of NC_055996.1, forward strand.
TGTCCTTTTAAAATCATTTTTTAAAGAAGCTTTCTTTTTAATGTGTGGTACCATTTTGTTAAGTAGTGACTTTATTAATTTGGCAACTTTAGAATATAATATTATAATATATATATTTGGCAAGTATCCCAATAAATATTTGCAAGGATGAAATAATTGTAATCAACAGCCTTCCATATTATTCAAGTTTTCTATATTTGGATAAGAGATTTAGAATTGAATTGACATCTAAGTTATTTTTATTGAATTTAAAATGAATTAAATGAGAATGAATAAAAAAGAGAAAGAATGAAATAGAGTAAAGATAAGAGTTTAAGAGTTTACTCCCTTTGTTCATTTTGGAAAGAAATTAAGTTATTTTAAAGTTTCTAGATGAAAACTTTTTTTTCCTTATCAAAGCAATGCAAATGGACATATTAGTCTTTAAAAATATTAAAAAAAACCTTTTATTTTTTGGAAAAATATGAGTGGCACATATGAGAGAGAGAAAAAAGTCTTCGATATTATCATCTTATTTTTCATCTTTATGCATATTTTTTAAAAATTATTGAGCGAACTAAATTATAATTTGATTTCATATAATTATTTTGTCTAATGATAAATGAATTAGACCAGACAGAATTAATTTTAAACTTGTTTCAAACTTAGTGTTTGAAACTATTATTAGACGATTTTATCTTGCTACAATTATGGAGTAAATTTACAGTTTGAGATAGACTTAGTCAACCTAGGTAATTAACTTTTCTATATTACTCAAAATTGAGATAATAAAAGAGCGTTTGGTTTATATTTTCTATGATATTTTTTATTTTATTTTATGAGAAAATGAAAAATTCATTTGGTTTATATTTTTTACATTCATTTTCAATAAAAAGAGACAGTATTTTCTAAGAAAATGAAAAATAGAAAAAAAAAATCATTTTATAAAAAATGAGAAAATATGATTTTCTAGAAAATAAAATGAAAATACAAATAAACCAAACACACCATAAGTGTTTCTTCAAATATCCATAGCAAATATCGCCCCTAGTGTAACGGTAAGGTACCTATTCGATGGATTCAAGGATTATGCAGGATGGATTGATCAAAAAGAAATTTTAATAGGTCATGATTTTTAACTCAAATATTGGAATGAAACTCTTTTTAATTTGGATTGAAACTCATTTAGAGACCTAAATTTATTATCAATTGAAATCATATTGGTAAAATTATATATCTGAAAAATATCATTTAGGGTATGTTCGAAGGTTTCGAATATTTTTGTTACTATTTTGAATAATTTTCATTTTTTTATATTTAAGATATTTTGAATATTTATAGATTATGATTTGTCTATTCAAGTATCTATTTAACTATTTGAGGGAATATCCTAAATTGTTGAATAAAATTTTCTTTTTGGGTAAAACTTAGAGGATGATGGTTTTTTTTTTCTATTTATTTTCTCGTTTTCTCCATAAATACTTCTTCTTTTCAGCTCGTATGATCCTGTCTAAAAGTGGAAAGGTGGAATGTTGAGGACGTGGCGGCTTCACTAACCGACTGTAGACCTCGCTCCGCTTTGCAAAATAAATAACATCACTATCGAGACAAGGAAGGAGTCTTTGGCGTTAGCCCTCCAACGCTCAAGTCAATCACCGAAACAGTGGAAGAAAGCGGAGTAACAGTAACTCTAGAGCAAATAACGAATAACACGTACCTCCACCGATGATGGACCCCCTTTATATAGAGCCTTGGTGCGTGACGCGCACGCTTCTTGAGGCATGGACATGTTCTCCAATATGTCCTATGAAAGGACATGTCAGGAAAGTACCTCTTATACTATACCTTAACAGGGCATGCATATTCTTGATAAGAAAGTAAAAGTTTCGGTCGTACGATCAGTCTGTCGACCATGTCTTGTGTCAGCGACACTATCTCCCAAAAGGATGCTAAGGGATACTACAGTGGTCTCGTTGCTTGGCCGAGTAGGGCATCCAGTCGGCCGGGACTCCTCTGCTCTGTCGTCGGCCTCAATTGCTCTTCCCTGCGGTGACTGTGTAATAACATGTCATCCCCCATTCAGACAAATTATCTGGTCTCCTCAGCATCCCGTTGCTCCACACTGAACGTCGGATTATTTTATCATATTATCCCTGAGCTGGACGAGTGGTCCGCTTGGACATGTCTACCGTTGGTCGGGCACTGAATGCCCCGACCGACAGTTGCAATTGTCCTCCATTCAGCCCTTTGACACGCTGGCATTGACCACCCTGACTTTGACTTCTACCTTGGCAGTTGACCCCGTACCAGGTGGACCTCTCTATATCGCCGCATCACCGTAGGTAATTACTATCCAATCCGGCGTCAAAAAGATATTACTATTCAAAAGTTAGCTAGGGTAAGAACAGACTTTATAGTGGATTTTTAATTATGGAGGTTGGCTACTAGGCATTTTATCACGAGCACTTTTGAATTTATTTGAAAAAAAAAGATTATTCACTTTTAGAATTAGTCGAGTTCGTAAAAATGTAGATACTGATTTTGTAGGATCGAAAGTGCTAGAAAGGTGAGTGAACACTCGTGACTTTTCACATTTTTCATTAAAGCTATAAAGGAATCACAGTGGAAAGAAAAACTTAAGCGAAGAACAAAGAAGACAATACTAACACTTTTGGTTTTACTTGGTTTAGAGTTTATGGCGACTCCTACTCCAAGATTCGCGATCGATAATTATTTTCGATGGACAATTCACTAACAATTCGATAATTACAAAGAAACTTTGATTACAAGTAATGAAATGTGATTAATAATAAAGAGACAATTTTATCGACAACTCAAAAAGAATAGAAGCTTTGACGTTTGTCGTGGAGAGCTTTTCAGAACAACACCCAAGCACGGAAGTTGTATGAAAAGTTGTGTTTGAGGTGCTGGTTGAACCCTCCTTTTATAGCCTTGTCTGGGAGCCTGGATCGGTCTCGGGCGCCCCCATCAAGCTAATGTGGCATGACCTCTGCGAAGCTCTATCCGTCAAAGTTTATCCATCTCTGAGCACCTAGACCTGTCCGAACGCTTGGATTGTGACGTGTGTCGGCCAATCAATGAGCGTCACCTCAGCTACACCAGTGTCTAGGTTCATCCTAGTCCGGGCGCCTGGACGTCCGGGCGCCTGGACCTAGTCCAGGCGCCTGGATGTCCACTTTCGAGCCAATCTTCCTGTTTAGATTTCCTGCATCACAGAGTTATCACAACAATCAAACTATATTATTTTGAATGAATTTGACAGTCTCAAAACTGTCCGGTTCTGACTTTCAAATTTCAACGAACTGTAGGTCGAATCGACGTCTACTGTTCCCTTAGTGGGGAATGATTCCTCACCTACTCCTCTTAGGAGAGTTTATCTGATGTCAAATTGGTCCTCCAGACCGTTTAGATTTTGCTCAGTATCCGAGACTTTAGGACTTTTCGCTGGATGTCCTATCTTCGACCTACCCAGTTTTTTGCATGATGTCCACGACCTTTTCATTTGCTATTCTCGACCAGTAGGATTTTCCGCCCGATGTTTTTGACGACCTACTAAAACTTCTGTCCAGTTTCTCATATCAGGACTTCCTTATCTACCCACAACTAGGATTTTCCACCTATTCACTATGACATTTAACTTGCATTGACTCACGTAGGACTTTCCTGAATACTTCGTCAGACTTATTAGAACCACAATAATCTTTAACTTTGAACCATTTATCATTATCAAAACTTAGATTAAGTTTTGCACCAACAATTTGCCTCTTCTTTTTTTTATTATGGCAACATAATTTAAAGTTGAGTAAAACATAATTAGTTAAGAATAACTAAAGACCTATACAAGAAAAAAAATTTAACTGCCTTTTTTTTCAAATTTAAAATTTCTAAGTATAGAAACAGAACTTAAAAGTTCATATTTTTAAAGTTAAAATTTCTAAGTTAAAATTTCCCTAAAAAAATTTAACTTTAAACTCCCCTAAAAATAGCACTTAGTTCTTTTCTTTTTGAAAAAAAATTAGCTTTTGAAAATTAGCAGCAACTTAACTCTTAATCTTTTTCTCCCCTTTAACATATATCAAAAATAATTTACAATAGAAATGTAAAGAACTCCCTCTCAATTAATGCCTTAGTTGAAAATAAATTTGGAAAATTAAAAATTTTGAAGATACAAGTACTTAAATAATTGTTTTGTTTAACGGGGGAAAAATATAGAAATAAAAAATTAGGTAAAGTTAATATCATGAGTATAACCCTAGAATCCAAGTATAAATGTAATTTGGAAAAATTAATTAGATTTTGAAAACTTAATTTGTTTTTGAAAACTTAATTTGTTTTTGAAAAATTAATTTGGTTATGAATTAATTAATTTAAAGTTTTGAAAATTAATTTAAAGTTTTAAAAATTTAATTAAAGTTTTGTAAATGAATTAAAATTTTTAAATTTAATTTAAGTTTTAAAAATTAATTTAAGTTTTAAAATTTAAGTTTTGAAAATTAATTTAAGCTTGAATTAGATCAATTAAATTAATTAGGTTTTAGGTTAGATTAAGTAAATTTATTAATTAAATTAATTAGTTTGAGTTAGGTTAAATAATTCTATATTGATTAATCCTAATATCTCACCCATTTCTAGATTTTCAATCAAGGAGGCTTATAGGTTTCTGTGATATATTTGACATATATTTTTTCTTCAATTTAATTTAAAATCTAAAAATCGATTTACATTTGAGTTAGAGTTAGGTTTAACAGTTAATCAATTAAATATCTATTTCGATAATCGGCTTCTAGGCTGTGGCGAGGTACAAGGGCCTTTTTGGATATCGGAGTAACGACCACTTTTAGACAAAGTCTTTTAAGGAAATTGAATATTTAACTTTTTTTTATAAAAATCCTTAGTCTAACTAGTAAAGTGTCAGTCAAGTCTAAGTCCCTATCTAACCATCCTAATCTAGGCAAAAATAAGGAAAGTAGTAAATCAAGAAATCAAGCAAATCTATCTAACAATAAAGATGATATTTCTATTGGTTTTCCCTGGATCATAACTTCTATAAGGTTTATCAAGATAATGGATTTAATCCTTGGGGATCCAATATTGATTAAGTTCAATTTGATTAGTCAAGTTAGACTTAGGGAACCATACTTAGACTAGATTTCTATTGGTTCAATTTACTAAAGACAAGTAAGATTTAAATCTTGTTTTAACCTTGTATTCGAGTCCGGATCGATTGTATACGACCCTTTATTTTCCAAGAATCGGATCAAGATTTTTGAAGCTCAAAGTGAACTGTTCCAATGAATCTTTAAGTTCTTTGATTTAAACTTTCAAAGTGGAAATTTCTTCCTCAAGTTATCGAATTTGAGTTGAACTTTCACTTTGAACTTCTTTAGTCAAAGAACTTGGGTTAGTCTTCTCCTTAAGTGTTGTTATCTCCTTTTGGAGTGACTTGACCCGGACATTAGACTTAGCTAATTTACGCATCAAATAATTTATTAAATTATATAACTTATCTACTTGAGGGGAACTTACAGTGTTGTTTGACCCTTTGGAAACGGATACGAATTCATGGCTTGACTCAGACTCGGCTTAGGATTCGGTCTCGGATTTGGTCTCGACAACGTACGCTTGTATCGGTAGAGCAAGGAAGCTTACTTGAGCTTGTTCTTCTTCTTTAGAGTCTTCTGATGACTCGAACCATGTTGCTTTCAGGGTCTTCCTTTTTCTTTGCTTCTTTAGCAATTTTCGAACTAGGCCGACTAATTCAAAAGTGATCTTCTTGTCATCTTCTAAGTCCAATTCAAATTCAGGTTCGGGTCAGAATTTGGGCGTTGACTTCTTAGTCTTAAATTTTCTTAGAAGCAAAGCAATTCCTTTCTCAGCAGAGCGTGCATTAGTCTGTTCATACAATTTAAATTTAGAAAATAGCTCACCTAGTCTAATAGATGAAAAATCCTTATAAACCTTGTAAGTATCTATCATAGATGCCCACAAAGTATTTCTTGGAAATGTGTTAAAGGTATACCTTATAATATCGTGATTCTCCACTTTCTGTCTGATCGAGTGGAGTCCATTGAGCACATCTTGGATTCGGGCATGTAGTTGACTTGCTAATTCTTCATTTTACATTTTAATGTTATATAATTTATTTAAAAATAGATCTTTCTTACAAACCTTAGTGTCGGAGGTTCCTTCCTGAAGCTCAATCAATTTTTTGCTAGAGATCATTTGTGCTGCTGAACAGTCAAACTTAACTTAGCTCTTCTTTGGTCAAGCTACATTGTAAGGTCTAGTAGCCTTTGCATCCGCCTCGATCTTCCTTTTTGTTGGTTCATCCCATTTGTCATAGGTAAGAGGTACTTTATCTTTGGTGGAGAGTGTGAATCCTGTTTAGATCACAATCCACATCTCCACTTGAGTCTTAAGATGATACTCCATTCGACCCTTCCAGTAACCGAAGTACTCGTCGGAGAAAAGAGATGGACATACAGTACTATAGCCTTCTTGATGGGTCATGCCAAATAAACCGCCCAAAAGAAAAACAAAAAGAAGCACATACCAAGTCTTGATCTTAGATTAATAGTGCAGAAGAAGAAAAAAAGAAATATCGTTCGAGTGGTGTTGCACAAACTTCGAAAAATTTTAAAAAAGAATGAGAAATTTGTCAAAAGAGGTTATTACATCAATCCTGACTGATCCTGTCCGAAAGCTGAATCAACGGACGCTGGGCACGTGGCGCTCTCCTAGTTGATGACGTGGTTCCCCTGCTGACCGTGTGGAGCTCCGGCGAACCTGCAAAGAAGTCGGGCCGGGAAGGGGTTCCAGGCGACGACCCTCCGACACTCAAGTCAGGCAAGCAAGCAACAAAAAAGTGGTTTCGAATATGAGAGTCACTCTACCTCCGGCGAAGTCTGTGAGCTCTTATATAGAGCTGGAGGAAGCTCATGCACATCAATCGAGGTGTACACGTGTACTATGGCCATACCCAGGCATGGCGTGTCAGGTGACCTTGCTTGACGCCATACTGCTACAGTACGACCACCTTTCTGATGGGACATGAGGGCATTCTGTCCTAGGCCTTCGTACATAACATGTCCTTCGACCATACTTCTTGTCAGAGGATGTTCCCTTACTTCATGTTTATGGCGAACGTCCTGCCGATCGGCAATCCCATTCTGCCCAGCCAGACTTAAATACTAGTCTGCTCGGGAGAATCTTAGTCGTGTGCTCGGTGATTATAGCCCAATTTTGTCGCGAATTGGGCATCAAATGATGAAGTACCAAACCCCTCCTATACTAATGTAGCATAGGAATGACTCGGGTCGTCCGCCAACGAAAGTAACGATAGGATGGTAAACTTAGGATCGTATGTTATTTCTAGTTTTTGGGATTTTCAATATGGAAATGGGGTTTGGGTTTTAATTTTAAATTTAACAAATAAAAAGCAAAGCAAATACGAAATTAATCTAATGCTAGAATGCAATCTAACTAGGTGTGAATAATTAATCCACAACGCATTGTCACACTACGCTATGGATTAACTATCAACACAATTAAACTAAGGAACGAAATGACAAAACATTAAATGAAACCTAATCTAATAAATGAAAGACAATGCAAGGAATAAAGCTAAACCTAACCTAACTAACCATTGAAGATTTTCCTACATCGCATTGTCACGCTACGATACAAGAATATCCATCAATGGGAATAACATGAAACATAACAAAGAACTCAAACATGCATAAAGAAAGCAACAATTAAACAAAAACAAATGCAATTAAACTAAATGAACTTAACAACAATTAAACGAAATCTAACTATACATAATTGATAACCTGCATCACATTGTCACACTATGATACAAAATCAACAATTATGCATAGTGAAACTAAACAAAGTGCAATCTATCAATCTAAGAAACAATAACAAACATAACAACTTAATTAAGCAAGAAAGTAAACTACATGAATATAACTAAAATATCCAAAATGCATAAGAACAAGGTTAAACAAATCAAACATGAAAACAAACTAACTTAATTAACCACATCCACTCATCCACGATCATGCACCAATCCAACTACCCTTCGCCGTCACACAAAGGGCCCAGATCTGGAACACCATCACTGGTGAACAACAACAGACGACCGCTCCTGATCACGAACAGCTTACTTGAGTGATATGCCGGAATTGGAGAGCTTCTGCCGGAATGGAAGTATGCACTGAGATTGCTGGAATTCCTGCCTTCGGAACACCGTCCGCAAGAAGCCACAACACTGCTCAGTGATGGAAGAAGAAGAAATTCGCCGGAGAAGAAGATGGGGCAGCCGGCTTCCTCCTTGGAAGCTTCTACTTTCGGAACGCCGCCCGCAGAAGACCTCCTCTGAGGAAGGTATGAAGAAGGGTGTTTGCCGGAGAAGAACGCCTCGCCGTCAAGAAAACCCTAGACCCAAAGCCGCTGTCCGCTCAAAGAAACCGTCGGAGCTTGCTGCCGTCGCCGAGTTGAGCAGATCGGAGAAGAGAAATGGATGTGGAGGACCGGACGGCCGGCGGCAAAGGAAGAGAAGAGTAGCGGCCGGCCGGTGGTGAGGAGAAGAAAGGAGACGCGGGGAAGATCGCGTGCCCTAGCCCTGCAGAGAAGAAAACGCGAGAGAAGAGTAGCTTGTTCTGTTCGCGTGAGGAGAAGAAAAGAGGGGTTTCTTAACGGGTTCGGATCCGGGTTGGATTAAGGAAATGGTATCCAATGGAGCTTAGATCCGATCCGTTAATGGTAGAGTTCAAATTGGGCTTTTATAATTGGGCTTTGGATAAGGCTTAGAAGTGTAGGCTTTAGGAATGGGTTTGAGAATTGGGTTGAGTTTTGAATTGGAGCTTGACTTCTTTGGATGAAGAAGATCTCGATCAATGGTCCAGATCTCTTCAAATGAGGATGAAGGGCTGGATCACTTGATATGATCGAAGGGGCAGGATCTCACTGGATCTTGATCGACGGTCCACATTAATTCAGCTTGATCTTCCTCATTTGACCTCCAAATCAGTCCAAATTCGATCCGGCTCGACCCTAATCCATGCCTCTTTGAATTTCCTACAAAACCAAAATAAAAACATGCGATTAAATTCCATAATTGTAGGAAATTTACATTTAAGTCCAAAATAAATCATACTCACAAAATATAATATAAGCACAAAAATAAGCATATGAGAAGGTAAAAACGCTAAGTATAAGAGCCAAAATAATACACAAAAATACCCATTATCACTCGGCTACGCCTATTCAGTCTGATTGATTTATGCATTGGCCGAGCGGACCTCCATGTCGGCTCGGCGTCCTTGTTTATCATGAGCGTCGAAAACCCGACCCCTCGTCGGGTCTATGCTTCTGCTTATGCCCTTGGGCCGTTCCGCCCCTACTGCCCGGTCGATCGCCATTCCCCAATCGGCCTCTGGCATTGGTCTTCACATGGTGTTGACTTCTCTATGAAAAGAAAAAAGGGGGGGGGCCCACCTTATCACCGGATCACTTGTCTCCCCGTCAAGTCTAGTCGAATGAGGCGCCTAAGTCCTACTGACTGGACTGCCGGTCTAACCGAATAATGATCGTTGAGCCGGCCCGTGGAATGCTCTTCTGCTCGGCCATTCCTTTTTGTGTCGCCCGTTCGGCAATACCCTATGGGCAGACGGTTAATGCTGCCTCTTTCGATATCCTGCAAATTTTTTATTTATTTTTTTTTACTGAGCACACTTTCCTTAAATGCACCCTGTGTCCACCTGACACGTGGCGGATCAGCAGTCGTCAGTGTACGGTGGTGGCGTTACCGTCGATGGGACAGCCGCCGCTTGAAATGGACGGCCCGATGGCCACCTTGTTCTTCGCGACCTAGATCCAACGGTGGAGGCCGTTCGGCCCCAACCTTATAAAGTCGGACCTTCTCCTCTTCGCCACATTCTTCTTCCTTCGTTCTTCGGCTTTCCACTGCTATCTTTGCTCCGGCGATCCTTATTCTCCGTCTGTTTGGTGCACTCGCCATCTTCTTCCTTTCCTCGATCTTTCTTGTACCCGTAAGCCTTCCTTTTCAGCTCCCCGTCTCCTGTGTTGCTTTCTTTTTCATTCTGTCGGCATTTTCTTTTAGTTTTTCTGTCAATATCTCTTCTGTTTCGACCATGGCGAGTACTTCTAAGCCTACAGTCGGCGCTCCTAGTCTCTGGTATACGACTATGGAGAGCCGATTCGATGAAGAAGACGCATTGCGTCTAATTCGGGCGTATGAAATTCCGGCCGACCATGAGATAGTTGTAGCTACTCCCTCCGATCGGCCTAATGATCCGCCGCCCGACACCATTTGCTTCTTCCGTGATCAATTTTTGGCGGGGTTGCGCTTTCCTCCACATTCGTTCATCCTCCAAATATGCAACCACTTTCGCCTCCCGCTCGGCCAATTAGTCCCGAACTCAATTAGGTTGCTGAGCGAGGTGATAGTCCTTTTCAAATTGAACAATATCCCCTTAGACCCCCAAATCTTCCACTATTTCTTCTACCCAAAACAATCCGAGTGGGGGACTTTCATATTTCAATCTAGGTCGGGTTTCGTCCTATTTACCAACATGCCGAGCTCCAATAAGCATTGGAAGGAGCATTTCTTTTTTATGCGTCTCCCCGAGCGGCCGGCCTTCCGAACGAAGTGGCAGACGGCGGTGCCGAATCAACCGGGCCTTGGCAAATTCAAAAACCATCCGACGTATCTTCATGCGGCCAACCAGCTGGTCGGCCAACGTTACGATATCGACAAGTTGCTCCTTCCTGGAGTAATGTATATATTCGGCTTGTCTCTCATCCAAGCCGATCTGCCCTGCAGCATGAGTAAGCGATTCTTATTCCCCTTTTTCTTTGCTTCACTGGCCGAGCGTCCGGTCGGACATGTAGCTCGTGCTGCGCTATGCTCGGCGAAATTTCGGGCAGCTCGTGCGTCGACCAGACGAAGACATCACAGTTTCTTTGGAGGCATTTGATCACTTCCTGTTTCCGGCTTTCCTCCAGATCGGCCGCAACGAACGTTGTGGCCTCCGATCGGGTCGGGTGAATCTGCACTTCCTCTTTTTCTTCATAAACTAAAGAGGGAGGCTTTTCAGTTATAGCGTTCACCTCGATCCGGGGCGTCTTCCGAGCGGAATTGGCTTCGGCTCGGACCATCTCGATGTAGCATCGCCGAGCTGCTAGTTGATCTCCCCGTACTTCTCCCACTTTGTCCTCGACGGGGAACTTGATCTTCTGGTGGAAGGTGGAGACGGCCGCGCGGAACTCGCTGAGCGCCGGTCGTCCCAAAATGACGTTGTATGACGAGGGAGAGTCGACCACCACGAAGTTTGCTGTCCGCGTCCTCCTGAGCGGCTCTTCTCCCAAAGAGATAGCCAGCCGGATCTGTCCGACCGGCTGAACTTCGTTCCCCGTAAACCCGTAGAGGGGGGTCGTCATGAGCAGCAGCTCGGCTCGATCAATTTGTAGTTGGTCGAAGGCTTTTTTGAATATGATATTGACCGAGCTCCCTGTGTCAATAAAAACGCGGTGAATAGTGTAATTGACTATTACCGCTTTGATGAGGAGAGCGTCGTCATGCGGCACTTCGACTCCTTCCAAGTCTCTGGGCCCGAAGCTTATCTCGGGTCCGCTCGCCCTTTCCTGACTACAACCGACTGCATGGATTTGGAGCTGCCTGACGCTAGCCTTCCTTGCTCGGTTAGAGTCGCCTCCGGTCGGACCACCAGCTATGATGTTGATTTCACCTCGGGAGGTGTTGTTTCTATTTTCTTCTTCCCGAGCGGACGGTCTGGACCGCTCCCTGGACATCCGAGGATTGTCTTCACGTCTGAGAGTATGCTGCCGTTCAGGAGTCTGTCTTTGTCGGCGATCAGATCTAGTCCGATCGGCTCCGTGAGTTCTCTGTCGCCTGTCGAACGATGGTGATCGACGACCACTACTCCGGGGAACGGGATGAGCGATCAGGGGAAGACTATGACAATCTTTGGTATTGTGCGTGTCTGTCTGGTGGAATGAGCAGAACATGGGGGTCCACTTCTTTTTTGGCTTAGGCCGCTCGGCTGCAACTTCTTGGACATGGGACCTAGCATGGGGGGAGCGGATGGCTTCGGACCTTGGTCCTCTGTGTTGGGGATCGGTGGCCGGCTTGAAGGGGGGTTGGATAGACGGCGCCCCCAAATACTCGCTTCTTTCTACAACGTTAGTGCGCAAGCGGAAATGCAAACAAAACAAGTAGAAAGCTAAATACTAAAGGAAAGAATTCAAACCAAGCTACACGATCATTTACGTGGTTCGGAGATAAAGCTCCTACTCCACGGCGTGTCCGTAAGGTGGACGATCCCGATCCTTCGGTGGATTAATCCCCGGAAAACTTCCGGCTAGCTCAAACCTCCTTGTGGGTGGAGAAACCTCACCACAACCCTCACAAGAGCTCTTTTGACGCTAGGGCACAAGTAGACTACTAATAGAGATTAACCACCTCTATTTCGTCAACTCAAACCAAGCTCCCAAGCTTTGGTTTTATAGGCCACGGGTTGGAAAACCCCGCCTACCAGTCGACTGCCCTCTGTGGAAACTGACCGAACGAACAGAACCATTCTATTCACACCCAGTCGACTGCGCGATCGACTGCACCAGTCGACTGCTAAAACATGCAGTCGACTGCTACAGTAGCGCTACAGTGTTGCTACAGTAAAACCCTAAACTAGGATTTTACTCCGAGTACAATCTCTCGTGCACTCGTACCCTCACCCTTATGACTCACTTGATTCTTCCTTTGCAGCTTTGACCTTTTGCCTTCAAGCCTACTTCCTTTGGCTCTCGTCCCTCGGATGCATTCAAGCCCGCGGCTCGTCCCCAATGCCATCCTTCGCGTATGCCTCGAAGTCGCTTCCCTCGGCCCTTGTCCACGCTGCCTTGTCCACGGTCCCTCGGATGCTCCATCCTTCACCGGACCCGAAGCCATCAACCTGAGTCACATGTGTATCCTGCAAACCTGCACAACTCAAATACACATATCAAATACAAGGGTGAACCTAACTTAAACCCTTTGCCCAAACACCAAAACACATGGTCGCACGGACCATTGGGATTGCTCCAACAATCTCCCCCTTTTTGGTGTTTGGCAATACGTTTAAGTTAGGGAAAACAAATAGCAAATAAACATGCTAATACAATGGACTTACGATGCCAAGGCTACACACTTGGACTTACTCCGCCGAATGGACTTATGTTGCCAAGGCTACACACTTGGCAACCGCCGAAACAATGCACAGGGCTTTTTAAGAACCTATCCAAAGGCTCCCCCTACACCTAAGCTCCCATTGAGCTAGGATTTTCCACATAAGGCTTTTGAAGGACCTATCCCAAGGCTCCCCCTTTACCTAAGCTCTCCATTGAGCTAGGATTTTTACAACGGGCTTTTTAAGAACCTATCCCAAGGCTCCCCCTACGCAAAGGTACTTTCAGGTTTTCCCAACTAAACCTTACTTCTCCCCCTTTGCCTAACATCCAAAAAGTTCTCCAACAATATCCCAATTATTGAAAACTTATCATCCAAATGACCCTAAACTCATGTATGTATCCCCCATGGATCCCATACATCTATATGAGCTGACCCGGTCAAAATCTAGTGCTGAAAACACTTTCAGACTGGTATCAGTCGACTGCAAGAAGTACCAGTCGACTGACCCATGAAAACGAGCTTACAGAGACATTCTGTGCTCGTGAACAGTGTTACCAGTCAACTGGTAACTGTACTAGTCGACTGGTACACTATTTATGAAAAAATCAGTCTTTTCTGGCCAACTTCAGAAATGCGCCAGAAATTCCACAGACCTCCAAAAATCCCCAAATTTTGTGGAGAGGTCTATTATATCAATATCTACTTGGGAAAAATATATATAAAAATATATCTATCACCAATCCCAAGATTGACACAAAACACAAAACTAGCTAAAAAGTTCAATTGAACCTTGACCTAAAGTCCTAGTTTTGGCTTCCTCTTGATGTATTTGCCCATATTAACCCACAATGCATCCCTAGCATTGGTTTATATGGCATTTATACATCCAAAACCAATTTTCATGCTATATGACCCCAATTGTCATATTTCTTGCATGAAACATAAACTAATTGTGCCAAAACCCTAGGTTTGAGACTCAAGTCCGTCTCCAAACCACTTGGCACATTCCATGGCTTGTCTAGACTCCCAAGTAAAATCCCCTTGAGATCCATTGGCCATGGGTCCCAAATTGACTCTTTGAGCTCCCCCTAGAGCTCTTAACCTTAGTCACCTCCCTAGGTGACTCATCCACAATGGCTAGGCCACATCGGTCCACCCCCGGTGAAACTTGGCCTACAAATCTAACTTTCTTAACCTTGGACACTTTGTCCTTGGTTAATTTCTCCTTACCATTAAATGGTTTTCCCTTGTCATTTATTGGTTTCTCCTTGCTATAGTCATATGCAACCCTAGCATAAGACTTTCCCTTAGCTTTGGAGGACTCTCTCTTGCCATGATCATTTGCCACCCTAGCACATGATCTCTCATTAGCCTTGGAGGAACTAGATCGGTATCCCAAGCCCGATCTATCATGGTTGGGTCTTTGGCTACCCAACACCATATTTAATTCCTTAGATCCAACATTGAATCTCTTAAGGAATTGTTCTAACTTATCAAGCTTTCCCCTTAAGGCTTGATTCTCCTTCTCTAGGTTCCTAACCCTAGAGTTAATTTGTCCAAATTGGACATTCCTAGACCTACCCTTTCTAGGCATATGTCTCCCCTTCTTGGGATTAATGCCTTGGGTCTCCTTAGGTCTACCATTTCTAGATTTTTCATGAATGGGTCTCCTAGGGTTTTGATCTACAATTACCCTACTCCTATCATGATATTTGAAACCACAATTTTGCATGGGCATATAATGATTAAAATTATTTTTCCTAACATGCATGGGAACATAAGAATTTGAATTTGAATTACACTTCAAATTAGGGTATACCTCCCTTACCCTTGAAGCTCCCCCTTGACTTGAGCTCCTCTTCTTCTTCTCCCACTTCTTTAGATGCTCCAACTTCTTGAACTCTCCCTTCCTTGAGCATCTTGTGTGGTAGTGTCCAAGTTCTCCACACGTGAAGCATCTAATGTGTTTCTTCTCATTCTTCTTCCTACAACTCAAATTAGATTCTAAAGAGATTGAATTGAGTTTAGGAGATACCTTCTTCTTACCCAATGGACATCTACTCTTGTAGTGTCCCTTCTTATTGCAACCGAAGCAAATTATGTTATTCTTTGACTTCACTTCGGTGGAGGTGCTTGCTATGTTGGCCACTTCCAAGACCTCTTCTTCATCCTCTTCACTTGTCTTGGATTTTTCTTCACTTCTTGAGGATGTTGATGATGCCTCATCTTCCTTATCCACACTTGTGGATGGCCTTTCTTCATCCTCCTTCTCCTTGGATGTGATAGAATTCACTTCCTCTTCCTCTTTTGATGTTGAATTGGTCTCCACATCCAAATGGTCATTCTTCTCCTCTTGGACCACTTCATCTATCTTCTCCTCCTCGGATGTTGAACATTTCTCAACTTCTTGTTGATCTTCCTCTACTTGAGCTTCTACATCCATTTCTTCGGATTTTTCTTTTTCTTCTTCTTCTTGTGTAGGCATGAGTTCTTCCCATTGAACCTTCTTTATTTTGCTCCACAACTCGTGAGCGTTCTTATACTCACCTACACCATTTATCACATTAGACGGCAATATATCTATTAAGATTGATATTACCTTTGAGTTTGCCTCCGATCGTGAGGTTTGCTCTTCCGTCCAATGTTGTGATCGGAGTCTTTTTCCCTTCTTGTCTCTTGGGACTTCGAATGGGTCCTTGATAATCATCATGATGTCCCAATCTGTATTGAAGAAGATCTCCATCTTCATCATCCAATACGTGATGTCCCCAAGGCTTCCTCCTTCAAATTTTGGCGGTTCAATCAAGCCGGTCATCTTTGCTTCCTCGGCGGTTAGTCCGACGGAGAGCGGCCTTGCTCTGATACCACTTGTTGGGGATCGGTAGCCGGCTTGAAGGGGGGTTGGATAGACGGCGCCCCCAAATACTCGCTTCTTTCTACAACGTTAGTGCGCAAGCGGAAATGCAAACAAAACAAGTAGAAAGCTAAATACTAAAGGAAAGAATTCAAACCAAGCTACACGATCATTTACGTGGTTCGGAGATAAAGCTCCTACTCCACGGCGTGTCCGTAAGGTGGACGATCCCGATCCTTCGGTGGATTAATCCCCGGAAAACTTCCGGCTAGCTCAAACCTCCTTGTGGGTGGAGAAACCTCACCACAACCCTCACAAGAGCTCTTTTGACGCTAGGGCACAAGTAGACTACTAATAGAGATTAACCACCTCTATTTCGTCAACTCAAACCAAGCTCCCAAGCTTTGGTTTTATAGGCCACGGGTTGAAAACCCCGCCTACCAGTCGACTGCTAAAATATACAGTCGACTGATCCACACTGACCGAACGAACAGAACTATTCTGTTCGCACCAAGTCGACTGCACCAGTCGACTGCTAAAACATGCAGTCGACTGCTACAGTAACGCTACAGTACTGCTACAGTAACGCTACAATAAAACCCTAAAACTAGGATTTTACTCCGAGTACAATCTCTCGTGCACTCGTACCCTCACTCTTATGACTCACTTGACGCTTCTTTGCAGCCTTGACCTCTTGCCTTCAAGCCTACTTCCTTTGGCTCTCGTCCCTCGGATGCATTCAAGCCCGCGGCTCGTCCCCAATGCCATCCTTCGCGTATGCCTCGAAGTCGCTTCCCTCGGCCCTTGTCCTCGCTGCCTTGTCCACGGTCCCTCGGATGCTCCATCCTTCACCGGACCCGAAGCCATCAACCTGAGTCACATGTGTATCCTGCAAACCTGCACAACTCAAATACACATATCAAATACAAGGGTGAACCTAACTTAAACCCTTTGCCCAAACACCAAAACACATGGTCCCGTGGACCATCGGGATTGCTCCAACACTCTGGGTGGCTGATAGGAAACGTGCGGCTTCCGTTCGGTAGGAGGAGCCCGCTCGGTTGGAGTTTCTTTTTTCCGGGCCGCTTGAGCTTCCTCCACGTTGATGTATTCGTTGGCCCGGTGCAGCATATGATCGTAGTCTCGGGGCGGCTTCCGAACGAGCGAGCGGAAGAAGTCCCCGTCCACGAGGCCTTGCGTAAATGCGTTCATCATTGTCTCTGAGGTGGCTGTTGGAATGTCCATGGCCACCTGGTTGAACCGCTGGATATAAGCTCTGAGCGGCTCTCTTGGCTCTTGCTTGATGGCGAACAAGCTGACACTCGTCTTCTGATAACGCTGACTGCTTGTAAAATGATGGAGGAAGGCCGTTCGGAAGTCCTTGAAGCTTGTGATGGACCGTCCGGCAGCCTCCGAAACCACCGTTGAGCCGATCCAGAGAGGGTGGTTAGAAAAACTCGACACTTCACCCCATCCGTATATTGGTGAAGGGTAGCAGTGTTGTCGAATTTACCCAAATGATCATCCGGATCGGTGGTCCCATTGTATTCGCCGATCGCGGGGGGCACATAGTGCTTTGGCAGAGGATCCTTCAAGATGGCTTCTGAGAATTGACGATTGACCCGCTCGGGCGAGGCGTCCGATCGGGGGGCTTTGCCTTTTCTGTTATCCCGCATTGGCACCTCATCTGACGAAGAGCCTCTATCCCGATTAGCTGCCGCGGCTTCAGGAGGAGTGCGGAAGAGAGCTCGATGGAATGGAACTGTGGCTGGGGGTGCTTCCGCTCAGCCACCAGATGCTGATGTGGCTTGCTGCTCAGGTCGCTCGGCTGGTGCCTTCTATTTTTGTTCCACAAGCTTAGCGGCCCTCGACTCGATTAGAGCATCGAGTTCTTCCGTGGAAAGCGTCACCGTGTGCTGTCGTCCAGCTTAGTCCATTGCTTCCGATCGGATGCAGGAGCGTTCCCACAGACGGCGCCAATTTGATCCTGTCCGAAACCTGAATCAACGGACGCTGGGCACGTGGCGCTCTCCTAGTTGATGACGTGGTTCCCCTGCTGACCGTGTGGAGCTCTGGCGAACCTGTAAAGAAGTCGGGCCGGGAAGGGGTTTCCGGCGACGACCCTCCGACGCTCAAGTCAGGCAAGCAAGCAGCAAAAAAGTGGTTTCGAATATGAGAGTCACTCTACCTCCGGCGAGGTCTGTGGGCTCTTATATAGAGCTGGAGGAAGCTCATGCACACCAATCGAGGTGTACACGTGTACTATGGTCATACCCCGGCATGACGTGTCAGGTGACCTTGCTTGACGCCATACTGCTACAGTACGACCACCTTTCTGATGGGACATGAGGACATTCTGTCCTAGGCCTTCGTACATAATATGTCCTTCGACCATACTTCCTGTCAGAGGATGTTCCCTTGCTTCATGTTTATGGTGAACGTCCTGCCGATCAGCAATCCCATTCTGCCCAGCCAGACTTAAATACTAGTCTGCTCGAGAGAATCTTAGTCGTGTGCTCGGCTACGCCTATTCAGTCTGATTGATTTATGCATTGGCCGAGCGGACCTCCATGTCGGCTCGGTGTCCTTGTTTATCATGAGCGTCGGAAACCCGACCCCTCGTCAGGTCTATGCTTCTGCTTATGCCCTTGGGCCGTTCCGCCCCTACTGCCCGGTCGGTCGCCATTTCCCAATCGGCCTCTGGCCTTGGTCTTCACATGGTGTTGACTTCTCTATGAAAAGAAAAAAGGGGGGGCCCCCACCTTATCACCGGATCACTGACTTATGACAAAAATTTAAAAATACAAAATACAAAATACAAAAAGGCATAAGAATAATTTTTTGCTCAACAGAAATATATTTTTACAAAAAAAATTAAAAAAGTAACGAAATGCTCTTATGGTGGTTGCATCAATTTAGAACGTCTCACCTCTGATGCCAATTATAAGATCAAAAGCGCTAGAGGGGGTGAATAACATTCGTGATTTTTTTTTTTACATTTTTCATTAAAACTATTGAGGAATCACAGTGGAAAGAAAAAATTAAGCGAAGAACAAAGAAGAGAATACTAACACTTTGGTTTTACTTAGCTTGTTCAGAGTACATGACGACTCCTACTCCAAGGTTTGCGATCGACGATCACTTCTGTTGGGCAATTCACTAGCAATTCGATAATTACAAAGAAACTTTGATTACACGTAATGAAATGTAATTAATAGAAAAGAGACAATTTTATCGACAACTCAAAAAGAATAGAAGCTTTGGCATTTATCATCGGATCAACATTCGATATCGTAGAGAGCTTTCAGAATAACACGTAAGCATGGAAGTCATATGAAAAGTTATGCTTGAGGTGTTGGTTGAACCCTCCTTTTATAACTTTGTCCAGGCGTCTGGACCGATTTTGGGCGCCTCCATCAAGCTGACGTGGCATGACCTCAATGAAGCTTTATCTATCAAATTTATCCATCTTTGATTGCTTGGACCTGTCACCTGGATTGTGACGTGTGTTCGCTAATTAGTGAGCGCCACTTAAGTGCCACCTTAGCTGCACTCAGGTGCCTTGGTTCAGCCTAGTCCGAGCGCCTAGACTAGATGCTTATTTTTCAGTCAATCTTCTAGTTTCAATTTCCTATACCACAGAGTTAGCACAATAAATAAAATATATTATTTTGAAGAATTTGATAGTCTCGGGACTGTCCGGTTCTGACTTTCAATTTTTAACGAAATCTTAGGTCAAACTTACACCTAATGTGAAGGATCAAAAATAATTTAGATATCTCCACAATTGTATGATATTGTCTACTTTGTGTCTAAGCCCTCAAAAAAATATATTTCTAATAAATCCATGATCATTCTCATGTGTTTTCAATGTGTGACTATATTTGCAACCTTGCTATCCCAACATAATGTTCCCTCAACGTATACTACTCTTCTCAGGAGAGTTTACCTGATGTCAAATCGGTCCCTCAGACTGTTTGAACTTTTACTTAGCATTCGAAATTTCAAGACTTTCCGCTGGACATCCGATCCCTGACTCGTCCAGTCTTTCGGTTAGTGTCCGTGACCTCCATGACTTTTACCTACTATCTTCCACTAGTAGGATTTTCCGCTCAATGTCCTCAACCTGCTAAGAGTTCGGTTCAATTTCTCGGATGGGAACTTCCTTATCTAGCAGTAACTAGAGCTTTCCATTTGCCTAGTATTCTCTAGAATTTTTACCTTGTCTAAGTTCGCTTAAAATTTTCCTACACAATCAGTCAGACTTATTAAAACTATAATAATCCTTAACTTTGAACCTTTTACTATTATCAAAACTTGGATTCGCTCGTCTAATGCTTCATACGCTAACATATTTAATAATAAAAACCCCCTAAAAACTAAAAACTGAAAACCACAGCAAACGCCAAAGCTGCAGGCTCAAACTGCCTTAAATCCAAAGCAAACGCTACCAGCCAACATCAACACCAATGCAGTGCCACAGACACAACCACATTGTGATAATTCTGAGGCATGCGCTGCAGTATAAAAAGATTTACAACGGCCATGAGACATAATCCAACCAGAAGAACAAAGAAAAATGGCCTCAAGCAAGCCTTTGCGCATCTCTACCCTCGGTTTGAGGGTCTTCGTGCTCCTTTTCTGCTTGGCTTCCCTCATCATCATCGCCACAGACAGCGCCGAGTTTCCTGATCCAGACAGCGACACTGGCGAATTAAAAAAGACAACCTTCAAAGACGTGATCGCCTACAGGTTCGCTGATCAGCTTCATCCACCATCGATCGACTTAATTCTCCAGGCCATCATTAATTAATTCTTAATCGACTAGCTAATTAATTATACTCGTACGCAGATACCTCTTCTCTGTGGCGATTATTGGAATCGCGTACTCGCTCATGCAGATTCCTCTGGCAGCGCTGAGCATCACCAAAGGGAGCAGTTTGGTCACAAAGAGGATTCTGCCTTGGTACATCTTCACTGACGTGGTATGTTTCTTCCTCGCTCCATTTTCTGAGCAGTGGAAATTAATGAATTGGAAAGAGCTGGCGTGACGGAGTGGGCGACTTGTAGGTGATGGGCCTGCTGGTCGCCACCGGTGTCGGCGCAGGATTCGGGCTGACGGTGGATCTCAAGAGGAACTTGGACAAACAGTTTCGAGAGGCAGGCGTGCAGGACCTGGAAGTCGCGAAGAACATCGACAAGGCCTTGGACTTGGCGCATGCTTCCACGGGCTTCCTGCTCGCGGCCACCGCCTGCATGGCCGTCATAGTTCTCCTCTCAGCTCTCGTCTTGGCCAAAAAGTAGTAAAAACGCGACTTTTAATTTCACCGCGGAATCAAAAAGACGCAGATATAATAATGGGAATTGCATTAATTAATTATTCATATTTCATCGTGTATGTTTGTCGGTTTAATTTCATCAAAACAAGGCACAATATACAATATTTTCCAGTTAGTCCTGGACGAATTTCCTGTGGAACAGCCATTGGGTCGTCGTGAACATCGACCGTGGCATCAAACACAAGCAAATGACTAAGCACGCAATAGCAGTTAACATTGGTCCCACAAGTAGCATCGAGCCTATCGTCGTCGTTGCCGCCATCGCCAATAACCCAACAAATGGTTTACGTTCAGGTTTTCCGCTCGGTCTAGTAGCCGGCTCACTACCAATTACCTTCAGATTTGGTTTCTCTAGCAGTTGGCTATCTTTTAGTTCCTGTTCAATCAATTGTGAAATTAAAATTATATATGCCAACAGTGAGATCGAACTATGGATGGAAGGACTACCTCGCCGTGGTTCAGGAGGGGCTCCTGAGGAAGGGGGCGTTGATGCACCATTCTCTTATGCTTGTAAACGGGAGATCTCACGAAAGGGCGCAATATGATGGGCGTCTGCTTCTTGCGTGCGAGGTCTCTAGTGCCGGCTGGCTTGCCGTTCGCCATGGATGTAGAGGGCAAGGAATTAAAGCTAATTCAATTCAATATGTATGCTCTCGGAGTATTTGCTTGCACGTATAAGATCGCGATCCACAGCGTATCTGTTCATTAATTCTTAGTCAATCTTTTTTTTCTTGATCGTGTGCTTGGCTGGCTTAATTCACAGTCAATTCACTATAAGAAAATTATAATTAAGGATAAAATTAGTGAATAAACTTTAAAGAAGATAAAAATTTTAGTTGGTCACATCAAGGACCGAAAAAAATTTCTGATCGTAAATTAGCGAATAAAATTTTATTCTGCTGTTTTGTTGCTCTGAATATCAATTTCTATTATGTGTACGAATTTAATTTACATATAAATCGATTGTCGGTCCATTCACACTAAGTTTTTAGTTATAATTATTAGTAAACTTATTATAACTTATAAATAAATTTTTTATGCAAGATGATAAAAAAGGTGAATACGCTCATCCCAACATCTCCGCCAACATATAAATTTTTTATACAAGAAAATACTTTACAACAACCAATCGATTGTTAGCAGTTATTTCACGGTACACATCTCATTCGCTCATTCTTCTATTTTTCTTGACTTTTCTAGAGCAAAGATCTTTGATCCATTTTTAATGGACCAGACCCTGATTTATTGTACTGATTGAAAGAATTTAATGATCATCACTTGCTAAATAGATGAGGATCATTAAATTCCTCCTATCATTGTCTTTAATTCAAAGACGGATTGGGATAGACGGGATCAGAGGACCAGTCTACTTTTCTAGTTTGCATGATTTAGGTTTCATGTTGTTCTTTGGTTGCTAATTTAGGTCTTGATTCAGTAGATTATATATCTTGTCCTTGAGACGGTTATTGCAGGCCTTGATGTTGATTTAGATGACTAATTTAACAAACAATTTAATTTCAATCGTTAAATTAATGACCGAATTAACGACCAATTTAAATTTAATAATCAAATTTATTATTTTGGTTGCTAAAATCTAATGACTGATTTTATTTCGGTCTCTAAATTAACCATTAAATTGAAATTTTTGAATGCTAGCTAACCATTAGCTATAGCGACCAAAATAAAATCAGTTGTTAAATTCTTTTAGCAACGGAATCAACCATCATAAATTGATAATTGTTAATGTCAGTTTAAAATATTAAAGAAATTGTTCAGCATGTTGACTTTCAAATTAATTATTTTACTGACATATGTAATATATATTATTGAAAGTATTTCTGGAATTCTAGCACATTTGATGAACTTTATTCTATTTTACTAATTTTAATTGAAAGACAGAAAGAAATTTTGTTTTAATGTTTCAGATAATTCAATCCTTTCTAGTCGATCTATCCGAACCAACAGAAATTAAGAAAAGAACGAAAATAAAGAAAAAACTCATCGTTTGCCAAATACAAAAATTTTGTTAATAATAGGGAATGAATCTTAAACAAGTATTTATATAAACTATAAATCCTAAGATTAAGAAAGGAAAAAAATCCTAATATATGAAGATTAATTAATACCTTATAAAAAAAGGAAAAAATATATTTTAAATGCCAAGATTTACTTATATATTATAAAAATAAAAATTACTTTGTAGGCTCTGAATCAAGCCTAAAGAATGAATTTTGGATCCGAAACTTGACGTTTATAAATTCTCTCAGTAATAAATATAGATTTTTTATTTTTATACCCATTAATCCCGTTAAATTTAATAGAGTTTGATTTCAAATCTCAAATTCAGAATTAAAAATTATGCTCTTTTAAAATGTTAAAAGTATAATATTGGCCTGAATCAATGTATGGCAAAAGAAGACTTTGCTCGTCTCCCATGCCCCCTCATGGAAGGGAGTAAATCATGATCACCTCTTTAGGCGGGGCGGATTGGTGTTTTTTGTTCCTATTTTTGTTACTAGAGTAATACATTTAAATGGGAACGGTCAGATTAGTCCATCTAATTAAATAATTTAAGGAGATTATATTAAAATTTTATCAACCTAAATTTATCATGGATCGACTTGCCTAAGCTCATAATGCACTCGGATCTACTTACAACGGACTTAGGTTGACCCACATATTAAGAAATACATGCATGTAAGTTAAATTTTATGTTAATTTATTATCTTTTTTTATTATAATTTTAAAATAAAATAGTACTTTCCATTAAACATGAATACTACTGTTTATATATATTTAAAATATTTGTTTCTTAATTTCTCTAAATAAAATATTGAAAATATAAAATTTGAATTATTTTTTATAGTTTTTGATGGGCCGATAAGTTAGGCCATCTAATCCATAGCCCGTCTTAGATTGGATTAGATTAAAAAATTTTCAATCCGTTAAAATGACGGCCCGTCTAATTAAATGACAGTCGATCAACCTCAGTACATATTAGTATATTTGACAGCTCTATTCTTTGTCATCTGTATTAGTAGTTAGTAATTAATCATGATTTATCTTCTCTATGTTAATCCAGAAATGAATTGATAGAGAAACTAAGATGAATTAATCATCTGTTTTTTACCCCATTTGGCAGCTCTATCCGTTACCGGCAAAATGAGATGCAGTGCGAGTTTTCTATTTTCTATTTGATTATATTTTATTGGTCTTTGTGTACAAACAGTTCACGAATCCTCTGTGATTAAGGTGCACGAGGTATCGATCGTGTTCTTTCAGGGTGGTCAAATCGGAGCGGTTAATAATTAGCACATCGAATATTATTAACTTATATCTGGAATTTAAATTTTAGCATGATCAAAATAAATACTTTTTGATGGGATGATAAGGAGGGCCCACCTCTTTTGTCATAATAGAGATCAATAGAGGTCAGAGTCAAGATGATCAACGCCCCATTGTCACTGGTCGATCAGGCAAGTGGTACCCCTCCAAGTGTATAGAGAAGCAGATCAAGCGACTATCCCGCTCGATCTTATGTCAACACTCAGATCAGCAGAGTAGAGTCACAACCGAGCAGGCCACACATGAACAACGTTAATAAAGTCGAGCAGCTATCCCATTCGGCTAGGGTGCACTTATAGCAACCGAACAGTGGAAGTATCGGCCGAACGGTTACCCCGCTCGACCAAGTAATAGATTCATCAGCCAGGCAACGGAGACTCTAGCCGAGCGGCCACCCCGCTTAGCCCCACAACTAACGACGCTGGGACAGAGAACTCTTAGCCGAGCGGCCATCCCGTTCGGTTGAGCAATAGACACCAAGGGATATCCTTCAACATCCTTTTGGGAGTTAGTGCCGTCGACGGGCGGCATGGTCAGGCAGAAGATCGCATGGTGGAAGCTTCCACTGTCATTTCAGAGATATGCTCAGCCCGTTAAGGTACTGTGTCAGAGACACTTTACTAACATGCCCCTTCAAGGGAAGCTTAAAATTGCGCGCCCACTTTAAGAAGCGTGCACACACGCTACATGAGCCCTATATAAAGGGGGTCCAAGCATCGGTGGAAGTATGTTTTTTCTCGCGATCTCTACAGTTACACTACAGTTTTCGTTGCTTCTTGCTTCGCCGGAGACTGACTTGAGCATCGGAGGGCTATCACCGAGGATCCCTTCCCTAACTTGGCATTGACACTGCTTGTGTTGTAGGCATGCACGGAGTCCCTCGGAGGACAACAGGAGCGCCACGTCCCCAGCATCCACCTTCTCGACTTTCGGATAGGATCATATTTGGCGTCATATGTGGGAACGCCACCTGAATCCGAGCCAAGGAAATGGAAGACGCTGGACGACTAACCACCGTGACGCTCACACAAGAGGAATTGGAGATGCTTGTGCAAGCACGCGCAACAAAAATGATGGAGCAACAACAACAGCAAGCGATAGCCGATTAGCTAGCACCACAATCGACGACCTTGGTGGTCGATCGGCGAGTGGGGTAAGAAGACCAAGCTGAGTAACTCTTTGTATGGGGGTAGAACCACAGGCCGATAGAATACCCAAGGGGAGGCGTCGCCCACACCGATCCCTTTCCATCGGGTTCTGTTCTAAACCCCCTCAGAGATAGCTCAAGCACATCAGGAGCGGGGGTCATCATTTGACGAGGCGCCCGTATGGGACGCGAGGAAAGGAAAAGTGCCCCGAAGTACCTCATCCCCGAACGGATCAACAGGCCGTTCTCAGAGGAGATCTTACAAGATCCTTTGCCTCAACATTATACCCCGTTGGTGATTGGGACGTACAATGGGACAATCGACCTAAATGATCATCTGGATCGGTTCGACAATGAAGCCACGCTGCACCAGTATACGGACGGAGTAAAGTGCAGAGTCTTTCTCACGACTCTTTCCAGATCGGCGCAGTGCTGGTTCAGAAGGCTGCCGGGCGGCTCGATACGAAGTTTCGAAGACTTTCGAGCTGCCTTCCAGCATCACTTTGCCAGCAGCCGACGCTACCAAAAGCCAATCATCAACCTCTTCGTCCTGAAACAAGGGCCCAAGGAAGCGCTCCGAGCGTACATCCAGCGTTTCAACTAGGTGGCCATGGATATTCCATCGGTCTCATCCGAGACCATGATGAATGCCTTCACTCAGGGGCTCGCCGAAGGAGACTTCTTTCGGTCACTAATCAGGAAGCCGCTCCGGGATTTCGACCACATGCTGAAAAAAGCTAATGAGTACATCAATGTGGAAGAAGACCAGGCGACCAGAAGAAAAGAGGCGTCGATCGAGCATCCGACGTTAACCGAGCGTCGACCCAACAACCGTCTACCACCCAAGGGGCTGAGAGATGAAGGAACACAACCACACCAAGAGGTCAGGGCGCACGTCGTACATGTGGCGTCCGACCGGTCCAAGGCGTCGAAAGGAAAGGTATGGGTGCCTATGTTTTGTTCATTCCACCAATCGACGACGCACAATACACGGGACTGCCGGGGACTGATGTCAATTGTCAGCCAACCGACCCCTAGGGGGTATCGCCGTTGCTCTCCATCTCCCGATCGACAGGACCGTCACCGTTCGACTGAGAGGCGAGAAGAAAGAAGGGAGCCCGAGCGCCATCACCATCAGTGGAGGAAGGAAAACGATCTCTCCAGGAGCCAGGCCGAACAGAATAGGATGTCCGCCCAAGAAGAGGAAAATAGAAATAATACTTCCCGGTGAGAGATAGACATGATTATCGAAGGGTCGACCGACGGAGACTCCAACCGGGCCTGGAAATAATACGCTCGACGGTTGGAGATCCACGCCGTCGGGTGCAGTAAGGAGAAGGCTGAAGGTCCTCAGATTAGCTTCGGCCCCAACGATCTGGAAGGGGTCGAAATCCCTCACGACGATACTTTGATCATTCGAGCGGTGATCGCCAACTACACCATTCACCGAACCTTCATCGACACAAGGAGTTCGGTGAACATCATTTTTAAGAAGATGTTCGATCAGTTGCAGATCGATTGCGGTGAACTACTGCCCATGGCGACCCCGCTCTACGGGTTCACAGGCAATGAAGTCTTATCGATCGGCCAGGCAAGATTATCCATCTCGCTGGGGGAAGAGCCATTGAGAAGGACTCGGACCACCAACTTCATAGTTGTGGACGCACCATCGACCTACAACGTCATTTTGGGCTGACTGACCCTCAACGAGTTTCGGGTGATAGTATCCACGTACTGCTGGAAGATAAAATTCCCAGTAGATGACCAGGTGGGCAAGGTCAAGGGCGACCAACTGGCCGCTCGGCGATGCTACGTGGAGATGGTCAAAGCTGAGGTCAAAGCAGCACGGAAAGCTCCACGACTAGAGGTAAACACTATTACCGAGAAACCTCCTACCTTTATATATGAAGAGAAGGAAGAGGTACAGATCCACCCAAGCCGGTCGGAAGCCACGACTTTCGTAGCTGCCGACTTGGAGGAGAGGCAGAAGGCGGAATTGATTCTCTGCCTTAAGAAAAATCATGACATGTTCGCATGGTCAATACATGAACTGCCTAACATCTCTCCAAGTGTGGCTCAACATGAGCTACATGTCCGACCGGACGCTCGTCCGGTAAAACAACGCAAGAGGGATTTTAGCGCCGAGTAGAACTTGATCATCCGAGTGGAAGTAGAAAAGCTGTTGGAGGCCAGCCACATCAGAGAAGTTCAATTGAACTTCCCAAGCTGGCTTGCCAATGTTGTCCTTGTCTCTAAGCCGGGTAACAAATGATAAGTCTGCATATATTTCTATGATCTGAACAAGGCGTACCTGAAAGACTTCTACCCACTACCTCGGATGGATCAGATGATGGACTCCACTACCCTTTAATTTAAAAAAAAAAAAAATCAAAAGTGAGCGCTTTTTACCATTTGAAAAAAAAAAAAACAAAGACACGCTTTGATTTTGATTTTTATATGTCTGTGATGTGGTATTTATACAATGTTAAATTATTCAGTAGAATATTTAATGTAAATTACACGAATTGCAAAGGTGGAGAGATAAGAGATCAAAGGGGACCTTAAGCATCAGCAACAATTTATCAAATAACAGGGACATATCGACCATATTACAGACCAAAAAAGAAACTCACAGAAGATGTTTAATCTTATCCCAATAATTTCACATGCCAAACAACAGCACCAAGCTCTGTTCACCTAACTTCATGGATTAGTACTTGAGCAAATTTTAGCAGCAAATGAGCTTATTCGGGACGAAGCTAGAATTAACAGTGAAGTTCTTGGATGAAGATTTCATACCGGCACTAACAATCCACTTATTCGACTGCTGTATCATTAGATTGCTGAATGCTTCTTCTTCAGTGATTCAAACAGATTTCAGTAATTCAAGCAACTAGAAAACCCCAAGCAGCGTAGCACTGGTGAAGACTAGAAATAAGACACCACCTAGATTTCCAACCTGGTAATAAACAGTCGTTAAATATATCGTTTCAAGCAAACCTTTATAGCAGATTTCATAAAGGACGCCTTTAACTTTCCTCCTTTCTGTTCCCTAAATACTTCATCAAGTAGTGTGCTCATTTAGTTATTTTATGGATCAAACAGACTTTAAATGCAAAAAAAAAAAAAAAACAAGATGCTATTTGTATGAGTGAGAGCACAAAGAATTTGAATATGGTTTTTGATCAATCTAACAATTTTAATCAGAAGTCTAGGAACACATCTAAATTTTTAATTTTGAAATATTTAGCAATTGATCTCATCTAGTAATTTTGGATCAAAGTTGCTAGATGATCCCAAAAATTTTAAAATTTTAAAAATAAGAACATATTTAAATTCCTAACACTTGCTCTTATTTTGTGATTTTGAAATGTTTCACTCTATCTGGTAATTTTGGTTAAAACTAATAGACCAAAACATTTCAAAATTGAAAGAAATTCAAATTCTCATGTTTCCAAGAACACAAATAGAGTCTTAGTTTTCCAGTTCTTCAAGATAAATCTTACAGCAAAGAAGACAAGAAGGAAAGACTTCCACAGAACTTGAAAGGGACTAGTGAGTTTCTTTGCAACCAGAGAGCAATTGTATTCCATGCTTCAAAACACACAAAATGTTATGAAAACTGAGGATGGAAAGATATATAGGAAGGGATGAAGAGGAAAAGCAACATAAACATGGCAATCTAAATTATTGGTTATTATAGAATAGACTATTTAGAGGAAGAGGAAAATTTGTTGTCCATGTGTCCACAACATCCTGTCCCAATTACTCCAATAAAATTGCATCAAAGACAATCTAAATGTCCAACTCAATCTACAAGCAATGCTCTAACTATGCCACATACTAGTTCAACTTATGATTATGTTAATCCGGATAACTGATAAGGATGTCTAGTTTGTCTTGCATATTATGATGCGGATAAATAAAATTATCCTTCATTTTCAGTTAGACTTTGTGACACTTATACTTGCTTAAAATGACACCAAAGTCATGAGGCTTGTTTATTTACAAATGCAGAGCTGCAAAACTGTCATTTGAGTTTTTCAAGAAGGATCTTTGGAATGTCTCGCTATACCAATATATCATGAATAAGATAGGAAAAACCTTCCTTTTTTCCAACAGAAAATGGTTACTACCATAATATCCAACATCCACCAACCATTAGGGCACTTATGGTATTATGATGTTGCTACAATTGTTGTCTAGGAAACTTATTGAGAAGGAAGAATACACCTTTTTCTCTGATTATCTTGGATTTGTTTTTTCGACTGAAAGACCTAGAGCTAACCTTCAAGACTTTCGGATATTTAGACACCTACTTCAGGAAATGCTTCATACATGTTTATTGTCGAGCAATGGTTTATGCATATCGCTTGACTTACCTCTTTGATGTATTGTGTTACATATAGCAATGGTCTCTCTTATCCAACTGTTTAGTTTTTTAAGAGGCCTGATGAACGAACTATGTCAAGAGGGCACACTTAAATATGATTGATCCCGTCCGGAGGCTGAGTCGGACGGAGGCTGGTCGAGGTGTCCCGATGGTTGACGGAAGGTCGTAGAAGATGACTCGGCTCCCACGGGTGGCTGACGCTGCTGCAGGACCCTGCGCACACTCAGACGATCTCCCCCTTCACGTTAGAGACCGAAACCCAGGGAAAAAGTCCCCGGATCAGGCCCTCTGACGCTTAAGTCAGGTCCTTTTTCCCCAGAAAAAAGCAGAGAGAAGAAGAAAAACCAGTTGTGGAAAAAAGTGACGAGAGAGTGTGTGCGTGTACCTGCATACGAGGGATTTTTCGCCTTTTATGCCCTCTCCCCTTTGGAGCCTGCCATCTGTCAGAAAAAACGTTAGACGCTGGGCCTTGTCGCCTAATTCTGGACACCTGTCGTGCTGCTATTTGTCGCGCAAGCATCTTTTCGTTTAGGAACCTCCGCCTTCGTACATGGATTTTGTCTTGTAGTGGGGGACAGCTGGCAGGCTACTACTGGTTATGAGGGCATCTTTTCGTTTTAGGAACCTCCGCTTTCGCCCGCATTGTTGATATGTAATGACTCCCCTCGACGGACCGTTGAGATTCTCAGCACCCGTATTACTTGGCTCCTCCGATCCATTGTATCCCCGCGCCAGCCTGCACCTGTGGTTCGCATTTCCAGGCCTCCAACCCGCAGACCTGCCGCCCTAACTGTCTAGACACAGCTACGCTGATCTTCAACCTGCATCCTGCGCTTTGTACTTCCTGGCCCTTAACCGCAGGTCTGTAGCTCGGGCTGCTTTTGATCAGCTCTGCCGCTTCCGACCCATTGGCCTATACTTCCAGTTCTTGGCCTCTGCTTAGCTCTGTCGATCCCGACTTGC
The DNA here is from genome assembly GCF_018446385.1 of Zingiber officinale. Taxonomy (NCBI): domain Eukaryota; kingdom Viridiplantae; phylum Streptophyta; class Magnoliopsida; order Zingiberales; family Zingiberaceae; genus Zingiber; species Zingiber officinale. Next base: position 113,973,760 of record NC_055996.1, read on the forward strand.
ATCCTGCGCTTTGTACTTCCTGGCCCTCAACCGCAGGTCTGTAGCTCGGGCTGCTTCTGATTAGCCCTGCCGATGCCGACCCGTGACCTGTGTTCCGCCTGACGTCTTCCCTCGCCTTCCGACTGCTTTGCCCCCTTGATCGAACAGCCTGCCTGACCTCTGACTATCACACCTGCTTGCCTTTAACCGCCCCGTCAGCCTGACCATTGACTGCCACATCACCTTGACTATAGACCACCACGTCCTCTTGACTTTTGACCGCCACATGGCCTTGACTTTTCCGCCCCTTTCCTCATGGGCCCCTCCATTACCAACCGTATCACAAGCCTCCCTCACAAGTCTAGTCGAAGGAGGACGACAGTCTGACTGACTAGACCTTCGCACCTTTCTACGACGTCAGCATATCTCTGAGACTTCAGCATATCTCCGTGCTCCTGCCTCAGCACATCTCCGTGACCTCAGCATATCTCTGCGCGCTTCTGCTTTAGCACATCTCTGTGACCTCAGCATATCTCTGCGCGCTTCTGCTTCCTGCGTCACGCGCCAACTTTTGTATCGCGTCGCCTGGGATACCATGCCTCCTTTATTGCGTCGCCAGCCGCTTGGGGCACCGCGCCCACGCAGTTGCTTTGACTTAGCTGCTACTCCTCTTTATAAGGAGCCTTAAGGTCGCTTCTCCATGCCATCCCTTCTTTTTTACGCTGTCTTACCCGCATTCCGCCAACTGCTTCCCCACACGATGCATTCTCCTCCCTCTTCTCAGGAAGTTGACCAACCACCCTCCCGAACGCTGGTAAACGAACTCACCACGCTACTTGTCTCGAGAGAGCGCGAGCTAAATCGCGTGTCTCAGGATCGAGATCGCCAGGTAGCTGCTCTGCGTTCCATGGAAGACCAGTATCGCCTTGCAAAGTACTGCGTGGATGTGGAGAAGACGAGGAAGGAGCAGTGCCAGGCTAGCCTGCAGCGTCAACTTGGTCTCCAGGAACAGGTGCGTCGAGAGCATGAACAGGAGCTCTCCCTCCTCCGCGCGGGCCCCGAGGATAAGCAACGCACTATCACTCAGCAGCAAGCGGTCATCAGATCTTTACGCGCGGAGCTGGCTCGAGCTGTGAACGCCCCTGAATCTCCCGACAGGTCTTCACGCGGAAGTGTTCATTCCCCAGGGCCAATTCCTTCCCCGAGTCAAAGCTGGTCTGGGGGATAGTTGTCTCAGTGGCCCCTTTGTCATACGGCGTTCCTGCTTGTGGCCTTGGCTGTATCACCTTCTTATTGGACTGTGCTGCGATGCTTGTACATCCGTCCCCTTTTGGCCAAACATCTCCTGCTTAATTTTCATCTAGCAAGTATTTTCTTAGAAACTGGCCCGTATGTAAGAGCCCAGAATTGTTTCATGATTCCTTCTCATGTATGAATTTTGGATAGTAAAACTGATATAAAGCTTAAGATTTAAAACTGTAATGAACGCGCAAAACCTACTTTCGTAGTTAATACTGACGCCCTCTGAGTAGGGTAGATGACGTCCCGCATCCTTTGCCCTGCGTGTCTTTTGCATATTTACAATTTGCGTAAAATAAAGCCAGATGTAGCTGACCTGATTATAGAAAATGCTCCGCTCAATGTGAGGCACATCCCTCAGAAAAGTAGTCAGGTATAGGCACCGAGCTCGCCTATGATTTTCGCAGAGGTGTTGCCTTTTGATCCCCGCGTGGGGGGCCGACCTGAAAGGTCGTTGGGCGTGAGGACAGAGCTCACTTTTGAATTTCGCATGGGAGCCGGCCTAAAAGGTCGTTGGGCGTGAGAGCAGAGCTCACTTATAACTCGCACTGAGGCGAGAGTCTGGGGCTACCGACCTAAAAAGGTCGTTGGGCGTGAGCACAAGGCTCACTTATATTTCTCGCATGGGAGCCGACCTAAAAGGTCGTTGGGCGTGAGAGCAGAGCTCACTTATAACTCGCACTGAGGCGAGAGTCTGGGGCTACCGACCTAAAAAGGTCATTGGGCGTGAGCACAAGGCTCACTTATATTTCTCGCATGGGAGCCGACCTAAAAGGTCATTGGGCGTGAGAGCAGAACTCACTTATAACTCGCACTGAGGCGAGAGTCTGGGGCTACCGACCTAAAAAGGTCGTTGGGCGTGAGCACAAGGCTCACTTATATTTCTCGCATGGGAGCGGACCTAAAAGGTCGTTGGGCGTGAGAGCAGAGCTCACTTATAACTCGCACTGAGGCGAGAGTCTGGGGCTACCGACCTAAAAGGTCGTTAGGCGTGAGCACAGGGCTCACTTATATTTCTCGCATGGGAGCCGACCTAAAAGGTCGTTGGGCGTGAGAGCAGAGCTCACTTATAACTCGCACTGAGGCGAGAGTCTAGGGCTACCGACCTAAAAAGGTCGTTGGGCATGAGCACAAGGCTCACTTATATTTCTCGCATGGGAGCCGACCTAAAAGGTCGTTGGGCGTGAGAGCAGAGCTCACTTATAACTCGCACTGAGGCGAGAGTCTGGGGCTACCGACCTAAAAAGGTCGTTGGGCGTGAGCACAGGGCTCACTTATAATTCTCGCATGGGAGCCGACCTAAAAGGTCGTTGGGCGTGAGAGCAGAGCTCACTTATAACTCGCACTGAGGCGAGAGTCTGGGACTACCGACCTAAAAGGTCGTTGGGCGTGAGCACAGGGCTCACTTATATTTCTCGCATGGGAGCCGACTTAAAAGGTCGTTGGGCATGAGAGCAGAGCTCACTTATAACTCGAACTGAGGCGAGAGTCTGGGGCTACCGACCTAAAAAGGTCGTTGGGCGTGAGCACAAGACTCACTTATATTTCTTGCATGGGAGCTGACCTAAAAGGTCGTTGGGCGTGAGAGCAGAGCTCACTTATAACTCGCACTGAGGCGAGAGTCTGGGGCTACCGACCTAAAAAGGTCGTTGGGCGTGAGCACAAGGCTCACTTATATTTCTCGCATGGGAGCCGACCTAAAAGATCGTTGGGCGTGAGAGCAGAGCTCACTTATAACTCGCACTGAGGCGAGAGTCTGGGACTACCGACCTAAAAGGTCGTTGGGCGTGAGCACAGGGCTCACTTATATTTCTCGCATGGGAGCCGACCTAAAAGGTCGTTGGGCGTGAGAGCAGAGCTCACTTATAACTCGCACTGAGGCGAGAGTCTGGATACTCCGGTCCGAGACCGGTGGCGATGGCGCTGGTCCGAGACCAGTAATAACCCCCAAACGGCAAAGGCCTAGATGCATCACTCTTCTTTGCCTCCATCCGTGCCGCCTACGCCGCCCTCATTGCTTTAGTTAATCTGGTCGCTATTGCTAGCTTTGGGCTTACTCATTTGCGTCGCGTTTCTTCCTGCAATTGCATCACGTATGGTATAGAATTAAGAATAAGAGAGGGAGCGTAAAAACCTTACTCCACCCTTCGGCCACAGCGCCCTTGCATCTTATGATGACCCCGCAGTTCTCGCGACGCGCCTGGTCAGCTGCTTGGATCAGGGCTACCTATGCGGAGCTGCTTGCTCGGTCGAGGAACATTCACGCAGACCTGCTTGCTACTTTTCTGGTCTGACCATCGCTTCCGCTGCCCCGTCTTACCTGCGACCCCTTTGAATTGCTTGGCTTCTGCGACTTCATGAAACTTCCCGCCTAGCCTCGAGCCTTTCACGAAGAATGCTTCTTTTCTGAGGCCACGCCCCTTCATGATTACCTTGCCTTGTCGACCTTTAATGCGTTCCTTCTCGCGATGACACCTGTCCGGCGCCTTTATTGCGTACGCCCCGTGACGCCAGCATCTGACCCCCTTTTGCACCCTTCGGCGCTTATTTCCCATCCGACGGCGTTGAGGCACGTTGCCCCAAAAAGATATGCGGCTCAACTCTCGATGTTTCCTAGGAATGAATGGGCTTTATAAACCCTAAAGGCAGTCCGCTTTCCTTACCCCGACGCTTCGCCATCCTCCTCCCTTCATTCGCAGCCGTTTCTAGCAGTGCAGCTCCTCGTCTTCCTGCTTACGCCTGACCTGTGACCCTTCTTGTCTTCATCCCCCTCGCCTGCTTGCTCCTCACAGCCATGGATGGTAAGGACCCCCTCTGGTATTCACATTACATTTCTGATTTAGACCACCACGACCTGTTTGCACTGCAATCCAACCTGGGGGTAGGCCCGACATATGAGTTTCGCCTTCCCACGACAGACAAACATCCTTCCTCTCCCCCCGAAGGGTTTATCACTGTCTTTAAGGATCAGGTCGTAGGCGGTCTTCGCTTCCCGCTACATCCTTTTCTCTCTGAGTTGAGTCAGTATTGCGGGATTGGTATCTCTCAGTTTGCCCCCAATGTATTCCGCGCAGTCTGCGGAACCATCATCTTGTGCCGCATTTATCAAATCCCCTTGACTGCTAGACTGTTCCATCACTTCTACTCCTTCCGGCGAGCTGAGGCGGGGGTATTCAACGTTCAGGCCAAGCCGGGCCTTAAGTTTTTTGATGACCTCCCTTCTTCCAACAAAGGCTGGAGGTCTCGCTTTTTCTTCCTTAAGCCCCTTGCCCCCTTAGCCGGACCTTCCCAATGGCGTTCTCTCCTCGCTTCGGACTTCCCTTCGCATGTCCACGAACCTGCCTGCTCTGCAGCTGCGGACAAGCTAAGAGGTGTTGTTGTTCGCCTGTCCGTGCTGATGCTGGAAGGCATTCTGCACGCTTTTGATCTTAGTCCTGTCTCCACAGAAATTGGAGCTCCTTTTGGTAAGTTGTTATCTTTTTGTATACCGCTCTTCGCTAACTGAGGTGCTTTTTCTCCTTATTTTTGCAGTGGCTGCAGTCCTCCGTTCCTTTGCTAGCAAAGAGACACCTACGGTGGCCGTTCTGCAAGTTCTGAACGAGGAGCTGACGCAAGGTCTACCTTCTGATCCAGCCGTCGCCTCCGGTTCGCCGCTTTTGGAACCCCGGGCTTCTGATGCGGAGGACGCCCCGCTGCTTATTGAGCCACCAGCTCTCAGCCTTGCAGACTCAGCCCTACCCCACATCGCTGATCAACCTGCGGCCGAGCCATCGCCCGCAGAGCCAGTGTCTTCTCTCCCGCCAACTATGAAGCTGCGCCTTACGCGCAAGGGCAAGAGAACAGCCCCAGCCACCGCAACTTCTCCTCCACCTTCTCGCCGCCAGCGTGTAGTGAGCTTTTCTTCCCCCACCCGATCCTTGGATACGAGCTCGGTCCAAGAGGCAAGCTTGGTCCAGGAGAAGGCCTCTGATCAGGAGGTGGCAGACCCACCGTTGGACCTAACTGCTTCTGCGCCAATCCAGAGTATGTTCCCTGCCCCGCCTTCGTCCTCTGGCGACCAGCCCCTGGGCCTACCGATGCCCTCCGCGTCTCCTCTCATAGCTCCTCCGAGCCCAGCCATGCTGCTTCCGAACCTGCCCTCTACAGACCCAGCCTTTGAAGCGTCATGGCGGCTCCCTTCAGAGACTGATCCGGCCTACACGCCCGCTGCCGATTCGTCGCTTATCTTTGGTAGGGTCAACTTTCATGGGGACCTGGCCATCTCCTGGCAATCGGCCAGTGACCAGTTCTGGGAGATCCGTTCCCCTATGGGGGAGTTTGATCAAATTGCTCGTTCTCTGGTGGCGGTAAGCTTTTTCTCTTCTTTTTCCTGGTGTCCGTGTGTCTCTGTAACCCCTTTTCTCTTCTTCCGGCTATTTACAGACCTGCTCCGCGAGTCTGAGCGTCGTGCAACGTGCGGCCGAGCTTCAGCGAGAGAACGTGGTACTCAAGGCACGTCTTCAGGAACTGGAGCACCCTGCGGCTTCATCAGCTCCTCCCGAGCCTTCTCTGGGAAGCTTGGATGCCTATTTGCGTGCCATCGGGGAGTCGGCGGCCTCTGCTCGGACCATTTCCCATGCTGCCTTCGATAAACTTCAACAGCTGGAGGTGGCTTTGAGGACAAGTGAGTCTTCCCTGGCTTCTGAAGTGGATCGTCGCCAAGCGACAGCTTCTGAGCTGAAAGCCAAAGAGGCAGAGCTGCTCTCCCAATCAGAGGAGTTGACGCTTTTACGGCAAGGTCAGGAGCTCTTGCAGATGAGGCTGGCCGACGCCCAAGCCCTGGCTAGTGCTGCCGCTGCCCGAGAAACAACCCTGCAGACTCAGTGGGAAGCGTGCCAAGCCACTCTCCAATCCTTGCAAGCGGATCTCTTGAAGGCCCAGGAAACGACTACTCAAGGCCAGAGCGATTTGTCCGTGGCCCGCGCCGAAGCTGAGGAGAACCGGCACAGTTTGGAGGCGTACCGGGCTGGCGAATCAGAGCGGCTGAAGGCCTACAGGCTGGCCTACGTCCGTTCTTCTTTCTTCCTCCATAAGCTGGGTCGCTGGATGGTCTTGTTGCTCTTCCATGGGGCCGCTGGTGGGGTCAGACAAGCCTTTGAGCAGGGCTTCCTACGCTCGGCACCTCCCGCCACGTTCTTGGACACAGCTCGCCTGACCAGGGAATTACCGCAGGACACCTTCCCTTCTTTTGAAGCGGATGAGGGACTGTTCCTCTTGGAGGCTCCTCCACCTGCGGCCGATCCAGCTCTCGGGGATATCTCTGCCCAGGCCCCTCCCATTGTCGCCTCTGATGTGTCTGCTGATCCTGCATCTCCCGATACAGCGCCAGCCGACCTCGGGCTCCTTCCACTAGCTTCAGTTGACTCAGTGCCTTCTCCCCCGGATGTAGTATGATGAGTGATGTACTGCCATATTCTCCTTCTATGTGTTGACGCCGACCCTTCTGTGATTGTAATTATTGCTATGGTCGTTCTGAACTCCAAAAAATTATCTCGCTTCCCCTTTATACATCCTTAGCTTGTTTCTTTCTTTAGTAGGTCGCCTTTGGTTTTGTTAGATCTCCGCTAATTTGTTTGCCCTTACTCATTTTGCTTGCTTTGTTCGGCCACGTAGCTCTTCCTCCGATAGCTGTCTTTGTACCTAGTCCGGCCCAGGCCCACTCTTGCCTCGCATGTCCCTGAAGCCTGCTGACCTGCACTACCTGTCTCCCTGCTGGCTCTTCCGTATACTTTTGTCTTGGTTGGAGCGACTCCTTTAGGAGACGCTTCGTATTTCGAGCCCTCGCCTTTCCCATAATGCCCTCTGGTTATATTTTCGGGGCTCATCACAGAGCGCTCCCTGCCTGCCTCCGCCCCTGCATCCACCGTCCGTTGCGGACTTACGAAAATATCCTTCCTCCACCATACCTATAAGTATCTTCTTCCTCTCTCCCTTTTGTTATGATTCGCCATCGCCACGAAGTACTCAAACGTCGCCGCCGCCGACTGATCGTTTCTGAGACTGCGCCGCGCTTCTTCTTTTTTCTCCAAGCTTCCCCTTTTCGTCTGTTCCTTCTGCCGCCTGAGATAATCTTCCTTGCAATGGCTTCTCCTTCTTGGGCTTCCTTGCTAGCGGAGCATTTCCCAGGCGCTTCAACTTTCGCTGAGTTAGATTGGGATGACCTACGGTACACTTACGAAATCCCTACTAGCTTTCGCCCCATCATCCCTACCGGTGTGAACTTGTACTTCGATCCCCCGCCGTGTTCTTGTACTTTCTTTACTGAGCAATTCGTATCTGGCCTTCGTCTACCCCCGCATCTTTTTTTGTCCGGAGTGTGCCGCTATTTTAAGATTCCCTTAGGTCAGCTAACCCCCAATTCCATAAAGATTTTATGTGGCTTTGTAGTACTCTGTGAAGTTTGTGAAGTTTCCTGGTCAGCTCTCCTTTTTCATTGCTTCTTCGCTCTCGTTCGGCGTGTCGATGGTCTCTTTGATTTCCAAGCCCGCAGCCAAACCGCTTTCTTTTCTCCTCTTCCTCCTCCCAGTGCTAACTGGAAGAAAAAGTTCTTTTTTCTCCGGTTTCCGGAGGAAACTAACTGGCCCATGCACTGGCAACCTGAACTGCCTCTGACTCCAGCGCTGGACGAATTCCACATGGACCTCTCTTATGCCACGGCTGCTGCTCAAATGGAGGATTGGCGCTTCAATCTGACGAGATTACTATCTGAAGATCTACTTTCTTTCTTCAGGCTAAGCCGCTGTACCTCTGACACACCGCGCTCCTTGGGTAAGTTCGTGTTGAATGCCTCCTTTTCGATCACTTTCCCTGTGAGAGTGACTTCTCGTGTTGATGCCGTCAGCTGAAGTTTTGCATCGCGCGTCGGAGGTTCTGCCTCTGCCCCTCGATGACCTGGAGATAATGCGGCGCGGTCGGGCAATCTTGGACAGGAGGCTACTCCCTCACCTTGGGTCCGCCTCAGTCGGGGCAGCGACTCAGCCTGCTCCCAGCCCTGCCTCACACGTCGCCTCTCCTTCCCCTGCCGCCTCGAGCCGAGGTCGGGGTCAGGGCCAAGCTACTCGCCCGTCCAGAAGCGCCTTCCGAGGAGCCTCGCGGGCATCCGGACGCGGCCGCGCAGCTCTTCATCGCGCAGGTCCGAGCTCATCCGGCAGGGGCGACACAGACAGGGGTGCGGCGGCCTCTTCACTGGGTCAGCCTCGCTCTGATGACTCTGACTCTGATAATCAGCCCCTGCTTCACAGGCGGCGCCGAAGACCAAGTCTGACTTCATTAACGCTTGATTCTGTTTTTTCATATGACCATACTGCCCCTTGCTATTATCGTGACTGGCTCTGACATTACTTCCCTCTCTACTTCTGTTTCCCTTATCTGGCAGCCTCTCCTAACCCCTACAGGGGGCGACCAGCTGCGTTCCTCTCTGCTCCTACTGCTGCAGAGGGAGACAGCCCCGGCGATCATCAAAACCCGGTGCCTACTGAGCCCGTTCCCGAGCCACCTCCGGCCCCTCCGGGTGCTGACGCTGGCCCTTCTCAACCTTCCGTCTCCGCCCGCCATCGTTACAGGACCACCATCCCCTCTGAAGCTGCTCTAGCTTGGCGGCCTGACGCCCCGACAAGCCTTTTGATGATGAAAGGCTGCCTCGGCAGTTTGTGGGCAGAGAGTATGGATCAAATGGGTGACGCACCTCCATTAGCCCAGATGGACAGGTTCTCGAAATCCTGGGCTAAAGTAAGTACTCTTCACCTTATACTGGGTAGTGGTTGACCTTAACTGAGGGTTATATCTTTCCTCCAGACTCATGCAGAATCCCTAGTGCTGAACCAATCTTTCCACACCCTTCATCATGAAAGCAAGGAACTCCAGGAGAGAGTCTCCGAATTGGAGTTGCAATTGAACGATCCCGCCCAAGCCAGTTATGCTTTGCGAGCGGAGATTCAGGCCCTAACCAATCAGACCGACCGACAGAAACGGTCCCTGATACAGGTGAAGGATGAGCTCCGAGCTATGAGGGAGGAGAGAGCTGCATCTGAGGCAGGGTATCAGCAGCAACTTGCCCATCAAGCTCAGGTGATACAGTCCAGAGATACCCTTCTGCAGGAGAGGAGCGAGAAATTGGAAGTGCAGGCAGCTCAACTGGAGACTCAGGCAGCTGAACTGAGGGCTCTGAAGGCAGAACTATCCCAGTCTCGAGCGGCTCTGTCGGGAGTATCCACCGCCTAGACCGTCTATCAAGAAGGAGAGGAGGACCGTTGCCTACGAAGTCGAATGTCCTACCTGACCTCCCCCGAATTTTTGTCCCAGGCTGGGGCACGCTTTGCTACAACCATGCCATATACGGCGGCTGGAGTTATCAGGCAACTGCACGCATAGGGCTTCTTGAGCTCTATCCCCCCGGCAGACTTCTTGAATCACGACCAAATCATTCAAGGCTTTCCGGATGAGATTTTTGCTCCTTTCAAATGATCTGTACTAGCCACTTAAACTGGGAAATTGTTACATGTACACATGTCTTTTCGAGTTTTCACTTAACTGTTCTACTGTCTCCACGCCCTTCGTCTGATCTGGCCTACGTCCACAGAGCCAGCCCCCTCAAACTCGATAGGGCTGTAGGTAGTTAGCACTCCAAGGTCGATCCAGCTTCCTTCCTTGAGCGTCCTGCAAATAATAGGCTCCCGATGCTAATTTCTTGATAACTTTGTACGGTCCGTCCCATTGTGGCGCTAGCTTCGTCACTTCCCCCAAGGGCTTCACATGCTTCCAGACTAGGTCTCCTTCTCCGAAGAAACGAGGGATCACCCTTCTATTATAGTTTTACCTCATTCTCTGTCTGTAGGCCTCTAACCTGGCCGCTGTTTGTTCACGAATTTCGCTGATGAAATCTAGCTCAGCCAGCTATCGCTCCGCGTTCCCCTCATCATACATCATTCTTCTCGCAGACGGTATCCCGACCTCCAGAGGTACCACTGCTTCATTGCCATACACTAAATGGAAAGATGTCAGACTTGTACTTTCCCGGGGTGTTGTACGATAGGCCCATAAAATGCTCGGCAGCTCGTCCACCCAACTGCCTCCCGTGTGATCCAGCTTGACTTTGAGCCCCCGCACTATTTCTCGGTTGACTACCTCTGTCTGACCATTGCTTTGCGGATGCGCCACCGAAGTGAAGGCCTGAGTTATGCCGAACCCCTTGCACCAATTTTGTATCTTGCGCCCTTGAAATTGCCTACCATTGTCTGACACCAGTTTGTGAGGCAAGCCGAATCTGCAAAAGATATTTTTCCATAAGAACTGGATCACTGCATCTTCGGTGATTCTGGCCAGAGCTTCCGCTTCCACCCACTTAGAGAAGTAATCTACTGCCACCAGCAAGAAACGTCTTTGCCCCGTAGCCATCGGGAATGGTCCCACTATGTCCATGCCCCACTGGTCAAACGGGCAAGATACTGTAGAAGTTCTCAGCAGCTCTGTAGGTCGGTGCGTCAGATTCTGGTACCTTTGGCATGACAGACAAGTATTCACCAGCTTCTGTGCGTCCTTCTGCAAGGTAGGCCAGAAATATCCGGCCAATAGTACTTTCCGAGCCAGCGTTCTCCCACCTGCATGATTGCCACAGCACCCCAAGTGTATCTCCCGCAAGGCCTGATCTGCTTCTTCCGTATTCAGGCATCTGAGCAGAGGTCTGGAGAAGGATCTTTTGTATAGTTGATCTCCAATCATAACATAAGAATGAGCCTGTCTCCTGAGCATTCGTGCCTCTTCTGGGTTGGTGGGTATAATTCCATGCTGGAGGAAACTTATTATGGGAGCTCTCCAATCAATTACTCCTTCCAGATTATTTTGCAAATCGATCTGAGCTATAAGGAAGGTCTACGCTATAGGTCTATCAAGTACCCAAGTAGTCAGAGAGCTGGCCATTTTAGCTAGTTCATCCGCTCTTTCGTTTTCAGCCCTGGGAATCTTGGTGACTGTGACCTCTTTGAAATCTTTCCTCATCTTCTCATAGGCTTCCTTGTAAACTTGCATCTTTTTGTTGTTTGCTTCGAAGTGTCCGGTCACCTGCTGAGTTACTAGCTGCGAATCTGAATGTATTACGACTTTGCTCGCCCCCACATGCCGAGCTGCTTGCAGACCTGCCAATAGGGCTTCATACTCTGCCTCATTGTTAGTGGCTCTAAAATTTAGCCGTACAGCCAGCTGCATAATATCTCCCTGCGGAGATATCAGAAGCGCGCCTACACCACTTCCCCGATGGGTAGCTGATCCATCCACATAAATCTTCCAGACCTCCTCCGAGTCTGCTTGATAAACTTCTGTCAAGAAATCCGCCAGAGCCTGTGCTTTGATCGCGGTTCGGGGCTGATACTGTATATCATATTCCCCTAGCTCGGTCGCCCATTTGATAAGCCGATCCGCTACCTCCACCTTGGTGAGGGCTCGACCCATAGTACTGTTTGTCAGGACGGTGATGGGATGCGACAGAAAATACGGTCGGAGGCGCCGAGCCATTAGAACAAGTCCGTAAACCAACTTTTCTAGGGCCGTATACCGAGACTCAGCCCCCTTCAATAGATGACTGAAAAAATACACTGGCCGTTGTACATTGTCCTGCTCCTTAACCAGCACAGCCCCCACGACCTCAGGGGTAGCCGACAGGTAGACCCAAAGAGGCTCTCCCACAACAGGCTTAAAAAGCGACGGTAAGGATTCCAGGTATTGCTTTAGCTCCTCTAAGGCCTGTGTGCACTCCTCCGTCCACTGAAACTTGGCTGCCTTCCTGAGCACTTTGAAGAAGGGCGCAGCTCGATCTGCAGATCTGGAGATAAATCGGGATAGTGCTGTTATCCGGCCGACCAGCTTCTGTGTTTCCTTCAGATTCTGTGGGATCTGCATGTCACGAAGTGCTTGAACCTTCTCAGGATTGGCTTCTATCCCTCGCTCAGTCACCAAGTAGCCCAGAAACTTCCCTCCTCTGGCCCCGAACAAACATTTCAGGGGATTCAGCTTTAACCCATATTGCTTCAGAGTCCCACAGGTCTCTTCTACATCTTTTATTAGGCTGGACGCCAGGGGGGACTTGATCAGGATGTCATCAACATAGACTTCTACGTTCCGCCCGATCTGACTCCGAAAAACCTTATCCATCATCCTTTGGTAGGTAGCTCCAGCGTTCCTGAGCCCAAACGGCATGACCGTATAGCAGAAAGTACCATCAGCTGTTATGAAACTAACCTTCTCCTAATCCTCCTTAGCCAAGGGTATCTGATGGTATCCCTGATAAGCGTCCATCATGTATATCCTTTCACAGCCAGCAGTTGAATCCACCACCTGATCGATTCGCGGGAGTGGGTAACAATCTTTGGGGGTGGCTTTGTTGAGGTCGCGAAAGTCTATGCACACCCTCCACTTGTTGTTGGGCTTCTTCACCAATACGACGTTGGAAAGCCAGGATGGGAATTGCACCTCTCGAACATGTCCTGCCTTCCTGAGCTGATCCACTTCAGCCCGGATAATCTTATTTTGGTCGGCGGAGAAGTTTCTCTTCTTCTGCTTGACTGGCTTGGCCTCGGGTATAGTATGCAGCTTGTGCTCAGCTACTTCTGGTTTAACCCCGGGCAGTTCTTCCGGGGACCAAGCAAAGACGTCTCTGTTGCGGATCAGACATTGTATCAGCTCCACCTTCAGCTCCGGCGACAGGTCACTAGCAATGCGAGTGATGCTCTCAGCTCTGTCAGGATACAACTGAATATCTTCGCAGGAGACAGGCTCCTCAGCAATAGGCAGAGGCTCCTCCTGGATGGCATGTACACCGCCATCCTGAGTCCGCCGGCTCTTGCGCGCCTCCACCCAGACCATATCGATGTAACAACTTCGAGACACCCTCTGCTCTCCCCTTACTTCTCCGACCTGCTCGCCTACTGGGAACTTGATCTTCTGGTGAAAGGTGGAGACGACAGCTCGGAACTCATGCAGGGCTGGCCTTCCCAGGATGACGTTATAGGAGGAAGGGGAATCCACCACAATGAAGGTGCTCCTCCGGGTACGCACCAATGGCTCAGTGCCCATGGAGATGGCCAGCTTGATCTGACCCATGGGTTTGACTTCGTTACCTGTGAACCCATACAAGGAAGTGGCTACAGGTTGAAGCTCAGCGGCGTCGATCTGCATCTCTTCGAACGCAGCTCTGAATAAAATGTTGACCGAGCTCCCGGTATCCACAAAGACCCGAGCCACTCGGCTATTAGCAATAACGGCCTTGATTATGAGGGCATCGTCGTGGGGCAGTTCCAGACCCTCCAGGTCTTGAGGCCCAAAGCTAATAACAAGGCCGGAGGCCTGCTCATTTCTGCATCCCACGACTCCCACGTACAGCCGCCGAACGTGTGACTTACGGGCTCGGCCTGAGTCTCCGTCAGTGGGTCCTCCTGAGATCATACCGATCTCTCGTATGGCAGCGTTGCCCCGGTTCTCCAGTTCTCCGGCATCTCCTCGATCTTCTCCGAGGCCAGCTTGGTTAGATGGGCCGGCTAGGTCAGGTCGGGTCTGCCAAGCGCGCCCAGCTGCAGCCCGTTCTTCGTCCATCCTCTGTATTTGGGGCGCCAACGCCGGGGGAGGCAAGCCCTGCTCTGCAGCTCGCCTGGAACCTCTAAGTTTTCCGAGTCGCAACCGACGATATGTACACGTTGCACCATCCTGGAGTCCTGACCGGGCGAAAATCTTGGTCAGACATCCTTTCAGCGGGGGAAAGGCTGAGTTGGAGGTTGGGGCTGCCTTTTCTCCGGTTTGCTGGTAGCAACAGGCGCCTTTTCTGCTTTCCTCTGAGCTACCTCGGCTTCTTCCACCTTGATGTAGCTGGCTTTCTCCACCATATCGTCGAAGCTTTGGACGGGGTTTTTGATGAGGTCCCTGAAGAATTCCCCCTCTCGCAATCCGTGGGAGAAGGCGCTCATCAATATTTCTGAGGTGGCGGAGGGGACGTCATTGGCCACCTGACTAAACCGGTTGATGTAGCTTCGCAAGGGCTCGGTCGAATCCTGCTTGAGAGCAAAAAGACAGTGGTCGGTTTTTTGATACTTACGACTACTGGCGAAATGGCGTAGGAAGGCCGTTTTGAAATCCATGAAGCGATTGATGGACTCCGGGGGCAATCCATCGAACCACTTCTGCGCCGACCCGGACAGGGTGTGTAGGAATACTCGGCATTTGACAGCATCGCTGTATTGGTACAAGATAGCCGCGTTCTTGAACTTCCTCAGGTGCTCTTCCGGGTCCTTACTCCCGTCGTATTCTCCAATATTCGGGGCTCGATACCCCTTGGGCAAGCTTTCCCTCAGGATCTGAGCCGAGAAGGGTACCTTGTCATCCGGATCCTCAGGCAGATCTCTGGCAGGGATTATAGCTTTCCCCTTTCCTGAATCCCGAGGTGGATGTAGAGAGCTTTCCGCCACCGACGCCGGCGGCTCCTCTTTCTTTGGACTGTGCGCACGAGGTTCGGCTTGATGATAGTTGCGGCGAGGCTCCCGGAATGAAGTACGAGGGAGTTCTTCCTGCTGCTTTCTCTTTGAGCCCCTGTCGGAGGCAGGAGCTGGTTCCTTAGACGCTTCGGGCGCCAAGCGAGGTCGCGAAACTGTTCCTTGCTTTTCAGAGGCGGCTTGCCTTCTAACTTCCTTGAAGAGCTCGTACTCCCCCGCGGTCATGGTTACGTTGATCCTCTTGCTAGAGCTTCGACCAGAGTCCTCCATCTTCACGCTTCGGATCAGGCTGTTGTGTTTCCCACAGACGGCGCCAAATTTGATCCCGTCCGGAGGCTGAGTCGGACGGAGGCTGGTCGAGGTGTCCAGATGGTTGACGGAAGGCAATTGTATTCCATGCTTCAAAACACACAAAATGTTATGAAAACTGAGGATGGAAAGATAGGAAGGGGTGAAGAGGAAAAGCAACATAAACATGCCAATCCAAATTATTGCTTATTATAGAATAGACTATTTAGAGGAAGAGGAAAATTTGTTGTACATGTGTCCACAACATCTTGTCCCAATTACTCCAATAAAATTGTATCAAAGACAATCTAAATGTCCAACTCAATCTACAAGCAATGCTCTAACTATGCCACATACTAGTTCAACTTATGATTATGTCAATCCGGATAACTGATAAGGATGTCTAGTTTGTCTTGCATATTATGATGCGGATAAATAAAATTATCCTTCATTTTCAGTTAGACTTTGTGACACTTATACTTGCTTAAAATGACACCAAAGTCATGAGGCTTGTTTATTTACAAATGCAGAGCTGCAAAACTGTCATTTGAGTTTTTCAAGAAGGATCTTTGGAATGTCTCGCTAGACGCTGGGCCTTGTCGCCTAATTCTGGACACCTGTCGTGCTGCTATTTGTCGCGCAAGCATCTTTTCGTTTAGGAACCTCCGCCTTCGTACATGGATTTTGTCTTGTAGTAGGGGACAGCTGGCAGGCTACTACTGGTTATGAGGGCATCTTTTCATTTTAGGAACCTCCTCTTTCGCCCGCATTGTTGATATGTAATGACTCCCCTCGACGGACCGTTGAGATTCTCCGCACCCGTATTACTTAGCTCCTCCGATCCATTGTATCCCCGCGCCAGCCTGCACCTGTGGTTCGCATTTCCAGGCCTCCAACCCGCAGACCTGCCGCCCTAACTGTCTAGACACAGCTACGCTGATCTTCAACCTGCATCCTGCGCTTTGTACTTCCTGGCCCTTAACCGCAGGTCTGTAGCTCGGGCTGCTTTTGATCAGCTCTGCCGCTTCCGACCCATTGGCCTATACTTCCAGTTCTTGACCTCTGCTTAGCTCTGTCTATCCCGACTTGCATCATGCGCTTTGTACTTCCTGGCCCTCAACCGCAGGTCTGTAGCTCGGGCTGCTTCTGATTAGCCCTGCCGATGCCGACCCGTGACCTGTGTTCCGCCTGACGTCTTCCCTCGCCTTCCGACTGCTTTGCCCCCTTGATCGAACAGCCTGCCTGACCTCTGACTATCACACCTGCTTGCCTTTAACCGCCCCGTTAGTCTGACCATTGACTGCCACATCACCTTGACTATAGACCACCACGTCCTCTTGACTTTTGACCACCACATGGCCTTAACTTTTCCGCCCCTTTCCTCATGGGTCCCTCCATTACCAACCGTATCAATGATGTCAATCAACAATATTTCAACAATTTGTGAAAGGCAAGAGCTTTTTCTTCTGATTAAGATGAATATAAAATAATATCTCTAAACCAGCAGCATTAAACATTTTTCTTGGTTCTACTTTCTTAGTTTCACTTTATTATTCCTCATAAATTTTAATGAAAAACGAACATCAGAACAATAATTAGCATAGCACTGAAAATCTCTACACAAGTATGACGAAGATAAGATGTATTAACATGTGCAAAAAAAAAAAGAAAAGCTTCCCAAACTTGTAACCTTTTCCTTAACAAGCTCCTCAGCTTCAACGAGTTCAGTATTCTCTTTGTTGTTAGTGCTGGATGGAATTTCCCAAGCATTTCTTATAGAACGCAGACCAAAGAATGTCAAGGGTGCCACAACTGCGTATTCTCCAATTGGAAGTGCTAAAGAATTAATTGTAATTAATACACAGCGGATAATTGTTTGACAATGATAATAAAAAAGATGGATGGTAACGACTATCTTGGTTAGATAAAACCATTATCATCTATCTACTATCTGAAAATCAAAATGATATAGACGAGTGATGAGTACAGGTAACTCAGCGGGTAATAGACAGAATAAAGCATGATTTACATAATAAAGTAGGAATCAAGAATACAGTCTCCATAAAAAGAATAAGACCATGCTGTCCAAATATAATACATCTAACCCTATCTGGTACAATAACAGTACATGAACATACCTGACATAACAAATACACATAACATAGATGTACATACTCGCAAAGAATCAATACCATGATACCATGATCCGTAAACTCACCGAATCAACAACATACTCCTGACACTTGTGCCATACATATACGACTGCAAATATATGTAAAGTAAATGACATGTATGCGGCATGACATCCATATGCAACATACATAGCTCAGACAAATGCAACAATACACAATCACATGCAACTAATATCTAGTAGGCATGTATGCAAAATATACCCACAGATGCACCGTGCATCATATGCAAAAGTGCATGCATGCTCCATGGTCACCTCCGCCACCTCTCCAGACACCACGACCCCTGTATGGCCGAGAGGCTTGGGTCCGTGACACACCATACTAGCCTCACGCACGTAACCGCTATAGAGCGACTGAGGCGTTCGGTACGCTAAGTAGTTATCTAACTACATAGCATCAGGGTCCCGACTGCTCACATCACGAGCCCCCTGACTACTGAACCCTCCAGACTCACTACTCAAGAATGATCGAGGTGGATAGAGTACACACTGAGCGGCCTAGTGAACAGGACATGACAGCGGCAACTGCTCCAACTATTGTTGGTTAGTCCTAAGAAAATCGTACCGGTTCCACTGTACAAAATTTTTTTGTACAAGTGTCGAACCTTTCCTTAAATAACCTATTGTGTTCTTTAGAAGTTAAATTAGGAATCGTAGACGGAACTTAACATCATTGATTCCAAATTTAACTTATCTGTTCTTAATGGTTTAGATTTGAATCGCAAGCGGAACTTAACACTATTGATTCAAATCTACCTAAGTTATTAATTCCATAAATATTAATTTCCAAAATTGGCTTCCAGAACTGCATGGCGAGGCACATAGCCTTCTTGGATATGTGAGCAACCACCACCGCCTAGGCAAAGCCTTTTAAGGAAATCTAATATTTATTTCCTTAAATAACTCTAGGTTAACCAAAAAGAACAATCGAATCACAAATTCGAAAAAGAAGAAAACACAAACTCGAAAAAACTATTTCGAAAACTCTAGAATCATATGCCTCTTGTGTTTGGTATTTCCATAAATAACTATACAAAGAAAACTAGTATGATGCGGAAAATAATTAGTAGTTATACCTTTCTTGGTAAGCAAAATAACCTCTTGATCTTCTACCGTATTCCTCTTCTTATCTCGGACGTTGTGTGGGCAACGATCTTCCGAGACGAGAACCACCAAGCTCCTTCTTCTCCAAGCTAGATTCGACCACCAAGAATTCTCCATGAGAAGTAGAGGTTCGGCCACCACCACCAAGCTCCAAGGGATGCAAGAAACAAAATCTCCTTTCTCTCCTTCTTCTCCTAGCTTGAACCGGCCACCATCAAAAGCTCCAAGAGGGGATAAAACCGGCCACTAGAGAAGAAGAGAAGAGGAGAGGAAGAACCTCTAAGGGCCGGCCACACCAAGGAGAAAAAGAGAGGAAGAAAAGAATAGAGTTGTTCTCAATGAAGGCACCTCTACCCCCTCTTTTATATTCCTTGGTCTTGGCAAATAAGGAAATTTTAATAAAAACTTCCTTAATTCTTTTGCCATGAAAAGGAAAATTTATTTTAATTAAAAAACAATTTTCTTCTCATTAAAATAATGGCCGGCTATTAATCTCCAAAACAAGGAAAGTTTTAATTAACACAAGAATTAAAACTTCCTAATTTGTCTCCGGAAATTTATAAAAATTTCTCCAATAATTTTTCCCTTCATGGTGGATTATAAAAAGGAAATTTTATAAATTAAAATTTTTCTTTTAAATATGTGGATGATTTCCAAAAAGGAAAGTTATCTCTAAAAATTAAAATCTACTTTCAATCTACAAATAAGGAAAGATATCAAATTTTTTCTTAATTTTTTGTAGAAACTTATAAAAGAGAATATATAATTTTTAAACTCTCTTTTAAATCGTGAACATGGTTAAAAAAGGAAAGTTTTCTCAAACTTAAAATCTACCTTTCAATCTACAAATAAGGAAAGATTTCAAAATTTTTCTTAATTTTTTGTAGAAAGCTATAAAAGGAAAGATTTAAATTTCAAACTCTCTTTTAAAATCATGATATCCACATAAGAAATAATTTTAATAAAAAACCCTTTTTAATATGATGTGGCCGACCACCTAAGCTTGGGCTCCAAGCTATTGGCCAGCCACCTTAAGGCTCAACCTTTAGGGTTGGCCGGCCCTAAGCTTGAGCTTCAAGCTTAGCTTGGCCGACCCCTATTGGTTGGGTAAGAAGGTGGGTATATGGTGGGTATAAATCTCTATATACAAGAGGCTACGATAGGGACCGAGAGGAGGAATTGGTTTTGGTCTCCCGATAAAATTAAGCTTCCCGTGTTCGCCCCGAACACACAACTTAACTTCATCAATAATAATTCATACCACTAAAGAATTATTATTGAACTACCGCACCAATCCCAAATTACATTTTTGGGCTCCTTCTTATTATGAGTGTGTTAGTCTCCCTGTGTTTAAGATATCGAATGTCCATTAATTAAATGAGTTACTGACAACTCACTTAATTAATATCTTAGTCCAAGAGTAGTACCACTCAACCTTATCATTATGTCGGACTAAGTCCACCTGCAGAGTTTAACATGACAATCCTTATGAGCTCCTCTTGGGGACATTATCAACTTAGATCACTAGGACACAGTTTCCTTCTATAATCAACAACACACACTATAAGTGATATCATTTCCCAACTTATCGGGCTTATTGATTTATCGAACTAAATCTCACCCATTGATAAATTAAAGAAATAAATATCAAATATATGTGCTTGTTATTATATTAGGATTAAGAGCACACACTTCCATAATAACTGAGGTCTTTGTTCCTTTATAAAGTCAGTATAAAAAGAAACGATATCTAATGGTCCTACTCAATACACTCTAAGTGTACTAGTGTAATTATATAGTTAAGATAAACTAATACCTAATTACACTACAACCTTCCAATGGTTTGTTCCTTTCCATCTTGGTCGTGAGCTACTGTTTATAATTTATAAAGAACCGATAACACAATCTTCTGTGTGTGACACCAGACACTATGTTATCTACAATATAAATTAATTGAACATCTACATTTGGTATATATAAATGTCACTACAAGGAAAAAGCTAAACAACAACGCTTTTTTGGCGTTGTCGTATGTACTTAAAAAGTGATGTTGTAGATGGTGTTGTAGAAAGTCATATCAAAGACAACGCTTTAAAAGCGTTGTGGTTGGTCACAAAGACAACGCTTTTTAAGCGTTGTCTTTTCGTTCTTAAAAAGCGTTGTTATAGATGCTGTTGTAAAAATGCACATATCAAAGACAACGCTTTAAAAGCGTTGTGGTTGGTCACAAAGACAACGCTTTTTAAGCGTTGTCTATTCGTTCTTAAAAAGCGTTGTTAAAGATGCTATTGTAAAAATGCACATATCAAAGACAACGCTTTAAAAGCGTTGTGGTTGGTCTCAAAGACATTGTTTTTTAAGCGTTGTCTTTTATTACTTAAAAACGTTGTCTTTTTAAATTTATAAAAAATAGTGTTTTTCTTAATTAAATAGCAAAAATTATAAAAAATACTCAAAATTTACATATAATTGAATATCCACAACCACAATCATTTTTATAATAAGACTATTTAACAAATAAATAAAACTTTATATTATACAAACAAAATGTATACATATTGATCCACAAATTAAATTTGTATCATACAAGTTATCCTTAACTTCATGACAATAATTTTTCAAACACACAAGTTTTACAAAACCTCATCATTGACTAACCGTTGTTGTTGGTGTCCATCGCATGGAATTGCTTCTTTAAGTCCAGCAATCTCTTCTTCTGAAAGGCTTTCAGCTATCACTCTTAGAGCCATCTTCTTCAACTTGTCATCAGCACACCTGGGGTTGTAGGCAATCAAGAAATTTTGTATGAAAACTTTCATACATGTAAATCTCGTACTAAATAATATGTCAATGTTATATATACATGTAATTCATACCGTAAGTGTGTTTATATCGTAACTGACAAGTTTTCTTTAGGGCCAACTTCTACTCAAGCTCTTTAAACACTGCATCAAAATAAAAAAATTGGCATTAGTTCTGTGCTAAATGAAAAATCATATTTAGAGGAAAAAGCGGGAGTGCTGTAGATGGATATATTAACTAAGCATATTAATGTTTGACTTGTCTTTACAAGTTCTAAGCATATATATTAACCAAGCATATAACCTAAGAGGAATAAGTTACAAAATGCTACTTGATGTTTGACCTGTCTTTATTGGATTTTGCGGTCTTCTTGTAGCCAGGCACAATGTAATACTTGATGTTGACTCTACCTTTGCAGTTGTTTCGGCTTGAGGAGTGGCAAAGAATGGTGGAGTAGAGGATGGATTTCAGGTATTCATCCGTGCCATCGAGGAAATGACTCCAGAGGTGACTAGCATGTTGACCGGGCATGCTTGGAGAAGATGACTTGTTTCAGAAGCTTTTTAGATCAAAGATACGAAGTGCATTGTTATAAAACTAGATGCACGAACACTTGCTTATACGGTTCTTGAAATAAAATACATTCGTAACCGTCACTAGCCCAAGCTCAATAAGGAAAATTCACGGTAAATGTGCATAGTATACCTCAGATACTGCAGATGATAGGGAAGGCCAGAAGACAGTTTGACGCAAATATTGAGATTGCCCAAGCCAATCCATGGTACTAATCCTGACAGCTCCTCCAAATCGCACTGACTTGATTGTGTCCACCCATCCTTGTTCAGCAGCTTGGAACCTTTGAAATGAAAGCTGCATTGGTACATGGAAAAAACAACAAAAAGGGAGGATAAATGATAGCCACCAACCTAATTGTTCACAAATATCTGTATAAGTTATTAAGGGTGTTCATAGAAGTTGATCCTTTAGCCGTGTCTGTTAGATGGTCAAATCTAGGCGCCAACTCAAAAATGTTGGCGTCCAAGTGTTAGTGTTCAACTACTTCTGATTTTCTTCATCTTTGAATTGTTAAATACATAGGGTATTTATAGGAATACTCAAGATGTATCTAAATAAATACATGAACTAATATTAAATGACATACATTCATCATCCAAAGAGTCATTCATGAATCCTCCAATATTCATGCTCCAGATGACCATACATTAGATTATAAGTCCAATTCATTTGATTGCAAGGTTGTAAACAGTCCTTGAGGGCTATTGATAGTGATTCCAGACGCATCGGAAAATAATGGAACAAACCTATGAAACAACTATCAAGGAATTCACTTCAACTTTCCTAAACCAAAGAAGAAACAGATGGATTACAAAAGAAAACAATTTGCACCATCAAACTGAAACTTATAATAAGCCTTAATAAATTAATGAAAAAAGAATTGTTTAGAAGTTCACTGAGAAACATATGAAAATACAACAAATGCAACTGCAAAAAAAAAATAAAAAACTAGTATCCAATTAACTTTTTATACTTTCGGATCAAAAGGTCAAATTTATATACTTTGGTTCATGTTCAAGCAAGAGGATAACAATCTCATCGACAGTTAGTATTTCCTTTTTATATAGAACACTAAAAGAAGGAATATCAATGATGAAACAAACCTGAAAATGCGAGCTACTGAAGCAGTGAGCAATCTGCTTGAACAAGGTAATCATGCACGTTGGAACTCCGTCGTGAGCATCAAAGACCAAATATTACCAAATATTAAGATCAACGACAAACCAAATAATACCTTATTTTTAATAGCTATCTAGAGGATCTAGCTTTTGACTTGAAGTTGGTTCAAAGAAGACAAATCAAATATACAAATACTAAGATGAAAGCATAATGAAGTAGTTAACTTTTTCTACTTTACCTGATTATAAGATCTACAACTTCTTGCTCAGTATTTTGCTGCACGAGTAATTATTAGAAAAACAAACCCAATAGTGGGACAAAAGCTAGATAAAGAAACTAGATAATTTACATTGACAGAACTTTACAGAATAACATATAATACAGTGCTTTGTACTTGCATATTAATCCAGAAAACATCCTTTCACCTAAGTGACAATTTTTCCAAAACATCATCATTCACAAAACATCATCATTCACTAAAAATTTTCACAAGTTTTTAAACTTCAGTGACAACTTTTCTTTGGGGTCAACTGCTCAAGGTCGATCTGGTAACTATGCACCGCATCAAAAAAATTGGCATTAACTATGATTCCACCAAAAACCACCATTCCATGAACTTAAATCTAAATAGAATTATGGCAACTATCATTCCATACCTATTCATAAATATGATCTTGTATGCACTCCGCCAACTCGGACCGAACCTCATCAATTTGTTCACGAGAGTACCCTATTTTTGTGAACTGTGAGCATACACAATTTATGTTAATGGAAAAAATAATCAACACTGATCACTTTGCAATTTTAAATAGTTTATGTCAAATAATTTGAGATAAGCTAAATAATGTTACTATTGATTGCAGCGAATCTCTCTCAATAGTCTCAACTTCTTCAATAATTTCTCTCATAAATCGCATCACCAAAAAACCACATTGTTTCGCAGGAGAGGAGATTGAGGAGCCTATATATAGTAATTAGAGTCAAATTGTTAATGAAAATTATACACATTACAATATATGTTAAACAAAAGTACACATACCTTAACTACTTCCCACTTAACATTTTTCCTACCTTTCCTTCCCTTGGTTGAATTAAACAATTTTAAGGCCCTTCATACGTTAAGAATATTTGTTAAATAAGATTTTTATTATAATAAATATTTACTAAAAGAAATCTGAACTCACATTTCCATTACGTATTTTGAATCATCATCGCGAATGCGGCAACTTAGGGAATCCAGCAGGTAAATAGCATCCTTGTAAGGTTCAATAACACTAAGATTCCAATGGAAACTAGGCAAATACATAGGATTAGATCATAAAATTGAATAAATTATCGAAAGGAAGCAATTGAAAGTGATGTTTTACTTCTTGCTTACCCGACATTACATGACACTAACACTAGTTGATCTGTTGATGCACTTGTCAGCTTATCTGCTAAAAGAGTTGCCCTTTGATTCAGGGTTTCAAGCTTAACTGATTTGTCTTGTGCCGCTTTTGCCAGATATGGGAGTTTGTGAGGATTCATAAATTTGAATTTCTTTGTCTTGGTATCTTTCACCATCTTTTTATACAGACACCTATCATTGCAAAGAAAAAATATTTAGATACTAAATAATAAAATTTAGATACAAAACACTCATAATAAGTTGGAAAAATAATGATCACTCATAACACTAAGTTATGGTTGATGATAGTAACATCCATACATGAGAACTTACTATGAACAGTCTTGCAGATTAAACATACCATAAATGTATACATGCAAATTCTTTTATTTCTTGAGGACAAGCACATTTAAGATACTTAAAAATATACAAGAAAAAGATATGAGCAAAGTACTTCCTGTCTAGAAGAACAAATGGCAGAAGGCAAACATTAAGGGCCGGTTGAAAATGAATGAGCTATATTTATGTAAAGTGTACCACATCAATTGATATTAGTAAACCTCTCAATAGAAATGATGAACTATTAACTTAATGAGAATAACATGGTATGATAAAATTACTAGAAGTTGAATTTTCAAGAGTAAACTTGTTCACACAACAATATTAGTAAACTTCTTGCAGTTCAAATCGTGGATTTTCTGTCTTGCTAGATATTAGAATTTCCCAACAAACATAAAGCAATGCGTAATTTCCCAGATAAGTAAAGCAATGCAGTTGCAACCGAGAAAATAATATTTAGATACTAAATAATAAAATTTAGATACAAAACAATCATGTGGATTAAAAAATAATGATCACTCATAATAAGTTGGTGAAATTGTAACAATAAACCATAATAAGTTGCTAAAATTGGGAAGCAAACATGTGATGAAAAAGTTGCTGAAATTGCTTAAATAAACTTACTTACCATATGTAGGCAACGATCAAATTTCCTGAAATTGACTCCAAATGATACAAAGAATTGATGTCCTCAAGGTCAAGAAAAAGTTCACAATCTTCATCAAACACTTCATTATCTAAGCACATTGATATACATTTTCCTCCATCTAGAGCATGCTTACTGTAACAATATAACATATGTAATGCTCTTGGGACACTTGTTGACAAAGTAGGTTTTGATTTTTTTCTTTCAAACTTCTTCCTTCTAGGCTTCTAATAATTTCAAATATAAACAAGTTAGATAGCTAGGTTGAATAATAATAAAGTGGCAATATAATTAGAAATATAATAATAAAGTGACAATATAATTAGAAATATAATATCTCATATACCTCATCTTGCTTCACAATCTGCTGTTCAGGCCAAGCCACAACAGTTCCTATGGCATCACCAATTACTTCACATTCACTTGGAATTGGATATGGCAAAGGAGCGGATTTGTCCACTGCTTGATCAATGGAGACTCGAATGCAATTCTTGGGAAATGGAATACCATGAAGCATTTTTTCCATGCCATTGAAACAAACAATTGTACCATATGCAACAATATTTGAGCAAGATTCCAATGTCAATGCAACTGATTGACCCTAAAATATTAAAAAAAAAATATGTTGATTATATTTAGTTTATAATGCTATAATAATAATGAATATCACTATAACTTGTATTTTACCTGTAAAACTTCGTCTTTACCCACAATCAGACGTCATCTTCTTCAATATTCTTCGATGAAACTTCACCGAGCAACTGCCTTTGTCATCAATTGAATTGTCCCATGCACCCCTTTTATGCATTAATGCTTCAAGTTTTTGGATGCGTACATCTTGTTCTAAAATTTGCATCTTCGCCTCCTTCAACTCCCTTTTATGCTCAGCGATTATATCTAGGGTAACATCATATTTCTTCCTTGTTCTACCAACATTGAAATAGATTGTTGGGTTGATATGACCTCCGATACCCCGGACACGCCCAGAATATTCCTGAGTTTCAAGTGCCTTGGTAAGAATATCCTCTTTTGCTCCTTCGTATTGCAGCTTACCCTCCCTCTTTTGCTGTATATATTCATCCTGTAATGCAACATTAAAAAGAATTATCAGTACTTTACCAAGGATAATTACCAAGGATATGCAATATTGGTTTAAAAAATATTGATGTCCAGGCCGGTTCTTCCCGTGATAGCTCAAGTCAAGTGCTTAGTAAGTCATATTGAACAAATATGAAGTTGACTTTGAAATATTTTTTCCTTTTTTGGCATTCAATCATATATTTACTTCTGCACAGTTCTAAAAAAGGCACATATTTGATTGAGTAATTGACTACAAGTTTAATAAAATGACAAAATTTTAATAAATTTTCACTACACAAACCCATAAAGAGAGGACCACCACATAATTGAAGCTAATTGTCTGGAGTTGCAGGAAAGAATAATCAAAAGTAAAGTTGTTCCCAACCTCTCAAGTTCCGATTCATGAATCTTATGCTTTAATTCAAACTAAAACAGCACAAAGAGAATGCTCAAGGAGACAAGGAGCTTTATTTGTCACCAATCAAGTGGGAAAACATAATAGAAGCTTCAGAGCAGTGGTCTGGGGAACAACTTTACTGGCCCTTGGGTTACTAAAGCTTACAAATTGCTTACTGCCAAGAACGTTTCAAACCTGGTTGATTTATCTGCATCTGTTCTATAGAAACTCTAGCTATCACCTCTAAGTTCTCAATGCATTCACCATTAATTGATTGCAGCAAAAGGAAACCACTGCATGTAATAGACTTTTCGACTTGATCTCTTCTCCAAGTAAGAACATTTCAAACCTAGATACCTAGTAAATCCACATCTGTTCTATATAAACCCGTCACCTCTAAGCTCTCAATGCATTCATTCACCATTTACTTCCTCAATACATGCTCTGGTATTGAGAATTCAAGCTATGCAAGGAATGGTTGTTAAACTCCTCATTGCACTGCTTGCCTTGGCTTCCTCACGCAAAGGGTATGCATGCATGCAACTTTACTCTCGAAAACTAGAAGATATATTGAAGTCATTATCAGAAGAACATGAAAATTTACTTACAATCTTGTGTACTGTGTCCACCAAATCTTCACCTTCAAACTCTCCTCCTTTGTTGGCGCGTCCTTTCTTCCACATAATAGCTCTATTGATGTCATTATCATCACATAATTCATTCCCTACAACAAAGAAAAATCAAATAACAAATGTGAAATAATTTAATGTGAATCAATTAGAGGGTTCTTAGAGGAAATATATTTTAAAAATACTTACAATTTCTTCAACAAAGCGTGCATACCCTTTGCGTGATAGTCGATGAGGATATCTATTTTTTTTCCTTCGCTCTTTTTGTTGATCACTGAGTTTCTAGTTATTTCAAACATGCGACATATCAAATTTGAATAATACATAATGAATTATGATCGAATAGTTTCAAAAGAAAAAATTTAGAATCTTACAATGAAATCTTGATAAATGCGACTAATGACAAACGCACGCCAATCTTCTCTTGTAATTTCAAAGCCAACAGGTGGCTCATTGAACTCCTCAGGTTTGTCACGCCTGCTTAAAATAATTTTGGGTGAGATGGGTCTTGTATTGCCTCCACTTACTGTTTGCAGACCTCAAACATCCCTTTTTCCACTTTGAGTCAACATTATAAATCAACTGTACATCAAATAAGTGGAAAACATTAATAAGATTAATTAAGACAAACATAAAATATATCTATCATTAGTAGTGAAATATTATAATTGTTAAAACATGCTAACTTGCTTACATTGACTGATTCCCATATTAATTCTTTGACAGCAATTGGGACTTGCTTCCATGTCTTGTATTTAATATTAACCTTTTGCCGAGCCAAGACACCAATGTAACTTTGCATGGCTACAGCAGCTGGTCCTATCGGTTGTCCAAAATTATTGAATGACACCTCATTTCTAATACCTTGCATTCTTTGCTTTGTAATCTTATCCAACTGTGTGCGACCTCTAGAAGTTCTTGAGGAGATAGTGTCTTTGGAATCCAACACTTTATCACCCTCGCAACTCTCTTCACGGGCAGCTGTAATGACTTCTTTACCCTTGTCCAACTTTGCAAGTTGCCCTATTCTCTTACTCTTTCTAGTAGAATCCATTGATCTATAACAACTTAGACTGATCAACATAAGTTTAGTTAGAAACATGCATAAACTCACAGCAAGATGATATATTTACACCAACAAATTCACAACAGTATGAAAAAAAATAAAAGATAAAAGCAGAAACTTGCAGCAACATCACAACATATCTGATTCGAATTAAAGTGAGGAATATAATATATTAATATTGTCCACAAATTCATCCTCATAGGTAAATTGTTTACACACTTATATTCAAAAGCAAAAATTCAGCAATTAAATATTGTCAATCCAACTTCCATCACAGTCTTCACGAATACATGGTGGTTCATTATCATCTTCTCCGTCAATATCCATTGATGGTAACCCCCTACTAAAACATTGATAGTGGATAGCAGTGTCCTCTAACTCTTCGCCCTTTAGGTATTCAAAGTAGTCTCTGTTTGGTGTTGCAAGTACAACACTCCAAAAAGGATCTTCAGGATCTTCAATGTAAAATACTTGCTTTGCTTGGCTTGCCAGGATAAAAGCGTCAGATTTGAATCCAAGTCTATTGAGGTTTACCAATGTGAAACCAAGATCATCTACTTTAATGCCGTTATTATGCTCCACCCAATTACATTTAAACATTGGAAGTTGAAATTTATGGTAATCAACTACCCATATTTCTTCTATAACTCCATAAAAAACCATATCTGACACAATAGGATTTTTATCCTTTGCACTTGCAACTTGCATTGTCTTTGCAACTAAGCTGACTCCGGAGTTTTGAACAACTCGTATAGCATCACGCTCTTTTGTAGCATAAGTAACCCCATCAATCAAATAGCTAGAGTATTTTAGTACTTGCTTGTTAGGCCCATGAGCTATCCACATCAATCTTTCCGAAACTTGATGAGTGGAATGGTCAACTACATCAGCAACCTAAATTTTTTATGCAATAAATTTTTAATTATGCATAAATATGAAAATGAATGTATGCCAATATGTAATACTAAAGAAACTTACACGATCACGCAACCAAGTAATAAACGTTCGATTATGCTCATCTTGTAACCACTTCTTGGACTTAGCCTTACGAGGAAATCTTGCATTCAAATACGTCATGTGTTCCCTAATCAAATTATTTGGTATAAATAAACCAACAGAATGTAAGCAAACCACATTAAAAAATTAATAAGTTAGATACATTACTCGATATAGAGATCAATCTCAGCATCATTTGCCAATACATAACGATGTGCTTGCGTCAACTCATCGTGAGTAGTG
Organism: Zingiber officinale; assembly: GCF_018446385.1. Classification (NCBI taxonomy): domain Eukaryota; kingdom Viridiplantae; phylum Streptophyta; class Magnoliopsida; order Zingiberales; family Zingiberaceae; genus Zingiber; species Zingiber officinale. The sequence goes on from NC_055996.1 coordinate 114,003,409, forward strand.
GAGTAGACTACTGCACCTGATAAAGGCTTAGTAAGTTCTATTTGTCGATGACTTGATGGGATCCCAATTGTGTGCACACTAGACAGATAGTCTGAGCAAAATTCAACAGCCTCTTCAGCAATATAAGATTCAGCCATACACCCTTCAGGTCGATTGCGATTTCGCACATAACCTTTTAAAATCTTCATGTATCTTTCAAATGGATACATATACCTATACCAAACCGGTCCACACAGTTTCACCTCCCGCACAAGATGAACACTTAAATGAATCATTATATCAAAAAATGAAGGGGGGAAATACTTTTCAAGTAAACACAATATTGTCACAATCTCTCTTTGCATATCATCCATCCTTGAAACATCTATCACTTTATTACATAACACATTGAAGAAGAAACACAAGCGAGTGATAGTGTCTCTAACATGTTTGGGCAAAACACCACGTATCGCCACAAGAAGCAATTGTTGCATTAAAGCGTGGTAGTCGTGTGACTTAAGGCCAATAAGTTTTAAGTCCTTCAACGACACGAGGTTTTTAACATTAGATGAGTAACATGATGGAAGTTGTATTCCAAACAAAGAATTCAAAATTTTCCTTTTCTCATCCTTACTAAGTGTATAACAGGCTGCTGGCAAAAATGTTTTCTTCTCCCCCATCCTTGGTGCCAAATCTGTCTTGACATTCATTTCCAAAAGGTCTAATCTCGCTGCTACTCCATCCTTTGTTTTTCCTGGAATATCAAGTAACGTTCCGATAAGACTTTCACAAATATTCTTTTCAATGTGCATCACATCAAGAACATGTCGAATGTATAGATGTTTCCAATACTGAAGTTCAAAGAAAATTGATTTTTTTTCCAGCATGATTTTACATCATCATTCGACTGAGACTTTCTACTCATTTTTCCCCAATGACAATTAATTCTTTCAACTCTTTCAAAAACTTCATCGCCACTTAATGGTTTTGGAGCAGGGTTAAATTCTTGGTTCCCATTAAATGCCTTCCGTTGCCTTCGATAAGGATGAGTTGCAGGTAGAAACCTTCTATGACCTGTATAAGACATTTTCCTACTATGCTTCAACCTTGTTGAATAGGTATCTTCACCACAAATAGGACATGCATGATATCCTTTCACAATGCATCCTGACATGTTCCCATATGCAGGAAAATCATTGATCGTCCATAATAAGATAGCCCTAAGCATAAAAGTTTCTTGGCGATATGCATCATATGCTTCGACACCTATATCCCATAAGCATTTTAAGTCATCAATTAGAGGTGCTAAGTAAACATCAATATCATTTCCCGGCTGTTTGGGACCAGAAATTAACAATGTGAGCATCATAAATTTTCTCTTCATACACAACCATGGAGGAAGATTATAAGTAATCATTAAAACTGGCCAACAACTATATGCAGAACTCATTAAACCATGAGGATTCATCCCATCAGCTGATATAGCCAATCTGAGATTTCTTGCCTCAATACTAAAATCTGGCCATTTGCGATCAACTATTTTCCAAGAAGGTGTATCAGCTGGATGGCGTAAATATCCATCACAAAGTCTTTTTTCGGCATGCCAAGTCAACTCCTTAGATATCTCTTTATTCCGAAACATTCTTTGAAATCTTGGAATAGGGGGGAAGTACCGCAAAACCTTGGTAGGAATTCCTTCATTTATAATATTTTTTTTTCCCAACTTCCACCTTGACATCCCGCAAGTAGGGCAATTAGTTAAATCCTCATACTCCTTCCGGTATAAGATACAATCATTAGGACAAGCGTGAATTTTTACATAATCCATCCCTAATGCAGATAAGCTTTTCTTTGCATCATACAGAGATAAAGGCAATTTATTGTCATCTGGAAGTATTTCTCCTAACAAACTGAGTAGGTCAGTGAAACTTTTATCACTCCAACTATATTTGGCCTTCAAGTTGAATAATTTCACAATTGCAGATAACCTTGTAAATTTAGTGCATCCCGGATATAAAGGTGTCTCGGCATCTTCAAGAAGCTTATTGAATTGGGTTGGATTCTCAGCATAACTATCATATGCATCATGAACCATATTTATTGGTTCCTCACGAACATATTCATTTGGCCCTACTTGGTCACTTTCATTTTGTGAAATCCCTATCGTAGATTTTTCGCCGTGCCATATCCATGTATGATATGTCATATCTATACCGTTACAATACAGATGTGCCCTGATAGTTTGTATATTTTTCTTCTTTAGATTGCCACATTTTGCACATGGGCAAGATATTCCCATATTCGGATCATTAGTGTTTTCCATTGCAAATTGCAAGAAAGACTCAACTCCATTCTCATATTCACGTGATAGTCTATCCTTTGACATCCAATCTTTGTCCATTCTTTATAACTAATCAATCAACAATGAGCTAATACCTAAAAATATTAACACAAACAATAGTGTGAAACTATAACAAAATATTTAAACAATTAATCAAAATTGTATTTCTACCTGAAAATTTTTGACCATACAGGTTTCTCATCAAAATGCAATCCCAATAGCAAATTTCTCACTTGGGGAGATAACCTAGTTATCTATATTATCCATATGTACATGTTTGTTAGAGTCTACGTATAGGTAGTTAGGTACTTTTGCCTTGGTATAAATTGTAGAGTCATATAATATTGGAGCATTCACCAAAACATATTCTCTATTGAAACATGTTAACCTTTAGTTGAAAAATGAAACCATTCCAGGAAAATGCTTGAATTATAACTTATAATAAGCAACTTTGTTTCTTTAGCACTTGAGAATCTGCAACTTCCTCAAAGGGACATCAACATAAGCAACTCAATGCAATAGTGCATGATGTATTAAATCATACTTAAGCCATTAAGCTCTTAGAAGGCAAGTGACATAAATATAACAATAGTAGTTGATATAAATTCAACAAACTGAGTAGGCACAAGTAACTGTCCAGAATTAAGATGAGATAATGCAGAACACAAGTTTTAGATACAATAAAAATGAGAGATATTCTCTGCGCATTAAGGGTACACAATAAAAATAATAGTAGAATAACACTAGAGATTGATTAATTTCAAGCTGCACATTATACCTGACGACAAAGAAAGGCTGGAATGTGAATAATATCTGCAACTTGGCCAACAGCTTCACACTGAATTTGAGAAAAAAGGATAGCATGTTATATGCTTCATGCTATTTTTAAGGATTAATACCTACTGCCAAAGTCTATAGCTAAACGTTTAAAAATTCCAGATTAAATCATGAGAAAATACAATCAGGGGAGGGGGAAAATTGATGCAGTATGAATCCGGCAAAATGGCTAGTTCGGAAAATAATCAAAAATAAACAAAATCTTATTCTAGAGGGATGGAAGAAATTTTACCTTTCTTTCTTCCGTTCCTCCTACTCTCGAATCTGCTCTGCGAGGAAGGAACTAAGATCGAAGGGTTCAGAGGAGTTGAGGAGCCGTGAGAAGATTAGGAAGGGTAAGCTGACTTTGATTGAGGAGATGGGGAAATGCGAGATTAGGGATCTCGACTTGGAGGAGTTGGGCGGCGTGAGGAGTTTTGCGTGAGGAGTTTGGGTCGAGATTAGGGTTCAGAGGAGATCACGCGGCAAGGAGAGGAGAAGGCGCTCGTGGAGAGGAGAAGGCGCTCGTGGAGAGGAGTGGAGAGGAGAAGGCGCTCATGGAGAGGAGAAGGAGAGGAGAAGGCACTCGTGGAGAGGAGAAGGAGAGGAGAAGGCACTCGTGGAGAGGAGTGGAGAGGAGAACTCGTGGAGAGGAGTGGTGAGGAGAAGGCGCGCGCGCGTTGAGGGTTTAGAGTTTAGCAAAGCGAGGGCTGCGAATTTATTTTAAGTGAGTTTAGGGGAAACATACACAACACTTTAAAAAACGTTTTTTAAAAAAATGTTGTCTTTGACCATAAACAACAACACTAAAGACAACACTTCATTAAAAACCGTTGTCTTTAGTAAAAAGTAAATACCATAGACAACGCTTTTCACTAAAAGCGTTGTAAAACAAAGAACGACAACGTTTTTATTAAAAAGCGTTGTCTATTGGGTGTTGTTGAATGCAAAAATTCTTGTAGTGTGTAGACACTTGACCAATGTGATTCTTATAAAAGTTTATACAAAAGCTAGGCTTTTAGTATACACTCCAACAATCTCCCACTTATACTAAAAGACTATGATACCATAAACACTGCCATACATCTGATTTCCATCCATTCAACATGTCCATCAAAAACTCTTGCCTTAAAGGCCTTAGTGAAAAGATCTATAGATCATCATCTGATGCAATCTAGGTGGCAACAACTTCTCCTCGTTTATACGATTTCTTGTATTGGGTGGTACTTGCACTCTATTGTGTTTACTCGCCTTATGGTTTCTTCGAGTTTGCTACTGCGCCATTATTATTACAATAAATTGTAATAATTTTGGGCAAACCAAAAAACATGTCTAAGTCTATCATGAAGTATCTGAGCCATACAGCTTCTATGACTGCCTCAGAGACTGCCACTTACTCAGCTTCTTATGGTAGAGTCCGAAAAAGCACCTTTGCTTATCACTTTTACATAGTTATGACTTCACCTCCTAAAGTAAACACAAAACGCTGAGGTCAACTTACTATTGTCCCTATCCGATTGGAAGTCAAAATCCGTGCAACCCACAGGGACCAAATTAACTGCCTTATAAACTAGCATATAATCTCAAGTGCCTCTAAGGTACTTCAATATATGCTATACCACAGTCCATTGTCCTTATTCAGGGTTACTTTGATATCTGCTAACTATGCCCTTGGCAAAACAGATTCCTGATCTCGTGCATAGCATACATTAGGCTTCCGACAGCCGAAGCATAAGGAACTGCCTTCATTTACTTTATCTCCTTTGATGTCTTCGGAGACATCTCTTTAGATAAAGCTACTCCATGCTGAAAAGGTAAGAAACCTTTCTTGGAGTTTTGCATGCTTAAAACGAGCAAGGATTGTTTCAATATATGAAGCTTGGGATAAGTAAAATATATTCTCTTCTTGCAATCCCTATGATCCCAAGAATATATGCATTCTCCCAAGTCCTTCATATCGAATTGTTTAGACAACCATACCCTTACTTCTGACAATACTTTGGCATTGTTTCCAACTACCAAAAATATTATCTACGTATAGTACAAGAAATACCACCACATTTCCATCACACTTTTTATATACACAAAACTCATTCGGTTATAAAATAAATCTATAGGTCTGGATTACTTTATTAAACCGGATGTACCAAGACCTTGAAGCTTTACTTCAGTCCACAGACTGATTGAGCTTACGCACAAGATGCTCTTTGTCCTTTACAATGAACCCTTCTGGTTGCTTTATATGGATGTTTTCTTCAAGACTTCATTAAGGAAAGTTGTCTTGACATCCACTTGCTAAATCTCATAATCCATATGAGAAGTAATAGATAAAAGAATCCGGATAGACTTAAACATGACTACCGGTGAAAAAGTTTTCTTTTTCAACAAGCCTTGCTTTGAAAGTTTCTATCTTCCTGTCTATCCCTCTTTTCCTATTGTAGACTTATTTTCACCCAATGGCTTTTACACCATTTAGTGGTTCTACAAGCTCCCAGATTTTATTAGAATACATATATTCTAATTTTGTATTCATTGCTATTTACAAAAGATGCTGCATCTTTATCTTGGAGCGCTTTGTCATATGTCCGGGAATTAGGTTCATGTTCAGTAGGGATTAAGTCCAAAGACTCTCCCAAAACATGAATATATTAGGTTGTCTAACAACCTCTCACTATGACGAGGCACTTTCTGCAATTGTGTATCATCTGTGATACGTGTTGCAGTTTCTTGTGATATTTCATCTTGTACAATTGGTACTAGATTAGACGTGTCCTTTATTTTTTTCTTAAGAACAAATTTACTTATGGGCTTGTGGTTCACTATATAGTCCTCTTATAAAAATCGGTCATTGATGCTAACAACGACCTTCTGATTTTTAAGACTATAAACCTACTTTCATTTATCTAGGATAACCCACAAACAAGTGAACTCCTGTCCAACTTATCATTGTCTCTCTTCAACATATGTGTTGGACTACCCGAATCCAAATATACTTCAAAATAGGCTTACACCTATTCAGCAATTCTATATGAGTAGAGAGTTCTGACTTGGAAGGTACTATGTTCACTTTCATTTCCAGTGTATATCCTTAAAACGAATTTGATAATTGTCTGAATAACTCATCATCGATCTAATTATTCCATAAGAGCCTTATACCTTCTTTCTACTACACCATTCTGTTGGGGTGTATAGGTGCAGTTAGTTGGGATTGAATCCCGACTTCTGATAAGTGACTCCTAAACTCTCCTAAGAGGTACTCGTTACTATGATTTCACCGTAGTGTCTTGATACTTTTACTTTGACGTTACTCCTCATCAGCCTAGTACTCTTTGAACTAATCAAAGTACTTAGACTTGTGACGCGTCAAGTAAATGTATCCTTATCTCGAATAGTCGTCTATAAAAGTGACGAAATATTCGAAACAACTTCTTGCCTGGATAGTCAAAGGTCTACACAAATCAGAATGAACCAATTTCAATATATCTTTGGCTCTATACCCCTTAGACCTAAAAGCTTCTTGGTTATTTTAACTTCCAAGTAAGACTCACAGGTTGGAAAGTTTTCCACTACCAATGAACCCAAGAGTTCATTGGTTATTATCCTTTGAATCCTACTTAAGTTAATATAACCTAGCCTTAGATACTAAAATATGATTGGTTCATTTCCGAAGGTTGCTTTCTCTTAAAGTTAGAAGATGTGTTATTAATTTCCATTTATTGCATCGTGGGAGTTATTGGATTTATAAATTGCCAACCAACGTACCAGAACAGATATCTTTCCTATTTTCTCGATAACAACTTTGTTATCAAAATAGACACAATATCTATTCTTTAATAGTTTAGAAACTGAAATCAGGTTCTTTCTAAACTTAGTACGTAAAGACAATTTCTGAAAATCCATATTTATTCCTATCATAGGATAAACATCTCCCACTGCAATAGCTGCTACTTTTGCAGTAATGCCCATGTAGATGGTGATTTCTCTTCATATAGTTGTCGGGTTTCCTGGAGCCCCTGCAATGAATTGCAGACATGATAGTGGCTCCCGTATCTACTCACCAGGTACCAGTAGATAACACCACTAAACATGTTTCAACAACTAATGAATCAAATACACCTATATTGCTCTTAGTTCTAAGAGGACAGTCTACCTTTATGTCCAAGTCTTATTTCCAATCATAATAATTAGGACAACTAAGTCTATTCTATAGTATAACAACTAGGGGATTGACTAACATTTGAAAACCTAAGAATCACAAAAATATTTGGTCAAGACCAACATCTCAAAATCCCCGTGAATTTTGTATGCCACGTTAGTGTGGACGTATACAAATTCTAAAAGGAGATTTCATCCATTAATTTTATTATCTCGTCAACCTATGACAAATAAAATTAATAGTTGGTCTGTCTTTGATCAAATATTTGGTCAAGACTCTAAATTTAAAATAATATTGATTCCTCAAATAATACTATTTAAATTTACCAACACCTCAAAACACCGTGAGTTTTGCATGCCACGTTAGTGTGGACGTATACAAAATCAACATTTGTAAGAGGAGGGTTTTACCCATTAACTATCTTGTCAACGTAACTTTATGACAAATAAAATTATCTCAAACACCGTTAATTTTGTATGCCACGTTAGTGTGGACGTATACAAAATCAATCATTTGTAAGAGAGGTTTTAACCCATTAATTTTATTATCTTGTCACCCTAGTTTTATGACAAATTAATAGTTGGTATTACTTTGGTCCCGCAAAACAATAGCAGTGACTCCGTTGGGGATGATACTATTGAATGTGTCTAAGTGTATACCATTACTTGATACTTAGTCCATTAAATAGGATTATGCCCCTTCAGTTGGAGAAGATCACACGCTCCTAAATAATTTCCTATAACCATCCATAATGGAAGTTTGATCTAGTGATCCGCAACAAACCCATCCGTTGTGGAGGGAGGCACTCAGAACCAACACGCAAGTTTGTTGCATCACTTACAAACCAGTAATGGAGACCATGAGATTTATTATACTAATCCCTCTCCCACTTAGTTATTTAAAATGAGGAATTTTAACCTATGCTAGCATATAACACATGCATACACACACATCACAATAAATAAAAGCAATAAATATGGAAATTAATTTTCCAACTATTATGGCATTTTTCTATCACTGTTCTCCGTGTGCTCCAACCCTAGCTGCTGCCATCTTTAGCCACCACCATCGGGTTGAGTCGTCGCATCCATCTCGCTTCTTATTCCGCTGCGCCTCTGGTGCTCCAAAAGTACCACGCCTCGCAAGAATCCAATCCGCGACAAAAATAGAATTTTACATATATTGATCCTATATTCCACGAAGGAATGTACATGTAAACTAGATCAAAAATAAAATTCTAAATCCTAGGGCTAATACAGCTCCTGCTGTATTAGTTACATACAATCATGCACACACAATTAAATGCCCTTGACATGTCTAAGGGTCCAATCACACACAATAAAAATATGCCATAATAGTTGGAGCCTGCAACCACAAAGTTAGCACATCCTACTATTATCCTGCCTAAATTATGTATGACATGTGCATAATCTATTTGAAAACCAAACACACAGAGGCAAACCCTAGCTCTGATATCAATTGTTGGTTAGTCCTAAGAAAATCGTACCGGTTCCACTGTACAAAATTTTTTTGTACAAGTGTCGAACCTTTCCTTAAATAACCTATTGTGTTCTTTAGAAGTTAAATTAGGAATCACAGACGGAACTTAACATCATTGATTCCAAATTTAACTTATCTGTTCTTAATGGTTTAGATTTGAATCACAAGCGGAACTTAACACTATTGATTCAAATATACCTAAGTTATTAATTCCATAAATATTAATTTTCAAAATTGGCTTCCAGGACTGCATGGCGAGGCACATGGCCTTCTTGGATATGGGAGTAACCACCACCGCCTATGTAACGACCCGGCCCTTTGGCCTCTTGGGCAGCCCTTGCGGCGGCCCACTGGCGGCCCCTTATGTCGTCGACCCATTTGGCGACCTCTAATGTCGTCGACCGACGACCCTTGGCCGTGCCGTTACTCACAAGGACTTTCCACCCCTGGCAGTGGATTTTTGCCTCCCCCAGGATTCAAACTCTAAACCTCCAGGCTTAAGTATTAGTCGCAAGGGCCGCCCAAGAGGCCAAAGGGTCGGGTCGTTACAATAAAAAGACGCCTTTTTATTGTAACGACCCGGCCCTTTAGCCTCTTGGGCAGCCCTTGCGACGGCCCACTGGCGGCCCCTTATGTCGTCGAGCGACCCTTGGCGTCTTGGTTACTCACAGGACTTTCCAGCCGGCATCGATTTTGCCTCCCGATTCGAACTCTAAACCTCAGGCTTAAGTATTAGAGTTTATGAATCACGGCAACCAAGTGAGATCTCACTTGGTTAGAGTTCATAAACTCTAATACTTAAGCCCGGAGGTTTAGAGTTCGAATCCCGGGAGGCAATCCATGCTAGGGTTGGAAAGTCCTAGTGAGTAACCACATGGCCTCGTCGGTCGACGACATTAGAGGTCGCCAAACGGGCCGACGACATAGCAAGGCTGCCCAAGAGGCCAAAGGGTCGGTCGTTACAATAAAAGGCGTCTTTTATTGTAACGACCCGCCCTTTGGCCTCTTGGCGGCCCTTATGTTGTCGGCCCGTTTGGCGACCTCTAATGTCGACGACTTTGGCTTTGTCGTTACTCACTAGGACTTTCCACGGCATGGATTTTGCCTCCCCAGGTTCGAACTCTAGACCTCAGGCATAAGTACTAGTTTATGAATCTCGTAACCAAGTGAGATGATCTCACTTGGTTGCCAGATTCGTAAACTCTAATACTTAAGCTTGGAGGTTTAGAGTTCGAATCTGGGGAGGCAAAAACAGCGGTGGAAAGTCCTAGTGAGTAACGACAAGCCAAAGGGTCATCGGCCGACGACATAAGGGCCGCCAGTGGGCCGCCGCCCAAGAGGCCAAAGGGCCAGGTCGTTACAGCCTAGGCAAAGCCTTTTAAGGAAATCTAATATTTATTTCCTTAAATAACTCTAGGTTAACCAAAAAGAACAATCAAATCACAAATTCGAAAAAGAAGAAAACACAAACTCGAAAAAACTATTTCGAAAACTCTAGAATCATATGCCTCTTGTGTTTGGTATTTCCATAAATAACTATACAAAGAAAACTAGTATGATGCGGAAAATAATTACTAGTTATACCTTTCTTTGTAAGCAAAATAACCTCTTGATCTTCTATCGTATTCCTCTTCTTATCTCGGACGTTGTGTGGGCAATGATCTTCCGAGACGAGAACCACCAAACTCCTTCTTCTCCAAGCTAGATTCGACCACCAAGAATTCTCCATGAGAAGTAGAGGTCCGGCCACCACCACCAAGCTCCAACGGATGCAAGAAACAAAACCTCCTTTCTCTCCTTCTTCTCCTAGCTTGAACCGGCCACCATCAAGAGCTCCAAGAGGGGATAAAACCGGCCACTAGAGAAGAAGAGAAGAGGAGAGGAAGAACCTCTAAGGGCCGGCCACACCAAGGAGAAAAAGAGAGGAAGAAAAGAATAGAGTTGTTCTCAATGAAGGCACTTCTACCCCCTCTTTTATATTCCTTGATCTTGGCAAATAAGGAAATTTTAATAAAAACTTCCTTAATTCTTTTGCCATGAAAAGGAAAATTTATTTTAATTAAAAAACAATTTTCTTCTCATTAAAATAATGGCCGGCCACTAATCTCCAAAACAAGGAAAGTTTTAATTAACACAAGAATTAAAACTTCCTAATTTGTCTCCGAAAATTTATAAAAATTTCTCCAATAATTTTTCCCTTCATGGTGGATTATAAAAAGGAAATTTTATAAATTAAAATCTTTCTTTTAAACATGTGGATGATTTTCAAAAAGAAAAGTTATCTCTAAAAATTAAAATCTCCTTTCAATCTACAAATAAGGAAAGATATAAAATCTTTTCTTAATCTTTTGTAAAAACTTATAAAAGAGAATATATAATTTTTAAACTCTCTTTTAAATCATGAACATGGTTAAAAAAGGAAAGTTTTCTCAAAATTAAAATCTACCTTTCAATCTACAAATAAGGAAAGATTTCAAAACTTTTCTTAATCTTTTGTAGAAAGCTATAAAAGGAAAGATTTAAATTTCAAACTCTCTTTTAAAACCATGATATCTACATAAGAAATAATTTTAATAAAAAACCATTTTTAATATGATGTGGCCGGCCACCTAAGCTTGGGCTCTAAGCTATTGGCCGGCCACCTTAAGGCTCAACCTTTAGGTTTGGCCGGCCCTAAGCTTGAGCTTCAAGCTTAGCTTGGCCGACCCCTATTGGTTGGGTAAGAAGGTGAATATATGGTGGGTATAAATCTCTATATACAAGAGACTACGATAGAGACCGAGAGGAGGAATTGGTTTTGGTCTCCCGATGAAATTAAGCTTCCCGTGTTCGCCCCGAACACACAACTTAACTTCATCAATAATAATTCATACCACTAAAGAATTATTATTGAACTACTGCACCAATCCCAAATTATATTTTTGGGCTCCTTCTTATTATGAGTGTGTTAGTCTCCCTGTGTTTAAGATATCGAATGTCCATTAATTAAATGAGTTACTGACAACTCACTTAATTAATATCTTAGTCCAAGAGTAGTACCACTCAACCTTATCATCATGTCGGACTAAGTCCACCTGCAGGGTTTAACATGACAATCCTTATGAGCTCCTCTTGGGGACATTATCAACCTAGATCACTAGGACACAGTTTCCTTCTATAATCAACAACACACACTATAAGTGATATCATTTCCCAACTTATCGGGCTTATTGATTTATCGAACTAAATCTCACCCATTGATAAATTAAAGAAATAAATATCAAATATATGTGCTTGTTATTATATTGGGATTAAGAGCACACACTTCCATAATAACTGAGGTTTTTGTTCCTTTATAAAGTCAGTATAAAAAGAAACGATCTTTAATGGTCCTACTCAATACACTCTAAGTGTACTAGTGTAATTATATACTTAAGATAAACTAATACCTAATTACACTACAACCTTCCAATGGTTTGTTCCTTTCCATCTTGGTCATGAGCTACTGTTTATAAATTATAAAGAACCGATAACACAATCTTCTGTATGTGACACCAGACACTATGTTATCTACAATATAAATTAATTGAACATCTACATTTGGTATATATAAATGTAGACACTTGACCAATGTGATTCTTATAAAAGTTTATACAAAAGCTAGGCTTTTAGTATACACTCCAACAACTACCACTACCCATGAGTGGTCGAGTGTGCGGCACTAGATATGACTCACGACTCCCTCTCACCACAAGGGAGACAACAGTCGTCAGCATGTAATAAATGATGAACATGATACAGATAATCAGGATACAAAACCCTATCATCATCAATGCAACCACCCCAACCTCATAAACACCTCTAACCATCCTATCAGACGTAACTACATATACCAAAATACAAATGGAATGTCAATCATATAATGTCTATAACACAATATTGATCACAACATTGACCGGTGTAGTCAACATATATCCAATCTACAGACATCCCTATAACATTCTACATGTGTATATACAATAGAGTTTCAGATAACAAAAAGAATCGAGACTGTACAGAATCAAAACTAGATTATATCGAAGGTCAAGCACATGTGTCAAGCAGGAAAAAGGCAAACTACAGATTTAAGGTAACGAAATCCTAAATAGCCAAATATATAACCATGCTTAAAGACACAAAGAACTAAATAGAAATTAAGGAAGAAATACCCGCCTCGATATATCCCGTATCAACAGAACCACCCCCCCTCCCCCCCGCCACGCGGCTCGTCAAGATCAAGGTCCTGTATCACATATACAATTAAATGTAATTACATGTATACACTACAAATAGGTGAACTACCTATAAAAAAAATAATCACCATTAAATTTATATATAACCATGGTTACTGCTCCCTTCCATTGGTAAGATTAGGTTTAGGTTTATTCACACCCCAAAGCCTCCAATTACCCAACATAAAAGTTTTATCACTGTTAACTAATCCTGATCAAACTAATTTCTAGAAATCCTAGTGAAATAGTACACTAAGAGTTTCTAACACCTAAACAAACCGACTCTTGTTGCTTCTGCCTATGATCCAGATCAAGAAATATAGGGATTCCATTGTTAACAATCTATTGGATACACTGTTCGGTCAAGAGAATATGAATTAAACAATGCATCAATTCCCTACAACAGAAGACTACATATTGTATCTCCACCAACCGGATCAAGAAGAAAGAATAACAAGAAGTCATCAAAAACAATATGTTAACAACAACAACAGACCGACCTCATTACCTCTTCTTCTTTAATCGCTGGAGACAATCACAGATCCAATGAAGAAGAGTAATCCCCAATAGAGCTGTGGTGGCCGGAATCACAACACAAAGCTCTACTTATCAGAAAAACTCCCCCGAATCAACCCTAGAAAGACGACCAGGAGTACTAATCCACAAGCGAATCAAAGCACTTACCTCAAATTCACGACTAGGGCATGATCTGTTCTTGCCGACGAACAGAGGAGGAGATCAGGAAGAAGAGGACGATGCTGGCCCAATCGGTCGATGCTGGCCAGATCCAAATCCGGTGCCCTCGATTCCCTTACGGCAACAGGCGAAATTGATGGATCGGAGGTTCATCGCTGCTGTTCGCCGAGACCAGAGAAGAGGGAAAGGTCGGGAAGAAGGACAGTATCCCCTCCTCAACGCTCCAAGATCCCTCCTCGTCGGTGCCTCCGAGAGAAGAGGAAGGAGAAGATCGCCGACGGTCGAGGCAGGCGTCGGCGTCGGGGAGTTCGCGCGAGCGAGAAAAGGGGAGAGAAAGGAATCGGGTCAGGTTCTTAGGTTCGGGTGAGAATCGGAGCTCTATTAATAGAACTCACTTAGGGTTAAGAGAATTAAACCCTAGATAACTCCTCAATCAAACCCAATAATATGTATCAATTTAAACTGGTCTAAAATTTTCGTAAGATTATTCCATGATAACCCTAAAAATAAATTCACATATCTTACGATACTATTTAAAGTATTTTTTCAAATTTAACTAAGTAAAATTACTTTTGATTCTCTATTTTTTTTCAAATATTTTTAAACTAAAGTTTTTTTTTGCTAAGTTACTTTTCAAAGTCAACACACTATTCCTTAGCTAAAAAAAACTTCTTTCCAAACTTCTTTTCTGAATTTTTTCTAAATATTTTCTCAAAAATCAGATTATTTTTAAGACCTAAGCTCCCTACTTAACCTTTGATAAAGGTTTTTACTTAGCTAAAAAGTCTACAAGAAAACTTACTCTAAAAGCTAAGTGTTTATCAAATTTTTAAGACTAAATTTTAAAACTAAGTTTTAAAATTCTTTTAAAGTTTTATCAAACCTTCTGAAAAGCTAAGTTTTTTTAAAAAAAATTATTAGCTATATTCTTAAACTAAGGCCTATGATCAACTTCTCAACTTGTCTATTTTTTTATATCCTATTTTTGTTGATTTTTTTATATATGTCAAAGGGGTCAAGTATGGAAATCCAAATATGAATATGAAATTTTAAAAGAAGAGCTTTAATTAAGGGGGAGTTTTTTCACCTAAAGTTTTTAACTTTTATTAATGGGGAGCTTTGCATTTAAATTCATTTATGCTTGCATTTATGCCTGTACTGTTATTTTCAGTTATGCTTGCATTTATTCTTGAAAATTCTTTATAGCATTATTTTTACTTAACTTTGAATTTTTGTTGTCATAATAAAAAAGGGGGAGATTATTGGTGCGGGAAGTATCCAACGATCGAACCCCAGTTTTGATAATGGCAAAGGATTCAAAGTTAAGGTTATTTATTATCTAATATTGTTGAATGAGTTTGCAGGAAAAGTTCTAAGGTATCTTAGGCAAAAGTCCTAGTTTTGGTTAGGCAGGTGGAAAACCCTAGGGGGTGGTAACCCTAGGTCCTAGGGGGTGATAACCCTAGATGGAAAGACTTGGCAAGTTGAGGTCTTCGGGCAAAAGTCCTAGAGTCGGGGACTCTAGGTGAAAAGTCTTGGTGTCGCGAACCAGATGAAAGTCTGGGCGGGTAGTGGAGCGGGCGTCCAGCGGAAAGACCTGAAGACTCGAGCGCTGAGCAAAACTCCAGTCGGTCTGGAGGACCAGACTAGCAACAGGTATACTCTCCTTAGTGGAGTAGGTGAGGGCACGTTTCCCGCTGAGGGAACAGTAGGTGTCGGTTCGACCTAGGGTTTCCGGTCGAAAATCCAAAGTCAGAACTGGACAGTCTGGTGACTATCAAACATCTTTTTATATTCATTATTATGTGCTAACTTTGTGTTGCAGAGTATTTTTAAGACTAACATATCTTGCAGGGACAAAGGAGTAAGTTTTACCTCGAATGAACAGTACCTGAGGCGCCCTCCATGAAGCTTGGAGGCGCCTCGGGTGCAAGGCAGAAGGCGTGCGCGCAGCGAAGTTGGAGGTGCCCTTAAGGAGTGTTGAGGCGCCTCAGATGACATTGGAGGTTCCCTCAAGGGAGATGGAGGCGCCTTCAAGAGGATAGGTTGCGAAGGAGTCAAAGCTCATCCTCGCTGCGAGTTTGCCGGTGATGGAGGCACCCTCAAGGGTCTTGGAGGCACCCTCAACGACCTTTATCAGGAGGTCTCGACCAGCAACTATTAACAACAAGTTCTAAGTGATCATACAACTATTTGCTGCTAACGAGACATTCTGACTGAGCCATAACACGACCTCGACGACCCGGAGCTGTGAATTTCAAATTCCTGTTGTTGTATAATTTTTTAGTGCATTTAAATTGTAATAATCTCTTGTACTATTTCATGATTATAGTTGTTGCCTAAAGTAAACACTAAACGAGCATGTGCCTTGGAGTAGGAGTTGCCCTAGGCTCCGAACTAAGTAAATATTGGCGTCTTCTCTGTGTGTTTTATTTAAATTTCTACTACATTTTACTTGATCGTTTCAAATACGAAAAGTGAAAGCCACGAGCGATATTCACCCCCCCTCTAGCGCATATCGATCCCACACATGTGTTATGATTACAAACATTCGAACATGCATTTCATAATTCGTCTTAAGCATTTAGAAATAACTTAGCTCTGATACCATTGTTGTTTTTCTAAATGCATGAATTGAAACGAATTAAAGACTTGCAACAATCTCCTGCAGATCTACAATCGGCGATGGCTAAATGTAATCTTCGAACTTTTTGGACTTGCTGTAGGAAGAGTGATCACAAAGTCAGAAAGCTCCCTATAATTTCACGAACCAAATCCCACCACCTCGGATGTTCTCCTTCCTCTCTCTATCTCCACAACCTTCGTTATCGTCCTCGAATGATTCTTGGATGCACCCTTAATAAAGGGAAATAACCCAGGGGTATAATGAATATTTTCCATTAAGAGTAGTGGGAACGTGGGAACAGAGTAGCGGGGAACGTGGACATGTTCCCACGTTCCCATTTCCTACAGTCTAAGTATACGCAAAACCTAAGTACCACCGATTTCATCACCAATGCCCCAGAGCTCCATATAGGCGTCTGTCTTTTCGGTACACAAACGCCAGGTGTGCCAAAGTCACCACTCCGTCAACACCAACACGATCTCAGCCGACCTTTGTCTAACTCATATTTCGAATAGGATCAATCCTCTATTATACTATGATTTTAGTGGATTATTCTTTCAAAAATTGTGGAATTGAAGTAGAAATTTTCAATAATTTTTTGATGAATCTTTTAATGAGAAGACTAATTATTACTCATGAAGCCATTCAATCTTTTAGGTGCGTGATCGAGGTTACAGATATTTGTAGATATTAGTATTAGTGCTGAAATTCATTGTTGACAAAGCTATATCCTATAGTAAATCATTTAGGACTTTCGATGTTCCAAATGCCTTAGTTAAATGGGTCACTTATCTAGTTCTCTTGGAAAAACATAACCAACCCAATGCTAACATGCCGCAGGAGCTTCTCTGTCAGTATCTAAACACTATTATGTTGTGATTTTAGTAGAATTCCACGATGTTTGATAATATTGTCTCAATTTGTAGAGTGGTTTGTGGTTATTGAAGAACGAGGGTTTAAGCTTCTTGAGGATGGCATTTTGGATCTAGTAATATTCAAGGAATCTCACACCTGTGACAACACTACAAAATATTTTATTCAAATTCAGGAACAAACATGAGGGATAACAATCTTTTCTTTTTTGATAACAAAGGAAGAGTTGCAAAACCGAAACAAGCAAGAAGAGGAGAAAGCAAAAAGGACATACAAGCGGAGAAGAATCTGAATTGCAATTGAAATTTTCCAAATACAGGATAGCAACGATTCAGTTAAAGATTACTTCAAAGGTATTCATGTAAAAACATACTGAAAGGGAAAATGTAACAAACAAAACAATTTTATTTTTGGACAATCTAGAATCAAAAGACTCAAGAAAACTAAAGAATTATGGACAAAATTAAATGACACCTATCATCCCATTGTGAACTGATAAGTCTCATCGGAGTCAGAATCGGAGGAATCGTCATAAGCAAAATTGTAGTTGGAGCAAAGTTCAAGAAGGCTCTATTCGATAGGGAGGATCTGTTCGATCGTGTTGTTGGTAGGAATGGGGTCTAGGTCAAAAAAGATTTATTGGAGCAATCTCTCATTGGAACCGGACGAACTGGAGTTAGAGTCGGTAGAATCGGAGGAACTAGAGTCAGAGTTGGCAGAACTAGTGTCGAAGGGGAACAGAAGGCGAAGGTAGCATGAGGAATCATCGCTGGCAGAATCAGAGTAGGCGGAATCGTGAGTTACTTCCGGTCGGATTAGAAGGCGCAGATGAGGAGGAGAGGACTCCGATGACCACCATGATGAATATGCCGCTTGACATCGGCGAATCTGTTGGTGTCGGCGTAGGCTAAACTGCGTGCTTCCCCTTTTGCGTTGGCATCGATTTCGACGGGGCATATCGACGATGGAGAGAGTGAGAGGGAGAGAGAGGTAACTATGATTTATAACTTAAACATAGCAATAGTTTCTTTTTTAAAAAAAAAGAAAAAGTTTTTAATCTCTTTACAATCAAAAATTTTAGTTGAATAACATGAATAGCGGCCCTAGATAGTGTAGCTTGCATTCCATCTTCTCGTCTCAGTCACTCCACCTTCGTGTCCTCTATCTCCATCCTAAGACTACTCCCTCCATCTGTGTAAGATTACAGTATAAGTCCACTGACACAACAAGTACAATCCATAAGTAGATCCAAAGTAGGCTACTACAACATGTACATTTAACAAAGAAGGAATTAAATCATAGCATAGTAAGAAAACCTCAATAGAACATAAAGAGATAAATATAGGGCTATAGTGGTGAACCGTTAGAGAGCACAGTCAATTTACCAAACATAAACCTTGAGAGGTACCTCTTAGGTGTCAGTCAAATTCTGTCACGCCCCAGAGGAGTCCCTGTCCGAAGAAATTTCGGCAGAACCTCCCCTGTACGGGTGACAATCTGAAGCATTTCTACAGGCATAATATACATCAGCCACAGGCGGCTAGAATATACACACAACCACGCAGATATATATATATCATCAGCCTACACGGCTGAAACAAAACCAATACAGCGGATAAACATAAAATACAAGCTCATACAAAACCAAATAAAACACTGCTAGCCGGCTAGGCTTACACCACACAACCAAAACAATACTCCGAACACAAAACCGGAACACAATGCTAAGTACACAAATACATATACCAAAAATAACAATAAACAAAGGCAGGGACAGGTCTTCTGATGTGACGTGGGGACCGGCAGCCAGGATACTCCAAGTGTCTCCATAAATAACCTAGTACCTGAAAATATAGTGTCCACGGGGGTAAGTTCAACAACTCAGCGAATACCAATAGACATGCCTAGTAAGATATATCTAACAGCAATAAACATGAAAAACAGCTTCCGAATAATATATAGGAAATATACAAAACTGAAAAGTAACCAAGGAAGCTGTACTCACCAGGAACTCCTATCCTGAACTAAAGGGTCATCAAACCGATACGCAGTATGTCTCCTGTATGCATGTCAAACAAATGCATCCACCAAAATGCAGCATATAAGTGCAGCAAACACAAGCAAATAAATACAATCAATGCATGTGATGACCGTGCACTCTAACATCACTGCTCCTGAACAGTGACCGAGTGGACGGAATGCTGTCGGAGTACTCCTGTCCTCTGACCCCAAATCATAAATGGGGGAGCTCAATGCTCTAATCTCCCGGTACACGATGACGGGGAGGATATCTCTGCCGGCTACCATGCTGAGTCACCTGACCAACGGAGCCAAATAGAGTCCACCATCTGCCGGCTACCACGCTGCTACACTAAATGCCAACGGAGCCAAACAGAGCGGAACTGACTGCCGGCTACCACGCTGAGTCATATGACCAACGGAGCCAAACAGCAGAACCGCCACACACCTGCCTGATATACCACTAAACCACGAGTGGGGGTGTGTGCAGTACATGTAACTGGCGATGGGCTCAACCATAGTGGAGCCGATAATCGCACAGCATGCAATCATGATGCATGTCACTATGCATAGCAAAAACTGATCAACATAACCATATCCATATATACAAAATGAGTACTATAAAAGCGATGGTCACATACCAAAAATTAGAGTACACAGGTCAGATAGAATATCAAAACATATGTCCTGAACATAACAAGTATGGTATATCCTGATCAGCATAGAAAAATCCATATATATATAATATGGGTACCACAGTATCAGTAGGTCAAATCCACGGATCTAGGGTATACCGGTCATCTATGGTATAACAACCTAGATCCTAAACCTATTCCCCTTCCATAGCATATGTACCAACAATATGCACAAATCAAAGCCACAAGGTCTAGGTACACGAATCATATATGATATACTAATAGAAATACACAATCCAGGCATGGCATAAAAACCTAAGTATCAGATAATTTGGATACACATGCCAGAAACAAAAATCCAGAGCCTAATCCTAACCTCAGTGAAGCATGGTATGTCACTCTAGAAACTAAGATACTCATGGAAATAAGATACTCATGGCAACAAATCACGAGATATAAGCACGGATACATCACAGGCGACAAACCTAACATGCTATGGATATCAAACAGTGACATACCAAAGGTAAACATGTTCATTGCTTGAAGTTATAAAATACTATACATATCCAAATAACAATATCATAAAAGATAAGTCAAGAGGTACCCGCCTCCGATAAGAGGATCGTATCCGGTCCAATCCGATGTCAAGATGCTCGTCTCGCGTCAAAGTCCTGTAATACATGGTATACCGATTTAGCTAATTACATATAAATTAATTAGCTAGATCCAATCTCCGAGAAGCTAACCTAAATCCAAATCCAATTATAAATATTAATTTGGAACATCTAACTCCTCAATCAAATCAGAACAATTAACTACTGAATGTCATCACTCTACATCAACCCGAAAGCTGAATAAAACTCACCTCAATCTCTACACGTAGCCCTTCATGAATTGCTGTCAGAAAGGGTAGTCGAAACCAAATGGAGCTGCTGTCATCCAACTAAAATTCTCCAAATATAGTTCCTATATTCCAAATCAAACCAAAATTAACAGCCGGCTAAGTATAGATCAATCACCCAGAACTCCGATCAATTTAAAGTTGTACCTGATCTAACAATACCTAACCCTTTTCCGGCAATGGCTCACGGCAAATCGACGAGCCCACTGAATTAGGATTTAGGCTATGCTTGATCTAGCTGCCAGCAAAATCACAGCCACCCTGGGTCAATATCAAGTCGTGGTGAAGGTCAGTGCTAGGGCTCAGAAAGGTGGAGCCTGCTGTGGCTGTGCCGGTGATGAAGAGTCTCGGCGCTGGCGTGGTCAAGGCCAAGAGGAGGCGATCGGCAATGGCGCCGGTGGCTAGCTAAGGCACGAGCACAGAGGAGGCGACCGACGATCGGTTGGCGTCGCTATGCTGGATTGTGCAGGAAGAAGTCTCGGCCGGCGGCAAAAAAATCTAGGGCACAGCGGCTGGAGGTTAGGAGAGGGGTCGGTGGTGGCTCAAGCATTGCAGTGGCCTCTACTCGGCTAACTCGAGATGGAGTGTGGCAGTCGGCTTCCGGCTAGAGCACAGCGTGGAGGAGGCAGGCGACACTGCGGTTGGCGACGCCGTCGAGTGGAGAAGCCGCGACCGAGAAGATGGCTAGGGCTCAAACGGCGTCGGGCAGAAGAGGAAGAGTGGGGGATCGGCTCAGCTTAAACTCATGAGGCAGGAAAACCGTGCGGCGTCAGTTAGGGCACGGGAGAAGAAGAGAAGGCACGACGTCGGGGGAAAGCTCGGGCACACGGGTGAGAATAAGAAAAAAAAAGAAAAAGGAAAAGAAAAGGAAAAAGGAAAAGGAAATAAAACTTTTCCTCATTAAAACAGGGTAGCCAAAACAGGCTTTTCCGAACCCCATTTTTGTCCCCGTTAACTCGTCCATACGAGCTCCGAAAAATTCCCAAAAAATTTCTAAAAATTCCAGAAAATTTTCTTATTATTATTCACCATTTTTTGGTATTTTACAAATTCAATCATCAGTCATGTTTGGAAGGACCCTCCTTGGAGCTCATCCCAAGACACCTAACCCGTATCGGCATCAGCTAAAGTCATATTTATCTAATTACCCTTACCAAGAAGTCTATCATTACATATCAGTTCTGTCTCTATCAAGCCCTTTAATCATAACCTTTATATCCTATAAATATTAGGTAGCGTGATTCATTCATAATATGTATATATATAGGTGATAAAAATCCTTACATTGATAGTTCAGAGCATCAAACCTTTGGACATCAAAATTGGCATTTATAGGAAAAATTAGTTACATCTTCCCATATACAGAGGACACTTGCAGATGCAAAAAAACAACATAAATTTATAACTAAACTTGTGCAGAGACAGTTGAGCTTAAGAGTATTCAAGACTTTAAACTATGCTCACTCTAAAACAATGAATTCATAATAACATGGTCACAACATCTAAGTTATAAATCTAAACATGAATAACAACAACCATTACATGAATCCGACATAAACACTAGCAATTAGACAAAAACAAAAAACAAAACAAAACCTGATTGTGCTTACAACAAGTCAGAACATCATCTACCAAATCTAAAACAACACCTAAGTCTGATCTTAAATAAAACCTACAGTAAATCAATTGAAACCTAAAGCTTCATAACATCCCTTATCATTAAGAAGCACCATCTGGGCATGACATCAATTAAACATTCACATAAAATTGATTCATCTAAAGCATGCACAATTTAACATACAAAGGAAATCAATTGAAAATGTGGCCAGTTAATTCCACAAGTAACAAAACTCCGGAAACCACAACTCTGTCCTTAATTGATAATTCTGTTTGAAAGTCGAAGAGACAGAATACTGGGGATGTGGCGCTCACGCTGACCACTGGTGTACTCAATGTGGACCTGCAACACATACTACGTTATTGCCGAGCCCAGGAAGGGGTCCCTCGCGTTGGCCCTCCAACGCTCAAGTCAATCACTGGCGATGAGAAATGAAGCGGAGCAACAAGAAGACTACAATAGCGTAAACAGTGAATATCGCATGTAATGCATACCTCCGTCGATGCTTGGACTCCCCTTTATATAGAGCTCCAGTAGCGTGTGTGCACGCTTACCAAGGTGAGCACGCGTCTCAAATCTTTCCTTGAAAAGATTTGTCAGTAAAGTGTCTCTGACACAATACCTTAACAGGCCGAACATATCTCTGAAGTGACAGTGGAACCTTCCGCCATACAATCTTCTGGCATCCTATGCCTAGTGTCGATGGCCCCAATTCCCCAAAAGGATGTGGAGGGATATCAAAGTACTATACCACAAGGCTAAGTGGGTTGGTATCAGTCCTCTATAATACTATGATTTTATTGGATTATTCTTTCAAAAATCGTGGAATTGAAGTAGAAATTTTCAACAATTTTTTGATGAATCTTTTAATGAGAAGACTAATTATTACTCATGAAGCCATTCAATCATTTAGGTGCATGATCGAGGTTACAAATATTTGCAGATATTAGTATTAGTGTTGAAATTCATTGTTGACAAAGCTATATCCTATAGTAAATCATTTAGGACTTCCGGTGTTCCAAATGCCTTAGTTAAATGGGTCACTTATCTGGTTCTCTTGGAAAAACATAACCAACCCAATGCTAACATGCCGCAGGAGCTTCTCAGTCAGTATCTAAACACTATTATGTTGTCATTTTAGTAGAATTCCATAATATTTGATAATATTGCCTCAACTTGTAGAGTGGTTTGTGGTTGTTGAAGAATGAGGGTTTAAGTTTTTTGAGGATGACGTTTTGGATCTAGTAATATTCAAGGAATCTCACGCCTGTGACAACACAATAAAATTTTTTATTCAAATTCAGGAACAAACATGAGGGATAACAATCTTTTCTTCTTTGATAACAAAGGAAGAGTTGAAAATCGATGCGAGCAAGAAGAGGAGAAAGCGAAAAGGACATACAAGCGGAGAAGAATCTAAATTGCAATTAAAAATTTCCAAATACAAGATAGTAGATGATTCAGTCAAAGATTACTTCAAAGGTATTCATGTAAAAACATACTGAAAGGGAAAATGTAACAAACAAAACAATTTTGTTCTTGGAAAATCTAGAATCAAAAGATTCAAGAAAACTAAAGAATTATGGACAAAATTAAATGACACCTACCAGCCCATTGTGAACTGATAAGTCTCATCGGAGTCAGAATCGGAGGAATGACCGTCAACGGAATTGTAGTTGGAGCTAAGTTCAAGAAGGCTCTATTCGATAGGGAGGATCTGTTCGATCGTGTTGTTGGTAGGAATGGGGTCTAGGTCAAAAAAGATTTATTGGAGCAATCTCTCGATGGAACCGGACAAACTAGAGTCAAAGTCGGCGGAACCGGAGGAACTGGAGTCAGAGGGGAATAGAAGGAGAAGGTAACATGAGGAATCGTCACTGGCAGAATCGGAGGAGGCGGAATTGTGAGTTACTTTCGGTGGGAATAGAAGGCGCAAATGAGGAGGAGAGGACTCCGATGACCTCCATGATGAATATGCCGCTTGACACCGGAAGATCTATTGGCGTCGGCGTAGGCTAAACTGCGTGCTTCCCCTTTTGTGTTGGCATCAATTTCGACGCAGCATATCGACGATGGAGAGAGTGAGGGAGAGAGAGAGGTAATTACGATTTATTACTTAAACATAGTAATAGTTTTTATTTTTTTTTAAAAAAACAAAAGTTATTATTCTCTTTAAAATCTAAGGTTTTAGTTGAATATCATGTATAGGGCCCTAGACAGTGTAGCTTGCATTCCATCTTCTCGTCTTGGTCATTCCGCCTTCGTGTCCTCTATCATCATCCTAATACTACTCCTTCCACCCATGTAAGATTACTGTATGAGTCCACCGACTCAGCAAGTACAATCCATAAGTAGATCCAAAGTAGGCTACTACAACATGTGCATTTAACAAAGAAAGAATTAAATCATAGCATAGTAAAAAAAACCTCAATAGAACATAAAGAGATAAATATGGGTCTATAGTGGTGAACTGTTAGAAAGCACAGTCAATTTACTAGTCATTAACCTTGAGAGGTACCTCTTACGTGTCAGTCAAATCCAGTCATGATTGGAAGGGCCCTCATTAGAGCTCATCCCATGACACCTAACTGTTGGTGCAACCTTAGGTCAAGGTTGACCTGGTTGACCTGACTCGAGTTGACCTGACTCGAGTTGTGTTTTGATGTTTGACGATGTTTGACGAGAATAGAGTTGTATTCTTGATGTTTAACAAGAATAGGTGTTTGGGAGATTGTAGGTGCAACCTTAGGTCAAGGTTGACCTGGTTGACCTGATTCGGGAAAAGTCCAAGCAGGGAGCTTGGCACGCGAAAAGTCCAAGTATGGAGACTTGGCACAGGGAAAGTCCAAACAGGGAGTTTGGCACGGGGAAAAGTCCTGGTGAGTGAAGCCAGGCAGTCGGAGAAGTCCTGGTGAGTGAAGCCAGGCAGTCGGGAAATCCTGGTGAGTGAAGCCAGGTGAAAATCCTAGTGAGTGAAGCTAGGTGAAAGTGGAAGTCCTGGTGAGTGAAGCCAGGCATTCGGGAAAGTCCTGGTGAGTGAAGCCAGGCAGTTTGGAAGTCCTGGTGAGTGAAGCCAGGCAGATTGGAAATCCTGGTGAGTGAAGCCAGGTGAAAACCCTAGTGAGTGAAGCTAGGTGAAAGTCCTGGTGAGTGAAGCCGGGCAAGGGAAAATCCAGATGGATCAAGGGTGATCGGACATCTGGTGTTGAGAAGGTCAAGTAGGTCAAGGGAGTGACCGGATACTTGACACGAAAAGAAAAGTCCAAGTGGGTCAAAGGGATTGACCGAACACTTGGTGGAGAATCTTAGCAGGTCAAGGGAGTGACCGGATGCTAGGAATGATGAACCAACAGTCAGAGAGTTGACCCGTTGGTGTATAAGCACGATCGTCTCCCTGCTCGATCGATATATCGATAGCACCGACGATGGCTTCTCCGGTGTCTTCCGATAGGCCCTGGCCTTCATCCTGCTCTCTCAATTTATCCTCGTCTTCCCCGACGCTGATCGGTCTGTGGACCGATCAGGAGGTTCCCTGATCGGTCCATGGACCGATCAGAGACGGAACAGAAGCGAAGGCTAGGGAATGGATCGGTCTGTGGACCGATCCACATGGAGCCTGATCGGTCCACAGACCGATCCAGGCACTAGCCGTTGCGACGCAACGGCTAGATTTCTTCTGTGTTTCTTCGCTTTCTTCGCAGGTTATAAAAGGAGTGCTGCTGCTGCGAGCCTCAACCCTCCTTCCTTCTTCTTCTTCTTCCTTGGATTGAAGCTTCTGCTTCTGTGCTCTGAGGTTCTGAGCTTTGTTGAGCTCGCTTCCGAAGCTTCGCGTGAGCTTCCAGTCGTTGGGTTGTGAAGTTGCTACTTCATCGCCTCCGGTCGACAGAGAAGGCAGGCGAGTGTTGCATTCATATTGTTGTTTGTATTTGCTTCTTGCTTTCCTTGTACTCCTTTCTTGTTGTTACAAGTATTGTGGCGAGGTTTCTCCACCCACAAGGAGCATTTATTAGCCGGTTCTCCGGGGACTCATCCACCGACGGATTGATAGGCTTCGTCCACCTTACGGACACGCCGAGGAGTAGGAGTTTATCTCCGAACCTCGTTACATCGGTTTGTTTGAGGTTTGTCTTCTTTCCCTTTCGTTTCTGTGTTTATTTTCCGCTGCGCTAACACGTTTTGTAGAAAGAAACGACGATTTGGGGTCGGCTATTCACACCCCCCTCTCTAGCCTCCGTACGAAGGATCTTAACAAGTGGTATCAGAGCAAGGTTGCTCTTCGTCGGATTAACACCCGGAGGAGCACAAGCTAGAGAATGGATCGACTTGGAGAAGACATCACGTTTCCACCCTTCTACGAGTGCTGCGACTTCGCGTATTGGAAGGTAAGAATGAGGTATTTTATTATGACTAACCTTGAAAATTGAAGTTGTGTTCAATTAGGTGTCAAGCCTCCGATGGACAAGAAAGGAGAAACCCTAGAGAACAAGGAGTAGACCAAGGAGCAAATCCACCAATCAACCATCAATGATGAGGTAACAAAAACCATTGAATTTTCTTTACCTAATGATATTTTGTGTAAGATAGGAGGATACAATAATGCCAAGGAGTTGTGGAACAACTTGGCCAAACTCCATGAGGAGAGCCCCACTTCAAGCCATGAAGAGGAGCCTAGTGAGCCAAGTAGCTCACATCGTGGAGGTGAGGAATTAGAAGTTGAGGGCTACTCAACATCTAAAGAAGAAGAGGAGGTGAGTTCTTCTTCAAGATCGGAGCACGAAGAAGAAGCTTCTACCTCCGGGAGGGATGAAGAAGAGAGCATCCATCCATCCTCAATCCTAGGTAACTCAAACACTTTAAGTTCAAGTAAATTGCACATAATGTGTTTGAGTGTAGGGAATTTGGACATTACAAGAGTAAATGTCCAAAGAAGACTAAGAAGACTCCACCGGCGCCAAAGATCAAGGAAGTCGGAGTCCCAAAATGCAAGGGCAAGGAGCACGTGGTGTGCTTCCAATGCAAGCAATGGGGACACTATAGGAGTCAATGCCCAAGGGGGAGGCAATCTCACAAGGACAAAAGACCAAGCACGTGTAAAGGGGGAGCGAAGGCAAACCCTAAGGTATCCTCTAAGGTTCATTCTTGCACTTCTAATAAGATACATGCTAGTAGTCTTATTGCAATTGTCAAGAATGATAAGCATGATAATCTTAGGAATCGATATATGTGCTTAGGTGCCAAGCATGTTAGTCTAGGTAAGGACAATGCTAGAAATGATAACACTAGGATTAACTCATCTAAGGTTAAGGAGAACCTAGGTAGAAATCCCAAATCATCTAGACATATGCCTAGAAATACCTCAAGGAATAATGATAAATTAAAACTTGAGGTATTAGAGAAGGAGAATCAAGTCTTGAGGTCAAGACTTGATACTTTGGAAAAGGCTCTTAAGAACTTAGAAAAGTCAACTCTAGGGTCTAAGGGTCAAAAACCCAAGTCAAAGGACAAGAGAGGTTTGGGTCACAAACCTAAGTCCCAAGTGGTCAAGCCCACTTATCATAATGTTCCATTCGATTATGGAACAAAATCTAGGGCTAGGAAGACCACCACCAAGGTCACAAGGGGAGTCACCCCTAGAGTTGATCTTGATGAGTCCCAAATGACCAAGGCTTTAAAGCCTAAGAGGGTCATTAGGAGGGTTGCTAGGGAAGTTATCCCTGGTGAATATTTAGTGAACCCAATGAGTTCAAATAGGTATTGGGTACCTAGGAGCATCTTCTCTACCCCATAGATGGGTTAGAGAGTGTCAACTCCGATTAGAAGGGTAGTTAACCCAACTTTGAGGAAATTGACACTCAAGGAGCATTTTCAAGGTTTTTGGGAACCTTTAAAAATGAAATGGAACAATCATTAATATTTACTCCTTGGAAGAGTAAAATGTGCCATCATGGAAAATGATGATGTTAATTTCAATTGGCACAATTTGGGAAAATCTAGAGAACTTTTGAGGAAAAATGAAACATGCCAAGATTTGAGGATAAATTTGATCTTTAAGTGGCATGAATGAATCTAGAGTTCAAGAAGTGTCAAAATTAGGATTTTGGCATATTAGGGCAATCAAGGGTTAAAGCTTAAGTATTAGCTAAGGCTAAGGATACTTAGATAGGTAATCTAGGTATGTCTTATTCATGCTAAATCTTGCCATGATTGTTTGCCCTCACATGTCATGACATCATATTTAAGTTTATCTTTTGAAATGTCATGATAATGCTTAGGTTAGTTTTGTGTCATGTTTATTTAAGTTTCAAACTTTATGCCATGACATCATGACATTGGCACATGCTTCTATTTATGATATTATTTCATGTCATGTCATCATCTCTTGCATTAATGATCAATTTAAATTGATTTAAGGATAGAAACACAATTTGATATTGAGATCAAATTGATGTTTAGAAAATGCATGAGAATCTAGCCTAAGATAACCTAAACCCATATCTCACATCAAAATTGACTTGGATGTGTTTGATACACCTTAGATGTGTGTGAGATATTAGGATCATGAGTTAGGATCAAGGTGCATAGTTCTTGTACCTAGATGAGACTAATTCAAGAAGGAGGATCATAGGGAAAGCTTATGTACAAGTCATGTACATTTAGCCCTAAGATTGTGGTCCTAAATTAAAGGGTTAAAAATCATTTCAAAATTGATTTGAAAAACCTTGATGAAGCCATTCTAGTGATAGCATTCATCATTGAACATTGTGATACAAAGTTTACTTAACTTTGAACTAATTCAAAGTCTTTTGAACTTTGTATCAAGATTAAAAAATGGAAGTTATTTTCATAGAAAATTATTTTTCCTTGACAGTATATGGTATGAGGAATATATCCTCAAAATTTCACAATTTTTCGAATTTTCTAGAATTTGTTGTGAGTTTCTGAATTTCGGGAGAGAAGAAATCAGAAACCGCCTGATCTGAACTTGGATCGGTCACTGGACCAATCCAGGGAAGGCTGGATCGGTCTGAGGACCGATCCAGAGGGGTCCTGATCGGTCCGGTGACCGATCAGGCGTGCTGAATTTGCTGAATTTCGACTGTGGTCTGAAATTTCAGCTGTGGGAGTTGAGTTTCGGGTTTCTAAAGGTTTGAAACTCTCCAAAACATTGTTGGTGCAATGGTCAAGGGGGAGTTGACCTTTAGGGGGAGTCTTAACTAATTGTCAAGGGGGAGTTGACTTTTAGGGGGAGTTTTTACTCCTTAAGATTTTTGAGGATTAGTGATATGGGATTGTCACTAAGTTGAGTGTTGAGTTTAGTATCAAGGGGGAAATTAAGGGTTTCAATGAAAGGTATGGGACTTTCATTAGGAAGAAACTCTTGACCTTGATTCCCTCTTTTTGATGTGTGTCAAAAAGGGGGAGAGATGTCCCAAGGGGAAGAGTGTAGGTTTTGGAAAATGTTCAAGGAAGAATATTGGAAAACCTAAGTTAGGTTATCGGGTTAACCTAACTTGATTTTGGATTTTGTCAAACATCAAAAAGGGGGAGATTGTTGGTGCAACCTTAGGTCAAGGTTGACCTGGTTGACCTGACTCGAGTTGACCTGACTCGAGTTGTGTTTTGATGTTTGACGATGTTTGACGAGAAGAGAGTTGTATTCTTGATGTTTGACAAGAATAGGTGTTTGGGAGATTGTAGGTGCAACCTTAGGTCAAGGTTGACCTGGTTGACCTGATTCGGGAAAAGTCCAAGCAGGTAGCTTGGCACGCGGAAAGTCCAAGTATGGAGACTTGGCACGGGGAAAGTCCAAACAGGGAGTTTGGCACGGGGAAAAGTCCTGGTGAGTGAAGCCAGGCAGTCGGAGAAGTCCTGGTGAGTGAAGCCAGGCAGTCGGGAAATCCTGGTGAGTGAAGCCAGGTGAAAATCCTAGTGAGTGAAGCTAGGTGAAAGTGGAAGTCCTGGTGAGTGAAGCCAGGCATTCGGGAAAGTCCTGGTGAGTGAAGCCAGGTAGTTTGAAAGTCCTGGTGAGTGAAGCCAGGCAGATTGGAAATCCTGGTGAGTGAAGCCAGGTGAAAACCCTAGTGAGTGAAGCTAGGTGAAAGTCCTGGTGAGTGAAGCCGGGCAAGGGAAAATCCAGATGGATCAAGGGTGATCGGACATCTGGTGTTGAGAAGGTCAAGTAGGTCAAGGGAGTGACCGGATACTTGACACGAAGAGGAAAGCCCAAGTGGGTCAAAGGGATTGACCGAACACTTGGTGGAGAATTCTAGCAGGTCAAGGGAGTGACCAGATGCTAGGAATGATGAACCAACAGGTCAAGGTTGACCGGATGTTGGTGTAGAAGCCTGAGGTTTAGGGTTGGAGTTTTCGATGTGGGGACCGATCCAGTGATACATCGATAGCCCGATCGGTCACCGCACCGATCGGTAACCATCCGAGTTTAGCCTCAGGTTATCTCGATCGGTGCGAGACCGATCGACAACGATCGAGGCGCAGAAGTTCGGGAGAAGAGAAGTCGATCGATCTACGGACCGATCAGAAGGTTCCCGATCGGTCCATGGACCGATCAAAGACGGAACAGAAGCGAAGGCTAGGAATGGATCGGTCCGTGGACGATCATGACTGATCGGTCCATGACCGATCAGCACTAGCCGCTGCGACGCAACGGCCAGATTTCTTCCGTGTTTCTTCGCTTTCTTCGCAGTTATAAAGCTGCTGCTGCGAGCCTCAACCCTCCTTCCTTCTTCTTCTTCTTCCTTGGATTGAAGCTTCTGCTTCTGTGCTCTGAGGTTCTGAGCTTTGTTGAGCTCGCTTCCGAAGCTTCGCGTGAGCTTCCAGTCGTCGATCAGCTGCTGCAGTTGGGTTGTGAAGTTGCTGCTTCATCGCCTCCGGTCGACAGAGAAGGCAAGCGAGTGTTGCATTCATATTGTTGTTTGTATTTGCTTCTTGCTTTCCTTGTACTCCTTTCTTGTTGTTACAAGTATTGTGGCGAGGTTTCTCCACCCACAAGGAGCATTTATTAGCCGGTTCTCCGGGGACTCATCCACCGACGGATTGATAGGCTTCGTCCACCTTACAGACACGCCGAGGAGTAGGAGTTTATCTCCGAACCTCGTTACATCGGTTTGTTTGAGGTTTGTCTTCTTTCCCTTTCGTTTATGTGTTTATTTTCCGCTGCGCTAACACGTTTTGTAGAAAGAAACGACGATTTGGGGTTGGCTATTCACACCCCCCTCTCTAGCCTCCGTACGAAGGATCCTAACACTAACCAGTATCGACACAACCTAAACCCACATTTATCTAATTACCCTTACCAAGAAGACTATCATTACATATCAGTTCTGTCTCTGTCAAGCCCTTTAATCTTAACCTTTATATCCTATAAATATTTGGTAGCATGATTCATTCATAACATGTATATGTATAAGTGATAAAAATCCTTACATTTATAGTTCAGAGCATCAAACCTTTGGACATCAAAATTGGCATTTACAAGAACAATTAGATACAGCTTCTCATATACAGACGACACTTGCAGCTTAAGCAGATGCAGAAAAACAACAAAAATTTATAACTAAACTTGTGCAGAGGCAGTTGAGCTCAAGATGAAACATATATAAGAGTATTCAAGACTTTAAGCTATGCTCGCTCTGAAACAATGAATTCATAATAACATGGTCACAACATCTAACTTATAAATCTAAACATGAATAACAACAACCATTACATGAATTCGACAGAAACACTAGCAATTAGACAAAAAAAAAAAAAAATCAAAACCTGACTGTGCTTACAACAAGTCAGAACATCATCTACCTCAATCTGAAACAACACCTAAGTTTGATCTTAAATTAAACCTACAGTAAAGCAATTGAAACCTAAAGCTTCATAACATCCCTTATCATTAAGCAGCACCATCTGGGCATGATACCAATTAAACATTCACATAAAATCGATTCATCTGAAGCATGCGCAATTTAACAAACAAAGGAAATCAATTGAAAATGTGCCCAGTTAATTCCTCAAGCAACAAAACTCCAGAAACCCCAACACTGTACTTAATTGATGATCCTATCCGAAAGTCGAAGAGACGGAATGCTGGGGTTGTGGCACTCACACTAACCTCTGGTGGACTCCACGCGGACCTACAACACAGACTATGTTAGTACCGAGCCAGGGAAGGGGTCCCCGGCGTTGATCCTCCGACGCTCAAGTTAGATAACAATGATGAGGAATGAAGCGGAGCAACAAGAAGACTATAGTAGTGTAAACAGTGAATATCGCGTGTAACGCATACCTCCGTCGATGTTTGGACCCCCCCCTTTATCTAGAGCTCTGGTAGCACGTGCGCACACTTTCCAAGATGAGCATACATCTCAAAGCTTTCCCTAAAAAGACTTAACAGTAAAGTATCCCTGACACAGTAACTTAACTGGTCGAGCATATCTCTGAAGTGGCAGTGAAACCTTCCATTCCATCGTACGATCTTCTGGCATCCCATGCCCGTTGTCGGCGACCCCAATTCTCCAAAAGGATATGGAGGGATATCAAAGAACTGTACCACCAGGCTGAGCAGGTTGGTATCAGTCCTCTATAATACTATGATTTAGTGGATTATTCTTTCAAAAATCATGGAATTGAAGTAGAAATTTTCAATAATATTTTGATGAATCTTTTAATGAGAAGACTAATTATTACTCATGAAGCCATTCAGTCTTTTAGGTGTGTGATCAAGGTTACAGATATTTGTAGATATTAATATCAGTGCTAAAATTCATTGTTGACAAAGCTATATCCTATAGTAAATAATTTAGGACTTTCGATGTTCCAAATGCCTTAGTTAAATGGGTCACTTATCTAGTTCTCTTGGAAAAACATAACCAACCCAATGCTAACATGCCGCAGGAGCTTCTCTGTCAGTATCTAAACACTATTATGTTGTGATTTTAGTAGAATTCCACGATGTTTGATAATATTGTCTCAATTTGTAGAGTGGTTTGTGGTTATTGAAGAACGAGGGTTTAAGCTTCTTGAGGATGGCATTTTGGATCTAGTAATATTCAAGGAATCTCACACCTGTGACAACACTACAAAATATTTTATTCAAATTCAGGAACAAACATGAGGGATAACAATCTTTTCTTTTTTGATAACAAAGGAAGAGTTGCAAAATCGAAACAAGCAAGAAGAGGAGAAAGCAAAAAGGACATACAAGCGGAGAAGAATCTGAATTGCGATTGAAATTTTCCAAATATAGGATAGCAACGATTCAGTCAAAGATTACTTCAAAGGTATTCATGTAAAAATATACTGAAAGGTAAAATGTAACAAACAAAACAATTTTGTTCTTGGACAATCTAGAATCAAAAGATTCAAGAAAAATAAAGAATTATGGACAAAATTAAATGACATCTACCGACCCATTGTCAACTGATAAGTCTCATCGGAGTCAGAATCGGAGGAATGGCCGTAAGCGGAATTGTAGTTGGAGCTATGTTCAAGAAGGCTCTGTTCGATAGGGAGGATATGTTCGATCATGTTGCCAGCAGGAATGGGGTCCAGGTCAAAAAGGATTTGTTGGAGTAGTCTCTCGATGGAACCGGATGAACTAGAGTTAGAGTCGGCAGAACCGGAGGAACTGGAGTCAGAGTCGGTGGAACTGGTGTCGGAGGGGAACAGAAGGCAAAGGTAACATGCGGAATCGTCGTTGGCAGAATCGGAGGAGGCAGAATCATGAGTTACTTCCGGTTGGAATGAAGGCGCAGATGAGGAGGAGAGGACTCCGATGACAACCATGATGAATTGTAGGACCGTGATCGTTCGATAGAGGGGGGTGAATATCGATTCGAAAACTCGAGTGTAAAAGTACGCAGCGGAAAAGTAAATGAACACAATAGATTTTACTTCGTTCAGAGCCTGTGACGACTCCTACTCGAAGGACCGTACTCCGTGAGTACTTTCGTTGGGTAATTCACTAGCAATTCGAAATAATGATTACAAAAATAGTACAATGAATGATAATGAAAATTAAAACGAATACCGACAAGAAAGAAAAAGGAAGGAGCGTAGTGTCAGAGCTTTGTTAGTGTCGCAGAAGCGCAGAGCAGTGGAAGACTTTTTCTTTTTCCGTTGTTGTTCTGAAGCTCCCCTCTGACCCTTCTTTTATATGATGCTCGGGGCGCCCTGGATTCCTTTCGGGCGCCCTGGTGAGATGTGGCAAGTCCAACCAGCGAGCTCCAAGTGGCGACGCGCGATCAGGATGATTTTTGCCTCCAGGGCGCCCGGGTGCCTCCCGAGAGCCCGGATCCCCTCCAGGCGCCCGGACCACCTTTTTCCAGCGAACAACTTTCCTGCAAAACAAGGTTAGTCCGAGACAAAAATAGATCCTGCAAAATAGAGTGTTAGCATAATTACAGTATAACAAAGTAATAGCAAAGAGTATAACTTCGATTCCATCTTTCCGAGACCGGAATCTAGTCACGATCTCGACTTAGATATCCGAAATGGATCTAAGCCGGATCGACGCCTAATGTTCCCTCCCCGGGAATGCGTCCTCGCAGTCACTCCCCTCCAGTGACTTACCTCACTTACCTGCCAGACGTCCAGTCAGCCCTTCGACCCGTCTGGACTTCTCGCCAGCTATCCGGTCAGCCCGTCGACCTAGCTGGACTTCTCGCCAAGCGTCTGGTCAGCCCGTCGACCCGCTTGGACTTCTCGCCAGCTATCCGGTCAGCCCGTCGACCTAGCTGGGCTTCGTGCCAGACATCTGGTCAGCCCGTCGAACTGTCTGGACTTTTCCTGCACACTCGATTAGAGTGTTAGACAACAACAAGCTAACTTAACCTGATTTGTCATTCATCAAAACCTGGGTTAAATCGTTTTTGCAAACCGCACCAACATGAATATGTCGCTTGACATCGGCGAATCTGTTGGCGTCGGTGCAGGCTAAACTGCGCGCTTCCCCTTTTTCGTTGGCATCGATTTCGACGCGGCATATTGACGATGGAGAGAGTGAGAGGGAGAAAGAGGTAACTACGATTTATAACTCAAACATAGCAATAGTTTTTTTTGTAAAAAAAACAAAAGTTATTATTATCTTTACAATCAAAAGTTTTAGTTGAATATCATGCATAGCACCCTTAGAGACTGTAGCTTGCATTTCATCTTCTTGTCTCGGTCACTCCACCTTCGTGTCCTCTATCACCATCCTAAGACTACTCCCTCCACCTGTGTAAGATTATAGTATAAGTCCACTGACTCAACAAGTACAATCTATAAGTAGATCCAAAGTAGGCTACTACAACATGTACATTTAACAAAGAAGGAATTAAATCATAGCATAGTAAGAAAACCTCAATAGAACATAAAGAGGTAAATATGGGGCTATAGTGGTGAACCATTAGAGAGCACAGTCAATTTACCAGTCATAAACCTTGAGAGGTACCTCTTAGGTGTCAGTCAAATTCAGTCATCAGTCATGTTTGGAAGGACCCTCCTTGAAGCTCATCCCAAGGCACCTAACCTGTATCGGCACCACCTAAACCCACATTTATCTAATTACCCTTACCAAGAAGATTATCGTTATATATTAGTTCTGTCTCTGTCAAGCCCTTTAATCTTAACCTTTATATCCTATAAATATTTGGTAGTGTGATTCATTCAGAACATGTATATGTATAGGTGATAAAAATCCTTATATTAATAGTTCAGAGCATCAATCCTTTGGACATCAAAATTGGCATTTACAGGAACAATTAGTTATAGCTTCTCATATACAGACGACACTTGCAGCTTAAGCAGATGCAGAAAAACCACATAAATTTATAACTAAACTTATGTAAAGATAGTTGAGCTCAAGATGAGACATATATAAGACTATTCAAGACTTTAAACTTGCTCGCTCTGAAATAATGAATTCATAATTACATGGTCACAACATCTAAGTTATAAATCTAAACATGAATAACAACAACCATTACATGAATCAGACATAAACACTAGCAATTAGACAAAAAAAATCAAAACCTGACAGTGCTTACAACAAGTCAAAACATCATCTACCTCAATCTGAAATAGCACCTAAGTCTGATCTTAAATTAAGCCTACAGTAAAGCAATTGAAACCTAAAGCTTCATAACATCCCTTATCATTAAGCAGCACCATCTGGGCATGATATCAATTAAACATTCACATAAAATTGATTCATCTGAAGCATGCACAATTTAACATACAAAGAAAATCAATTGAAAATGTACACAGTTAATTCTACATGCAACAAATCTCCGGAAACCCCAACTCCGTTCTTAATTGATGATCCTGTCTGAAAGTCGAAGAGATGGAATGCTGGGGATGTAGCACTCACGCTGACCTCTGGTGGACTCCACGCGGACTTATAACACAGGCTACGTTATTGCCAAGCCAGGGAAGGGGTCCTCGGTGTTGGCCCTCCGACGCTCAAGTCAATCACTAGCGATGAGGAATAAAGCGTTGCGACAAGAAGACTACAGTAGCGTAAACAGTGAATATCGCATTTAATACGTACCTCTGTCGATGCTTGGACTCACCTTTATATAGAGCTCCGGTAGCACGCGTGCATGCTTACTAAGGTGAGCACGCGTCTCAAAGCTTTCCTTGAAAAGACTTGTCAGTAAAGTGTCCCTAACACGGTACCTTAACAGGCCGAGCATATCTCTGGTGGACTCCGCGCGGACCTTCAACACAGACTACGTTAGTGCCGAGCCAGGGAAGGGGTCCCCGGTATTGGTCCTCTGATGCTCAAGTCAGTCACCGGCGATGAGGAATTAAGCGGAGCAACAAGAAGACTATAGTAGCATAAACAGTGAGTATCGTATGTAACGCGTACCTCCGCCGATGCTTGGACCCCCCCCCCCATATCTAGAGCTCCGGTAGCTCGCGTGCACACTTTCCAAGATGAGCACGCGTCTCATAGCTTTCCCTGAAAAGACTTATCAATAAAGTGTCTCTGACACAATAACTTAACAGATCGAGCATATATCTGAAGTGATAGTGGAACCTTCCATTGTACAATCTTCTGGCATCCCATGCCCGGTGTTGGCACCCCCAATTCTCCAAAAGGATGTGGATGGATATCCAAGTACTGTACCACAAGGCTAAGCGGGTTGGTATCAATCCTCTATAATACTATGATTTTAGTGGATTATTCTTTCAAAAATCGTGGAATTGAAGTAGAAATTTTCAACAATTTTTTGATGAATCTTTTAATGAGAAGACTAATTATTACTCATGAAGCCATTCAGTCTTTTAGGTGCATGATCAAGGTTACAGATATTTGTAGAAATTAGTATTAGTACTGAAATTCATTGTTGACAAAGCTATATCCTATAGTAAATCATTTAGGACTTCCGGTGTTCCAAATACCTTAGTTAAATGGGTCACTTATCTAGTTCTCTTGGAAAAACATAACCAACCCAATACTAACATGCCGCAGGAGCTTCTCAGTCAATATCTAAACACTATTATGTTGTCATTTTAGTAGAATTCCATGATGTTTGATAATATTGTCTCAACTTCTAGAGTGGTTTGTGGTTATTGAAGAACGAGGGTTTAATATTTTTGAGGATGACATTTTGGATCTAGTAATATTCAAGGAATCTCACGCTTGTGACAACACTACAAAATTTTTTATTCAAATTCAGGAACAAACATGAGGGATAACAATATTTTCTTCTTTGATATCAAAGGAAGAGTTGAAAACTGATGCGAGCAAGAAGAGGAGAAAGCGAAAAGGACATACAAGCGGAGAAGAATCTGAATTGCAATTGAAATTTTCCAAGTACAAGATAGCAGATGATTCAGTCAAAGATTACTTCAAAGGTATTCGTGTAAAAACATACTGAAAGGGAAAATGTAACAAACTAAATAATTTTGTTCTTGGACATTCTAGAATCAAAAGATTAAAGAAAACTAAAGAATTATGGACAAAATTAAATGACACCTATCGACACATTGTGAACTGATAAGTCTAGTCGGAGTCAGAATAGGAGGAATGGTTGTTAGCGGAATTGTAATTGGAGCTATGTTCAAGATGGCTCTGTTCGATAGGGAGGATATGTTTGATCGTGTTGTTGGTAGGAATGGGGTCCATGTCAAAAAGGATTTGTTGGAGCAGTCTCTTGCCAGAACTGGATGAACTGCAGTCAGAGTCGGCGGAACCGAAGGAACTGGAGTCAGAGTCGGCAGAACTGGTGTTGGAGGGGAACAAAAGGCGAAGGTAACATGAGGAATCGTCGCTGGCAGAATCGGAGGAGGCGGAATCGTGAGTTACTTCCATTTGGAATAGAAGGCGCCGAAGAGGAGGAGAGGACTCCGATGACGACCATAATGAATATGCCGCTTGACATCGGCGAATCTATTGGCGTCGGCGTAGGCTAAATTGTGTGCTTCCCCTTTTGCGTTGGCATAGATTTCGACGCGGCATATCGACGATGGAGAGAGTGAGAGGGAGAAAGAGTAACTACGATTTATAACTTAAACATAGCAATAATTTTTTTTAAAAAAAATCAAAAGTTATTATTCTCTTTACAATCAAAAGTTTTAGCTGAATATCATGCATAGTTCCCCTAGACAGTGTAGCTTGCATTCCATCTTCTTGTCTCGGTCACTCCGCCTTTGTGTCCTCTATCACCATCCTAAGACTACTCCCTCCACCTGTGTAAGATTACAGTATGAGTCCACTGTCTCAGCAAGTACAATCCATAAGTAGATCCAAAATAGGCTACTACAACATGTACATTTAACAAAGAAGGAATTAAATCATAGCATAGTATGAAAACCTCAATAGAACATAAAGAGATAAATATGGGGCTATAGTGGTGAACCATTGAGAGCACAGTCAATTTACCATTCATAAACCTTGAGAGGTACCTCTTAGGTGTTAGTCAAATCCAATCATCAGTCATGTTTGCAAGGGCCCTCCTTGAAGCTCATCCCAAGGCACCTAACCCGTATCGGCACCACCTAAACACACATTTATCTAATTACCCTTACCAAGAAGACTATCATTATATATTAGTTCTGTCTCTGTCAAGCTCTTTAATCTTAACCTTTATATCCTATAAATATTTGGTAGTGTGATTCATTCATAACATGTATATGTATAGGTGATAAAAATCCTTATATTGATAGTTCAGAGCATCAAACCTTTGGACATCAAAATTGGCATTTACAGGAACAATTAGTTACAGCTTCTCATATACAGACGACACATGCAGCTTAAGCAGATGCAGAAAAACAACATAAATTTATAACTAAACTTGTACAAAGATAGTTGAGCTCAAGATGAAACATATATAAGACTATTCAAGACTTTAAACTATGCTCTCTTTGAAACAATGAATTCATAATAACATGGTCACAACATCTAAGTTATAAATCTAAACATGAATAACAACAACCATTACCTGAATCCGACATAAACACAAGCAATTAGACAAAAAAAAAATCAAAACCTAACTGTGCTTACAACAAGTCAAAACATCATCTACCTCAATCTGAAACAACACCTAAGTCTGATCTTAAATTAAACCTACAGTAAAGCAATTGAAACCTAAAGCTTCATAACATCTCTTATCATTAAGCAGCACCATCTGGGCATGATATCAATTAAACATTCACATAAAATTGATTCATCTGAAGCATGCACAGTTTAACATACAAAGAAAATCAATTGAAAATGTGCCCAGTTAATTCTACATGTAACAAATATCCGGAAACTCCAACTCCGTCCTTAATTGATGATCCTGTCTGAAAGTCGAAGAGACAGAAAGCTGGGGATGTGACACTCACGCTGACCTCTGGTGGACTCCGCGTGGACCTGCAACATAGACTACGTTATTGCTGAGCCAGGAAAGGGGTCCCCGGCGTTGGCCTTCCGACGCTCAAGTCAATCACTAGCGATTAGAAATGAAGTGTAGGAACAAGAAGACTACAGTAGCGTAAACAATGAATATCGCATGTAATGCGTACCTCCGTCGATGCTTGGACTCTCCTTTATATACAGCTCCGGTAGCACATGTGCATGCTTACTAGGGTGAGCACGCGTCTCAAAACTTTCCTTGAAAAGACTTGTCAGTAAAGTGTCCCTGACACGATACCTTAACAGGCCGAGCATATCTCTGGTGGACTCCGCGCGGACCTTCAACATAGACTACGTTAGTGCCGAGCCAGGGAAGGGGTCCCCGACATTGGTCTTCCAACGCTCAAATTAGTCACCGGCGATGAGGAATTAAGCGGAGCAACAAGAAGACTATAGTAACATAAACAGTGAATATCGTATGTAACACGTATCTCCGCCGATATTGTCCCCCCCTTTATCTAGAGCTCCGGTAGCGCGCATGCACACTTTCCAAGATGAGCACGCATCTCAAAGATTTCCCTGAAAAGACTTATCAGTAAAGTGTCCCTGACACAGTAACTTAACTGGCCGAGCATATCTCTAAAGTGACAGTGGAACCTTCTGTTGTACAATCTTCTGGCATCCCATGCCCAGTGTTGACGGCCCCAATTCTCCAAAAGGATAGTACTGTACCACCAGGCTAAGCGGGTTGGTATCAGTCCTCTATAATACTATGATTTTAGTGGATTATTCTTTCAAAAATCATGGAATTGAAGTAGAAATTTTCAATAATTTTTTGATGAATCTTTTAATGAGAAGACTAATTATTACTCATGAAGTCATTCAGTCTTTTAGGTGCGTGATCAAGGTTACAGATATTTGCAGATATTAGTATTAGTACTGAAATTCATTGTTGACAAAGCTATATACTATAGTAAATCATTAGGACTTTCGGTGTTCCAAATTCCTTAGTTAAATGGGTCACTTATCTAGTTCTCTTGGAAAAACATAACCAACCTATGCTAACATGCCACAGGAGCTTCTCAGTCAGTATCTAAACACTATTATGTTGTGATTTTAGTAGAATTCCACGATGTTTGATAATATTGTCTCAACTTGTAGAGTGGTTTGTGGTTATTGAAGAACGAGGGTTTAAGCTTTTTGAGGATGGTATTTTGGATCTAGTAATATTCAAGGAATCTCACGCCTGTGACAACACTACAAAATTTTTTATTCAAATTCAGTGACAAACATGAGGGATAAGAATCTTTTCTTCTTTGATAACCAAGGAAGAGTTGAAAACATATGCGAGCAAAAAAGAGGAGAAAGCGAAAAGGACATACAAGCGGAGAAGAATTTGAATTGAAATTGAAATTTTCCAAATACAAGATAGCAGATGATTCTGTCAAAGATTACTTCAAAGGTATTCGTGTAAAAACATACTGAAAAGGAAAATGTAACAAACTAAACAATTTTGTTCTTGGACAATCTAGAATTAAAAGATTCAAGAAAACCAATGAATTATGGACAAAATTAAATGACACCTACCGACCCATTGTGAACTAATAAGTCTAATCAGTGTCAGAATCGGAGGAATGGTGGTTAGCGGAATTGCAATTGGAGCTATGTTCAAGAAGGCTCTATTCGATAGGGCGGATATGTTTGATCGTGTTGTAAGCAGGAATGGGGTCTAGGTCAAAAAGGATTTGTTGGAGCAGTCTCTTGCCTGAACCAGACGAATTGGAGTCAGAGTCGGTGGAACTGGAGGAACTGGAGTCAGAGTCGGCAGAACTGGTGTTGAAGGGGAACAAAAGGCGAAGGTAACATGAGGAATCATCGCTGGCAGAATTGGAGGAGGCGGAATCGTGAGTTACTTCCATTTGGAATAGAAGGCACCGAAGAAGAGAGGACTCCGATGATGACCATAATGAATATGCCGCTTGACATCGGCGAATCTATT
This sequence comes from Zingiber officinale, assembly GCF_018446385.1. Classification (NCBI taxonomy): domain Eukaryota; kingdom Viridiplantae; phylum Streptophyta; class Magnoliopsida; order Zingiberales; family Zingiberaceae; genus Zingiber; species Zingiber officinale. The sequence continues at coordinate 114,045,654 of NC_055996.1, forward strand.
GGCCTCGGCGTAGGCTAAATTGTGTGCTTCCCCTTTTGCGTTGGCATCGATTTCGACGCGGCATATCGACGATGGAGAGAGTGAGAGGGAGAAAGAGGCAACTACGATTTATAACTTAAACATAGCAATAGTTTTTTAAAAAAAAAAATCAAAAGTTATTATTCTCTTTACAATCAAAAGTTTTAGCTGAATATCATGCATAGTTCCCCTAGACAGTGTAGCTTGCATTCCATCTTCTTGTCTCGGTCACTCCACCTTTGTGTCCTCTATCACCATCCTAAGACTACTCCCTCCACCTGTGTAAGATTACAGTATGAGTCCACTGTCTCAGCAAGTACAATCCATAAGTAGATCCAAAGTAGGCTACTACAACATGTACATTTAACAAAGAAGGAATTAAATCATAGCATAGTATGAAAACCTCAATAGAACATAAAGAGATAAATATGGGGCTATAGTGGTGAACTGTTGAGAGCACAGCCAATTTACCATTCATAAACCTTGAGAGGTACCTCTTAGGTGTTAGTCAGATTCAATCATCAGTCATGTTTGCAAGGGCCCTCCTTGAAGCTCATCCCAAGGCACCTAACCCGTATCGGCACCACCTAAACACACATTTATCTAATTACCCTTACCAAGAAGACTATCATTATATATTAGTTCTGTCTCTGTCAAGCTCTTTAATCTTAACCTTTATATCCTATAAATATTTGGTAGTGTGATTCATTCATAACATGTATATGTATAGGTGATAAAAATCCTTATATTGATAGTTCAGAGCATCAAACCTTTGGACATCAAAATTGGCATTTACAGGAACAATTAGTTACAGCTTCTCATATACAGACGACACTTGCAGCTTAAGCAGATGCAGAAAAACAACATAAATTTATAACTAAACTTGTACAAAGATAGTTGAGCTCAAGATGAAACATATATAAGACTATTCAAGACTTTAAACTATGCTCTCTTTGAAACAATGAATTCATAATAACATGGTCACAACATCTAAGTTATAAATCTAAAGTACTATACCACCAGGCTAAGCGGGTTGGTATCAGTCCTCTATAATACTATGATTTTAGTGGATTATTCTTTCAAAAATCATGGAATTGAAGTAGAAATTTTCAACAATTTTTTGATGAATCTTTTAATGAGAAGACTAATTATTACTCATGAAGTCATTCAGTCTTTTAGGTGTGTAATCAAGGTTACAGATATTTGCAGATATTAGTATTAGTACTGAAATTCATTGTTGACAAAGCTATATACTATAGTAAATCATTTAGGACTTTCGGTGTTCCAAATGCCTTAGTTAAATGGGTTACTTATCTAGTTCTCTTGGAAAAACATAACCAACCTAATGCTAACATGCCGCAGGAGCTTCTCAGTCAGTATCTAAACACTATTATGTTGTGATTTTAGTATAATTCCACGATGTTTGATAATATTGTCTCAACTTGTAGAGTGGTTTGTGGTTATTGAAGAACGAGGGTTTAAGCTCTTTGAGGATGGCATTTTGGATCTAGTAATATTCAAGGAATCTCACGCCTGTGACAACACTACAAAATTTTTTATTCAAATTCAGTGACAAACATGAGGGATAAGAATCTTTTCTTCTTTGATAACAAAGGAAGAGTTGAAAACATATGCGAGCAAAAAAGAGGAGAAAGCGAAAAGGACATACAAGCGGAGAAGAATCTGAATTGAAATTGAAATTTTCCAAATACAAGATAGCAGATGATTCTGTCAAAGATTACTTCAAAGGTATTCGTGTAAAAACATACTAAAAAGGAAAATGTAACAAACTAAACAATTTTGTTCTTGGACAATCTAGAATCAAAAGATTCAAGAAAACTAATGAATTATGGACAAAATTAAATGACACCTACCAACCCATTGTGAACTGATAAGTCTCATCAGTGTCAGAATCGGAGGAATGGTTGTTAGCAGAATTGCAATTGGAGCTATGTTCAAGAAGGCTCTGTTCGATAGGGCGGATATGTTCGATTGTGTTGTCAGCAGGAATGGGGTCCAGGTCAAAAAGGATTTGTTGGAGCAATCTCTTGCCAGAACCGGACGAATTGGAGTCAGAGTCGGTGGAACCGGAGGCACTGGAGTCAGAGTCGGCAGAACTTGTGTTGGAGGGGAACAAAAGGCGAAGGTAACATGAGGAATCGTCGCTGGCAGAATCGGAGGAGGTGGAATCGTGAGTTACTTCCATTGGGAATAGAAGGCGTAGATGAGCAGGAGAGGACTCCGATGACTACCACGATGAATATGCCGCTTAACACCGATGAATCTGTTGGCGTCGGTATAGGCTAAACTGCGCACTTCCCCTTTTGCATTGTCATCGATTTTGACGTGGCATATCGACGATGGAGAGAGTGAGGGAGAGAGAGAGGTAACTACGATTTATAACTTAAACATATTAATAGTTTTTATTTAAAAAAAAAGAAAAAGATATTATTCTCTTTACAATCAAAGGTTTTAGTTGAATATCATGCATAGTGGCCCTAGGCAGTGTAGCTTGCATTCCATCTTCTAGTCTCGGTCACTCCGCCTTCGTGTCCTCTATCACCATCCTAATACTACTCCTTCCACCTGTGTAAGATTACAGTGTGAGTCCACAGACTCAGCAAGTACAATCCATAAGTAGATCCAAAGTAGGCTACTACAACATGTGCATTTAACAAAGAAGGAATTAAATCATAGCATAGTAAGAAAACCTCAATAGAACATAAAGAGATAAATATGAGGCTATAGTGGTGAATCGTTAGAGAGCACAGTCAATTTACCAGTCATAAACCTTGAGAGGTACCTCTTAGGTGTCAATCAAATCCAATCATCAGACATGTTTGGAAGGACCCTCCTTGGAGCTCATCCCAAGGCACCTAACTCGTATCGGCACCACCTAAACCCACATTTATCTAATTACCCTTACCTAAAAGACTATCATTATATATCAGTTCTGTCTCTGTCAAGCCCTTTAATCTTAACCTTTATATCCTATAAATATTCGATAGCGTGATTCATTCATAACATGTACATCTATAGGTGATAAAAATCCTTACATTGATAGTTCAAAGCATCAACCCTTTGGACATCAAAATTGGCATTTACTGGAACAATTAGTTATAGCTTCTCATATACATACGACACTTACAGCTTATGCAGATGCAGAAAAAAACAATATAAATTTATAACTAAACTTGTACAGAGATAGTTGAGCTCAAGATGAAACATATATAAGAGTATTCAATACTTTAAAATATGCTCGCTCTGAAACAATGAATTCATAATAACATTGTTACAACATCTAAGTTATAAATCTAAACATGAATAAAACAACCATTACATGAATTCAACAGAAACACAAGAAATTAGACAAAAAAAAAAATCAAAACCTGACTGTGCTTACAACAAGTCAGAACATCATCTACCTCAATCTGAACAGCACCTAAGTCTGATCTTAAATTAAACCTACAGTAAAGCAATTGAAACCTAAAGCTTCATAACATCCCTTATCATTAAGCAGCGCCATCTTGTCATGATATCAATTAAACATTCACATAAAACTGATTCATCTAAAGCATGTGCAGTTTAACATACAAAGGAAATCAATTGAAAATGTGCCCATTTTATTCCGCAAGCAACAAAACTTCAAAAACCCTAACTCCATCCTTAATTGATGATCCTGTCCAAAAGTTGAAGAGATAGAATGCTAGGGATGTGGTGCTCACGCTGACTTCTGGTGGACTCCACACGGACTTGGAACACAGACTACGTTAGTACCGAGCCAGGAAAGGGGTCCTCGGCTTGACCCTCCACCGCTCAAGTCAGTCACTGGCGATGAGGAATGAAGCGGAGCAACCAAATGACTATAGTAGCTGATGTGCGTAAATGTTATGATGGTTTATGCATATTTTTACGCACATTCACTTGCTTTATACGTACATATTCTTTGTATGATCGCCTCTTTTATCATGTATTCATCATATATACTCTTTTGTATGGATATCTGCTCTTTGTTTAGTTTTGCGTTGATAGGGACAACTTTCGGAGCGAAAACAGCGTTTGTTGACGCACTGGAGCGAGCTAGAAAACACGGTCGTGCAACCCTTGAACGGTCGTGCGGCCAAACAGAAGAGAAAAAGTGCACGGCCGTGCAACCCTAGAACGGTCATGCGGCCAATCCAGAGGTGGATCAGAACACGATCGTGCGACCCTGCATGGCTGTGCCCCCTATGACCGAGGCCAAGCAGCACACGGTTATGCAACCTTACACGATAGTGTCCCCAAAAGCTGAGTCCCAGCATCACACAACCGTGCCAATCGGCATGGCCGTGCAGCGTATCCAGAGCCAAGAAATGGCATAGTCGTGCCATCCTTGCACGACTTTGCCACCACGCCACGCCCTAGCCTATAAAAGGGGTTTTAACCCTCTTTCCAAGGGGAGAGAGCCGGGAGACGAGCCGTCAAGAGGAGAATCACTCTAATGTCGTTCCACGCCATCCAAAATATCGATCCAATGACCATTCATCATCACATCAACTCTAGAAGCAAAGGATTGGATCTGAAGATCACTCATCGTCATTGAATAAGCATACTTCTTCTTTCTCTCTTTGATTTTGAGGATTGTATGTTTAGATTTACTATGTCTTCGGGTTTTTCTCTAACGTCTATGGAGTAGAGTCCTTGTTCTAGGATGAGGGAGTAATTGTGGATTGATTATGATGTAAGACTCATATTATGCTTATATTCATTGGATGATTTCGCTTGCTTTGTTTCAACTACTCGATCTTTGTCATGTTGATTGATTGTATAGGAATTGCCAACCTCGTAGAGGAAATACCTTAGATCGTACACCCGAGGGGCCCTAGTGACAGGGGTAACCCGTTCACGGACATCTAAGGTACTTTCCTTGAAAGGAGAGGCGACGCCTCGACAAGGAAGTAAGAGACCAAACTAAGCTTCTTAATTCTATCCTTGATAACGTCAATAAGAGTCGTGTCCTTGTGATCTACCGAGGTACCCTAATGACAGAGGTTAACCGTAATAGGATTTCATAGGGATCGTCTTTGTTTGGTGCTCAAGGATAGTTGCTTTAGCTTTCGGCGAATGCATGCCGATGGATAATGAGTATAGGATAGTATGAGACACATCAATACCACCACAATGAAACCGAACTCCTAGAACTCTTCATTAACTAAGTTGATTTTTTTCTCGTTGCTAGTTCTCATTCCCCACACTACAAAAAATTACAGTTTTACCGACGACCATACCGACGGAAAATAGTTCTCATTCACCACTTTCTAATCTCTTTTCCTAGATTACTGACAACCATCGATAGTGTAGCTAATCCTAAGTGTGTCATCACTAGTGTTTATAACCAGTCCCTGTGGATTCGGCAATCTTTTATATTACTGACGATAAATCCGTGCACTTGCGGAATCGTAACAAGTTTTTGGCGTCGTTGTCGGGGACTGCGTCGATAACATTGGTGATAGTCATACTAGATTAGACTAGACTTTGTTTTCTTTTTCTGCATCTTTCATTTAGTTTGCATTCTTATTTTTCTTTACTTTCTGTATTTTTATTAAAAACACCAAAAATAATATTATTTCATTTTTTTCTTTACTATAGTTCATCTTTTATTTTTGTATGCGAAGAGCTAATCTTTCAGGACAGCTCCTACCATTTGATCCAGAGATTGATAGGACTTTCCTGAGGAGAAGAAACTTGCAGAAGGCATTTCAAGTAGCACAAGAATCTTCAGAGATGGCTGATAAATTGTTAAAGGATTATGCAGCACCTTATGAACTAGGGGTTCGGTCTAGCATCACTCGATCGCCAATCGAAGCTAACAACTTTGAGATCAAGCCTGCAGTAATTCACATGGTTCAGCAAAATCAATTCGGAGGAGGACCGCATGATGATCCAAACCACCACTTGGAGCTTTTCTACAAGATCTGCGGCACCATGAAAGTGAACGGAGTCCCTCCAGAATCAATAAGGTTATTGCTCTTCGGATTCTCCCTGAAAGACAGAGCCAAGCAGTGGTTAAATTCCCTTCCAGCAAATAGCATTACATCTTGGGAGCAGTGTGAGTAGAAATTCCTGGACAAATTCTATCCACCGAGCAAAACTGCCCACATGAGGAACTTGATTGCAAGCTTCAAACAGGTGGACTCAGAATCATTATTTGAAGCCTAGGACAGATTCAAGAGTATGCTGAGACAATGCCCCCATCATGGCCTTGAGAAATGGTTGGTTCTACACACCTTCTACAATGGAATCAACTATCACACGAGCGTATCCCTCGATTCTGCAATAGGAGGAGCACTGATGAACAAGAGCCTTGATGAAGATGAAGAGATCATAGAGAATGTGACACAGAATCACCATCAGTGGGCATCAGAAGATCTGGGGGTTCTTTCTCAGGGAACCCAATAAAAGCGTCAGGGAAATTCGATGTAGATGCAGTCACTCTCATGTCTATAAAGCTGGACGCTCTAACCAAGAAGTTTGAGGCCATGGGAAACAATAATAACACGGCCAATGCGATAGTTTGTGTTTGTGAAACTTGCGGAAGTACAGATCATGCTCAAGATACTTGTCCCCTAGGGCCAATACAAGCACAGATAAACCAACTTGAGCAGTGTGATGCAATAGTCAGCTTCAAGGCAAAATAATCCGTACTCCAATACATACAATCCAAGTTGGAGGAATCACCCAAACTTCTCATACCAGAACAATCAGGATCAAGGGCCAGCAAAATAAAGCTATCAACCTGGATAACAGAGCTATCAACCTGGATAATAGAGCTACTCACCTGGGTAGCAGAACTACTTAGCTGGACAACAAACTTTTCAACAGCAACCTTCACAATTGTCCAGAATTGAAAAGATGCTTGAAGAAGCTCTCTCAGAGCAAAAGAAGATGAAGAATGAGATCAAGTTGTTAACTCAAAGAATGGAAAATTCTGAGAAACATCAAAAGATGCAAGACAGTCAGATAGCCCAGATAGCCCAATCCATCTCAAGAGCACAGGGAACATTTCCAGGGAAGCCAGATATAAATCCAGTGGAACATTGCAACCGCATTGAGCTGAGGAGCGGGCGTATTATGGGAGACCCCCAAATCATTACTCAGAAGGAACCTAACTCAGAGAAGGAGCCCTCTCTCCTAATGCCCAATTAGACTCAAAACAGGGATGGAGAGGAGGCTACTAAAAAGGTTGAAGAAACTCTACAAGTTCCCCCACAGAATCAGACGATTCCTTTCCCTCAGAAACTGATAACCTCCCAGAAGGATGAATAGTTCAACCGATTCTTGAAGAAGATCAAGGAAATTTGTATAGAAATACCACTGATAGATGCACTGCACCAAATGTCGAAGTTCGCAAAGTTCTTAAAGGGTATTTTATCTAACAGGAGGCAGAAGGGCGACTTCGAGACAGTAGCATTAACAGAGAATTGCAGCGCTCTCCTTATGGCAAATTCTCCACCAAAGCTTCAGGATCCAGGAAGTTTCTCCATACTGTGCAAAATTAGTTCTGAACTCATACCGAGAGCTTTCTGCGACTTGGGGGCCAGCGTTAGCCTACTTCCGTACTCTTTATGTAAGAAGCTAGGCCTCCAGTGTTGGTTGCTACTCGGAATATCGTATTGATTCCCTTGTACAAAAATTTTGTACAAGTCCTAAACCTTCCTTAACAACCTATTGTGTTGTTTAGAAATTAAATTTGGAATCGTAAACAGAACTTAACATTATTGATTCCAAATTCAACTTATCTGTTCTTAGAGGTTTAGACTTGGATCGCAAACGATGTTTAACATTATTAATCCAAATCCACCCATGTTACAAATTTGATTAAATATTTATTTCAGAGATCGACTTCCAGGTTAAACATGGCGAGGCACTAGGCCTTCTTGGTTATGGGAGCATCCACCAATTCCTAGACAAAGTTTTTCAATGAAATTCAATATTTAATCTCCTTATAGTAATCCTAGGTTTAACCAATAAGAACAATCAAATCACAAGATCAAAAAATAAAAGAAACACAAATTCGAATCATAAATCCGAAACCTAGAATCGTTAGCCTCTTGTGTTTGGTATTTCAAAATCCATATAAAGAAAACTAGTATGATGCGGAATAAGACAACTAGTTATACCTTTCTTTGTAGCTTATAGACCTCACGATCTTATATTGTATTCCTCTTCTTATCTTGGATGTCGTGTGAGTGACGATCTACCAAGACGAGAATCCACTGAAGCCTTTCTTCTTCCTTCCAAGTTTCGGCCACCAATAATCTCCTAGAGATGAAGAACTTCGGCCACCAACCAAGCTCTAAGGGATGCTAAGAAACAATGCCTCCTTCTTCTATCCTTCTTCCTCTAACAAGATCCGGCCACCAAAAGCTCCAAGAGATGTGATGTCGCCAGCCTCCAAGGAAGAAAAGAAGAGGATGAGCAAGAGAAGAGGGCCGACCACCACCAAGGAAAAGAGAAGAGGAATAATAGATGTATTGTTATGAGGTGAGACATCTCTACCCTCTCTTTTATATTCCTTGGTCTTGGCAAATAAGGAGAGTTTTATATTTAAAACTTCCTTATATTCCTTGCCAATGTCTAAGAAGGAAAGTTAAATTAAAAATTTCCTTATAAACTTGCTATGGTCGGTCACCTCATTGAGCTCCAAACAAGGAAAGTTTTAAATACAAAATTAAAACTTCCTTATTTGTTTCCATAAATTTTTAAAATAAAAATTTCTCTCTTAAATTCCCTTCATGGTTGGTTATAAAAGGAAACTTTTATAAATTAAAATATCTCTTTTAAAATATGTGGATGGTTACAAGGAAAGTTTTCTCCAAAATTAAAATCTTCCTTTTCAACTACAAATAAGGAAAGATATCAAATCTTTCTTTTAATCTTTTGTAGAAAGCTATAAAAGGAAAGATTTATAATTTTTAAAACTCTCTTTTAAAACCATGAGGATGGTTACAAAAAGGAAAATTTTATCAAATTTTATCAAAAATTAAAATCTTCCTTTTAACTACAAATAAGGAAAGATATCAAATCTTTCTCTTAATCTTTTGTAGAAAGCTATAAAAGGAAAGACTTGAATTTTAAACTTTCTTTTAAAACCATGACTTTCACATAAGAAAAGATTTTAAAAAATAAAACTCCTTTTAATCTAATATTGTCGGCCACCCTACTTGGGCTCCAAGCTAGGCTTGGCTGGCCACCTTAAGGTGGGTAAGAAGTTGGGTTTAGGTGGGTATAAGACTTTATAAATAAGAGGCTACAATAGGGACCGAGAGGAAGAATTGGTTTTGGTCTCCCGATGAGCTTGAGCTTCCCGTGTTCGCCCCGAACACCCAACTCCATCAATAATATCTCATTCCACTAAAGAGTTATTATTGTACTACCACACCAATCCCATATTACTATATGGGCTCCTTCTTATATGAGTGTGTTAGTCTCCCTGTGTTTAAAATATTGAATGCCCACTAATTAAATGAGTTACTGACAACTCACTTTAATTAATATCTAGATCCAAGAGTAGTACCACTCAACCTTATTATCATGTCGGACTAAGTCCACCTGCAAGGTTTACATGACAATCCTTATGAGCTCCTCAAGGGGGCATCATCAACCTAGATTACTAGGACACAGTTTCATTCTATAATCAACAACACACCATATAAATAATATTATTTCTCAACTTATCGAGCCTATTGATTTATCGAGCTAAATCACACTCTTTGATAAATTAAAGAAATAAATATTAAGTATATGTACTTGTTATTATATCATGATTAAGAGCACACACTTCTATAATAACAGAGGTATTGTTCTTTTATATAGTCAGTATAAAAAGAAACTACCTCAAGTGGTCCTACTCAATATACTCATAGTGTACTAGTGTAATTTATCAGTCAAGATAAACTAATACCTAATTACACTATAATCACTCCAATGGTTTGTCCCATTCCATCTTGGTTATGAGCAACTATTTATAATTTATAAGGTACTGATAACATGATCTTCTGTGTATGACACCACACACCATGTTATCTACAATATAAATTAATTGGACAACTACACTTAGCATAAATGTAGACATTTGACCAATGTGATTCTTATTTCTAAATAAATATTTATACAAAAAGCTATGCTTTTAGTATACATTCCAACATCCAGAACATTAAACTGACCACTATAGCACTGCAATTAGCTGACCATTCATGCAGATACCCAATGGGAATAGTGGAAGACGTGCCAATAGAAGTGGGTGGATGTATAGTTCCCACAGATTTCATTATCTTGGATATGGAGGAAGACCCCAAGATACCGATCATCCTTGGAAGACCATTCCTTGCCACAACTGAAGCCATCATTGATGTAAAAAGTCACAGGTTATCCTTGGAGATTGGCAAAGAAAAGATCAAGTTTGATTTATCTGATTCCTCCATCTGCAACTCCTCTTCTTAGGATAATTCTAGCAAGATCAACATACACAAAGTCGAGGAGTGCAGTTTCCATGAGAGTTCCCCTCTAGCGAGCAGTAAGAAGTACATTTGTCCTGCATGACCGAAACTGAAGGTGCGGACTGGAGCACTAACCCTAGAGGTGAGCCATGCTTCCACGAGTTTAGTCCACATTAACTGAAATGGTGTCGAGCTAAAGACCTAAAATAAGCGCTTCTTGGAAGGCAACCCAAGGGTTTTCTTTCATTTTACTTCATCATTCCTTTTGTCGTTTTATTTCTCTAGTGAGTTTAAGTCGAGCATCTTTATTATTTCTTTATCTTTGGGTATTTGTTTTCAGGACGTGCAGAGCCTCCATGAGCTGGTCGTGAGCACTTCATGGGCGTGGAGGTGTCAGAGGAACCGAAAGAGCAAAAAGTGAGTCACAGTGAACCTAAAGGAGTCGACTGTGTGATCCTACACGGTCGTGCGAAGCCTGCAGAAGAATGAAGGTCACAAGCCGTGCAACCTTGCACAGACGTGTGACCTATGCAGAGAAAAGAAGGACACAAGCCGTGCCACGGCATGGTCGTGCAAGACTGCCAGAGAAGGAGATGACTAGGGTCGTGCCGATTGGCACGGCCGTGAGACTTGTCCAGAGAAGAGGAAGGACTGGGCCATGCCAACTGGCATAGCCTTGCAGCCTTGGCCGAAAGGAGAACAGAGGAGGTTGTCCCAATCGACACGGTCGTGCAGAGCACTACCTAACCCGACCGTGTCTATAAGACACGACCGTGCTCCTACCCGTGTGCGCCGCCCACCCCTCCAAAAAACCCTATTTCCATCTCCTTCTGTCCCAAAAGACTTCTCCTCTCTACTACACCTCATCAAACCCTGATTTCCCACCTCTAGAGCTCACTTTTGCTTAGATCCACATCTAGATCTAACACTTCTTCAAGCCACAATTCCGAAAAGAGAGAAGAATCTTCCCTATTTTTCCTTCTTTCTCCTCCTCTTCCATCCTCAAGACCCATCCACAAGAAATTCCTCAAAACCTTGCACCATGTGGAAGATCTTGAAGAGACTTCGTCGAGGAAGCGGTGGATCTAGCGAAGGAGATGCACTAGGAGGCGACAAAGGCAAAGGGAAGGCTTCTACTTCAAAAGGCAAAAGGAAAAAAGGGTGGCACGCGATGAAGTTAATGAAAATGAGTTCAATATTATTTTTAGAAATCATGAACAAAAAGCTAGATATAATATCCTTGTCATTAGGAAAATCACATGCACTAAATATATGGATACCATTACTATGGACATGTTAGGAATTAGAGATGATGTAGATTGGATGATAAGCTCTTTAGACTGGAATGATATTATGTACGCTCATGCACCGACTTACCCCCGCCTAGTCCTTGAATTTTTGAGCTCACTTGATGTTAAATTTTCTTCTAAAGATGACTACGTAGGGGGTCATAACTTTTAGAATGATGAATAATAAAGTTCGGTGGACTTTTAGTGATTTCAATAATTGTTTTGGTTTACCCATTCGTGGTGCCTGAGGATTTGATGATGAAATTAGATGGAATGAATTTTGGACGTTGATAACTGGATCAAAAGACCCTTATGAACCCTCTAGAGCCAAGGCATCCCACATGCAAAACCCGACCTTTATATACCTTCATCGAGTGATGAGCAAAACGATCTTTGGTCGAGGAGAGAGTGATGGGGTGGTTAGAAAGATAGAACCCTATTCTCTTTAGGCGATGTTGAATAAAGTTGATTTTGATTCGGGATTTCATTTTTTGCACACTTTGTCGAGGGCAGCTAAGGCATCTTCGGGGATGATAGTGTTTGGTGGATTGATCACCCAAGTAGCATTCAATCTGGGTTGTGCACTTGATGGATTAGAGGTGATTCATGGTAATGACAAGATCGACATTGATTCTTGTCTTGCTATGAAGATTATTTGTCGGGATGAGAATGGGTTTATTTTCCCTAGAACCAATGGTTTTCCATTACCCCTTCCTTGCCCCGAGCGCACTTCAGTTCGCGACCCCGCGAATTGGGTGATTACTTATTTACACCCCGAAATTGTACCCTCCATTGTAGAAGAACTCGAGTATCATCAAGAGCCCTCGTCATCAGGACTCCCGCAACCTTCCGGATATCCGGAACCTCCTAGACACTCTTTTGCATATGGCACAGGATCCTCTAGGTTTGATTTTTCTGACTTCCGTACCTCTTTAGACTCCCTTAATGAGAAGCAAATATCCAACAACGATTGTTGGAGGATCACTTCAAGTTATCTGACGACCAGTTTAGGGAGATATAGGATTATTTTTTGGTTCACTAGGGACTTCTATAGTCAGGTGACAGGGTTTGTTCAGGACTATGACGTTGACCAGAAAAGAATGAGAAATTTTATGGATGATATGGATATCACTAGACAACAAGTGGATGCCCTATATCAATATCATCAACACCTTGGCCATCTTCCTGGTATGCCTAGATTTCCCCCTGACACACATCGGGGACCCCCTTATCCCCCACCCCGCCACCGTATTGATTTCATTGGGATGATGAAAAGTATAAGTCTGGGGGGTGTTGTGTCTTTCTGCACAACCTGAGTCAAGTCAAGTTTTCTTTTCTTTTTGCATTTTATTTTTTTTTTTGCATATTTTATTTTATTAGTCTGTTTTGTTTATTTGCATTTTTCTAGTCTCATGTTTTTATTTGCATCTCATTCGCACTTTGCTTTGTTTAGTTGAGAACATCAAATCTTCTACTTTTTCTGTTACTTGTCCGATAGCAAAATGACTAGCATTTTCTTAGTTTAGGAGTTGTCAAGATAAGGTTAGTATGTTTGGTGTATCTCCTTTCTCTATCTCTAGTAGCATGAAATAAGATAAGTATTGTACGGAGTTTGGTATAAGTTTAACCTTAAGGATCTTATTTACACTACACTTAAGTACTTGAGCTTGAATAGTAGAAATACTTTTGGAATAGTTATGATTCATCCAAATTGTTTAGTACTGTTGTTCCCATGGGGATTTCTTATTTACATTTTGGTTAATGGATGACCTCGGATCATGGAAGCTCATTTGGAAAAATCTAAATCCCAACATATGCATCCCGCATGTGTGATTAGTGCTACACAACACAAAAAAGGGATAAAAAATAGTTGTCGTGAGTGGAAACTAACAATTCACCCCTTTGAGACCGAGTTAGGTTACTGGGGAAATGAATGTTATGTTTCTTGATTTCGAGTAGCATCCTTTGAGATCTTGTGTAACTTAAGAAAAATGAACCAAGTGTGTGGCAGGTAAGTGTCTATCACCGGGAACATTAGGAACTCAATTGTATGACGACTCAACTAGGACAAAGAATTGAAACTTGAGTTTGAGCTACTTATTGTATCGAGCACAAAGAACTTATGCTTAAGTCATACTTAGGTAACTCCACAATCATGCTTATCAATGAAACTAGTTGATAGAGTTAGGCGAATGCACTAGGGATTATGAAACTCTGTCATACGCTCATGAACATAGTTTATAGCGTTTTGCTTGAGGACAAGCAAAGGTTCGAGTCTGGGGGTGTTATGTGTGTAAATGTTATGATGGTTTATACATGTTTTTACACACATTCACTTGCTTTATACGTACACATTCTTTGTATGATCACCTCTTTTATCATGAATTCATCATATATACTCTTTTGTATGGATATCTGCTCTTTGTTTGATTTTATGTTGACAGGGACAACTTTCGGAGTGAAAACAACGTTTGTCGGCGCACCGGAGCGAGCCAGAGAACACGACCGTGCAACCTTTGCACGGTCGTGCGGCCAAACAGAAGAGAAGAAGTGCACGGCCGTGCAACCCTTGCACGGCCGTGCGGCCAATCCAGAGGTGGATCAAAACACGGTCGTGCAACCCTACACAGTCGTGCCCCCCATGACTGAGGCCAAGCAGCACACGACCGTGCAACCTTGCACGGCCGTGTCCCCAGAAGCCTGTTAGAATGTATACTAAAAGCCTAGCTTTTGGTATAAACATTTATCTAGAAATAAGAATTACATTGGTCAAATGTCTACATTTATGATAAATGTAGTTGTTCAATTAATATTGTAGATAACATGGTGTATGGTGTCACACACAGAAGATCATGTTATTAGTACCTTATAAATTATAAACAGTAACTCACGACCAAGATGGAAAGGAACAAACCATTGGAAGGTCGTAGTGTAATTAGGTATTAGTTTATCTTAACTATATAATTACACTAGTACACTTAGAGTGTATTGAGTAGGATCATTAGAGGTCGTTTCTTTTATACTGACTTTATAAAGGAACAAAGACCTCAGTTATTATGGAAGTGTGTGCTCTTAATCCCAATATAATAACAAGCACATATATTTGATATTTATTTCTTTAATTTATCAATGGGTGAGATTTAGTTCGATAAATCAATAAGCCCGATAAGTTGGGAAATGATATCACTTATAGTGTGTGTTGTTGATTATAGAAGGAAACTGTGTCCTAGTAATCTAGGTTGAGAATGTCCCCAAGAGGAGCTCATAAGGATTGTCATGTTAAACCCTGCAGGTGGACTTAGTCCGACATGACGATGAGGTTGAGTGGTACTACTCTTGGACTAAGATATTAATTAAATGAGTTGTCAGTAACTCACTTAATTAGTGGGCATTCGACATCTTAAACACAGGGAGACTAACACACTCATAATAAGAAGGAGCCCAAAAATATAATTTGGAATTGGTGCGGTAGTTCAATAATAATTCTTTAGTGGAATGAATTATTATTTATAAAGTTAAGTTGTGTGTTCAGGGCGAACACGGGATGCTTAATTTTATCGGGAGACCAAAATCATTCCTCCTCTCGGTCCCTATCGTAGCCTCTTAATTATAGAGTACTATACCCACCTATACCCACCTTCTTACCCATCCCATACGGGCCGGCCAAGCTAGCTTGGAGACCAAGCTAGGGCCGGCCAAAGTTTGGTTCATGGGTGCTTCAAGGTGGCCGGCCCTAGCTTGGGTTCAAGCTTGGTGTGGCCGGCCCAAATTTAAATAAAAGGATTTTTATTTTTAAAATTTTTCTTATGTGGATAACATGATTTAAAAGAGAGTTTAAAATTTTAAATCTTTCCTTTTATAAGATTCTACAAAAGATTAAGAGAAGAGCTAAATCTCTTTCCTTATTTGTAGATTAAAAGGTTGATTTTAATTTTGGTAAAAACTTTCCTATTAATCATGTTTATTATTTAAAAGAAAGTTTAAAAATTAAAAAATTCTCTTTTATTAGTTTCTACAAAAGATTAAGAAAAGATTTAATATCTTTCCTTATTTGTAGATTAAAAGAGATTTTAATTTTTAGAGATAACTTTCTTTTTATCCACATGTTAAAAGAAAGATTTTAATTTATAAAATTTCCTTTTTATTAACCAATCATGAAGGGAAAAATTATTGGAGAAATTTTTTATAAATTTCCGGAAGCAAATAAGGAAGTTTTAATTTGTGTTAAAATTTTATTTGCTTGGAAAATTTATGGTGTGGCCGGCCATTGTAAATTGAAAAGAAAAATTGTTTTTAATTAAATAAATTTTCCTTTTCAATGGCAAAAGAATTAAGGAAGTTTTTATTAAATTTTCCTTATTTGCCAAGACCAAGGATTATAAAAGAGGGGGTAGAGAAGGCTTCATTGTGAACAACTCTATTCTATTTTCTTCCTCTTTTTCTTCCTTGGTGTGGCCGGTCATCCTCTCCTCCTCTCTTCTTTTTGATGGTCAAACCTCATCCTTCTTGTGGAGATTCATATGGTGGCCGGATCAAATTTAGAGAAGAAGAAGAAGAAGGAGAGAAAGAAAGTTTTGTTTCTAGCATCCCTTGGAGCATGGTGGTGGTGGCCGAACCTCTTCATCCTAGGAGAAGTTTTGATGGCCGAAACTTGTAAGGAAGAAGAAGGTGCTTGGTGGTTCTCATCTCGGAAGATCGTTGCCCACACAACGTCCGAGGTTAGAAGAGGAATACGGTAGAAGATCAAGAGGTCTTTCTAAAATGTATAATTAGTATTTTTCCTTTCCGCATCATACTAGTTATTTTTGGAAATAATACCAAATACAAGAGGCATGCGATTCTAGTATTTCGAATTTATTTTCGATGTTGTGTTCTTTTGTTTTGTTTCTTTTTTCCTTGTGATTTGATTGTTCTTTTCGGTTGACCTAAAGTTATTTAAGGAAATTAAATATTAGTTTTCCTTAAAAGGCTTTGTCTAGTCGGTGGTGGTTGCTCCCATATCCAGGAAGGTCATGTGCCTCGCCACGTCAGTACTGGAAGCCAATTTTGGAAATTAATATTTAATAGAATTAATAACCTAGGTGATTTGGATCGAAAGTGTTAAGTTCCGCAGGAGATCCAAGTCTAAACCTAAAAGAACAAATAAATTAAACTTTGGATCAAACGTGTTAAGTTCCGCAGGCGATCCAAGTTTAATTTAAAAGAACACATGGTAGCTAGGAAAAAGGTTCAGACCTTTGTACAAAATTTTTGTACAGTGGAACCATTAGGTTTTCCAAGTAGCAACCAACAAAGCCGAGTCCCAACATCACACGGTTGTGCCAATCGCCATGGCCGTGCAGCGCATCTAGATACAAGAAATGGCACGACCGTGGGAGGGAGCCGGGAGGCGAGCCATCAAGAGAAGAATCACTCTAGTGTTGTTCCACGCCGTCCAGAACATTGATCCATCGACCTTTCATCACCACATCAACTCCAGAAGGAAAGGATTGGATCCGAAGATCACTCATCGTCATTGGATAAGCATACTTCTTCTTTCTCTCTTTGATTTTGAGGATTGTATGTTTAGATTTACTATGTCTTCGGGTTTTTCTCCAGCGTCTATGGAGTAGAGTCCTTGTTCTAGGATGAGGGAGTAATTGTGGATTGGTTATGATGTAAGACTTATATTACGCTTATATTCATTGGATGATTTCGCTTGTTTGTTTCAACTACTTGATCTTTGTCGTGTTGATTGATTGTATAGGAATTGCCAACCTCATAAAGGGAATAGCTTAGATCGTACACCCGAGGGGCCCTAGTGACAGGGGTAACCCGTTCACGGACATCTAGGGTACTTTTCTTGAAAGGAGAGGCACCGCCTCCACAAGAAAGTAAGAGACCAAACTAAACTTCTTAATTCTATCCTTGATAATGTCAATAAGAGTTGTGTCCTTGTGATCTACCGAGGCACCCTAGTGACAGGGGTTAATCGTAACAAGATTTCATAGGGATTGTCTTTGTTTGGTTCTCAAGGATAGTTGCTTTAGCTTCCGACGAATGCATGTCGATGGACAATGTGTATAGGATAGTATGAGACACATCAATACCACCACAATGAAACCGAACTCCCAGAACTTTTCATTAACCAGGTTGATTTTCTTCTCGTTGCTAGTTACCATTCCCCGCTTTCTAATCTCTTTTCCTAGATTACTTACAACCATCGATAGTGTAGCTAATCCTAAGTGTGTCATCACTAGTGTTTATAACCAGTTCCTGTGGGTTTGACAATCTTTTATATTATTGACGATGAATCCGTGCACTTGCGGAATCGTAATAAGTTTTTGGCGCCGTTGCCGGGACTACGTCTATAACATTGGTGATAGTCATACTAGATTAGACTAAACTTTATTTTCTTTTCCTACATCTTTCCTTTAGTTTGCATTCTTGTTTTTCTTTACTTTCTGTATTTTTATTAAAACCACAAAAAATAATATTATTTCATTTGTTTTTCTTTACTATAGTTCATATTTTTTTGTATGCAAAGAGCTAATCTTTCAGGACAGCTCCAACCGTTTGATCCAAAGATTGATAGGACTTTCCTGAGGAGAAGAAACCTGCAGAAGGCATTTCAAGTAGCACAAGAATCTTCAGAGATGGCTGATAAATTGTTAAAGGATTATGCAGCACCTTATGCACGAGGGGTGCGGTCTAGCATCACTCGACCGCCAATCGAAGCTAACAACTTTGAGATCAAGCCTGCAGTAATTCACATGGTTCGGTAGAATCAATTCGGAGGAGGACCGCATGATGATCCAAACCACCACTTGGAGCTTTTCTACGAGATCTGCAGCACCATAAAAGTGTTGAAATGTATACTAAAAGTCTAGCTTTTGTATAAACATTTACTTAGAAATAAGAATCATATTGGTCAAATATCTACATTTATAAGATAAGTGTAGTTGTTCAATTAATTTATATTGTAGATAACATAGTGTGTGGTGTCACACACAGAAGATAATGTTATCAATTCCTTATAAATTATAAACAGTAGCTCACGACTAAGATGGAAATGAACAAACCATTGGAATAGTCGTAGTGTAATTAGGTATTAGTTTATCTCGACTGATAAATTACACTAGTACACTCTGAGTGTATTGAGCAGGACCATTTAAGGTAAGTTTTTTTTATACTGACTTAATAAAAGAACAAGACTTTAGTTATTATGGAAGTGTGTACTCTTAATCCTAATATAATAACAGGCACATATATTTAGTATTTATTTCTTTAACTTATAAAAGGGTGAGATTTAGCTCGATAAATCAATAGGCTCGATAAGTTGGGAAATGATATTACTTATAGTGTGTGTTATTGATTATAGAAGGAAATTGAGTCCTAGTAATCTAGATTGATAATGTCCCCAAGAGGAGCTCATAAGGATTGTCATGTTAAACCCTGCAGGTGGACTTAGTCCGACACGACAATTGTTGAGTTTTTCGGGCCGCGAAAACCGCTTTTCGCGTCGCGGAAACCCCGAATCACCCATGCCACTGGATCTCGTGCGAAGGATAGATTTCAAAATTACGAGTACAAGTTTCAAACTATGATCTACAGTAGATCTACAAAGGAAAAAATATTTTATACCTTTGAAGCGTGCCCTCGCAAATCCCGCTCGTCCAACAGTACGCCGGATCTCGAAGTTGTCAACGTAGACAACTCTCTAGTGATATCCACACGAACAAGAAGTGTTCTCTAACACTCAAGGATGGAGAAGAGAGCACCACAAGTGTGCTAGCACTCTCTAGGGCTCTCGGGTAGGATTGGAAGAAGAAGAAAGGAAAAGAAGAGAACACACTCCTCTAAAATCTCTATGTGACTTTCACTAACCTTTCTTCTTGGATTAGATTCACTCTCCTTTCTTCTTCCTTGCTTGAAACCCACGACCAAGAGAAGAGAAGGAGCAAGAAGAGAGCTTAGGAGGAGGAAGATCACTTGAATGAGAGTTACACTTGCAAAAATGAAACTCTTTTTTCATCTAATTAAGTGGTTTGTAACTTCCATGGGATACCAAGAGTCACAACTCTTGATAACTCCCATGAGGTGGCACTTCACTTAAGTAACCATGATGATGTGGAGCATCATCATTGGTCCACTTAATGCCAACTCACCAATGAGGTGGCATAAAGTCAAGTCAAACTTGACTCTTCATCTTCCTTTCAAGTCAAGTCAAACTTGACTTAATCTCTCTCATGGTTGATCTAATCCAACCATTTAATTCAAGTCAATTTAATATAATGAATCTAATTCATTTAATTAAATTGATTCAATGAGTCATAATCTAAATTAGACTCATTGAACACATGAATCAACTTGAGTCTAACTCAATTAGCCCAATTAGGATTACTCTTAATCCAATTTGATTCATCAAATAAATCTAATCCTCTTGGTTCATCATATGAACCTAATCTCCATCCACTTGTTCTTTGTGTGTGACCCAATAGGTTCTTGTAACGTTGGCAATGCCCCTAAACTCATTTAGAAACATAAGTAATGAGCGGTATCTAGCAATACATCATTACTACCCAAGTTACAAGAATGTTGAGATCCAACATCACCTTGTGACTACTAATTGTGACTCCTCACAAAATATGACAAGTGTCCTTCTATCCAAGACATCTAGATTGATCAATGTGAGGCATAGACTGTGTCATCCTCTAATCAATCTAAATCTTAAACTCCAAGTAGACTCACTCAATCAAATGAGCTCAATATCCTATATTGACTCATTTGGGCATGGCCATGCACTTCGTGGTCTCACTCTATCAAGAATATCGATGTCGCTCCCGTCATATAGGAGGGATAGATCCCATCTACATCACTCACATCCCTCTGCATAATTCGTTACATACCCAGTAATCGCCTTTATAGTCCACCCAGTTACAGGTGACGTTTGACGAAACCAAAGTACATAACTCCTTATGTAGGGAACCATGGTGACTTCAGGTCTAAGGACTAGTAGTCATACTAATAGCCACATGAGAAAGTATATGACACTCATATAACGATCCATGATACTTTCTCATGGCGGGTCATTCAGTATACATTTTTCAATGCATACCCATGTGTCAACTTGATATCTCTATATCTATGACTTGTGAGATCAAGTCATCGAGTTGACCTACATGCTAGTCTTATTGTATTAACATTGTCCCTGAATGTTAATACTCGACTAGGAATGATTAAGAGTAGTGTTTCCTATATCATCCCACTATCGATTCAACTAATCGATTGATATAGGTGAGAACCGTCTACTCAAAGACGTTATTATACTTAGTTTATTTAGCACCAATACAAGTAAGCATAATAACCAAAAACTAAATGTCTTTATTTATATAGAATATGATACAACAAGTCCAAAATACAATCATCAAATGATTGGCTCTAGGGCTCTAGCTAACAATCTCCCACTAGCACTAGTGCCAATCAATGTAGGTTCTAAGCCCCAATGACCTAGTGTGACCATCATGCTTCCTCTGTGCCAAAGCCTTGGTCAAGGGATCTGCGATGTTAGCCTCTGTAGGTACTATGCAAATCTTCACATCTCCTCTCTCGATGATCTCTCGAATGAGATGGAAGCGCCGTAGTATGTGTTTGGTCCGCTGGTGTGAGCGAGGTTCCTTCGCCTGTGCTATAGCTCCATTGTTGTCACAATAGAGCTCAATGGGGTCAGCAATGCTAGGAACCACCCCAAGTTCAGTGATGAACTTGCGGATCCAAACTTCCTCCTTTGCTGCCTCTGATATAGCAATGTACTCGGCTTCTGTTTACTGTATCCTGCTTCGAACTCTTCCAGCTGACAGCACCACCATTAATGCAAAATACGAACCCCGACTGCGATCTATAGTCATCCTGGTCGGTTTGGAAGCTAGCATCACTGTAACCCTTTACAGCTAGCTCATCATTGCCTCCATATATCAAGAAATATTCTTTAGTCCTTCTTAAGTACTTAAGAATATTCTTGACCGCTATCCAGTGACTTTCACCTAGATCTGACTGGTATCTGCTCGTCTTGCTCAAAGTATACGAGACATCAGGTCGAGTACATAGCATGGCGTACATGATCGATCCTATGGCTGAGGCATAAGGGATCTGATCCATGCGGTCTCTCTCCTCTCTAGAAGAGGGACCTTGAGTCTTCGAAAGACTCATGCCATGTGACATTGGCAGAAATCCCTTCTTGGAGTTCTGCATGGCAAACCGAAGGAGTACCTTGTCAATGTATGTACTCTGACTTAGGCCAAGCAATCTCTTAGATCTATCTCTATAGATCTGTATCCCTAGAATGCGGGATGTCTCACCTAAGTCCTTCATTGAGAAGCAACTCCCTAGCCATGTCTTGACAGACTGAAGCATAGGGATGTCCTTCCCAATGAGCAGTATATCATCCACATACAATATGAGGAAGACAACTATGTCCCCTACAACCTTCTTGTAGACACAAGGTTCATCTTCGTTCTTGATGAAACCAAAATATTTGATTGCATCATCGAATCGAAGATTCCAGCTCCGAGAAGCTTGCTTTAGTCCATAAATGGACCTATGCAGCTTGCATACTCTGCTAGTATGCTGTGGATCTACAAAACCCTCAGGTTGTGTCATGTACACATCCTCGAGTAGGTTTCCATTCAAAAACGAGGTTTTGACATCCATCTGCCATATCTCATAGTCATGGTAGGCTGTAATAGCAAGCATGATCCGAATGGACTTAAACATCGCTACTGGAGAAAAGGTTTCATCATAGTCAATACCATGAATCTGCTTGAAACCTTTAGCTACCAAGCAACCCTTATAGATAAGTCCATCCATGTCAGTCTTTCTCTTAAAGACCCACTTACACCCAATGGGTTTTACCCCTTCAGGTGGATCAACCAAAGTCCATACTTGGTTGGTGTACATGGATTTCATTTCGGATCTCATGGCCTCTAGCCATTTCTCGGAATCTGGTCTCATCACAGCTTCCTGATAGGTGGTAGGCTCATCATCTATGAGCACAATGTCATCATGGTTAGACAAGAGAAATGAGTATCTCTCAGGCTGACGACGTACCCTATCAGATCTGCGAAGAGGTATGTCTACTTGAACTGGTTGTTGTTCCTCAACTCCTTGTGGAACAACATCATCCACAACACTTTGTGGTTCCAGTTCAACTTCCATCGAGGCTTCAGTGCTATTGTTCGCATCTTGAACTTCTTCAAGATCAAACGTGCTCCCACTAATCTTTCTAGAAACAAAGTCCCTTTCTAGAAAGACCCCAGTCTTTGCCACAACTACCTTGTGCTGACTGGGAATGTAGAAGTAATATCCCTTAGTTTCCTTGGGATATCCAATGAAATAGCACTTGTCGGATTTGGGTCCTAATTTGTCTGAGACTTGACGTCGAACGTAAGCCTCACAACCCCAAATCCTCATAAAAGACACCTGGGCATCTCTCCCAGTCCATATCCTATATGGTGTCTTTATCACGGCCTTGGATGGAACTCGGTTGAGTATAAAAGATGTCGTGTCTAAAGCATAGCCCCAAAGGTATGTCGGAAGATCTGTGTGACTCATCATAGAACGTACCATATCTAATAAGGTACGATTCCTCCTTTCGGATACACTATTCCACTGTGGTGTTCCAGGAGGAGTGAGTTGGGATAGAATCTCATACTCAGCTAGATAGTCACGGAACTCATAGCTAAGGTATTCTCCACCTCGATCTAATCGAAGTATCTTAATACTCTTGCCAAGCTGGTTTTGTACTTCATTCTTGAATTCTTTGAACTTTTCAAAGGATTCAGACTTATGTGTCATCAAGTACACATAACCATATCTACTGAAATCATCAGTAAATATGATGAAGTATCTATAACCGCCTCTAGTAGCAACATTGAAAGGGCCACATACATCACTATGTATGAGTCCTAACAAATCAGTTGCTCTCTCGCTGTGCCCACTAAAGGGAGTCTTGGTCATCTTGTCTCGTAGGCATGACTCGCATATCTCATATGATTCAAAATCAAATGAGTCCAATAAACCATCCTTTGGAGCTGGGATAAGCGCTTGTCATTTATATGACCTAAGCGACAGTGCCAGAGGTATGTTTGGTTCATGTCATTTGACTTGAACCTCTTGGTATTTATGTTATAGATAGGGCTCTCAAGGTCTAGAATATAGAGTCCATTTATCAGAGGTGCACTACAATAGAACATATCGTTTAAAAAGACGGAACAACATTTGTTTTTTATTATAAACGAAAATCCTTTCTTGTCCAAACAAGAAACTGAAATTATGTTCTTAGTCAAGGCAGGCACATAACAACAATCATCTAATTCTAGTACAAGCCCAGAAGGCAGAGATAGATAGTAAGTTCCTACAGCAATAGCAGCAACCTGTGCTCCATTGCCTACTCGTAGGTCTACCTCACCCTTCGTCAATGCCCTACTATTTCTCAGCGCTTGTACATTAGTACAAATGTGCGAAGCACATCCGGTATCTAATACCCACGATGAAGAAATAGAGAGATTGACTTCTATAACATGTATACCTAAAGTAGAAATCTTATTTCTCTTCTTCGTAAGATCTTCCAGGTATTCTTTGGAGTTCCTCTTCTAGTGCCTCGCTTGTCCTTGATATAGGTGACAAAGATGTTCAACCATATCGTAAGCGCCCATCAACTCATGTTGCTTCTGAAGCTCAGAGTTCATGGTCGCGAGCATAAGACAGGACACATCTAATGCGTCATCTTGATGCTTCTTGTAAGCATCTCGGTCTGCTCACGTGGCAGTGGCAAGAGGAGCCTCCGGAATGGGCTGCTCCAGAACGTACAGTTTACGTTCTATTCTCAGGTTCCTGTACCAGTCCAGGAAATTTGCTCCGTTGAGCTTGTCCTTCTTAAGGACATAACGCAGAGAGAAGTTGTTCGTGTTTGACGTCATGGAAATTCTACAACAAAAATAAATGCAGAAATAAATATCATATTCTTTAAATCATTTAATTAGGCCTTCAATTAAATGATGCTCCCACTGAATTCTATAATTCATGTGGGACAAGATCCACATCATGCTAACTCTTGAGTTAGCTTTGGCTAATACGCCCAAGACTTAGTATGATCGGTAGGTAACGATTACCAATTACATCTCTATGCAACTCTTGTTTATAGGATCAAAATCCGCATTTATATTAAAACTCGAGTTAGCTTTGGCTAATACGCCCGAGAGTTAATATATATGTGATTTTGACCTATCTTTCCAACCGTTGGAAGAATGCCTATAGTTATACCCGATCCAACCGAGTTAACTAGGAATACTCAATCTAATTGAGTTGTACTCACCCATGCGTTGATAGGCGGGACCAAGATTGTCCCTCCGTACCCTACCAAGATAGTATGTGTTGCTCTGCTTTGGCAGATTCAACAACAACATGCGATCGATGTAGTGGTAGGTATCACGGCATGGTAGGCATTACGAGTTGACGCGTTTTAGATCTAATCTAAACGATGATGCGTATCAAATACTTGATTTAGATCTAATCTAATCGTGGGGTGCATCATGTGCACGATTTAGATCTAATCTAATCGCAAGGCACTAATTAATTACTTAATTAACTAGCATGCATCACATACACACAAAACAATTAATTAAATAATTTTGTGATTATGTCATGGCCCTACTACGATCTTCTCAAGCCAATGAGAAGATCGGATGGTCAACCTAAGGTCAACAGCTTCTCAAGCTTCTTCGTTTGACCACCTTGTGTTGCTCGTGCCCTCCTCGTAACTCCGTCTCGTGTGGACCTTCCACCACTTCAAAATTTACATTACAATTTTGAAACTCGAGTTACATTCGAGTCTAAATCTAATTTACAACTAGAATATAAGAGAAAGGCACGACGCGTAGGTCATGAAAATAAAATAAAATAAATACAACACGCACATCACATAACGGCACGCAGGCCATATTATGAATTACAACACATTTCCAAATCCAATTTAGGTCTTTGGGCCATGACTATCACAAAAATAATATATAATTCAAAATTATATATTTCTGTAATTTTTCTATAATTTTTACAATTTTTACGAGTACAATTTCCCGGCGGTTCCGTTTAACGGTTTTCGGGCGCAATCGCAGAACGAATCCCCTTGCGGGGCCAGGGGCAGCGCCCCTACCCGCGATCTAACCATCGCGAGGGTTCCTTTGCAATCTAACAGTGCCTTATCCCGCTGTCCCAAAAAGATTTGGAGCGAAACCAAGTCGTTTTGGAAAAATCTTCCCGGTAGCGGAAGCCTACAAGTGCCGAAACACTTGTGCTTCGCTTCTACGAGAAAATTACCCATAAAAAACTATAAAAAACCTAAATTTACAGAAAATCACAGAAGCTATTTTTTCATAAAAAATCAAAAACAAACTCGTACACGCCTTCGCACGTGGCTCTGATACCACTGTTGGGTTTTTCGGGCTGCGAAAACTGCTTTTCGCGTCGCGAAAACCCCGAATCACCCATGCCACTGGATCTCGTGCGAAGGATAGATTTCAAAATTACGAGTACGAGTTTCAAACTATGATCTACAGTAGATCTACAAAGGAAAAAATATTTTATACCTTTGAAGCGTGCCCTCGCAAATCCCGCTCGTCCAACGGTACGCCGGATCTCGAAGTTGTCAACGTAGACAACTCTCTAGTGATATCCACACGAACAAGAAATGTTCTCTAACACTCAAGGATGGAGAAGAGAGCACCACAAGTGTGCTAGCACTCTCTAGGGCTCTCGGGTAGGATTGGAAGAAGAAGAAAGGAAAAGAAGAGAACACACTCCTCTAAAATCTCTATGTGACTTTCACTAACCTTTCTTCTTGGATTAGATTCACTCTCCTTTCTTCTTCCTTGCTTGAAACCCACGACCAAGAGAAGAGAAGGAGCAAGAAGAGAGCTTAGGAGGAGGAAGATCACTTGAATGAGAGTTACACTTGCAAAAATGAAACTCTTTTTTCATCTAATTAAATGGTTTGTAACCTCCATAGGATACCAAGAGTCACAACTCTTGGTAACTCCCATGAGGTGGCACTTCACTTAAGTAACCATGATGATGTGGAGCATCATCATTGGTCCACTTAATGCCAACTCACCAATGAGGTGGCATAAAGTCAAGTCAAACTTGACTCTTCATCTTCCTCTCAAGTCAAGTCAAACTTGACTTAATCTCTCTCATGGTTGATCTAATCCAACCATTTAATTCAAGCCAATTTAATATAATAAATCTAATTCATTTAATTAAATTGATTCAATGAGTCATAATCTAAATTAGACTCATTGAACACATGAATCAACTTGAGTCTAACTCAATTAGCCCAATTAGGATTACTCTTAATCCAATTTGATTCATCAAATAAATCTAATTCTCTTGGTTCATCATATGAACCTAATCTCCATCCACTTGTTCTTTGTGTGTGACCCAATAGGTTCTTGTAACGTTGGCAATGCCCCTAAACTCATTTAGAAACATAAGTAATGAGCGGTATCTAGCAATACATCATTACTACCCAAGTTATAAGAATGTTGAGATCCAGCATCACCTTGTGACTACTAATTGTGACTTCTCACAAAATATGACAAGTGTCCTTCTATCCAAGACATCTAGATTGATCAATGTGAGGCATAGACCATGTCATCCTCTAATCAGTCTAAATCTTAAACTCCAAGTAGACTCACTCAATCAAATGAGCTCAATATCCTATATTGACTCATTTGGGCATGGCCATGCACTTCGTGGTCTCACTCTATCAAGAATATCGATGTCGCTCCCGTCATATAGGAGGGATAGATTCCATCTACATCACTCACATCCCTCTGCATAATTCGTTACATACCCAGTAATCGCCTTTATAGTCCACCCAGTTACGGGTGACGTTTGACGAAACCAAAGTACATAACTCCTTATGTAGGGAACTATGGTGACTTCAGGTCTAAGGACTAGTAGTCATACTAATAGCCACATGAGAAAGTATATGACACTCATATAACGATCCATGATACTTTCTCATAGCGGGTCATTCAGTATACATTCTCCAATGCATACCCATGTGTCAACTTGATATCTCTATATCTATTACTTGTGAGATCAAGTCATCGAATTGACCTACATGTTAGTCTTATTGTATTAACATTGTCCCTGAATGTTAATACTCGACTAGGAATGATTAAGAGTAGTGTTCCCTATATCATCCCACTATCGATTCAACCAATCGATTGATATAGGTGAGAACCGTCTACTCAAGGACGTTATTATACTTAGTTTATTTGGCACCAATACAAGTAAGTATAATAACCAAAAACCAAATGCCTTTATTTATATAGAATATGATACAACAAGTCCAAAATACAATCATCAAATGATTGGCTATAGGGCTCTAGTTAACAACAATAAGGTTGAGTGGTGCTACTCTTGGACTAAGATATTAATTAAAATGAGTTGTCAGTAACTCAATTAATTAGTGGGCATCCGACATCTTAAACATAGGGAGATTAACACACTCATGATAAGAAGGAGCCCAAAATATAATTTGGGATTGGTGCGGTAGTTCAATAATAATTTTTTAGTGGAATGAATTAATATTGATGAAATTAAGTTGGGTGTTCGGGGCGATCACGGGAAGCTTGATTTCATTGGAAGACCAAAATCAATTCATCCTCTCGGCCCCTATCGTAGCCTGTTATTTATAAAGTGTGATACCCACCTATACCTACAAGAATTTTTGCATTCAACAACACCCAATAGACAACGCTTTTTAATAAAAACGTTGTCGTTCTTTGTTTTACAACGCTTTTAGTGAAAAGCGTTGTCTATGGTATTTACTTTTTACTAAAGACAACGGTTTTTAATGAAGTGTTGTCTTTAGTGTTGTTGTTTATGGTCAAAGACAACATTTTTTTAAAAAACGTTTTTTAAAGTGTTGTGTATGTTTCTCCTAAACTCACTTAAAATAAATTCGCAGCCCTCGCTTTGCTAAACTCTAAACCCTCAACGCGCGCGCGCCTTCTCCTCACCACTCCTCTCCACGAGTTCTCCTCTCCACTCCTCTCCACGAGTGCCTTCTCCTCTCCTTCTCCTCTCCACGAGCGCCTTCTCCTCTCCTTGCCGCGTGATCTCCTCTGAACCCTAATCTCGACCCAAACTCCTCACGCAAAACTCCTCACGCCGGCCCAACTCCTCCAAGTCGAGATCCCTAATCTCGCATTTCCCCATCTCCTCAATCAAAGTCAGCTTACCCTTCCTAATCTTCTCACGGCGGAGCCGACGGAGCCGAGATCCCTCAATTTCTTCTACTATCCGACGGAGCCGTAGCACTGCCACGCGGTTCTTCGATCCGGCTCCTCGATATCTTTGCTCTTGCCCTCACTGTTCCTCCCTCTCTCTGCTCTTCCTTACCTTCACTGCTCGTTCTCGACTTCGCTCTCTCATCCCTTCGTAATGGCGTCTCCCGGTGAATCAGGTGCGCTCACTGCCCCTTCGGGCTTCTAACATTAGTTGCTTAAATTTCTCTTTCCAGACTTGGATCTCGATTTATTCATGGGGATTTACAATTTCTATTAACATCCTGATGGCAATCTATAAATTTTCAAGAATACAGGTCCAAAGTTTGTGTGTATCATGCCCTTCTTGTATTCTTATTCCCCCCTACTTCACATCATGCTTTTCTGATCACTGCAGTCGGATCTCTAGAAAATAAATCTGATTGATGAAGTGGGCAAATTTGGCATCTTTCTTGACTTTTTTCTAGAATTTGGGCTTAAATTTGAAGCTCAGACTGGGCTTTTTTATGTGCTGAATTAAGGTGGAACAAGGTCTGATTTAAACTATGAAAAACTTACAAGTAAAAAAAAAAATAGTAATAATGATTACTTACAAGTAGTTTCGATCATTTTAGTGTTTATCGTTTCCTCACTGTATAATTTGGGTCCTCCGTTGTTTGAAAAATCTTGAATTGTGTTTGTTATACCTTCTTAATGTGCAGCAATGCTATGGTGATAAACTTGTTTGACTGTTTTGACAAACTGGTACAGTTATTTCACATGGTAATCTCGATACAACACACTGCCTGGACAATGTTGTTTTAAGTGCTTTAATTCTTCCTTCTGACTGCTATTGAAGTTTGTTCTGTCATACCACTGCTAGATGGGTAAAGTTATTTCTCTTATTATAAAACTCATGAGCATCTAATGTTAATCAAGTACATACTGTAGGAAGCAGAATATGTACTTCAGACGAAGCTATGCAGAATCAGGCTGAACCTCCACAATACTTAGAGAATCGGCAGCCTTCTCTATTGTGGCTACTTAGATCTATAGTAATTTTCTGTTTGTGGTATTGTGGTGGCGGTGATGAGAATAATTTCATGAGGGCGCTTGTTTATCCAGGACCTGTCCCTTCTGGAAGCTGAAACTATAGCTCTTTCCATCCTGAAACAAGTCATGGAAGAAAAGGTATATTTCTTGTGGTTTTTCTGTATCTACCTGCTTTAGAAGATAGATAAAGCATCCCTGTTATCAAACCTGGATTAGGTTCATTCAGGCTCCTGGTTAATGAATTATTACTTGGTCTATTTGGATAAACTAATCGGGTGTGCTTAGATGTTTACTTCTAAATCATATAAACACTGCATTTAAATATGATAAAGAGAGAATACACTATTCAATCTGGTACCAGCTGACCTGAATGTATGTTTTGGGTACTTTTGTATTAGACGGGTAAATTGGACTGATGCTTAAGGATCCAGTTCTAGGGTTTCATTTTGTTTTACATAAATTGCAGAGTATTGCAACTTTTACATTGCTAATTACTCATTTGCATTAACAAGTAACCCCTAATAATGTTGACATTGCAAAGGTGGCTCCTACTTACCATCTATATACACCTGCCGAGGTTAAAGATGTCATTTCTCGCCTTTGATCGGCAAGGCCATTTATCTTGTTATCTGCGTTTCTTCGTACTTCATACTACTTGCTAGATTGCTGTTTAATTGTGCTGGATGTTGTGACCTTATTGTGTTCTGGTTGCTTATCCACTGAACCATATTCCGTTCAAAGAAGTTTAGTAATGTCATCTGCAATTTCTCTAAAAGTTTTATTCCCTTGGAGTCTATGCTGTGAAATTATAATATGTCATCTCTCATTTTTCACATTCGCAGTGAAACAATTAATAGCTCACAAAAAATAGCTGAAGGTTGAATTTTAGTTTGCAAGTGTCTTGTACTTTGACTGGTTCCAGAATTTTGCTCTCAGGGTAGTTCACATTTTTATTGTTTTTTAAAGAAATTTGATATGGACAACTTTCTTGGGGGCCTTTGCTAATATTTTACCTCATTTACTGGATGTTTTTCAATTTTCACCAATGTAACCAATGTAACAGGAGACTTGGAGAAGAAATACTACAAGTGTTCAAGTCAATGTCACATTTAAATGCGGTATTGTTGGATATTGTTGGAGAATTGCTAGTCCAGTTTATGCGGAGAACATTGTGAACGAGGAAGTGGACTGTTTAACTAGCCCTTTTTGGTTCTCATACCTCAAAGAGGTTGAGGGTATTAGGGTTTAGGGTTATGTTAGGTTGTTGATGAGATTGTTATACTCTTGCTTGAACATGAACCAAAGTATATAAATTTGACCTTTTGATCTGAAAGTATAAAAAAAGTTAATTGGATACTAGTTTTTTATTTTTTTTTTGCAGTTGCATTTGTTGTATTTTCATATGTTTCTCAGTGAACTTCTAAACAATTCTTTTTTCATTAATTTATTAAGGCTTATTATAAGTTTCAGTTTGATGGTGCAAATTGTTTTCTTTTGTAATCCATCTGTTTCTTCTTTGGTTTAGGAAAGTTGAAGTGAATCCCTTGATAGCTGTTTCATAGGTTTGTTCCATTATTTTCCAGTACGTACTGGAATCACTATCAATAGCCCTCAAGGACTGTTTACAACCTTGCAATCAAATTAATTGGACTTATAATCTAATGTATGGTCATCTGGAGCATGAATATTGGAGGATTCATGAATGACTCTTTGGATGATGAATGTATGTCATTTAATATTGGTTCATGTATTTATTTAGATACATCTTGAGTATTCCCTATAAATACCCTATGTATTTAACAATTCAAAGATGAAGAAAATCAGAAGTAGTTGAACACTAACACTTGGACGCCAACATTTTTGAGTTGGCGCCTAGATTTGACCATCTAACAGACACGGCTAAAGGATCAACTTCTATGAACACCCTTAATAACTTATACAGATATTTGTGAACAATTAGGTTGGTGGCTATCATTTATCCTCCCTTTTTGTTGTTTTTTCCATGTACCCAATGCAGCTTTCATTTCAAAGGTTCCAAGCTGATGAACAAGGATGGGTGGACACAATCAAGTCAGTGCGATTTGGAGGAGCTGTCAGGATTAGTACCATGGATTGGCTTGGGCAATCTCAATATTTGCGTCAAACTGTCTTCTGACCTTCCCTATCATCTGCAGTATCTGAGGTATACTATGCACATTTACCATGAATTTTCCTTATTGAGCTTGGGCTAGTGACGGTTACGAATGTATTTTATTTCAAGAACCGTATAAGCAAGTGTTCGTGCATCTAGTTTATAACAATGCACTTCGTATCTTTGATCTAAAAAGCTTCTGAAACAAGTCATCTTCTCCAAGCATATATATTGGCCATGTTAAGTGACACAAACAAGATCTAAAACCATGTGTTTAAGGCATTCAAAGCTATTGGCCTCATCCGGTGGGTGGCTGTTCAGAAGACTGCTCGTGAGGGGATGCAGTGGGTTTCAATTGGCAATGAGGTGACATAGTAGGTTTCAACCGACAAAGAGGAACACATGAGGTGTTAAAGGCGGCAAGCGGTGGTGCAGTTCATAGGAGCATACCAGTAGTTTTGTTCTTTTTCGTGTGCCAGTTGGCAGATGGAATGAATTTTTTTTCCCTGTGCCAACCAGCATGGACAAAATTTAAAACTTCGAGGCTTCTAAAGTTGTTGGTCTCTTCCTGATCAATACTTTTAATCTTCCATCTTAACTAAGGTAATATTTCTTCGCCATTTCGTGTTCTGGTGTTTGGATTGCTATGGATGGAGAAGTTGTGCAATAATTCAGAGTGATGCCACCGTTGGGATTCGAGGTGATAAGTTGCAAATTTCTAGGCTAACCAAAACAATGTGGGTGCTTCTCATGTGGTGTGGTAGGATGTCTTAAAAAGAATAGGACAGTAAGATGAGTAATTTACTTTTTTTGATTGCTTGATCAGATGGCCTTTGGACAAATGCATAACCATAAAAGATGGATAATTCAGAATATTGGTTATTAGGGAGAAAGGTGATAGAGATCTCATTTACGATGAGCCACACAATCTTTTCAAGAAAATAAAGTTCTTATGTGCTTTATATTAACTTGGTTTTTCTCTAATGATTTCTATCTGTTTGTATTGCAGGTTCTAAAATATAGTAAGCATTGTAGAGTCTGTGACAAATGCGTTGATGGCTTTGATCATCATTGCAGGGTGAGGGTTTTCTCCATTCACAACCTTATATGTTTTGTTATCTTGTAGTAATATGCAGTATTCATCTTTCCTTGTAGTGGATCAATAACTGCATAGGAAGAAAAAATTACAAAAGGTTCTTCATCCTCATGGTGTTTGCTCTTCTCTTGGTAAGCACAAATATTTCCTACCATTCCAATAGTTGTATTCATTAATCATAGTGATTGACACTATTTTCTTAGTGTAGATTTATCATCTGTGTGCATCAACTTAGAAGATACTATTTTCTTAGTACGTGAAGGACCTGATACATAGAATGCATTTTATGTCAGGTCCTTTTCATTCTGATTGACTATTGATTGGTCTCCATGCTTTGTGCACCTTGGGCCAGCTTATTCTGCAGTGGGCTGTTGGGATGCTTGTGCTGATACTGTGTTTTGTTGAGAGAAGGAGATTTTCTGCTGAAATTGTTTCAAAGCTGGGTAGTAGCTTTTCCTTGGCACCCTTTATCATTGTGGTGGTGAGTACTCAGAAGAGAAAATGAATGAAAATCACACATCATAATGAGGATTTTTCAAGGTTCTGATACTAATTTGATAATGTCTCTATAATGCAGGCTGTGTGCACTTTATTAGCCATGGTTGCTACTCTTCCAGTTGCACAACTTTTCTTCTTCCATATTCTTTTAATAAAAAAGGTACACTACTTTCATATTTCTACTTGTGACACAGCAAACACTACCAGTTACACAGCTCCTACATTTATATAAAACAAACCTATGTATCCGGTCAAATATCTCTATTTCAAGGAATATATCTTTTATATTTTCAAATTCTTTGCATTCATCCATACACTGAGCATTACTGAAACTTATTATCCAACTGAACTATTACAGCTTGTTATTTAACTGATAGATTTTCCATAGTGGAAAACAAATAGTAGAATTTGAACGATATGGTGTTGTTTATTCATCAATTCTGGAGAAAATTGACACTTTAACTAGCTCATGCTACTCTACATGGATGCGCTTACAGGGAATCAGCACCTATGATTACATTATTGCTTTGAGGGAGCAAGATCAGGAGCAGGAGCAACTTGCTGTTGGTGGGCAGCAAAGTCCGCAAATGTCCCAAGTGAGCTCTTTTACTGGACTAAGCAGCACCAGTTCTTTCAATCAATTCCATCGCGGTGCATGGTGTACTCCGCCAAGATTATTCCTTGAGGATCAGGTATCATACTTTCATTATTTAGAAAGTTATTGTGAATGTAATTTACCATGGTTAAGATTATTTTTGAAAAACCTTTTAATAAGATTTTTTTTACTGTATGAGGCAAATCCATTTAATTAAAAGTTTTTTTTTGGTAAAAAAGCCTAGTTGTAAATCTTTATCAGCACTTCATTCATTTCTCCTTATTCATCATTATCGTATTTTTGAATAAAAATTGAAATAACAAATGTAATCCACTTGCTTATTGTACACTTGGTTCAATGGTTAGCGAACTTAGGTGTGTGCTGTTTGAATTTTGTTTTCATGCATTGACCTCTTTAGATGATTTGTTTCTTGTGAACCTATTTTGAAAGATGCAATATATCTTTTAATATGGGTAGTTAATGTTGTTATAATTAACCCGTTTTTATGGAATTTCGTGAACTAAGAATCTTGTAAACTGCATGCGATTTCTTATTCAAGCTCTCGCTGGAAAGCTAACCAAAATCAACTTAGTTGATCATTAGCTATTCATAAATTGAACTGCATTCACATTTCCATTGCCAACTTAATTCTGACTTCTGAGAATTTGATAGTAGGATAATGTCTACAGTTTGTTAATATATATATTTCCATGACGCATGGGTGTTGGAAGGGAATAGAATGTCGTCCTCGATTTTGGGACTGTGAATGTGTCATGTCAAGTTGAACTTTTACCTTGCTTCAGCTTAATTGTGTAAATAATTGTCAATCTCATGGTATAACTTAAGTTAGATTCTATTACAGAAATTCTAGTTCAAAATTAATTCTAGTTCAAAATTAATGTCAATAGCACTCGTTGCTTTTTCACGTTCGTTTAAAAACAATTGAGTAAAATGCAGCAGAATATAAGTTAAGTAAAAACAATTGCTAACACAGTTTATTTTTACTTGGTTCGGAGTCTACAGCACTCCCGCTTGGTTAATATATATGCTTAGAACTTGTAAAGACAGGTCAAACATTAATATGCTTGGTTAATATATCCATCTACAGCACTCCCGCTTTTTCCTCTAAATATGATTTTCATTTAGCACAGAACTAATGCCAATTTTTTTTTTTGATGCAGTGTTTAAAGAGCTTGAGTAGAAGTTGGCCCTAAAGAAAACTTGTCAGTTACGATATAAACACACTTACGGTATGAATTACATGTATATATAACATTGACATATTATTTAGTACGAGATTTACATGTATGAAAGTTTTCATACAAAATTTCTTGATTGCCTACAACCCCAGGTGTGCTGATGACAAGTTGAAGAAGATGGCTCTAAGAGTGATAGCTGAAAGCCTTTCAGGAGAAGAGATTGCTGGACTTAAAGAAGCAATTCCATGCGATGGACACCAACAACAGCGGTTAGTCAATGATGAGGTTTTGTAAAACTTGTGTGTTTGAAAAATTATTGTCATGAAGTTAAGGATAACTTGTATGATACAAATTTAATTTGTGGATCAATATGTATACATTTTGTTTGTATAATATAAAGTTTTATTTATTTGTTAAATAGTCTTATTATAAAAATGATTGTGGTTGTGGATATTCAATTATATGTAAATTTTGAGTATTTTTTATAATTTTTCTATTTAGAAAAACACTATTTTTTATAAATTTAAAAAGACAACGTTTTTAAGTAATAAAAGACAACGCTTAAAAAACAATGTCTTTGAGACCAACCACAACGCTTTTAAAGCGTTGTCTTTGATATGTGCATTTTTACAACAGCATCTATAACAACGCTTTTTAAGAACGAAAAGACAACGCTTAAAAAGCGTTGTCTTTGTGACCAACCACAACGCTTTTAAAGCGTTGTCTTTGATATGACTTTCTACAACACCATCTACAACATCACTTTTTAAGTACATACGACAACGCCAAAAAAGCGTTGTTGTTTAGCTTTTTTCTTGTAGTACCCACTTTCCTACCCAACCTTAGGTGGCCGGCCAAGAAAGCTTGGAGTCCAAGCTTGGGTCGGCCAAGCCAAAGGTTGAGCCAAGTGAAGGTGGTCGGCCCTAGCTTGGAGTCCAAGCTTGGTGTGGCCAGCCATGTAAAGAATAAAAGGGATTTTATTTAAAATATTTCCATATGTGGAAGCCATGGTTTTAAAAGAGAGTTTAAAATTTAAATCTTTCCTTTTATAGCTTTCTACAAAAGATTAAGTGAAAGGTTTGATATCTTTCCTTATTTGTAGTTAAAAGGAAGATTTTAATTTTTGATAAAACTTTCCTTTATGAAACCATCCTCATGATTTTAAAAAAGAGTTTTAAAATTAAATCTTTCCTTTTATAGTTTCTACAAAAGATTAAGAAAAGATTTGATATCTTTCCTTATTTGTAGATTGAAATGAAGATTTTAATTTTTGATAAAACTTTCCTTTTATGAAATCATGTTCATAATTTTAAAAGAGTTTTAAAATTAAAATTATAGTTTCTACAAAAGATTAAGAAAAGATTTGATATCTTTCCTTATTTGTAGATTGAGAGGAAGATTTTAATTTTAAAGATAACTTTCTTTTTTAGAAATCATCCACATGTTTTAATAGAGATATTTTAATTTATAAAAGTTTCCTTTTATAATCAACCATGAAGGAAATTTTATTAGAGAAATTTTTATTTTAAAATTTCCGGAAACAAATTAGGAAGTTTTAATTGTGTGTTAAAACTTTCCTTTCTTGGAGCAATGAGGTGGTCGGCCATGATATTTAGGAAAAGGAAATTGGTTTTAATCAATTAAAATTTTCCTTTTCATGGCAAAGAAAATAAGGAAGGTTTTATTTAATTTTTCCTTATTTTCCAAGCCCAAGGAATATAAAAGAGGGGGTAGGGGTGCCTTCATGAGAGACAACTCTATTCTATTTTTCCTCCCTCTCTTCCTTGGTGGTGGTCGGCCCTAGACTTAGCTCTTCTCCTCTTCTCTTCTTCTTTAGTGGTCGGTTTCATCCCTCTCTTGGAGCTTTTGTTGGTGGTCGGTTCTAGCTAGGAGAAGAAGGAGAGAAAGGAGATTTTGTTTCTAGCATCCCTTGGAGCTTGGTGGTGGTGGCCGAAACTCTTCACCCCAAAGAGAAGTGCTTGGCCGAAACTTGCAAGAAGGAAGAAGAAGGGCTTGGGTGGTTCTCATCTCGGTAGATTGTTGCCCACACAACGTCCGAGATAAGAAGAGGAATATGGTAGAAGATCAAGAGGTCGTTGCATACAAAGAAAGGTATAATTAGTAATTCTTTTCCGCATCATACTAGTTTTTTTTTTGTATGAATTCCAAACACAAGAGGCTAGAGATTCTAGATTTTCAAATTAGATATTCAAAGTTGTGTTTGTTTTGTTTTGTTTTTCGAATTTGTGATTCGATTGTTCTTTTTGGTTAAACCTAGAGTTATATAAGGAAATTAAATATTAGATTTATTTAAAAAGCTTTGTCTAGTCGGTAGTGGATGATCCCATACCCAAGAAGGACTAGTGCCTCGCCATGCAGTCCTGGAAGCCAATTTTAGAAATTAATATTTAATTGAATTTATAACATAGGTGGATTTTGATCAATAATGTTAAGCATCATTTGCGATCCAAGTCTAAACCATTAAGAACAGATAAGTTAAATTCAGAATCAATAATATTAAGTTTCGTTTGCGATTCTGAATTTAATTTCTAAAGAACACAATAGGTTGTTAGGAAAGGTTCAGGACTTGTACAAATTTTTGTACAGTGGAATCGGCACAATCTTCCTAGGACCAACCAACAAAAAGTGAACGGAGTCCCTCCAGAATCAGTAAGGTTATTGCTCTTCGGATTCTCCTTGAAAGACAGAGTCA
Source organism: Zingiber officinale (assembly GCF_018446385.1). Taxonomy (NCBI): domain Eukaryota; kingdom Viridiplantae; phylum Streptophyta; class Magnoliopsida; order Zingiberales; family Zingiberaceae; genus Zingiber; species Zingiber officinale. The sequence continues at coordinate 114,084,033 of NC_055996.1, forward strand.
AGCAGTGGCTAAATTCCCTTCCAACAAATAGCAATACATCTTGGGAGCAGTGTGAGCAGAAATTCCTGGACAAATTCTATCCACCGAGCAAAACTGCCCACATGAGGAACTTGATTGCAAGCTTCAAACAGGTGGACTCAGGATCATTATTTGAAGCTTGGGACAGATTCAAGAGTATGCTGAGATAGTGCCCCCATCATGGCCTTGAGAAATGGTTGGTTCTACACACCTTCTACAATGGAATCAACTATCACACGAAGGTATCCCTCGATTCTGCAGCAGGAGGAGCACTAATGAACAAGAGACTTGATGAAGCTGAAGATATCATAGAGAATGTGGCACAGAATCACCATCAGTGGGCATCAGAAAGATCTGGGGGTTCTTTCTCAGGGAACCCAATAAAAGCGTCAGGGAAATTCGACATAGATGTAGTCACTCTCATGTTTGCAAAGCTGGACGCTCTGACCAAGAATTTTGAGGCCATGGGAAACAACAACAACACGGCCAATGCGATAGTTTGTGTTTGCGAAACTTACGGAAGTATGGATCATGCTCAAGATACTTGCCCCCTAGGGCCAATACAAGCACAGATAAATCAACTTGAGCAGTGTGATGCAATAGTCAGCTACAACCAAAGGTAAAATAATCTGTACTCCAATACATATAATCCAGGTTGGAGGAATGACCCAAACTTCTCATACCGGAACAATCAGGATCAATGGCTAGCAAAACAAAAAAAAAACATCATCTACATGAATAACAACAACCATTACATGAATAACAACAACCATTACATGAATCCGACATAAACACTAGCAATTAGACAAAAAAAAAAAATCAAAACCTGACTGTGCTTACAACAAGTCAGAACATCATCTACCTCAATCTGAAACAACACCTAAGTCTGATCTTAAATTAAACCTACAGTAAAGCAATTGAAACCTAAATCTTCATGACATCGCTTATCATTAAGCAGCACTATCTGGTCATGATATCAATTAAACATTCACATAAAACCGATTCATCCGAAGCATGCGCAGTTTAACATACAAAGGAAATCAATTGAAAATGTGCCCAGTTAATTCTGCAAGCAACAAAACTCCGGAAACCCCAACTCCATCCTTAATTGATAATCCTGTCTGAAAGTCGAAGAGACGGAATGCTGGGGATGTGGCGCTCACGCTGACCTCTGGTGGACTCCGCACAGATCTGCAACACAGACTACGTTAATGCCGAGACAGGGAAGGGGTCCCCGGCGTTTGCCCTCCTATGCTCAAGTCAGTCACCGGTGATGAGGAATGAAGTGGAGCAACAAGAAGACTACAATAGCATAAACAGTGAATATCACATGTAACGTGTACCTCCACCGATACTTGGACACCCCTTTATATAGACCTCCTGTAGCACGTATGCACGCTTCCCAAGATGAACACGCGTCTCAAAGCTTTCCCTGAAAAGACTTGTCAGTAAAGTATCCCTAACACAGTACCTTAACAGGCTGAGCATATCTCTGAAGTGACAGTGGAACCTTCCACCGTATGATCTTCTGGCATCCCATGCCCGGTGTCGGCACCCCCAATTCCCCAAAAGGATGTGGAGGGATATCAAAGTATTGTACCACCAAGCCGAGTGGGTTGGCGCTTGGCCATCTATTCGCCGCTCTAGTGTCCCTTCCGATCGACCGGAACCTCGATACTCTGCTTAAACGAAGTTCCACTACCATTGTCGAGACCTGTTGCCAGGCCAAGCGGGGTAGCCACTCGGCCGAAATCGAGCTCTATCAATGTCATACTTTGTTGTCTTGCCGAGCGGGGTAGCCGCTCGGCCGAAGTTGAACTCTTGATGTCATGCCTTGATGTCTTGCCGAGCGGGGTAGCCGCTCGGCTCGGCTTCTACCCGCCGTCTCCCTTGCGCGTCGGTTGTTTGATTGCTCCCCGTGTCGAAGACGGCGGGTTGGAGCCTAATCCCCGGTCAGAGCATGATTCGCCTAACCGATCGATGTCGTCCACTAGTTGACCGTCTTGACTTTGACCTCCATCGTGGCAGTGGGGTGGGGCCCTTCATCATCACCGCATCACAAGTCTCCCCCTCTAGTCTAGTCGAAGGAGGTTGTAGTCCGACTGACTGGACAATTGTCTGAGTAAGTTTCCTCTCGATCAGCCCCGACACTGTGTGGTTTCTGATCAGGATAAGACCGATCCTCGCTGATCAGCCTGTTGAAGCTTGTTGTTCGAGCATTGGTATGCTCCCTCTATCCAATCGGCACGATGAAGGTTTGCACTTGTGAAATCTTTCCTTGGGTTGTCTTGGGCGAGGGCTAGACATGCTAACGTCACCTAGATTTCTAGGAATTCGTACAAATCTTAGTACATTAAGGTTGAGCGTGCTTCCATGACATCATTAAATGTCGACCCGTGGTGAAACGCCACGTGTCATGCCCACGGCTGTCGCACGCCTAATGTGACAGGGTATCGATGCGCCGTTTGGCAATTTGAATTCACCGACCCGATCTTCGCCTAGATTTTCGTGACCTAGATCAGACGGCTCTACTCGGTCGTCCCTAAGGCTTATAAGCCCACTGTGTCGCCTCCTTCGCACACTTCGTCTTTGAGTTCGAGTTCTCCGACAGCAACCTTCCTTTGCTCCTGTGCAACCTTCTTCCGTGACCCTCCGCCACTATTCCTCGATGATTCTTCTTACTTGTTTTCCGGTGACTTCCCAGTAAGCCCTTTCCCTTACGCTCATGTTTCTTCTTTCCGACTACCTTTTCTCTTTGCTTTATTTGTTTCCATGGCAAGTTCTTCACAGCTCCTACCTTTATCCCTGGACTTTGGTACACATCCATGGTGTCTAGGTTCGATGGAGGCAATGCTGAGAGCTTGAGAGACGCCTTCGAAATTCCTTCTGATCATCAGATCGTTCTGCCTTCCCTCTCCGATCGGCCCAATTCTCCGCCAACCAGATGTATCTGTTTCTTCAGGGATCAGTTTACTACCGATCTGCAGTTCCCCCTTCATCCCTTCATTCCCGCAGTTTGTAAATATTTTCACATTTCCCTTCCTCAACTTGTATCGAACTCCTTCCGACTGTTGTGCGGCGTCGTTGTTTTGTTTCGTCTGCACGATATCCCCTTACTTCCTGGGTCTTCCACTATTTTTACTATCCCAAACTATCCGAGCTGGGGACATTCCTTTTCCAATCTTGAGTGGGTCTTATTTTCTTTGATAAAATATCGACCTCCAACAAGCACTAAAAAGAATATTTTTTTTCTTCATGCGTCTTCCCGAGCGGCCAGACTTCCCAATCAGTTCGTAGCTCGAAGTGGTGCCTCAGCCTCCTCTGAAACGATACAAAAGCTGATCAGACTACCTGAATGCTGTCTCGATGTTGGCCGGTCAGAAGTACAACATCCACAAATTGCTGCTTAAGGGTGTCCTATACATCGTCGGCTTAAGTCCAATCCTCACCCGACTGCCGACCAGCCTAGGTATAAAGCTTCTTCACTTCTTCATTTGATGCTAACTGATTTCTCTTCCTCTTTTGCAGCTGAAGTCATGTTGTGCGCGCGTCTGTCCGGCCAAGCAAAGCTCAAGGACGTTGCGATCAATGTGACTGCTATTGAAGAACTAGCGAGCCGCGGATTGCAGCCAGTAAGCTCACACGAAGAGCCCCAGGATGAGAGCGATGCGATGCCTATCTTGGGGAGCAGCGGCGAGGCCAGCCATGCGCCGAGTGGAGGAGCCACCACGGGATCACAGCCTCCATCCGAGCGGCGTCCGATCATCCCGGTTGAGGAGCCATCGAGCTCGACCTCCTTTGATGTAACACTGAACAAGCACAAGAGGCACCGAGCAGAGCCTTCATCGCGCTTTGCTACTTCAGGTGCGTTGTCTGCCAAGCGGGTCGAAACTTCGACCCCGACTCCGCTTCAAACGGCGGCCTCCGTGTCGTTTGATCGGACGCCCTCCTTGGCTGATCTGCCACAGGGGACTTTTGTCACGCCACCAGTGGCCTTCATGTCATCGCCTTCAAAGCCCTCTAAGGTAAAAAAAAGTCCAACATCCATCCGGCATCCTCCTTCCGACCATCCGGCCGAGCAACCTCGGCTCAATCGTCCCTAAGCAACCAACACCACATAACAGCGATCCTTCATCTGCCCACCGAAGGCTACAACGAGATGAGAGCCACGTCTCAAGCCCCCAAGCATCAGATCATCATCCAGGAGCCACTCGCTAAGATATGGAAGGACGCACGAGCTTGTGAGGTGATGATGCCTTCGGGCGCGCTCACGAACAGCCATACGCAGATGTCTACTAGGGTAAGCATTCCCTTTACTGTACCTTCTTACATTACCTCCGAACCGCACTGGCCTTTTCTTGCTTGTCCGCAGTACTGGGTGGAGAGTCTGGCTATGTGCCAAAGGCTCACTTTTTTGGAGGAGAAAGCGAAGCAATTGAAGGCGTCATGCGGCCAATCTTCCGCCGCTCAAGAAAAAATAGACGCCGAGGTAGTCAAGCTGTGGGCCGCTCTGGAGAAGAGCGACAAACTGCTTGAGGCTGAGCGGGCCAAGAGCGTCGGGCAGGCCACGATGCTGGAGCAGCTCAACAAATAGGTCGCCACTCAATAAAATTGAGTCAGCGAACGCGCGGAAGAACCAGGGCATCGCAGACCTCGATGAGAAGAATAAGGAGGCCCAGGCCCTCGCCTAGAAGCTCAAGGAAGCTAAGGACTTCCTGATCGCCGAGCGAAACAGCCGGTCGGCTAAAGAAATGGCCCTTCACAACCAACTCACCTTCAAGGATGCTGCGCTGGCCATTGCCAAGGATGAGCTGAAGGTCTCCTGAGTGGCCCCGAAGACCTACCAAGATTCCGAGTCTAGCCGTTTTGAGGCTATGAAGAAGAGTTACCTTCGCTCGGATGCTTTCAACGAGAAAGTCGTCGATAGGGCTCTACGCCTTTTTGATCTGGCCATCGATGGTACGATTGACCAGCTCCGCGAGGGTAGCCACCTACCAATCACTCTGATAAGCAATGTCATCAACCGGGACAAGCTCACTACCGCGCTGCCCGACGATGTCCTGGACTATCTTGAGTAAGGTCGAGCGTTCTTGTAAAATGTAAAACATTTGAAGTCTTAATGAATGCTCGTCCATTCGGACGAGTTTTATCTCCTTGAATGTTTCTTCGACTCCACTTTTTCTCTGAGTATTGCATGAACGCGTGGCCTTATGACTCTAATTGTCTGTAGTGAGTCCATTTAGTCGACCGATCCCTTTTTGTGGACTTCCGATCAGTCCCGGGGATGTCTTGAAGGATAGTGTCGAACAACCAGTCTATTAAAAAGACTTCAAAACTTTTTACAGACTACTCGACTTAGACTGGGGGAGATAGGAGAGCCAAGACCAGTGAAGAGCGTAGACTCGGGTTTAAGGTCACCGCTCAACCATCTATATGATCTCGGATTTAAGGTCATCGCTCGACCATTGATGTGATCTCAGATTTTAGGTCGTTGCTAGATCGTTGTTGAAGAATGGCGAAGACTCAAGTTTAAGGTCGCCGCTTGACCGTTAATGGAGACAAGGATTTAAGGTCGCCGCTCGACCATTGACGGAGACACACATTTAAGGTCACCACTCGACTGTTGATGGAGACAAGGGTTTAAGGTCGTCGATCCACTGTTGATGAAGACAAGGGTTTAAGGTCGTCGCTTGACCATCGATGGTAAGGTCGCTGCTCGACCGTTGATGATGACTCGCGTTTAAGGTCACCGCTCGATCGTTGATGTAAACTCAATGTAGACCAGGGTTTAAGGTCGCCGCTCAACCGTTGACATGATCTCGGGTTTATGGTCGTCGCTCGACCATTGATGTAGACAAGCATTTAAGGTCGTCGCTCGACCGTTCATGTAAACTCAAGTTTAAGGTTGCCGCTCGACAGCTGGTGGAGGCAAGGGTTTAATGTCGTCGCTTGACCGTTGAGGAAGATACGCTTCAAGAAGCCTTCGCTTTTTATTCAAATTTTACCCTGCGTTCGGGAGACATACAAAAAATATAAGTACAGTATTCACTTGCGCACCTCTCATCCAGCCCTAGAGGGTTGAAGATGATTCGCACTCCATAGCCTCTCGAGCTACCTTCCCTCTTCATCCTCCAAATAGTAAGCCCCCGAACGAAGCTTCTGCACGACCTTGAAAGGCCCTGCCCATGGGGCCTCGAGCTTGGTGACGTTGCCGACTGGTTTCACTTTCTTCCAGACGAGATCGTCGACCTGGAAGGACCTCGAGATCACTCTCCGGTTGTAGTTCTGTTTCATCCATTGTCGGTACGCCGTTAGCCGAACTACTGCTTTTGCCCGTGTTTCATCCACCAAGTCAAGTTTGTTAGAGTGTATACTAAAAGCCTAGCCTTTGTAAACATTTATTTTGAAATAAAGAATCACATCAGTCAAAAATGTACATTTATATGCTAAGTGTAGTTGTTCAATTAATTTATATTGTAGATAACATGGTGTGTGGTGTCACACACAGAAGATCATGTTATCGGTTCTTTATAAATTATAAATAGTAGCTCACGACTAAGATTGATAGGAACAAACCATTGGAATAGTCGTAGTGTAATTAGGTATTAGTTTATCTTGACTGATAAATTACACTAGTACACTCTGAGTGTATTGAGCAGGACCATTTAAGGTAAGTTCTTTTTATACTGACTTAACAAAAGAACAAAATCTTAGTTATTATATAAGTGTGTGCTCTTAATCCTAATATAATAACAAGCACATATATTTAGTATTTATTTCTTTGACTTATCAAAGGGTGAGATTTAGCTAGATAAATCAATATGTCTGATAAGTTGGGAAATGATATTACTTATAGTGTGTGTTGTTGATTATAGAAGGAAACTATGTCCTAGTAATCTAGATTGATAATGTCCCCAAGAGGAGCTCATAAGGATTGTCATGTTAAAGCCTGCAGGTGGACTTAGTCCGACATGACAATAAGGTTGAGTGGTACTACTCTTGGACTAAGATATTAATTAAAATGAGTTGTCAGTAACTCAATTAATTAGTGGGCATCCGACATCTTAAACACAGGGAGATTAACACACTCATGATAAGAAGGAGCCCAAAATGTAATTTGTGATTGTTGCGGTAGTTCAATAATAATTCTTTAGTGCTATGGATTATTATTGATGAAATTAAGTTGGGTGTTCGGGGCGAACACAGGAAGCTTAATTTTATCGGGAGACCAAAATCAATTCCTCCTCTCGGTCCCTATCGTAGCCTCTTGTATATAGAGAATTATACCCATCACATACCCACTTCTTACCCACCCTTAGGCGGTCGGCCAAGCAAGCTTGGAGCCCAAGCTTGGGCTCACCAAAGCCAAGGGATTGAGCCAAGAATAGTGGTCGGCCCTAGCTTGGAGCCCAAGCTAGGTGTGGTCGGCCATATGTAAAATAAAAGGGATTTTATTTAAAATCTTTCCTTATGTGGAAGCCATGGTTTTAAAAGAGAATTTAAATTCAAATCTTTCCTTTTATAGCTTTCTACAAAAAATTAAGAGAAAGGTTTTATATTTTTCCTTATTTGTAGTTAAAAGGAAGATTTTAATTTTTGATAAAACTTTCCTTTTATGAAACCATCCTCATGATTTTAAAAGAGAGTTTTAAAATTAAATCTTTTTTATTATAGTTTCTACAAAAGATTAAGAAAATATTTGATATCTTTCCTTATTTATAAATTGAGAGGAAGATTTTAATTTTAAAGATAACTTTCCTTTTTAGAAATCATCCACATGTTTAAATAGAGAGATTTTAATTTATAAAATTTCCTTTTATATCCAACCATGAAGGAAAAATTAATAGAAAAATTTTTATTTTAAAAATTTCTAGAAACAAATAAGGAAGTTTTAATTTTTTGTTTAAACTTGCCTTATTTGGAGCTTGTGATGTGGTCGGCCATGATAAGGGTTAAAAGGAAAGTTTAATTAAATTTTCCTTATTAACCAATGGCAAGGAGAATAAGGGAATTTTAATTATAATTAAATTTCCTTATTTGCCAAGACCAAGGAATATAAAAGAGGGGGTAGAGGTGCCTCACCTTACAACCTATCCTTTATAGTTTCTCCCTTTTTCCTTGGTGGTGGCCGGCCCTTGCTCCTTTGCTTCTCCTCTTCTCTTCTTCTTTGGTGGTCGGCGGCATCATCCCTTAGAGTTTGGTGGTGGTGGCCGGATCTTGCTTGGAGGAGAAAGAGAGAAAGGAGGCTTTATTTCTAACATCCCTTGGAGCTTGGTGGTGGTGGTCGAAACTCATCATCTCAAGGAGAGGTGCTTGGCCGAAACTTGCACGAAGCAAGAAAAAGGGTTTGGGTGGTTCTCATCTCGGTAGATCATTGCCCACACAACACCTGAGATAAGAAGAGGAATATGGTAGAAGATCAAGAGATTGTTGCTTACAAAGAAAGGTATAACTAGTAATTATCTTCCGCATCATACTAGTTTTCTTTGTATGAATTCCAAACACAAGAGGCATATAATTCTAGGTTTCAAATTTGTGATTCGAGTTTATGTTTTTTTTTGTTTTTCGAATTTGTGATTCGATTATTCTTTTTGGTTAAACCTAGGGTTATTTAAGGAAATTAAATATTAGATTTCATTGAAAGGTTTTGTCTAGGAAGTGGTGGTTGCTCTCATATCCAAGAAGGTCTAGTGTCTCGCCATGTTTAACCTGGAAGATGATTTTTGAAATTAATATTTAATTAAATTTATAACATGGGTGGAATTGGATCAATAATGTTAAGCATCGTTTGCGATTCAAGTCTAAACCACTAAGAATAGATAAGTTAAATTTGGAATCAATAATGTTAAGTTCTGTTTGCGATTCCGAATTTAATTTCTAAAGAACACAATAGGTTGTTAGGAAAGGTTTGACACTTGTACAAAAATTCCAACAAAGTTCCACTCCGACCCGATCAACCAACAGAGTTCCATCAGTCTCCGTTCGACATTCCCATCGTCGTAGAGCTGCACCCGATCAAATTCCAGTTCGACCTCCATGGGGACAACTGCTTCGCCGCCGTACACCAAATGAAATGGGGTTACGTCAGTCGCCTCCTTTGGACTCGTGCGGAGAGCCCACTGTTAGAGTGTATACTAAAAGCCTAGCTTTTGTAAACATATATTTTTGAAATAAAAGGATCACATTGGTCAAATGTCTACATTTATTTGTTAAGTGTAGTTGTTCAATTAATTTATATTGTAGATAACATGGTGTGTGGTGTCACACACAGAAGATCGTGTTATCAGTTCTTTATAAATTATAAATAGTTGCTCACGACTAAGATGGAAAGGAGCAAACCATTGGAATAGTCGTAGTGTAATTAGGTATTAGTTTATCTTGACTAATAAATTACACTAATACACTCTAAGTGTATTGAGTAGGACCATTTAAGGTAAGTTCTTTTTATACTGACTTAATAAAAGAACAAGATCTTAGTTATTATGGAAGTGTGTGCTCTTAATCCTAATATAATAACAAGCACATATATGTAGTATTTATTTCTTTGACTTATCAAAGGGTGAGATTTAGCTCGATAAATCAATAGGCCCGATAAGTTGGGAAATGATATTACTTATAGTGTGTGTTGTTGATTATAGAAGGAAACTGTGTCCTAGTCATCTAGGTTGAGAATGTCCCTAAGAGGAGCTCATAAGAATTGTCATGTTAAACCCTGCAGGTGGACTTAGTCCGACATGACAATGAGGTTGAGTGGTACTACTCTTGGACTAAGACATTAATTAAAATGAGTTGTCAGTAACTCAATTAATTAGTGGACATTTGATATCTTAAACATAGGGAGACTAACACACTCATGATAAGAAGGAGTCCATAATGTAATTTGGGATTGGTGCGGTAGTGCAATAATAACTCTCTAGTGGAATGAGTTATTGTTGATGAACTTGAGTTATGTGTTCGGGGCGAACACAGGATACTCAAGCTCGTCGGGAGGCCAAAACTAATTTCTCCTCTAGGTCCCTGTCATAGCCTCATTAATGCCTCAAGTCCACTCATGAAAAGCCCTTCTTGGTGTCCAAGAGGGGTCGGCCCATGGCTTGGTGACCAAGCCATAGGGGTCGGCCAAATTCCTTCTCAAAGGGGTCAGCCCTTTGCATGGTGTCCAAGCAAAGAGGGGTCGGCCACAATAATTCATAATAGGAGGGGTGTTTTGAATTTTTAAAATCTTATCTTTGTAGATATCTACAAGTTTTAAAAGAAAGATTTTAAAATTTAAAACTTTCCTAACTTTCCTTATTTGAATTAGGCCACATGATTTAAAAGAGAGTTTTAAAAGTTTTTAAACTTTCCTTATTTAACCATCCTCATGGTTTTTTAAAAGAGAGTTTTAAATTTAAAATTTTTCTTTTTTGTAACCATGTTAAAAAAGGAAATTTTAGAAGAGAAGTTTTAAATTCTAAAACTTGGTTTTAATTTTTAAAATTTTCCTTTTTTAACATCCACTTTAGGAAATTAAAAGAGAGCTTGTAAAATTTTTATAAGAGCTTTCCTTCTTTGCTTATAAAATTTTTACAAGAATTATTTTCTTCCTTTTAAGGAATCGGCCACTCTTGCTTGGTGACCAAGCAAGGGGTTGGCCAATCAATAATTGATTCAATCAATGATTGAATCAATTAAAAGAAAAGAAAAGGAAAAATAAAAGGGGAAAAGGAAAAACAAAAGGAAGATTTTAATTTTTGTAAAAGTCTTTCCTTATTTGCCTTGGGCAAGTAATATAAAAGAAGGGGAGGAGAGGCCTCATGAGAAATCAATAATTATTCTCTTGTTGGAGCTCTCTATTGTGGCCAGCCCTCTCTCCCTTCCCTTTCCCCTTGCTCTCTTTGGTTCATTGGTGGTGGTGGTGGTCGGATTTTAGAAAAGGAGGAAGAAGGCTTTGGGTGGTGTTCATCTTGAAGGATCGTCGCCCACACGACGTCCAAGGCGAGGCAAGAAATACGACAGAAGATCTCAAGGTTATTAGCATACAAAGAAAAGGTATAACTAGTTATTGTTTTCCGCATCATGCTAGTTATTTTTCTTTGTATGAATTCCAAACGCGAGAGACATTAGATTCTAGTTTTTCAAATTTGTTATTCGAGTTTGTGTTTTTTTTTATTTTTCAAATTTGTGATTCGATTGTTCCTTTTGGTTAAACCTAGAGTTATATAAGGAAATTAAATATTAGCTTTCCTTAAAAGGCTTTGTCTAGGCGGTGGTGGATGCTCCCATACCCAAGAAGGTCATGTGCCTCGCCATGCAGTCCTAGAAGCCAATTTTGGAAATTAATATTTAATTGAATTTATAACATAGGTTGATTTTGATCAATATTGTTAAGTTTCGCTTGCGAACCAAATCTAAACCATTAAGAACAGATAAATTAAATTTGGAATCAATAATGTTAAGTTCCGTTTGCGATTCCTAATTTAACTTCTAAAGAACACAATAGGATGTTTAGGAAACGTTCGACACTTGTACAAAATTTTTATACAGTGGAACCGGTACGATCTTCCTATGACCAACCAACAATTGGTATCAGAGCTAGGGTTTGCCTCTGTGTGTTTGGTTTTTAAATAGATTATGCACATGTCATACATAATTTAGGCAGGATAATAGTAGGATGTGCTAACTTTATGGTTGCAAGCTCCAACTATTATGGCATATAGATATTGTGTGTGATTGGACCCTTGGACATGTTAAGGGCATTATTTTTGTGTGTGCATGATTGTATGTGACTAATACAGCAGGAGTTGTATTAGCCCTAGGATTTTAGAATTTTATTTTCGATCTAGATTACATGTACATTTCTTCGTGAAATATAGGATCGATATATGTAAAATTCTATTTTTGTCATGGATCGTATCTTTACGAGGCGTGGTGCTATTGGAGAACCAGAGGCGCAGCGGAATAAGAAGTAAGATAGATGCGACAACTGGATCCGATGGCGGTGGCTAAAGATGGCAGCAGCTAGGATTGGAGCACACGGAGGACAGTGATGGAAAAGGTCATAATAGTTGAAAAATTAATTTCCAAATTTATTGCTTTTATTTACTGCGATGTGTGTGTGTGCATGTAATGTATGTTTGCATAAGTTAAAATTCCTCACCTTAAATAACTAAGTGGGAGAGGGATTTTTAAATAAATTCCACGGTCTCCATTACTAATTTGTAAGTGATGCAAACAAACTTACGCGTTGGCTCTAAGTGCTTTCTTCCATATCGGATGAGTTTGTTTGTGGATCATTAGATCAAACTTCCATTTTGAATGACTATAGGAAATTAATCAAGAGCGTGTGATCTTCCCTATCGGAAGGGGCACAATCTTATTAATGAACTAAGTGTCAAGTAATGGTAAACACTTAGGCAGGTCTAATAGTATCCTCCCCATCGGAGTCATTACTATTATTTGTATGATCGAAGGAAAATCAACTATTAATTTTATTTGTCAAAAAGTTAGGTTGACAAGAATAAAATTAATGGGTAAAACCTCCTCTTACAAATGTTTGATTTTGTATACGTCCACACTATCGTGGCATACAAAATTCACGGTGATTTGAGGTGTTGGTTAATTTAAATAGTATTGTTTGAGAAATCAATATTATTCTAAATTTAGAGTATTGACCAAAGTCTATTTTGTGATTCTTAGGATGATTTTCAACCCACTGGTCATTATTCTGAAAGAGAATAGACTTACTGGTCCCAATTATATAGATTGGAAAATAAATCTGGATATTGTCTTAACTGCTGAAAGCTATAAGTTTGTACTGTCAAAGGTATGCCCAGATACACCTAACAGTGATTCTACCCCAGAGGAGATTGAGTATTATAAGAAATGGGTAAAAACAGATGAGATGGAGCGGTGTTACATTTTGACTTCAATGTCAAATATATTGTAACATCAGCATCAAGATTTACCAACTGCTTATGATATAATGAACAACCTCAAAGAACTCTTTGGACACCAGAGTCGGACTGCTAGGCAAGAGGCAATGAGAAAGTTAATGACAGCCACCATTACAGAGGGGACACCCGTAAGGGATCATATCCTCAAAATTATGGTTAATCTGAACGAAATACAAGTCCTTGGAGGTGAAATCGATGGGGAAACCCAGGTCGATATTATTCTCCAAATGCTACCCAGAAGTTTTGAGCAGTTCCGCCTAAACTATAACATGAACAAAAGGGAGTATAAGTTGGCGAAACTTTTGACAGAACTACAGGCAGTAGAAGGTATATTTCGTCACAGTTCTCATATTCACTATGCTGAAAATGGTTCTACTTCTAAGTCAAAAGGCAAGAAGAAGAAGAAGAAATAGGTTATTTCAGCAAAGAAGGTGAATAAACCTCTAGGAACAGGACCAAAAGCTGGAATGAAGAAGCCGAAGGACAAGTGCTTCATCTGCAAGCAGTCAAGACATTGGAAGGCGGACTGTCCTCATAGAAATCAGAACAATAAAGGTATATCTGATTCTCTAGTAGTTGAAACATGTTTAGCGGTGTTATCTACCAGCACCTGGTGTGTAGATACGGGAGCCACTGATCATGTCTACAACTCTTTACAGGGGTTCCAAGAAACCCGATGACTATTTGAAAGAGAGATAACCGTCTACATGGGCAATGCTACTAAGGTAGCAGCTGTTGTAGTGGGAGACGTCTACTTATCTTTTGATAGGAATAGAAGTTTGATTTTAAGAAATTGTCTTTATGTACCCAGTTTTAGAAAGAATTTAATTTCAATTTCTAAACTGTATTTGGATGGATATTCTGTTTCTTTCAATAACAATGTGGTTATAAAAAGAAATAGGGTTTTTATCTGTTCTGGTGCATTAGTTGGTAATTTATATACTTTAAATCCAATTTCTCCCTCAAGGCAACAAATGAAAATTAATAACACATCTTCTAACTCTAATAAGAGAAAAGAACCTTCGGAAATGAACCAAACATATCTTTGGCATCTAAGGCTTGGTTATATTAACTTAAGTAGGATTCAAAGGCTTATAGTCGATGGACTCTTGGGTTCATTAGAGTTGGAAAATTTTCCAACATGTGAATCTTGCTTGGAAGGTAAAATGACCAAGAGACCTTTTAAAGCCAAGGGGTATAGAGCCAAAGATGTGTTAGAACTGGTTCATTCTGATTTGTGTGGTCCTATGTCTATCCAGGCAAGAGGTGGTTTCGAATACTTTGTCTCTTTTATAGACTATTATTCGAGACACGGATACATTTACTTGATGCGCCGCAAGCCTGAGTGCTTTGATAAGTTCAAAGAGTACAAGGCTGATGCGGAGAAACATCTTGGTAAAAGTATCAAAACACTACGGTCTAATCGTGGTGGCGAATACCTTTTAGGAGAGTTTAGGAATTACTTATCAGAGGTAGGGATTCATTCCCAATTATCAGCACCTGGTACACCCCAATAGAATGGTGTGGCAGAACGAAGAAATATGACTCTTATGGAGATGGTTAGATCGATGATGAGTTATTCAGAATTACCAAATTCATTTTGGGGATACGCTCTGGAAATAGCAGCGCACATTCTGAACTTAGTTCCTTCTAAATCAGTACCATCTACTCCCAAAGAATTATGGAATGGGCAAAAGCCCAGTCTAAGACATATTCGGGTTTGGGGTAATCCAGCACATGTGCTAAAAGCATATGGTGATAAGTTAGAATCTCGTACAGAAGTTCGCGTGTTTGTGGGTTATCCTAGAGGAACGAAAGGTAGTTTATTTTATAGTCCTAAAGACCAAAAGGTCATTGTTAGCACCAATGCCCAGTTTTTAGAAGAAGACTATATAATGGATCACAAGTCCAGTAGCAAAATCGTTCTAGAAGAAATTAGAGAGGACACGTCTACTTTAGTACCAATAGTACAAGATGAAGTATCACAAGAAACTGTAACATGTGTCACACATGATACACAACCACAGACAGTGCCTCGTCGTAGTGGGAGGATTGTGAGGCAACCTGAGAGATTCATGTTTTTGGGAGAGTCTTCAGACTTGATCCCAGGTAAACATGAACCTAATCCCCGGACATATGACGAAGCACTCCAAGATATAGATGCAGCATCTTGGCAAAAGGCGATGAATTCCGAAATAGAATCTATGTATTCTAAAAGGTCTGGGAGCTTGTAGAACCACCAGATGGTGTAAAAGCCGTTGGATGCAAGTAGATCTACAAAAGGAAAAAAAAAAAGGACAGACGGGAAGGTAGAAACCTTCAAGGCAAGGCTTGTTGCGAAAGGATACACTCAAAAAGAGGGAATCGATTATGAGAAGACCTTTTCACCGGTAGTCATGCTTCAGTCTATCCGGATACTCTTATCCATTGCTACTCATATGGATTATGAGGTTTGGCAAATGGATATCAAGACAGCTTTCCTTAACGGAAGTCTTGAAGAAAACATCCATATAAAGCAACCAGAGGGGTTCATTGAAAAAGGCAAAGAGCATCTAGTGTGAAAGCTGAATCGGTCCATTTATGGACTGAACCAAGCTTCAAGATCTTGGAACATCCATTTTAACGAAGTAATCCAGTCATATGGATTTATTCAGTGTCCGGATGAGTCTTGTGTATACAAGAAGTGTAACGAAAACGTGGTGGTATTTCTTGTACTATATGTGGATGGCATTTTGTTAATTGACAACAATGTCAAAGTGTTATCAGACGTAAGGGTATGGTTGTCCAAACACTCCGATATGAAAGACTTAGGAGAATGTGCACACATTCTTGGGATCAAAGTCATAAGGGATCGCAAGAAAAGGATGTTGTGTCTATCTCAAGCTTCATATATAGATACAATCTTTGCTCATTTTAGCATGTAAAACTCCAAGAAAGGTTTCTTACCTTTTAGGCATGGAGTAACTTTATCTAAAGAGATGTCTCCGAAGACATCAAAGGAGATAGAGGACATGAAGGCAGTTCCTTATGCTTCGGCTATGGGAAGCCTAATGTATGCAATGCTGTGTACGAGACCTGATATCTGTTTTGCCATGGGCATGGTTAGTAGATATCAGAGTAACCCTGGACAAGGACATTGGACTGCTGTAAAGCATATATTGAAGTACCTGAGAAGGACTAGAGATTATATACTAGTTTACCAAGTAGACGATTTGCTCCCTATGGGTTACATGGATTCAGACTTCCAATCAGATAGAGACAACAGTAAGTCTACATCAGGCTATGTGTTTACTTTAGGAGGTTGAGCTATTGCATGGAGGAGTGTTAAGTAGAAATGCGTATCAGACTCAACCATGGAAGCTAAGTATGTGGCAGCCTTTGAGACAGCCAAAGAAGTTGTATGGCTCAGAAACTTTCTAATGGACTTAGATGTGATTCCTGGTTTGCCCAAAATCATCACAATTTATTGTGATAATAGCGGTGCAGCAAACTCGAAGGAACCATGAGCCCATAAGGCGAGTAAACATATAGAGCGCAAGTACCACCTGATACAAGACATCGTCAAGCGAGGAGAAGTTGTCGTTACCAAGATTGCATCAGCAGATAACCTGGCAAATCCTTTCGCTAAGGCCCTTCTGGCGAAAGCTTTTGATCGGCATGTGGAGGGGATGGGAATCAGATGTATGGCAGCAGATATGGCAGCTTAGTCTTTTAGTATAAGTGGGAGATTGTTAGAGTATATACTAAAAGTCTAGCTTTTGTAAACATTTATTTTTGAAATAAAAGAATTACATTGGTCAAATGTCTACATTTATTTGTTAAGTGTAGTTATTCAATTAATTTATATTGTAGATAACATTGTGTGTGGTGTCACACACAGAAGATCGTGTTATCAGTTCTTTATAAATTATAAACAGTTGCTCACAACTAAGATGGAAAGGAACAAACCATTGGAATAGTCATAGTGTAATTAGGTATTAGTTTATCTTGACTAATAAATTATACTAACACACTCTAAGTGTATTGAGTAAGACCATTTAAGGTAAGTTCTTTTTATACTGACTTAATAAAAGAACAAGATCTTAGTTATTATAGAAGTGTGTGCTCTTAATCCTATTATAATAACAAGAATATATATTTAGTATTTATTTCTTTGACTTATCAAAAGGTGAGATTTAGCTCGATAAATCAATAGGCCCGATAAGTTGGAAAATGATATTGCTTATAGTGTGTATTGTTGATTATAGAAAGAAACTGTGTCCTAGTCATCTAGGTTGAGAATGCCCCCAAGAGGAGCTCATAAGGATTGTCATGTTAAACCCTGCAGGTGGACTTAGTCTGACATGACAATGAGGTTGAGTGGTACTACTCTTGGACTAAGACATTAATTAAAATGAGTTGTCAGTAACTCAATTAATTAGTGGGCATTCGATATCTTAAACATAGGGAGACTAACACACTCATGATGAGAAGGAGTCCATAATGTAATTTGGGATTGGTGCGGTAGTGCAATAATAACTCTCTAGTGGAATGAGTTATTGTTGATGAACTTGAGTTATGTGTTCGGGGCGAACACGGAATACTCAAGCTCGTCGGGAGGCCAAAACCAATTCTCCTCTAGGTCCCTATTATAGCCTCATTAATGCCTCATGTCCACTGATGAAAAGCCCTTCTTGGTGTCCAAGAGGGATCGGCCCATGGCTTGGTGACCAAGCCATATGGGCTGGCCAAATTCCTTCTCAAAGGGGCCGACCCTTTACATGGTGTCCAAGCAAAGAGGGGTCGACCACAATAATTCATAATAGGAGGGGTGTTTTGAATTTTTAAAATCTTGTCTTTGTAGATATCTACAAGTTTTAAAAGAGAGATTTTAAATTTTAAAACTTTCCTTATTTGAATTAGGCCACATGGTTTAAAAGAGAGTTTTAAAAGTTTTTAAACTTTCCTTATTTAACCATCCTCATGATTTTTTAAAAGAGAGTTTTAAATTTAAAACTTTTCCTTTTTGTAACCATTTTTAAAAAGAAAATTTTAGAAGAGAATTTTTAAATTTTAAAACTTGGTTTTAATTTTTAAAACTTTCCTTTTTTAACATCCACTTTAGGAAATTAAAAGAGACCTTGTAAAATTTTTATAAGAGCTTTCCTTCTTTGCTTATAAAATTTTTACAAGAATTATTTTCTTCCTTTTAAAGGGTCGGCCACTCTTGCTTGGTGCCCAAGCAAGGGGCCGGCCAATCAATAATTGATCCAATCAATGATTGAATCAATCAAGAGAAAGGAAAAGGAAAAATAAAAGGGGAAAAAGAAAAACAAGAGGAAGATTTTAATTTTTATAAAAGTCTTTCCTTATTTATCTTGGGCAAGTAATATAAAATAAGGGGAGGAGAGGCCTCATGAGAAATCAATAATTATTCTCTTGTTGGAGCTCTCTATTGTGGTTGGCCCTCTCTCCCTTCCCTTTCCCCTTGCTCTCTTTGGTTCCTTGGTGGTGGTGGTGGCTGGATTTTAGAGAAGGAGGAAGAAGGCTTTGGGTGGTGTTCATCTTGGAGGATCGTCGCCCACACGACGTCCAAGGCGAGGCGAGAAATACGACAGAAGATCTCGAGGTTATTAGCATACAAAGAAAAGGTATAACTAGTTATTATTTTCCGCATCATGCTAGTTATTTTTCTTTGTATGAATTCCAAACGCAAGAGGCAATATATTCTAGTTTTTCGAATTTGTTATTCGAGTTTATGTTTTTTTTTATTTTTTGAATTTGTGATTCGATTGTTCCTTTTGGTTAAACCTAGAGTTATATAAGGAAATTAAATATTCGCTTTCCTTAAAAGGCTTTGTCTAGGCGGTGGTGGATGCTCCCATACCCAAGAAGGTCATGTGCCTCACCATGCAGTACTGGAAGTCAATTTTAGAAATTAATATTTAATTGAATTTATAACATAGGTTGATTTGGATCAATAGTATTAAGTTTCACTTGCGATCCAAATCTAAACCATTAAGAGCAGATAAGTTAAATTTGGAATCAATAATGTTAAGTTCCATTTACGATTCCTAATTTAACTTCTAAATAACACAATAGGTTGTTTAGGAAAGGTTCGACACTTGTACAAAATTTTTATACAGTGGAACCGGTACAATCTTCCTAGGACCAACCAACACCCACAGCACAACTAGGGAGCTCGTTGACCTAGCTGCCTCCAACATGGTCGAGCCGAGCGCGTAAGACTCTGAGGATCTCCCGATTGGCGACTTTGGCTTACCCGTTGCCCTGGGGGTGGGCCACAGAAGTGAAGGCTTGTTGGATGTCATAGCCTTTGCACCACTCTCTGAGCCTCCGACCAGTGAACTACCTTCCGTTATCAGATACGAGTTGGCATGGGATGCTGAACCAGCAAATGATATTTTGTCAAATAAATTTGATGACCATCTGCTCGGTGATTCTTGCAAGCGGCTTGGCTTCCACCTACTTAAAGAAGTAGTCAACCGTGACGAGCAGAAACTTTCGCTGACCGGTCGCCATTGGGAATGGTCCAACGATATTCATGCCCCATTGGTCGAACGGGCATGATACCATGGGCACCTTCATTCCTCGGTCGGTTGGTGCGGCAGGTTGTGATACTTCTGGCAGGACAAACAGGTGGCCACCATCCGAGCGGCATCCTCTTGGAGGGTCAGCCAAAAATATCCGGCCAGGGGTATCTTTCGGGTTAATTCTCAGCCGCCTGGATGACCTCCGCAAGAGCTTTGGTGCACCTCCTTCAGGATGTACTCAACGTCTTCCGATCCGACGCACTTGAGGAGGGGCCTATAGAAGGCTCTCTTGTAAAGCTGGTCCCCGATCAAGGTGAATCGTCCGACCCTCTTCTTCAATAAACGGGCTTCTTCCAGATCGGAAGGCGTAGTTCCCGAACGCAGAAACTCCGTCAGAGTTGTCCTCCAGTCGTTTGGGAAGGCTATTCCTTCCATTCGGTCAATATGCACCACAAGTGAGACTTGCTTGATCGGTTGACCTATGGCGATCGGCGTCAACGAACTGGCTAGTTTCGCTAACTCATCTGCCGCCTGGTTCTCTGATCGGGGGATCTTCTGTATGATGACCTTCTGGAAGTTGGCCTTCAGCTTCTCGAAAGCCTCCGCATAGAGCTTTAGTCGAGCGTTGCTTATCTCAAATATCACAGACAGCTGTTGGGTAGCAAGTTGGGAGTCTGAGTGGATGAGTGCTTTAACTGCTCCCACATGCCGAGTTGCCTGCAGGTCGGTTATCAGCGCCTCATACTCTGCTTCGTTATTAGTGGCTATGTAGTCTAGCCGAACGGACAGCTGCATCCGATCCTCCCGCGGTCAGATAAGCAATATGTCGATTTCACTGCCCTACCGAGTGGACGAGCCGTCCATATATATCTTCCATGTTACCGTCGTCTCTTTGCTCTGGACTTCTATGATGAAATCTGCCAAGGCCTGCTCCTTGATTGTCGCTCGGGGTTGATACTGAATGTCGAACTCGCTCAGCTCGGTTGTCCATTTGATTAACCTTCTCGATACTTCTAGATTGAGAAGAACTCATCCAAGGGCATTGTTAGTTAGCACGATGATTGTGTATGCTTGGAAGTATGGACGAAGCCTTCGAGCGACTAGAATCAAAGCTTACGCTAGTTTTTTGAGACCAGTGTAGCGAGATTTAGCATCCTTCAATATATGGCTCAAAAAATATACAGGCTACTGATCTTGGTCGTTCTGCCTAACCAAAGCTGATCCAACGACATGTTCATTGGATGACAGATAAATCCAGAGTGGCTCACCAACAACTGGCTTGGCTAATATAGGCAAGGAGTTTAGATATTCCTTCAGCTCTTCCAGCGCCCGGTCGCACTTTAAAGAATGACAGACTCCAATCGGATGACTTGGAGATAAATCTGAACAACGTCGTGATCCGACCAGCCAGCCTTTGAGCTGCCTTTAAGTTCTGAGGTGGAGGCATGTCTTGCAAAGCTTTGACCTTGCTCGGATTGGCTTCAATGCCCCGCTCGGTCACTATGTAGTCCAGAAAGCGGCCACTCTTCGTGCCGAACAGACACTTGCCGGGGTTCAGCTTTATCACGTAAGTCCTCAGTATTCGGTAAGTTTCGTTAATATCTGTCATTAGTCACCAGCTCGGAGGGATTTAATTAATATGTTGTCGACGTATACCTCCGTATTACGGTCGATCTGCTGTTGGAACACCTTGTTCATCAGCCTCTTGTAAGTGGCTCTGGCGCTCTTGAGTCCGAACGACATGACATTGTAGCAATACATGCTGTCGGCCGTAATAAAGCTGACCTTCTCCTGGTCCTCGCAGGTGAGCGGCACTTGGTGGTACCCCTGATACGCATCGAGCAAGCACATCAGCTTGCATCCCACCGTTGAGTCCACCATTTGGTCTATCATGGGCAGCAGATAGAAATCCTTTGGGCAAGTCTTGTTCATATCACAGAAGTCAATGCAGACTCGTCATATGTTGCCCGGCTTAGAGACTAGCACAACATTGGCTAGTGAGCTCGAGAATTAAACTTCCCTAATATGGTCGGCCTCCAGTAGCTTCTCTATCTCCGCCCGGATGATCACATTTTGCTCCGCGCTGAAATCCCTTTTCCTTTGTTTCATCGGCCGAGCGTCTAGTCAAACATGAAGCTTATACTGAGCCATGCTCGGGGAGATACCGGGAAGCTCATAGGTCGACCAGGCGAATACGTCATGATTTTGTTTAAGGCAAGCGACCAGCTCTGCATTTTTCTCCTCCTCCAGGTCGGTGATGATGAAGGTTGTTGCCTCCGCTCGGCTGGGGTGGATCTGGACCTCCTCCTTTTCTTCGTATTCCAAGGTAGGGGGTTTTTCAGTGATCATGTTTACCTCCAGTCGTGAAGTCTTTCGAGCGCTCCTAGCCTCGGACTTTATCATCTCGACGTAGCATCGTCGAGCGACTAGCTGATCACCCTTAACTTCTTCCACCCGGTCATCCATCGGGAACTTAATTTTCTGGCAGTAAGTAGATACTACTGTCTAGAACTCGTTGAGAGCTGGTCGGCTCAATATGACATTATAGACCGACGGCGTGTCCACCACGATGAAGTTGGTGGTCCTGGTTCTCTTCAGTGGATCCTCTCCGAGCGAGATGGCTAGGCGGACTTGTTCGAGCGGCAACACTTTGTTCCCCGTGAAGTCGTACAGCGGGGTTATCATGGGCAGCAGCTCACTTCGATCAATTTACAACTGATCAAACGCCTTCTTGAAAATAATGTTCACCGAACTTCCTGTACCAACAAAGGTACGGTGAATTGTGTAATTGACAATTACCGCTCGGATGATCAGTGTGTCATCATGAGGGATCTCTACTCCCTCCAAGTCGCTGGGGCCGAAGCTGATCTGAGGCCCTTCGACTTTCTCTTTGTTGCATCCCACAGCGTAAATATCTAACTACCGAGCGTATGACTTCCTAGCTCAGTTGGAGTCGCCGTCGGTCAGCCCTCCAGTGATCATGCCTATCTCTCCTTGGGAAGTGTTGTTCCTGGTTTCTTCTTCCCAAGCGGATGGCCTATTTCACTCGGCTGGGACTCGGGAGGGATCAGTGTCCTCCCTTCACTAATGTTGGTCATGGCGCTCGGGCTCCCTTCTTTCTTCCTCTCGCCGCCTAGTCGATCGATGCTTTTGTCGCCGATCGGGAGAAGGAGATCGATGACGGTATCCTCTTGGGGTCGGTCGACTGACGATTGGTGTTAGTCCTCGGCAATCCCGCGTGTTGTGCGTCGCCGACTAGTGGAACGAACAAAATATAGGCGTCCATACCTTGCCCTTCAATGCCTTAGGCCGACCGGATGTCACATATTATACGACATGTGTCCTGGCCTCTTGGTGCGGTCGCGCTCCTTCAGCCCTCGACCTCTTGGGCGGCTGATGGCTGCTTGACGGTCGGTGCTCGTTCGACGCTGAATGCTCAGTCAGCGCCTCCTTTCTTCTGGCCGTCTGGGCTTCTTTCATATTGATGTACTCGTTGGCCTTCTTGAGCATGTGTCGAAGTCCCTAGGCAACTTCCTAATGAGCGACCAGAAAAAATCTCCCTCGACAAGCCCCTGGGTGAAGGCGTTCATCATTGTCTCAGATGAGACCGATGGGATGTCCATGGTCACTTGGTTGAAGCGTTGTATGTATGCTCGGAGCGCCTCCTTGGGCCCTTGCTTCAAGGTAAAGAGGTTGACACTCGTCTTCTGGTAGCGTCGATTGCTAGCGAAACGGTGCTGGAAAGTGTCTCGGAAGTCTTTGAAGCTCTGTATTGAGCCATCCGGCAGTCTACTGAACCAGCACTGCACTGATCCGAAGAGAGTCATAAGGAAGACTCGGCACTTCACTCCATCTGTATATTTGTGCAGCGTGGTTTCGTTATCGAACTGATCCAGATGGTCATCTGGATCGGTCGACCCGTTGTACGTCCAGATCGCCAGCGAGGTGTAATGTCTCTGGGCAAAGGATCTTGTAAGATCTCCTTTGAGAACTACCAGTTGATCTGCTCAGGAGACGCATTGCTACAGGGCGCCTTGCCTTTCCGTGTATCCTGAATGGGAAGATCATCTGAAGATGATCTCCGCTCTTGATGCGCTTGGGCTATTTCTAAGGGGGTTTGGAACAAAGCTCGATGGAAGGGGATCGGCACGGGCGGCGCTTCCCCCTGTGTGCCGATCAGCCTTCTGATCGTAAGGTTGATCAGCAGGTATAAAGGAATAAATTTATGGATAGGATATGGATCAATAGCTCAGTAGCTATAGTATTCCAGTACACACGAGAAGAGAGTCATTGGGTTTGTCTCTGCGATCTTCTTTGAAGCTCGAACTCTTCAAACGCAATCTAAAATTAAATATATTAATTAAATAATTAAATAATATAATCAATTTTTTTTAAAAAAATACTACAAAATTTATTAACTAAAAATAATAAAAAAATTACTCTAAATAATTTTTAAAATAAATAATAATTATTATATTTATATATAATTATTAATAGCGATAAAAATAACAACGAAATATTTCAGACAAGAACCTTATTTTATTTGAAAATAGCGATGAATACTATAATTCAGGCGTTAAATAACAACTGAATATTAATTCAGTCGTTGCCTAATGACTAAATATTAATTTAGTCGCTAAAATAAAGAAAAATAAAATAAAAAGATAATTACATTACATAATTTTGTGACGGAATATTATTCAGTATATTAATCTAATCATGAACTAACAAATACTATAATTCTATCATTAAAATAGAAAAAAATAAAAAAAAAAGTTAATTACATTGCATAACTTTGCGACAAAATAAAATTCAGTCGATTAAATTATTGCTTTGTCTCTACTTGACGTTTGATCCTCATTTTCATTGTAAATTAACGATAAAATTATTATTCCGTCGCTAAATCAATCACAAATCAGAGATTTTTTTAGTAGTGACACTCGAGTCAAGACTAACAGGGATTGGACCAAGACGCACCTGAGCCGAGTCAAATGGAACTCAAGCCTAGTCAAAGAAAGCTTGGTCCGAATCAAATCCTAATTTGAAGACCTTACTTGGGAATTCAGGGCATGACTCCTTGACACTCGATTGTTCCTAACTTCTCAACACTCAGCCGCTCCTAACTCCTTGACACTCAGCCTCCCTCGAGCCTTTGACATGGTCACTCCTACTTCTTCAAACACTTGACTTAGTTCCTTGATAGCCGAGCATCCCAAGTACCTTTACCTTGCCTTCCTGAGTGTGGATGACGTAACTAGCAAAGGATGCGGAAAACATGGAACCATGGGACATCTAAACAAGAGTGACAGAAGAAGCAAAGAACATGGGACGACATGACATCCCCTCGACTAGAACGTGAGTGACTGGGGATATGGGTAGGGGAACGTAGATGCCGTGGTTCTCTCCTCCAAGTTGCAAAAAGGCGGGTCCCGCCGTCCAGCGGCCCCCTCACCCCTGCCCCACGAGTATGAGAGGGAGTAAATCATGGTGAATACGGGCCCGGCGATGACATGACGGTCGAAGGTGCTTAGCACGGACAGATATTGATGTTATCGCAATTGCTGCCGCAGACCTTCGACCTCCCGACCCATGTTGCAAGAATACCATGTCATAACCGGTTGATCCCGCCCGTGGGGGCGTGGTTCTCTCCTCCAAGATAGTATAAAGAAGAGTCTACTCCCATGGGCACTAAGTACGCGAAAAAAGTACACTTCTAATCTCTACTTGTCCTTCTTTGACTACTAAAGTTTGACTTTAGCGAATGATTGTGTCAAGGTACACTTTGGCCTTCATTTTAATCCTTGTTGAGTATTTCAAGTCTCCCAGGAGCTCACTCATCACCGGATCGTTTGAAATCAATTCGACCCAAGGACAGCTCGTCCTTGGTGGTTCACTCGTTCAGGATCTCAAATCAGAACAATATCCGTTATCGCATTGTGTATATGATTGTATCGAATTCCAGTTCAACTTTCAGCGGATAGGCATGAACCTGACTGCCCATATCTAAGTAAGCCAAGTCGGCACAAGCATTGAGTATAGCATTCAACGTAAACCGGTCGAATTTGAACTCTGAATTTTGTCCATATGTGTTTATTAGTTCTTAATCAACTCCCTTTTTCTAGCTTAATTAATTAATTCCCTGCTAATTCAGTTTAAAAATATTTAAAATATTATTCAGACTTTTGAGTTTCAAATCGCGTATTACATATCAATAGAGTACATAAAATTCTGGGAAAAGCACAATAGTAATTATGAGCGAGGTGAATAATTAATTCCAAACAAAGTGTTTAATTTCCGATCGAATGGTGTTATATTATATTGCCTCGTGTTGATCTCGCCTGGTGAGGGTGACCTTGAGCCCGTACTTCATGTACATGGTGAGGGCCAACTTGGGCGCCACAGGGTGGCCCTCCGCCACCTTCACTCGGTACCGGCGCAGTATGGAGGCGGCCACAAACTTCATCTGGTAGTAGGCGAAGTCCTTGCCAAGACACAGCCTCGGCCCGCCGTTGAACGCCGTGAACTTGTACGCCGGCTCGCTTAAGAACCGGCCATCCTTGAGCCACCTCTCCGGTCGGTACTCGCGGGAATCCTTCCCCCATATGCTCTCCATCCTCCCCATGGAGAAGATCGCGTAGACCACCTTCGTCCCTTTCTTCAGCACCGTGCCATCAGGAAACACATCGTCTTCCACAACCTGCATACAGTTGATTTTGCATATAGTTTGTAATTTGATGATAGGATTATAATTTGTTTCTTACGGATACGAACGCACCTCCTTGTGATCTACCGGCACGGAGGGGTACAGCCGGAGCGCCTCCGATAAGGCGGCATGCAGATACTCCATCCTCTTCACTTCTTCCGGTCTCAGCACCAAGTCCTCCTCCGGCTCGGTGATCGCCTCCTCCCTCTCCTCCACTATCTTGTCGACCTCTTCGACGATCCGGGCCTCCACCTCCGGGTGGGTGTTCAGGAGCCAGAAGAACCAGGCCAGCGCCACCGACGAGGTGTCCCTCCCTGCCAGAATGAAGTTGACGCAGATGTCCCTCAGGAACTTATCCGAGTACGGCTTCCCATCTTCATCTCGCATCCCCATGAACGACGTCAGCAGATCGCCCTTCTTGGTCATCCCGTGTTCTCCCCCTGCTGCCGCCGCCTCCTCCTTCCTCTTCCTTATCACGTCGTAGGCGAACTCGTCCACCGCCTCGATGGACTTCCTCAGGCACCGCTCGCTTCCCACCCCGACATGCCTCATCGCCCTCCACACCGCCGTCGGCATCACGAAACGGAGGATAGTCGCCTCCGTCGCCTTCTCGAACGCGCTCGCGAAGGGAATCTTCGGCAGCCCCGGGCCGAGGCAGCCCGGGTCGGTCCCGAACGCGATCATGCACACGTTGTCGAAGGTGAGGCGGAGGAGCACGTCTTGGAGGTCCAACTGCGCTCGCCGCTCCGCGGCGTCCGCCAGCACCGGGAGCAGCCGCTCGTGGACCAGCTCCACCAGGGAGTGCGCCGTCAGGGCCCGGAACGCCGCCGAGTGGAAGTCAAGGCTGGCGGCCTTGCGCTGGCGCCGCCACGTCTCGTCGTCGGCGCTGAATATGCCGTCGCCGAGGAGGTCGCGGACGGTGTCGCGGAAGTAAGGGCCCTTGGGGAAGTTGGCGAAGCGGGCCTTGAGCAGGTGCTCCAAGTTGCGGGGATCGGCGGTGACCACGCAATGGAGGTTGGTGCCCACCGGGCCGCGGAAGGTGAACGTGCCGCCCTGCCGCTCCAGCACACCGGTGACCCACTCGTACATGTGGCGCCGGAGCGCGAGCAGCAGCGACGGAAGCATGCCCACCACCGGCCACACACACAGCCCATGCACTCTCCCCTGTCTCACCGCATGGATGCCCACGAAAATTGCCACCGCCACGAATAGCTCCACCGTTCGGATTTCCGGCAGCAGCCTCAGTAATCCACTCACCACGACGTCGGCAGGGGACGAGAGGGCGGTCTGGTTGCCGGAGTTCATCATGCCCAGCTTAATTCCCCAAGTGCACTGCAATATCAATTTATAAAAGGACCAGATCCACTGCATGGACGAAGCCCTTGTAGCAAGCTTCGCTTGTCGGAGCTACTCTTGCCGTTCAATCAGTTCAACAGAAAGAAAGCCGCAATCGAATTAATTATTAAGCCTTGCAATCAATCCGTCGATATTATATAAACGCGTGGATGCAGGGAATTATATTATAATAACAATACGATGCTGATAATATGCTTTAGAAGAAGCAGGGAAGGTGTGGAGGATGAGGGTCGGTGAAGGTCCCCCCAGGCATGCAATCGGACGGAGGGAGGGTGTAAATTAGGTGTGACCCTCGGAAGGTGGCCAAACACAACTGCTTTTGCACTTTCCGTATACTCCTCCAAGCTAGCTCAACTCCAAGTAACTAAAATTCCAACTACTCTGCTCCTTTTATTCTTTTCTTTGTTCGTCCAAATTAAATTCAGTCGTTATTGGAGAAGGTTGAGCAATCGCCATTGAAGTCTGCTAATTTATTAGGAGAAGTTGGGTGGCTTGCATTGCAAAAGCAAAGGAGGATGGCGATGTTTTGTAGAAACATGCAATGTCTGTCAACCATTCAACAGCAAGGGCTGTTTGCGTTTCTTGGGCAGCAGTGCAATTTATCCAGTGATTTAAGCATCTGGTCTTTGCAGATTAAATATGGTTCACTTACAATGAACGAGGTGTCTGTTTTTTCTACTATTGTCATTAATTGTCAGTATTAAGATAAGTGAGAAGGTAAGCATCTGTTTGTATTTAATAATATAGTGACATCTACAATGATATACACGTCCCGGGACGCTCGAGCATTTGTTTGGTGACTGATATGTAGGGCCGGACCGTCGACTTGCAAAATTATTATTATTATTTTTTTTTTGCTTTTCTCATTTTCTTTCTTTATTTTCCAACTATATAAGATGGAGAAGGACGCATTACTCCTTTCTGGTTTCTTGGGCAGTATTCCGTGATGCTGCTCCTAACGGAAACTTGGTCCGTCTCGAGAGCAAGCGCAGGACCCGTGTTTTCAATTGGCTCCGCCCGAGCGCGCACATGTGTCCATCTCTCTCCGACGCGGCCTCCCTTTGTCGGAAGCCACAAAGTAAAACCTACTGCCTCGCGAACCCCCTCGCATCTTCCACTCCTCTCGGCTCCTGCCACCGCCAAGGAATCGCTCGTTGCGATTAGGGTTCTCGTTCATTTTAACTCACTGCTCGTCGCGTGAGCCGTCGTTGGGATGCTCGGCAACGGGTACGCATCCCCGTCATCGTCCGCTGTCCGGAGGCGGAGGGGCAGGCCGAGTGGGAGCGGCAGTGGCGCCGGAGGTGGAGGAGGAAGGTATGGCTACTGGCAGCCGTTGTCGCTTCAGCAGCATGAGCAGAAGAGGCAGCAAGATCGGAATCTGGAGGTGCCGCCGCTCACTGAGTTCGACATGGCCTACTTCCGCGCCTATTCTCACGTTGGAGTACACGAAGAGATGATTAAAGTCTTTCCCTTCTCTTTTTCGCCCCCTTTTCGTATTGCTTGTTGGCTTTGATTTGGATCTTGCATTGCTTTGTCTTGCTTTCGTGAGCTTATGATGTTTTCCCCGAAGAAGCTGAAACCCCCCGATTTTTTTTTATAGCGTTCCTTTTGTTTTCTCCTGCATTCGCAATGGTTCCTCAATGACTCTTAACTTAAATTTTCTATCTAAACGTTGATCTTTTTCCTTTTAAGTTTTACCATGACATAGAATTACGGCTATACTATTTGAGATGTTTTTATTTAAGTGTTTCATGCTAATATAGAGAGAACGGTTTCTTCTGGCATTAACTCTATAACATCTCGATCTGGTAGAAGTGATTTTAATAACTCCTTAATGATTGTTTCCATTGGCTTTGAATATGTTAGTCCTCTCTGATGAATGTACTTTTGCTTACTATTTCAACAAATAAACTTAAAATACTTTGTATTTTTGGGACCTGCTATGGCATATTAGTTTTGCCATAGTACCCTAAAGTCTATGACACCCCCAATCTCTATTTAAATGTGTCAAGAGGTGGCGATATAGTTGATTGTCACATAATATTTTGAGTTTCTTTGTGAATAACCGACCACATCAAGTCAAATGTATGAATGTAATGCATGCCAAGTTCGATATCTCTTAAATTTTTTGCCATTCATATCTGGTCAAGTGTATTAAACAAATGTTAAATAT
Source organism: Zingiber officinale (assembly GCF_018446385.1). Lineage (NCBI taxonomy): Eukaryota > Viridiplantae > Streptophyta > Magnoliopsida > Zingiberales > Zingiberaceae > Zingiber > Zingiber officinale. The sequence continues at coordinate 114,113,751 of NC_055996.1, forward strand.
GAAATCTCTAGTTTTTTCCTTCTACCACTTATTCTTGGGTATTAATGCTATTTTAAGTTTAGCAATAAGTTTTCATATAATAGTTTTACTAAATGTTAACTGAAAAATTGGAAAGTTCAGTTTAATAAAAGAATCAAACACAATATCAATAATTGATTTATAATATTTTTGATTGGATAATGCTGTATCTAAAATTTGAATAACCTTTATACTATATTTTTTATTATTAAATCTCTATAAATAATTTATTTAATTTAATATTTTATTACTAACAGTATTGTTATTTTTTTTTATCATACTCTAAATAATTAATTAGCAATAATTTATATTTGAGCTTCAACTTTTTTTATAACAAAGTCAATGTGTTGATGAGAAATTGATTCAAGAAATTTGCTGACAAAAATAATTTTTCAATTTACAAGTGTATCAACTAATGAAAAATATTTAAGTTGATACAAATAGGCAGAATGGTCAAAACAACAAAGTAATAGTCAAGGTGATAGGTTAAGTTAGATATGTTAGGATCCTTTGTACTCGGCTAGAGAGGGGGGTGTGAATAGCCGCCCCAAATCGATCGCGTTTCTTCCTACAATTCGTTAGCGCAGCGGAAAAATAAACTAGAAACGAAAAGAAGAATATCAAACCTTAGACGCAGCGATGTAACGAGGTTCGGAGATGATACTCCTACTCCTCGGCGTGTCCGTAAGGTGGACGAAGCCTACCAATCCGTCGGTGGATGAGTCCCCGGAAACCCGGCTAATAGATACTCCTTGTGGGTGGAGAAACCTCGCCACAATAACTCGCAACAGCAAGATAGAATACAAGGAATACAAGTAGAAGGACAAGAACAATGTACAAACACTAACTCGCCTTCTCGTCGACTGCCTGTGAAGCAACAACTTCTCGGACAACAGCAGCAGCTGATCGACGACTGGAAGCTCACGCGAAGCTTCGGAGGAGCTCAACAAAACTCAAGCACAACAGCACTTAGGGACAGGAAGAAGAAGAAAGGAGAGGAAAAAAGCACCAAAGCCTTGATCTCCTTTTATAACTGCGAAGCGAAGCCGGAGAAGAAATCTGGCGTTGCGTCGCGGCGGCTGATCGATCGTGGACCGATCGGGAACCTCTGATCGGTCCCGGACCGATCGGCGTGATTCATGAAAGTTGCCCAACTTTCATTGCGTTTCTGATCGATGCGTGGACCGATCGAGCCTGGATCGGTCCACGACCGATCCCACCTCTCGTTGCGTCTCCGATCGGTCGTGGAGACCGATCAGCTTCATCGATCGGTCCCAGACCGTCGATGGCTTCTTGCCTTACATTTGTTATCGATCGGTCACGGGCCGATCGATACAACGTATCAACTGGATCGGCTGCGGACCGATCCGAGCTTGGTTTTGCCCAAACCAAGTCCCAAGTCTCCCAAACCAACATTTGGTCAACCTCGACTGTTGGTACTTAATTCCTAGCATCCGGTCACTCCCTCGACTGCTGAGAATTCCCCGCCAAGTGTCCGGTCAATCCCTTTGACCTACTTGGACTTTCCAACACCAAAAGTCCGATCATCCCGATCCATCCGGATTTTCCCTTGCACGGCTTCACTCACTGGACTTTCACCGGCTTCACTCACCAGATTTCCACACGCCTAACATCCCGTTAGGACTTTCCTCGGCTTCACTCACGGGACTTTCCCTGGCTTCACTCACGGGACTTTCACACCGCCTAACATCCAGTTAGTACTTTCTCATTCACCTAGCTTCACTCACTAGGATTTTCACCGGCTTCACCAGGATTTTCCCGAATGCCCGGCTTCACTCACGGGACTTTCACCTTCACCTAGCTTCACTCACTAGGATTTTCCCGTGCCTCCTGTTTGGACTTTCCCGTCAAGTCTCCATACTTGGACTTTTCACGTGCCAAGCTCCCTGCTTGGACTTTTCCGCCAAGTCTCCATACTTGGACTTTTCCAGTGCCAAGCTCCTGCTTGGACTTTTCCGTGCCAAGTCTTTATACTTGGACTTTTCCCGAATCAGGTCAACCAGGTCAACCTTGACCTACGGTTGCATCAATAATCTCCCAAACATCTATTCTTGTCCCACATCAAGAATAGAACTCTCTCACGAGTGTCAAACATCAACATGCAACTCAACTAGGTCGATCTTGACCTAGGTTGCATCGACAATCTTCCCAAGTCAAACATCAAAATACATCACGCGTCGAGTCAACTCGAGTCGGGTCAACCAGGTCAACCTTGACCTAAGGTTGCACCAACAATCTCCCCCTTTTTGATGTTTGACAAAACCATAATCAAGTTAGGTTAATCTGATAACCTAACTTAGGTTTTCCAACCATCTTCCAATGTCGATGTTCTTTCCTCGAACATTCTCTGGACATTCTCCTATAGTAACCCGATAACCTAACTTGGGTTCTCGATAATTCTCCCCTTTTGACACACATCAAAAGTATTCCAATGTTCTTCCTCGAACATTCCTTGACATTCTTCCCTAGCTTAGTTAACCCGATAACCTAACTTGGGTTTTCAATAATTCTCCCGCTCTCCCTTTTGACACACATCAAAAGGAGAGAATATCAAGAAGAGTTTCTTCCTAATGAAAGTCCCATACCTTTCATTGAAACTCTTAATTTCCCCTGGTACTAAACTCAACAATCAACTTAGCGATAATCCCATATCACTAATCCTCAAAATCTTAAGGAGTAAAACTCCCCTAAAAGTCAACTCCCTTGACTAATAGGTAAAACTCCTCCTAATGATCAACTCCCCCTTGACCATTGCACCAACAATGTCTTGGAGAGTTTCAAACCTTCAGAAATTCGAAACTCAACTTCAAAAACTGAAATTTCAGACACCTGCTGAAAATCAGAACCTGGCACGCACTGATCGGTCCCCAGACCGATCAGTCCTTCCCTGGATCGGTCCGGTGACCGATCCAGCCTCTGAAATCAGAGATTTCTGATTTCCTTCCCGGAAATTCAGAAACTCCTAATAAATTCCAGAAAATTCCAAAAATCGTAAAATTTTGAGGATACACTCCTCATACCATATTCTATCACGGAAAAATAATTTTCTATGAAAATAGTTTCCATTTTTCAATCTTGATACAAAATTCAAAAGCTTTGAAATAGTTCAAAGTTAAGTCAATTTTGTATCACAATGTCCAATGATGAATGCTATCACTAGGAAAGCTTCATCAAGGTTTTTCAAATCAATTTTAAAATGCTTTTAAAACCATTTGAATTTAGGACCATAATCTTAGGGCTAGATGTACATGACTTGTACACAAGCTTTCCCTATGATCCCCATTTCTTGAATTAGGCTCATCTAGGTACAAGACCTATGTACCTTGATCCTAACTCATAAGTCTAATATCTCACACACATCTAAAGTGTATCAAACACATCCAAGTCAATTTTGATGTGAGATATGGGTTAAGGTCAACTTAGGCTAAGTTCTCATGCATTTTCTAAACACAAATTTGATCTCAATATCAAAATGTGTTTTTCATCCTTAAATCAATTCAATTGATTATTAATGCAAGAGATGATGACATGGCATAAAATGATATCATAAATGAAAACATGTGCCAATGTCATGATGTCATGGCATAAAGTTTGAAAACTTAAATAAAGCATGACATATAAACTAGCCTAAGCATTATCATGACATTTCAAATGATGATAAAACTAAACATGATGTCATGACATGTCATATGGCAAACAACCATGGTAAGTTAACACAAATAAAATTCCTAGATTACCTATCTAAGTATCCTTAATCTCTTAGTTAACTTAAATTCTAATCCTAGATTGCCCATATATCCCTAAGAGAAAACCAAAATCCCAATTATGGTTTTTCTCTAGGTTTCCTTAAATTGTGCCAAATAAGATTAAAATATTCTCACTTTGGCACACTTTACTCTTCCAAGGAGTGAATGATAAAGATTATCCCCTTTCATTTTCAAAGGTTCCCAAAAACCTTGAAAATGCTCCTTGAGTGTCAATTTCCTCAAAGTTGGGTTAACTACCCTTCTTATCGGAGTTGACACTTTCTAACCCATCTATGGGGTAGAGAAGATGCTCCTAGGAACCCAATACCTATTTGAGCTCATTGGGTTCACTAAATATCCACTAGGGATAACTTCCCTAGCAACCCTCCTAATGACCCTCTTAGGCTTTGAAGCCTTGGTCATTTGAGACTCATCAAGATCAACTCTAGGGGTGACTCCCCTTGTGACCTTGGTGGTGGTCTTCCTAGCCCTAGGTTTTGTTTCATAATCGAATGAAACATTATGATAAGAGGGCTTGACCAATTGGGACTTAGGTTTGTGACCCAAACCTTTCTTGTCCTTGGACTTTGGTTTTTGACCCTTAAACCCTAGAGATGACTTCTCCAAGTTCTTAAGAGCCTTTTCCAAAGTATCAAGTCTTGACCTCAAGACTTGATTCTCCTTCTCTAATACCTCAATTTTTGATTTGTCATTTTTCTTTGAGGTATTCCTAGGCATGTGTCTAGTTGTTTTGGGGTTTCTACCTAGGTTCTCCTTAGCCTTAGATGAGTTAATTCTAGGGTTAGCATTTCTAGAATTGTTCTTATCTAGGCTAACATGTTTGGCACCTAAGCATGTGTATCGATTTCTAATGTTATCATGCTTATCATTATTGACTAGTGCAATAAAATTTCTAGCATGCATCTTACTAGTATTGCACGAATGAGACTTAAATGGTACCTTAGGGTTTGCCTTAGCTCCCCCTATAGAAGTGCTCGGTCTCTTGCCCTTGTGATGTTGCCTCCCCCTCGGACAATGACTCCGATAATGTCCCCTTCGCTTGCATTGGAAGCATACCACGTGCTCCTTGCCTTTGCGTGTCGGGACTCCGGCTCCCTTGACTTTTGGTGCCGGTGGAGTCTTCCTAACCCTCCTTGGACACTTACTCTTGTAGTGCCCAAACTCCCTACACTCAAAGCATATTATATGTAACTTATTTGAAATTACGATGCTTGAGTTACCTAGGATTGAGGATGAATGGATGTTCTCTTCTTCATCCCTCCCGGAGGTAGAAGCTTCTTCTTCGTGCTCCGATCTTGAAGAAGAACTCACTTCCTCTTCTTCCTTGGATGTTGAGTAGCCCTCAACTCCCAACTCGCTTCCTCCATGATGTGAGCTACTTGGCTCACTAGGCTCCTCTTCATGGCTTGAAGTGGAACTCTCCTCATGGTACTTGGCCAAGTTATCCCACAACTCCTTGGCATTGTTGTATTCACCTATCTTACGCAAAATATTAGTAGGTAATGAAAATTCAATTGTTTTAGTTACCTCATTGTTGATCGTTGATTGATGGACTTGTTCCTTTGTCCACTTGTTCTTCTCTAGAGGCTCTCCTTCTTTATCCATTGGAGGAGTAAACCCTTCTTGTACACAAAACCAATTCCACATATTAGTCCTAAGAAAATACATCATCCTTACCTTCCAATATGCGAAGTTGTCGTTGTAGAAGGGTGGAATGGTGATGTCTTCTCCGAATTGATCCATCTCTAGCGCTTGTGCTCCCACGGGTGTGAATCCGATGAAGAGCGACCTCGCTCTGATACCACTTGTTAGGATCCTTTGTACTCGGCTAGAGAGGGGGGTGTGAATAGCCGCCCCAAATCGATCGCGTTTCTTCCTACAATTCGTTAGCGCAGCGGAAAAATAAACTAGAAACGAAAAGAAGAATATCAAACCTTAGACGCAGCGATGTAACGAGGTTCGGAGATGATACTCCTACTCCTCGGCGTGTCCGTAAGGTGGACGAAGCCTACCAATCCGTCGGTGGATGAGTCCCCGGAAACCCGGCTAATAGATACTCCTTGTGGGTGGAGAAACCTCGCCACAATAACTCGCAACAGCAAGATAGAATACAAGGAATACAAGTAGAAGGACAAGAACAATGTACAAACACTAACTCGCCTTCTCGTCGACTGCCTGTGAAGCAACAACTTCTCGGACAACGGCAGCGGTGATCGACGACTGGAAGCTCACGCGAAGCTTCTGGGGAGAGCTCAAACAAGGTAGGGAAGAAGAAGGAGAGGACACCAAAGCAAGAACTCCTTGAATAATGCGACGAAGCAGAAATATTAGCTGCTGTGCCTTATGTGTGGTTTTGCTGCTGTACTTACCATATTAGTGAAAAAGATCAAAAAATTACTCTCCTCTGATCGGCCTGGACCTGATCGGTCTGGGAGTCTCCTGATCGGTCCTTGGACCGATCAGGCCCTAGGCTGATCGGTCCCCAGACCGATCTTAGCTCTCCCAGCCGTGATCGCACTCGTCTCCTGATCGGTCGTGGAGACCGATCAGGCATACACCTGATCGTGGTTTTTGCCCAAACCAAGTCCCAAGTCTCCCAAACCAACATTTGGTCAACCTCGACTGTTGGTACTTAATTCCTAGCATCTGGTCACCCTCGACTGCTAGAATTCCCGCCGTCCGGTCAATCCCTTTGACCTACTTGGACTTTCCAACACCGGAAGTCCGATCATCCCGACACCAGGATTTTCCTTGCCGGCTTCACTCACGGGACTTTCACCGGCTTCACTCACCGATTTCCACACCGCCTAACATCCATTAGGACTTTCTCACCGCCTCGGCTTCACTCACGGACTTTCCCACCGGCTTCACTCACGGGACTTTCCACACTGCCTAACATCCCAGTTAGTACTTTCTCATTCACCTAGCTTCACTCACTAGGATTTTCACCGCTTCACTCACGTGATTTTCCGAATGCCTGGCTTCACTCACGGGACTTTCACCTTCACCTAGCTTCACTCACTAGGATTTTTCCCCGTGCCAAACTCCCTGTTTGGACTTTCCCCGTGCCAAGTCTCCATACTTGGACTTTTCACGTGCCAAGCTCCCTGCTTGGACTTTTCCGTGACAAGTCTCCATACTTGGACTTTTCCAGTGCCAAGCTCCCTGCTTGGACTTTTCCGTGCCAAGTCTTTATACTTGGACTTTTCCCGAATCAGGTCAACCAGGTCAACCTTGACCTACGGTTGCACCAATAATCTCCCAAACATCTATTCTTGTCCCACATCAAGAATAGAACTCTCTCACGAGTGTCAAACATCAACATGCAACTCAACTAGGTCAATCTTGACCTAAGGTTGCATCAACAATCTTCCCAAGTCAAACATCAAAATACAACTCGAGTCAAGTCAACTCGAGTCGGGTCAACCAGGTCAACCTTGACCTAAGGTTGCACCAACAAGATATCTTTAATATGCCAATTTCAAAATTCTTGCATGAAGTGAAAGCTTAAACTTTAAAACTCAATTTATAATTTAGTTTTATATTTATTTATATTTTTATCAACATATATTTATTATTTTCAATTATGATTATATTATTACAGAGCAATGTGTGAGTCATTAACTTGTTTCTTGTGATATGACTATTTTGGTTTATCTAATTTCTTACAAGATGTAATCCATGTTCTGAATCATCTTCTGTAGAGGGATTGTGATATTACAAATGTGATTTTGTTTTATGTTGAGGATTATATCTCATAAAGTTAACTAGTAAAATAGCATTTCCAAATAAAAGGTAGAAGATTAGGATGAAAATATTTTTGTAGTTTCCTACAATGTTAAGTGAGCTTAGGCTATCATCAGTCTTTTATGGGCTGTATTTTAACCCTTTGATCATTTGCAGGATCGTGTTCGTACTGAAACTTATAGATCTGCTATCATGCGATATCAACATTTAATTTCTGACAAGGTTGACTTCTAGCCTTTGGTTTCCTTGTCATATTTACTATTATGTTCATTAAGTCAATAACTGGATTTTTTATTTGAATCTCACTAAGAGAGTTATTCTGTGTAGGTTGTTTTGGATGTTGGTTGTGGTACAGGAATTCTTGCTATATTGTGTGCTTTTGCAGGTGCTAAAAGGGTAATAAATTGTCAAAGCTTATCTTTTAATTTATTGCTTTTTCAATATCCTTTTTACAATGTACATAAATTTTCTCCTTTTATGGCATCATTTTTCATAGTACAAACTAACTTTTCGGTGCTTTATAAGGCAAATTGTGTATAACTGTTTTCTCATGCCTCATCAAGTGCTTTGCCAATGCCATTTGTAAATTGTGTTGCAAGCTTGTGCTGTTTATTATGTTATCAACAAGTCCTTTGCTTTGAACCAAAACAAAAAAAAAAAATGCAAATTCTTTTCTTTTATTTGTTCAGATCTTTTCCTAGAGAAAAATGCTTGTTTTGAATGAAATGAACCAAATTTATTTAGATAACCAACTTTAATTAGTCTGTGAGGATAATTCTAAGTTAGGAGAAACATGGAATTTGCCTGAGTATGTGTTAAATTTGCTGGATAAATTTTCACATCTTCAACTAACATAAACACTTGCCATCCTTGATATATGAAATGAACCTTTTATGAAATAATTCCATCTGAGTTTTACAAATTGCATACAAGGTAAACTGTGAACCCTCTTTCAATAGTTTAGGACAATATTGGGGCATTTTATTTTATCAAAACTGAACAACCATAAAGCACATTTGGTGTGAGTGACTCATGGCACAGTTTCTTTGGTACACTGGAAATGAACTAGTGCTGATTTGGCCTGGATTCCTGAAATGAAGTCTGATGGAGAAGTCTCTAGAAGTTGAATAAAACATTTTGCCGATCCGATCAGGATTGGCATTCTTTGCCATCCATGTTTCACCTGTTACGATATTTTTCTTCAGGTCATTATTTTTGTTCCTAGTCTATGTTTTGCCAATGAGAGCTAATCTAATTTATGTAACACACTGAAGATACATAGTATCAATGCTCTAGCTTGAGGCAAAGAGTATTAAGAGCATTAAAGCTAATATGTTATTGTTCTTGTAGGTTTAGTCTAAATTAGGGTTAGGGTTGTTAGTTTTACATATGACCATTTAATTATCCCTTTATAATGTATGCAATACAATATTTTCCTTCCCAAAATTTAATAGTTACAAACAATGAGAAACAATGATCTATTTCTTAGACAGCTATTTTGGGTTTTCATCTGTTTGGAGTTTAATTGCATGAAATACTTCTTGGAAATTTTAATTTACTTGAGTAGTCTATCTTAGTTAACAAATTATTTCATAAGTTAGTCATTTCCACTATCAGGTGTATGCAGTAGATGCAAGTGAAATCGCAATTCAGGTATTTTGTTGTCTTAGCACGGTTAATTTTCTTTTAAAGACACTGATGCAAAAAAATTTGGAAGTATTTTGTTGACAATTAAGTTTACAGAAAATAAAATTATCTGCTTACCAGCATATACATCAGTATTATTTCATTGTTTTATCAATGCAATGTTTCTTATAGTTGACTTTAGGTATATTGTAATTCTAAAAGGTGCCACCACCTTTCCTATTCAATTTAGGGCATGTGCAACAGGTCAAAAATGGATAATGAGTGTGTACCTATCTGGAAAGCGGTTAAATTTTGTGTAATTTGACCTGCTAAATTATGGTGATATCTTAAGACCTTTGGTGAAATTGGGCAGATTTTTTTTATAATATCAACCTTGCAACATTCAGAACCAGACATCTGATGTTGACTATATTGGCTAATCCGAACCATAATTTTTTGTAGTTTGACCTTCTGAATTATATAATGTTGTCTCGAGTCCTTTGGTGAATTTGTCAAGATTTATTATCAGCATTGGAACATCCAGAACCAGTCATCTGTTGTTAGATGTTGATTATAATCACTACTCAGCCCAGAATCAATTACAATAGGCTTGAGACAAATTCATCTTTTCTATTGATTTCTGTTGCCGGCTGTCAATCATCAATCATGATTATAGCAACCCATCCCTAAACCATCATGAATCTAAATGGGAAGTTCATCCATCCCTACTGGATGTGATGCATTTTTGCTTGCATTAGTTCCCATCTGCACTAAGTTTCATACTGTAACCCTTGGATAGCTCACAACTTGGATAGAATTTGGTTTGGCCTCTCTAATCTTGACTGATTGATCTTTGGTAGATAAAATGTGGATGAATTACTCATGCTAGTCACTCACCAAAAATAAACACTATTTACAAGAGAGAATATTGGGTGTATATTTGGTATCTGCAACTAAATCCCTCAAGCATAGGCTTTGGACTGTTCTCTAGTACAACTATTAGTTACGACTCAACACTATGGCTTGGTTTACTCGGACGGGTAACTAGGTGAGGAAAGGGGAGGGAAGGGAAAGAATCCTAAAATTGTATGAGTCTCTACTCTCCCTCCTACAAGTAATAAAATGGATAATTAGAGAAAAAAAAAAGAAGAAGAGGAAATCAATCTTAATTTACCTTTTTTTTTTCTTGCTTCTTTTAAAGAGAGATTAGTCTATACATATTTTGATGTCGTAATCTATCTAATCATTGTATCTTTTCAATTTTCCCCTAAACTATTTCCCTTTTGGAGCTGGGTGACAATGTTAAACCTCTCCCAACAATGTGTATTGATTCGAGCCCCCAACCTTTAGCTAGAAGAGAACTAGTTCATTTACCACTAGACCTAGCAGTTAGTCAATTTTTTTCCTTAGTTGAAGGAGCAATCACCATACCGAACATGATCAATGACATACTTGACGCTTCATATACAATTTGTAGCAAATAACTGGTCCAAATAATTAAGTTCTTATAATCAGACATCTAGCTGTTTTCTAAATGTAATTAAATATTTCTTGTAGATGATATGATTCTTATTTTCAGTTTCTTGTTTTGAACAATTTCAAGTTGGTTTTGTTAATTTTAACATGGAGTTTAATTATGAATTATGCTCATGTACTGAGTTTTTGTTAACCATAACAATGGTGTGCTTGCAACCTAAGCAGGCTAGTGAAGTTGTCAAAGACAACAATCTATCTGACAGGGTGACTGTTTTGCATGGACGAGTTGAGGTACACTTTTTCTGTTACATAATGTTGTTGTTTTATTCCTATATCATTTATATGTTGTTTTCATATTTCAGTCCATCTATATGGGCTCTGGGTGTGCATGACTACAGTTAAAAAATGAGCAACAAAAAACTATTTTAGAGTCTGATTATGCTTCATTTTGTATCGACTTTTCAACATATTGCTTGTTCCGAGTTCTTGAGATGAAAAATAAGTTGGAAGCATGACAAAAATAACAATCCTTGAGTACGAAATATTTGAGATGAGCAAGTTCTAATGGTTTTATTTCAGTGATTTTCCCAATCGTATTCAACATAAACCTCCTTGGCGTATCTTAGTTAAAAACAATATTTGGCAGTTGAGAATAATTATATTATATTTGTAGCTTAAATTATGTAGAAGAACTTTAGGAACATTGTTTGGTTTGTGAATATTCTTTGTTTTCAAGAAAATAAAATTGGAAATTAAAAATAATAAAGCAAATATGTATCATTAACTTTTGACTATATTGAATAATAGTATAAATTGTTTATACAAACATGTTTGATCTTTATCAAAGATAAGAGACAAAATCACTATAATTTTTTTTTGAGAAATAAAAGAATCAGAAAATAAAATTTAAATGCACTTTTGCTTATAAAAATAAAAATGAAAAAACAATTAAGATGGATGGATATTTGATCCCAATAAAAGCAATATTGCATTTAGAAACCTGATTACCATTGAAAACTGTTCTTAGGATTGCTATGCCTCAACTGTCATAATAATTGTTGTCCTTGAATCAGGGCATGGGCAGCTCCTATATATTTGCACTGCTAGTCACCTTGTACAAATGATTAATGGAAACATGGTTCCTTCCATTTTAGGCAAATTTTCTAGATTTTTACTTTGGCTTGTTTCTTGTTAATATTCTTCCTATTGCTACTTCTTCTGTGCTTTACACTTCTATTTCTACCAGTACAACTTTCCTTTTTTGACATACTTAGTGAGTCATGATAAATGTTATTGATGAAGGATGTGAACATTGATGAGAAAGTTGATGTCATAATATCTGAATGGATGGGCTACATGCTCTTATATGAGGTGCTTATCATGTTTCCTGCATGTTATCTTTTGTTGAATGACAAACCTATCAAATTTTTTCCCCCTAAATAAGAGCTTTCTTTCTTTATAGAGTATGCTGCCTAGTATCATTTTTTCCAGAGATAAATGGCTTAAGCCGGGAGGTCTTATTCTTCCATCACATGCTTCGGTAATATTCACAGAAAGTACATCCTTTTGATCGTGTTACTATTTCTGTACCCATATCTTCAAGCATTGTCAAATGCAAATATATTTTAAAATTTTACTCAATGTCTTGGTTAATCATTATAATTAAATAAATTGCTAGCATCTGTTATTTACATCAAATAATACTTGACATACATAATCAAGTTCCACTGCACAAATTGGTGTCATTTTACTAACTTGAAGTCTTAGCTTATCTTGGTTGAACACTAATTTTTGGGATTATTGTTGGATGCAATGCTAGTGGGGCTGGAGATTGTGCAATTGATCATAGGCATGGGAGAGGAGTGTTGTTTGAGTAGGTGTTGATGGACGGAAGGGAAACAACATCTCAGTGCTCACCTACTGGCCTTGTGGAGGTAAACTTAGGGTAGGAGATGTTGAGCTTGCAATCTAGGGAAGAGATCAAGATTGGGAATGGAGAGGGAGAGATCAACATGGGAATGAGAGTGCTATCTCCAAGATTGATAGTGAAGAAAACCTACCCTTTGTCCTGTTGAACCCCCACATCTACTGAACCTGGCCATATGAACTTGGCTCACCATTGGTTAAGCTCAATTACATCCAAATGGACTCTAATTCAAGCCCATCTCATACTCAGATTGATTCCTCTTTTGTAATGGCACAAGCTTCCATTTATCAGATACTCCTTTTGTGTTATGAATGATTACAAGTATTACAAATTATGTGCCCTCTAACTTTGCCCAATACAGATTATTGATGGCATGAAGAAGGATTGAAATTACCTTAGGCACCTCAGTTGCACGAAGAAGGATTTAGAAAAATGCATGCTTCCTTTCTGTTATGCTTTATAAACATATGCATCTCAGTTGCAATAATCATGTTATCTGATCTGTCCCAAGAAATATCAGTTGCTTTTGAGTGTAAGAGGCCATTATGCATACTAGTTACATATAAACTGTCACCGTCTCAGTTATTTCCTATGATATTGAATATAAATTTAAATGTACGATCAAATTTGTCACCTTTGAGCTTCTTTTGCATCAAAAATAAAATAAAATGTAGAACCAGATTTTGACAAATTTGAATATTTTGGAATGTATAATCAAATTTGTCAGCTTTGAGCTTTTTTACATCAAAAATAAAATTAAATGTAGAACCAGCTTTTGACCAATCTGAATATTTTGGAGTGATGTAGTTTCAATTCACTGAAGTCATTGCTACTGGGATTACACAATAAAGGAAATTTAGACTCGTTGTTTTTACCTTGCAGCTCTTTATGGCACCTGTCACTAATACAGATAGGTACCGTGAAAGCATTGGTTTTTGGCATGATGTTTATGGGATCAACAGTAAGTTAATCATTCAACTTGTATTTTTTGAAATTTCAAATATCACTTTCTTCCAAGTTTTAGAAAATATATGCAAGTTGCATGTCATTGGGTCATCCACATAGAACTGGCAATGCATTTCATATTTTGTTCATCATGATGTCTGTATGACTGTATGACCGGGTGAGCAAATAGTTCAAGCATTCAAGCAGACAGGTTGGTTGATATGCCAAACTGGGTAGGCTGATTAGTCTGGGAAGGTTGGTCAGCCTAGCAAACAGAAGATGGGTCAAACAGACAGAACAGTTGGTCTAAGACAACTAGGTTAGTCGAGCTTGTCGGTTGGTCCAAGCAAGCTAGGAGGATCAGGATATACAATCGCTTCACATCAGGTGAACTGACTGAGCCAAGTGAGCCAGGCGGTCTGAATAAGGTGAGTCATTTAGATGGGGTAAGCAGTTTGTACAAGTAAATCTGATTGGGTGGGTTGGATGGTTCACTCGAGTTTGTTTAGTTGGGCTGTCCCGTAAGCCATGCAAGCTGGATGGTTCATACAGATTGTCAGGCCGGGTGGTTCAGACAAGCATGCTAGATTGGATTGGTTGGGTCATCCAGACAAATTGAGTGTGTTGGACGAATTGAGGAGGCTGAACTTACAAGTCACTTGTACCTTTGTTTTTTCATTTGTTGGAATAAACACATGGTAGGATATCCATCTGCTCATTTATGCATCCATCCATATAATTTATCCCTCCATTTTTTTATCCCTTTGCCCATGCAGTAATATGAGGTACAGGAAAGCACTGCATTTGCATTTGCATTTGCATTTGCAGCCAAATGGCCACATGAACCACTTTTTGAAAGAATGCATGATATTCATAACCAGCAAAAGATGATTCCAGGGACAAACGCCACAAATAAGACAAAGGAACTAAATCTAACTTAATTGTCAAATAAATTGCAACTCACTTTCTGCAGTGTCTGCTATGATCCCTCTTGCCAAACAATATGCATTTGAAGAGCCAACTATTGAGACAATTTCAGGAGAAAATGTTCTGACATGGCCGATATTGGTAAGTTTAACCTGTTCATTTGCTCTTCTGGGATATGTACACTTCTTTCCCCTTCTATGTTCAGCACTAAACTTTGTGGATTTCAATGAGTATTTGCCAATATCATGACAATTTGAAGGGGCTCTTTTCTGTTTCATCATTTTTTTTCTAGATGTCCAACAGAATAAGCAATTTGCAAACTCCTGCATCTTATGATCAACCATTTTAATGACCAATTTTTTTTCATTATTGCATAGAGGATGGTTCACTAAATATTGTTTGGACTCAGTATTTATTATGATTTCTAGTATAGAGGGTATATAGGTGGGCCAAATGCTATGTGCATGGTACTCTTTTCCCGGTTAATAGTTTCTTAAAATTCTTACAGATTAATGTCCATTACTTCATAATTCACTGTCTGTAACTGAGTTTAATTGAAGAAAATTCAAAGTGCTTGACTCTAAGATGTATCATCTTCTGTTCCACACATGAATTAACATTTGACTGCAGACTTAAATCTAATTGTATATGTTGTTTTCACATTAAGCTTTTCATAAACCTGATAAGCAGGTCAAAGAAGTGGATTGTTACACTGTCACTGCTCCAGAGCTAGAGTCAGTTACTGCAAAGTTCAGTTTTTCTTCAATGCTACAAGGTAGCTAATGCAATTAAATTTATTTATACTTCGTTTAAATGTTCCAGAAGATTTTATTATCAGCTGCAGGAAATTGTTTAAACACATAATTAGCATCCGCTTTTTGCTTGCTTTCAATGCTAATGGGCCAGAGGGTTGATGTTTATTTGGTCTACATGCATGACTGCTCAAGAATAATTTCTAATCCACCATCGACATGACTCAGGAGTCTCTAGGTTTATTTTGTAGATAGTCCAATCCAATTGCATATCATGCAGACATTGTTGCCTCAAAAAGATCTATTTTAGAGAGAATAACAATGTGCTGGCTAGTTAGCCAGGAGCTATCCAAATTAGAATCGTCTTTCAAATACATTTTTTACCAACAAATTAGGCATTTTTATCTTTACTATTTTGTGATGTAAGGTGCATAGCTCTTTTATGTCTCCTAATAGTTGAGAAGGAAAATGTTGTATTATATTCAAATAAAAAAGCCATTAAACCATATATATCTAGAGAGGATTCTTCCTTTTCCTTGTTTTCCCCTCAATTGCCTCTTTTTGGGCTGTGCATGGCTTTAGCGCTGTCCTAATCTAGGAATCCAGGGCTGGGATTAGAGTACATGCTAGCTTTGGTGTTGCGTACCCGTATATCAAGTTGGCAGTTGAGTTGAATCCTATGTCAACATCTAGATGTGGAGATTAGGAGCAGGAAAATCTTTCGTTGTTACCATGGTTGTCAAAATCCCATACTGATTGCATGGGTTGGATGCATATCAGCAAAGGCTGATTTGATCTTTCTTCAAAATCAGTCATCTCATATATAGATTGTCATCTATCGTAGATCCATATTTAAGCTCAAAGAAAGTAGATATTTGAAGAAATTAAGTGGCATAGTTTGTTTTAAGCATGAGGCTGATGTACTGGTAGATGGTTGAACCATGACCTTTTGATTTTTTTTGACTTTCCAGCTACCTAGCTTACCTCCACCTTGATTAGGTGGTTTTTGTTAAGTATGGAGGAGAGGTCATGATATATAAAATTTATATTCTTAAATTTCTGTAATTTTATCTTTGTTGTACTTCAATCTGCATCATCAATCATTGTTCACTGAGCCTATTTGTGTTCATCAAAAAGCTCCACTTCATGGATTTGCATTTTGGTTCGATGTTGTGTTCGACGGACCCACAATTCAACAATCAAACCATGATCTACAGCCTCCCCCGCCAGAATGTCAAGATGGCCTGCATTCACAAGGTTCTAATCAAAACAAGAAGCGTGCAAAATCTGACGAAAGTATAGTACTTTCTACTGCACCTGAAGATGCCCCAACTCACTGGCAACAGGTACTTTGTAAAATTCTATGCCTCTTCAAATTGATGGACGTTGTTGTCTTAGTCCACGATTTACAGATTTCCCTTAATTCACGTGATTTCATTCTTTCCGAAGTCACTACCACACTTATACCTTTCAGACCCTGCTGTATTTGTATGACCCAATCGAGTTGAAGCAAGATCAGAAAATTGAAGGTTCCATAACATTGTCACAGAGCAAGGAGAGCCGAAGATTCTTAAATCTTCACTTGGAATACTCGTGAGTTAGAAAATTAATATTCATTTAGATTTTTTTCACCTTAAGCTAGCAAATCTAAAAAGCTAATGCATTTCTTGTATCTTGCTGGCTTTCTACAGTTCGGGAGGACGATCTTATGTGAAAGAGTCGGTGATGCGATAAGACGATTTAATCTGTTGATTAACAAGTATTCATCTGGTCCATAAGACGATTAAATCTGTTGATTTACCAGAAGTATTCATCTGGTTCCCATGAAATGTTTTTATCTTCATGGGGCTAAAAGGCTAAATTGGCCATTGAGGTTCCACATCTTGTACTTCGATGACAATTTTGTTGTCTAGCTAACTGATGAGAGAGATTATGACTCACCTTGTTCTAATATTAGCTTCTGCCTGGAACAGTGTGCTGAGGTATTGATTGTGTAGCTTTGTGGGTTTTGTAGAAGTGTATTCTCAACGAGACAACTTATTTTAAGATAAATGGTATGATTTTTCTTTTCTTAAAATCAATATGTACAGGGCCAAAAATATTCAATAGAAAAATGGCATTGCACTATGTAGATCATGCAGGAAGGATTAACCTTGTATTATACATCAATAGACAACACTCTTGAATCGATTCAACCTCCTCCTCGAGGCACTTGTATCTAGAATAGTTCATACAAAAAACAAATGAAGTAGACAAACTTTTGTATGCTAAGCTAAATTGATAAAGGATTCAGTCTCGTGTCCCAAAGATCAAGCGTTGAACCAATATCTCGTTGGTCTATCTACACCTGCGTCTTACCTTTCTCCATCTTGTCGAATGAGAAATCAATAGACACTCTACTGTTCGCATGGCCATCACTGCCCTGCCTGATTGGCAGCTGCAACCGGCCGTCGTCGTCGACTTCCCTCATCTCTATATTCGCTTCGACAAATCTCTTCAGCGTCGCGTTCCTGTACTGCGAGAACGACTCATCGTTCGTATGGCCCGAGGGCGACGGCATGCCCTCAGGATCGAACTGGTCTTCCTCCACAAAGTACTTCTGCGGAGAGTTATGACTACTGTAGTCCACCTCATTGTGGTAGTACTGCAAGAGGTGCACCGGCGACAAGCTGTGGCTTGGAGTATTCGGCCTGCTCGTATAAGGCGTCACGCTGCCAGACTTCCTGCTCTCCTTCACGTTCTTCCTTGCAGTGTGGTGCCATTTCCTCAGAGCAGTGGCCACCCTCTCACTGAAAATAGTAGGCTTCAGATTCGTCCCCATCTGCAGAAGATCCATGTGAGTTTACGTTGGGTGAGTTTTGTGATTATACTAAATCAAGATCTGTCTTTTATACCTGTGTTACCAATGCATACAGAGGCAGTATCACATAGCTACACAAGACCTGTATGAGAATGCTGGCAAAGGAAAACATGTATCAGAAACTCACACTATCATTGTTTGTTTATGTATGTATCAAAACTCATTTAGAGGTTTGGAGAACTAACCCCATGGAGATGCGAATTATAATGTCTTCGATTCGCTTGTGGAAGCATGATGGGTAGCCAAATTCGTACTGCCATCGATCCAAGCAAGGAAAATTTAGATTTGTGATCTTGAGCAAGGTCTAGTTTTGGTTGAATTAAGTTTAAAAGAAGAGGCTTTTGTTTCTCACCCAACTCCAGGCAAAGAAGGCCAGCTGAAATGCATTCTGCAGTGCAAATTAAGACTATTATTATTTACTAGTGAAATAGCAAATAGATTAAATGGTGTGTGTATATATATATATATTTATTTATTTATTTATTTATAGAGTTAAAATTGACCTGAAATAGGACGAAGTGAATGAGGAAGAGGAGAAGGCCTGGGCGATTGAACCAAAACAGGTTGTCTCGAGGCTGAACAACAGGAACACCCTTGACGACATCTCCACGTTCCATGATCTGTATTGCCATCTTTGTGATAATTACTTGAAGTTTTGTTCCAACCATGAGAATGATCTGCAAATATTTTAGGCATTTAAAGTGTTATTGTTGTAGCACTAGATTCACAGAAAAAAAAGGAAGAAAAAACATTTTGCACTTCAGAGTTAATACTTACAATCAAAGGAATGAATGGTTGCCACAAGTAGGATTGCCACCCTGAAAACATACACAGTGAGTTCTCACCGCTACTTTGAAGGCAGAAATGTCAATTGCCTTACCATGGGTATTAAATAGCAGGAAGACCACAGCCATGAACCATATTACAGGACTGTCAATATAGTAAAGAAGGTGATCAAACTAATTTATCTTAACCAGTTTATCGTAAGGTTGATCAGCATTTATTTACCTTATTCCGACAACTACTGTGAAATCTTCTTCCAGTGATCTCTTGATGTACTTCTGGAAATTGAACTTGCTTGAGCTTTGTGGTGCCAAGTGTGCCTGAGACATTTTATGTGAGTCTGAATCATGTGTGTGTGTTGATCGACTATGTTATCAAAAGAACTTTAACTTACCATGATAAATCCATGCCTTAACGTCAAGTAGTCGACTTTCGATACCGAGCTCACAAATTGTCTGAAGAAACACACCTGTTTAAAAGGTTTCTTCTGGTTAGTATCCATATTTCTTTTCTTCTTGTTTAATTTTGTGGACTCAATCTTACAATCCAGATGAGCAATGGCGATTTGCTCCAGAAGTTCAAGTGCCGGCGGCCGAACGATGTATCTCTTGCAAACCGAAACCTGTCAGGATCTTTTGCACAAAATTGCAGTTGCAATCAGATTTGCTGCTGATGTTAACAACAACAATAATAATTAAAAAAAAAAACTTATCAATTTGCTTAGCTACCATGAGTGAATTGGTATTCAGCTGTTCTAGTCTCCATTTCCCAAGCTTTCCACCTCCTCATCTGCCATCACAATACTGATTTAACTATGTGTGTTTCTGCAAATTCTCTCTTCGAGTAAACAATTGTTTTACCTTGAGTCGACCAAAAGCCAACGTGCAGACGCACTAGAGAACATGGGACACAGCCAACACGAAGATAAAGATATGAAGCTGATTGATGGCTTCACCAGAAATCAAAGCCACTTTCCCCTGCACATTATAAGAACTCGATGAACACAAAGTATCGATCGATCTCTGAAAAAATGAACATTAATAGCCAGTGAACTCAGTCTACTTGCCTCAGGGCAGGTATCTGACGACCCCCCTGCAGCCAAAACTCGTCTGAAGGCACGGACAGAACCAGCAGTCTGCAGAAGCCTTCGTCGTCCTCCAGGGTTCTGGTCGGGGTCCTCCAAATGGCCAGCGATGTCGTCCTCTTCAGAGGGCTTGCACGGGTGCCATGAGTCGCCGACGCTCATGGGCACACAAATCTTCGAGATGCTGCTCTGTAAGACCGTCAGCAGAAAGGATATGAACCCCATCAGCATCAACTCTGCCAATCAAACAACAACATCAGCATCAATCGCTTCAGTTCTGCAGCCATGGAGATGATCGATGGCCTCTAGAATTAATTCCATACCAGCTTTGATCTTCTCCAGTGCTTCGTAGAGTGCTCTTTTATGATGCTTTTGCAGCCACTGCGAGATGCAAGAATCCCAGTACGTCAGGGCAAATGATCTAGACTAATTAGAAACAATAGCAAGGAAATTAAACTTAATTAATTACCTTGCCGAGGAGGTGGATGGCATGCTCAATGAGTACAGAGATGACGACGATGACCAAGCACACGACGGCCACCGCCCAGGTCGGCGTCTCCTCCATCGACCGGCTGCCTTCACCTCCTCCTCCGGCCGCCATCGATTGCGAGCTAGCTAACTCTTGTGATACTTCTCGAAGGTGGAAGAGATCTTATATAAAGAGAACTTGTAGATGCTGACTAAAGAAGGTAAGAAGATGTTCTTCACGAGAGAGGCGAGTTGCTTTGACGACTAGGTTGCCTTTGAAGGTTCAGAATTATAGAATTCAAACTAAGGCCAATTTGATGGGTCTTCAATTACTTCAGAAACTGTTAAATTTCTTCCGTTTTTCATTTATTTATTTTTTCCCAAAGTCTTTTCTGATGAATAATATCAAAATATGATGAGAATATTGCAAGAATAGATTGTAGTACACAACGCGTGTGCTTAGGCGCAATAATAAATGAATATTTGTCCTATTTTTTCTTTTTTCCCCTTCGCGTGCAAGAACGTAATTGAGGCAGGGAAAATAAAATAAAATAAAATGGAATAAAATGGTGTGAGGAATAAGTCAAATCCTAAAGTAGCACTACCCAATTTCCCCATTTGTATTGCAAAGAAATCAAAGCTGAAAAGTCCTACGATTTTGTCGTTTAGCGTTAATTAAACTATTAATCCTTCTCATAATAAAATAATTAAGGAGAAATGCATGAGAATAAAAGATGTGGACCAACATAAATCATAGAAGGCTACCAATTTTTTAGGTGAATAAAAAGACTAGCTAGTCCCTTACTTACCAAGTCAGCTATATTTCTACGTTCGTTCTTAACTAATTAATATATATCTATGAAAATAAAAGGATGGAATTTATAATTCGAACCCTAATTGGCTTAATTTCTCCACGATTAGTAGTGTTATTTATGTGATGATGAATGGATGATCAGTTAATTATCAGAAATGAATCCCAACTATGTTTACCTGAACAGGTTTAGCTGAGACCTTCCTTCCCCTTCCTCTTTCGCTCAAAATGAGGCCTGAAGCTCTACAGCTCCGTGGCGTATTTATAGCCTTGCACTTCCTGCTTCGAAGTCTTATCCTTTGTTGAAGCGTATGGTCACATTTTTACTTATTCTCTGTCTATGATGCAAACCTGTCATGTTACTCGCTTCGTGGCCTCTTTCTAGGACAAAAAGGAAAATGCACAGGCCACAAGTAATTAATTAATTGGCAACATCATTACTGACTAATCCATCTCCAATATTGACTTTGTGGTCGAGCGTTATTTGCTAGAACCAGTCAACTTAATAACACACAGAAAAGAGGAGCAATAATACTTAATAAGACGGCCAGGTCGTATGCAGTACGCCAATGATCTCTCATGGATCAAAGTAATTGGGCGGTTGTTATATAATAAATTGTAATATAGAGAGAGAGGACACACGTGAGAGACAACTTTTCGATTTTTTTTCTTGATTTTTAAGTAGATATTTGAAATGTTAACATCTTGATTTATTTGATATTTATTTTTTTAGTTGACTAATCTAAAAGATTCATATTGGCAATCATAGTTTTATTTATGAACTTTTCTTTTCGGAACAACGTCGAAAGTGGAAAATCTTTTACCGTCATATTAAGGTTTATAACTCTTACTCAAAAAAAAAAAAACACAGCACAAAAAAAAAAAAGTAGAAGAGATTACAGGTGAAGCATAATTTTCCTTCTTTGAGTTGCTTGAGAAAGTGTTGTAGATAAGAACTTGACCTTAGGCGCAAAAAAGCGCAATAGAGCAATGGAATAGTGTCTTGTTTTCTGCCCTAAGTCCACCTTGAATCGGGCAGTTTCTTTGCTTTTTTAGCCACCAATCGATTAGAAGAAACCCCCAATTGACTGATGATTGTTTGACTATTCGTTGAACGACAATTGACTCTAGATTGATGGTTGAGATTGATCCATTTTGAATCTCAATCTATTGGAATTAAGCACTAATCGATTTGTCACCTTGATAGATTAGTCAATCGATTTGAGAGCTTTATATTTTCACAAAGAAAATCTCTCAATCAATTGCACGAATTGATTGACAGTGCCTCAATTGATCAATGAATCGATTTGGGAGCTTTCTATTCTTGTGAAAAAAACCTCCCAACAACCGATTAAAGTGTCGTAATCGATCAATGAATCGATTTAGGAGTTTTCTGTTCTTGCGAAGAAAGCCTCCTAATCGATTACACCAATTGATTTGTGTGGCCAATCGTTTGAGAGCTTTCTATGTGTTCGAATTTCATTACCAATTGATTGGTTGATACATAATTTGGCTAAACTTGGAAGTCCGGGTTTGCAACAATCAATTGGTAATGGCAACCCCGGAAACTTAGGTTTAGGGGTTTAGCTCACCAACTCACCAATCGATTGGTGAACCCTAAAATAAGATTTTCACCCCTAAACTCTTAAGCACACACTCCCTTTGACATTTCAATCGATCTCAATTATTTCATGCCAGATAAACCTCCTTTTCCTTGGACTTAGTGCCCAACTTCCTTATGATCTCTGGGTCTTCATCTACCCTTACATTTGATTTCATGATTTGCTCGAGTTTTCACCTTTTACCAAGAATTCGGTCTTCAATTTTTTTGGACTCCTCTTCCCTTACATCTGATCTTCTAACCTGCATGGACTTTTTCTTGTCAAGAATTCGGCTTTTGACCTTCTGGGATTTTTCTTGCCTTGCATCTGATCTTTCAATCAGAATGAACTTCTTCTTGCTAAGAATCTGGATCTCGACCTTTTTGGACTTCTCTTATCCTATAAACTTGTAGCTCGATCCAATGTATTAACCTAAATTTAAATAATTGTTAATCATTGAAACTTCTCCTTCGGGGTATACACACACACACCATACACGATATATCTCGTACACATGTAAAATATTTTTTTTGTTTGAAATTTTTTTGTGTGCTTAATATTATAACCTAATCCCTAAACCTTAAAGGTAAAAATCTTAAATGACATACCTGAAAGCCAAAAAAGTAATCAAAATAAAAAATAAAAAAATTGAAATGCACCTTCGAGAATAGTGGTCCATAGCTTCTATATATATATATATATATATAGGATGATATATTCTGTAAGCACCTTGCAAACACCTATGATTTAGGGTTTAGGATATAGTATTTAGGTTGAAGGAAGTAGAAATTAAAAAAAAATGCTAAGTGCTCACGGGGTGCTCGTATATGGGTGTGCATCATACCATCCTTCATATGGAAATATCATGTTGCACACCTATTAATGAGCACCCGTGTTAATTTTTTTTTAATTTTCACTTTCTTTAGTCTAAATACTATATAATAAATCCTAAATCCTAAACCATATGATTTTTATGTGCTTTGTATCAAAGTTATGTGATTTTTATGTACTTTGTATCGAAGTGATGTTTTTTAGAAATTTTAGGATTTGTGAATAGTAAAAAATTAATACTAATTGTGAACAATAAAAAGTGATTAGTAATTATGAACAATAACCTTGAATAGTAATTGTCAAATCTAGGTTTTTTGAAAGGATATTTTCTTCATTTTTGGTTCTCATCAATTATATCTTATTGTTCAAGCTTTATCTTGACTTTTGTAGGTCTTCTAACAAGCTTAAACTATCTGACACTTCCTAACTTTTGAAGATAATGAGACGAAAATTGCGCCTTTAATTTTTTTTATATTAAGCTACCACAAAAATTTTACAGGAAACCATACAAACTAGGAAATTGAAAGCATATAAGCTAACTTAGCTAGATACAGATAAAGAAATTATAAGCTAGGTACAAGTTTACATAAGGAAATTACAAGGACATTACAGGAGATACTTATAGAAAAATTAAAAACACACTTGCACTCTTGGCACTATTGCACTCTTTCACTCTTGCACTCTTGGTTGTCTTCAGCGTTGGAGATGAGAGGTATTTATAGAAGGAGAGGGAGAGAGTTTGCTTCGGGGTGAAGAAAGGATGAGGTGTTCACATCAGGATGAGTTGAGGGGGGACAAATGTAGTGGAGGTGAGGTGTCAGGGCAGTGGAGAATGAAATGAGATAGTGGAGAATAAAGTTGTTACTAGCTAGCAAGTAAAGTTGTCGATGGAGAATATTGCTCCATGTCGTCATAGTTTACATTTTTAGCATGATGATGTCATTGCTTATGTCGTCTTCAGGGTTCCATTATATTTTCCAAATTGTGTTCATCAACTAAGTCTAATGACGAGGTTTTGGAGTTGGTAGCTTAGGTAGAAGTGTTGGCAGTGTTTAGAGCACGCCTACAGGAAATGGCTGATCTTGCTGAGCCAGCTATTTTCCTTGTTGCTCTCCTTTTTGCTTTCATTTGAGGGTTGTATGTTGAGTAGAGAAATTAAATAGAAAAAAACTAGTGCCCATGTCTCTTGGCCAGTAATTTTTTTTGATGTAGGTTTCTCTAACTAGTATGCTATTTTCTGAATCTTCATACTAATCCTAAAACCAATTGTTTCCTTGAGTTAAAGCATATCAATGCTTAAATTGATCTACTGGTGCAGGAAGTGTTGCCCACTCTAGATCAAGAGTGGGATATTCTTCAATTTCTAATTGAATATCATTGATTTCATGAATGTCTATCTTGATTAAGTGTGTAACTGGTTCTATCTTTAAGTTTATCCACTCCAGTGAAGAACTTTCAAAAGTGTAGATAACAAATATTTTTTCTTTTTCAAGAGCATGAGTTATAATGCTGTTCAATTTCTTTGGGAAGTCTTTAACAGAATTCATGTTGTGTACCTAAAATTTGTGTAGAAGTCCATAATCCATTAAAGTAACTAGAGTAATAAATCTTCCTCTGAAATTTCTTAGTACATATTTTTCAAAGTCAATATTGACTTTTCTGAAGAAGCAAATTAGTTGGCATGGACAATCATATTTTTTTGAATCTGTACAAGCTTTGAAGAGCTTTTGACATTTCAATTTATAACTAAATTTAGCTTTGTAGACAATTGTCATATCTTTAGGACTTGTATGGAGTGCCTTGAGTATTTCACGCAAGCCCAGGAATGTTTGAAAAGTAGATTTTTTTTGTTATATTCAAACATATATGTTGGTGCAATCGACCTCTAGGGTTCCAAGGTTTGACAATGTACCTACGTTTGATCAATTTGACCAAGGGTTAATCCAAACAAGACTTGATATTTGAAAGAAAGAAGTCTAGTAAGGACTAGATAATTACCAAGGGTAAGTCCTAACTGAATGATAGGTAGGTGAAAAGTCTATTGAGTTACTAATCCTAACTAGAGGTTAAGCAAGGGGAAGTCCTGGTGAGTAAAGTCAGACCCTAGTGAGTAAAGCTAGGTAGTGGAAGTCCTAGTAAGTGAAGTCAGTGTGAGTGAAGCTAGGCGGTGAAAGTCTTGGTGAGTGAAGTCAGACATTGAAAATCCTAGTGAGTGAAGCTGGACAATCCTAGGGGGAGATAACCCTAGGTAATATGTGACCGACTGATTTCTGGTCGATTGCACATGGTCGATCGGATCAGCGAATTATTAATAATGTTAACACTATTTTTCTTTGCGCATGGTCGATCGGATTAATAATGGTAATCCTAAGATCTTATAGCTATGATATCAAATTTTTACATACTTTGTGTCAAAATTATATGATTTTTATGTGTTTTGTGTCAAAGTTATATTTTTCAAAAATTTTAGAATTTTAGAATAATAATTGTGAATAATAAAATGTGAACAGTAACCTCGAATATAAATTGTCAAATCTAAGTTTTTTTGAAGAATATTTTTCTCATTTTTATTGCTTATCAATTATGTTTTATTGTTCAAGCTCTACCCCAATCTTTGTAGGTCTTATAACGAGCTTTCAGTAGTTCTTACTTCTTACTGTTCAACTTAGTCAGCATAGGTTTTACAAGCTTAAACCACAAGACAGTTTCTAACTTTTGAAGACAAGGAGACGAAAACAACGTCTCTTTTTTATATATTAAGTTGCTATAGAAATTTTTTAGGAAAACATACAAATTAGAAAACGGAAAACATACAAGCTAACTTAGTTAGATACAGATTTACATAACGAAATAATAAGCTAAGTACAAGCTTACATAAAAAAAATTACAAGGGTATTATAGGAGATACTTAATATCCTAAGGTTGTGTTTGGTAGGTGGGATAAGATTAATGGTGTTAATTAATAGTGTATGAATTAATGGTATGATGAATAATTATTGGCTCCCTCTTATGATTATTTATTATACCATTAATCTCACGCCATTCATTCTATTCCACTTACCAAACTCTCCCTAAAAGTTTTATGAGAACTATAAACTATGGTCATGATCATCCTTCTATGAGAAAAATAACTTGTACAAATAATAATCCTTTACAATCATAGGAAAAAGGAGGCTGAAGAGATTACTTATTTTGGAAATATATAAATGTAATTAGTTGAAATGGTGGTGTGGCATGACGTTAACTGCATTATTGATGGTGGACTAGTTCCAAATCTAAGCGAAAAAGTATGCGCGAGGGTTGACACTTAATTACGAGGAATTTTTTTAAAAAAAGAATTCACATTTAACGAATTTGACAAATGAGTACCTCTTAAAGAAAAGTCAAAATAATACCTCATTAGAAGCTTTATACCAAAAATGAAGCTTTATACCAAAAATATTCTTTCTCCAATATTACTATATATTACAGTATTCATTGGTCTAATATAAAAAATTAACTATTTCACTAGTTGTACTTTAATCAAAATTATTTTAAATTGATTAAAATAGTTATTACATATTATATCAATGATAGAGTAGCTGTCATCAGTTGCAGTAATTAATTATAGTGTCGGATATAAGTGATGTAAATGAAGAAGAGATAAAAAAGAAAAATATTCTATTGTGATGGGACTTTAGTTTTACATTGAGAGTTTTATGATATGTTAGTTGGTTTATATTGATTCATATGTATTGAGGATGTGAACAAATACATGAGGAGAGACTCTCTCTCACGCGTGGGTACGTATGAGAGGTACAAAACCAGGGTCCGGATTACACTGTGTTGGTTGGTCCTAGGAAGATCGTACCGGTTCTACTGTACAAAAATTTTGTACAAGTCCTGAACCTTTCCTAACAACCTATTGTGTTCTTTAGAAATTAAATTCGGAATCGCAAACGGAACTTACATTATTGATTCCAAATTTAACTTATCTGTTCTTAATGGTTTAGACTTGGATCGCAAACGATGCTTAACATTATTGATCCAAATCCACCTATGTTATAGATTCAATTAAATATTAATTTCAAAAATCGGCTTCCAGGTTAAACATGACGAGGCACTAGACCTTCTTGGATATGGGAGCAACCACCACTTCCTAGACAAAGCCTTTTAATGAAATCTAATATTTAATTTCCTTATATAACCCTAGGTTTAACCAAAAGGAACAATCGAATCACAAATTCGAAAAACAAAACAAAAGAAACACAACTTCGAATATCTAATCCGAAAATCTAGAATCACTAGCCTCTTATGTTTGGAATTCATACAAAGAAAACTAGTATGATGCGGAAAACAATTACTAGTTATATCTTCCTTTGTAAGCAATAACCTCTTGGTCTTCTATCATATTCCTCTTCTTATCTCAGACGTTGTGTGAGCAATGATCTACCGAGATAAGAACCACCAACACCTTCCTTTCTTCTAGCAAGATTCGGCCACAAACCAATGAGCTCCAAGGGATGCAAGAGCAAAGCCTCCTTTCTCTCCTTCTTCTCCAAGCTAGAACCGGCCACCAAAAATCCCCTCTAGTATTGATGACGCCGGCCACCAAGGAAGAAAAGAAAAGGAGAAGAGCAAAGACTAGGGCCGACCACCACCAAGGAAGAGAGGGAGGAAAATAAAATAGAGTTGTATCTCATGAAGGCACCCCTCCCTCTCTTTTATAATCCTTGGTTTTGGCAATAAGTAAAATTTAAATAAAAACTTCCTTATTTTCTTTGCCATAAAAAGAAAATTTTAATTGATTAAAACCAATTTCCTTTTCTTATATTAAGTGGTCGGCCACCTCATAGCTCCAAGCAAGGAAAATTTTAATAATACAAGAATTAAAACTTCCTAATTTGCTTCCGAAATATTTAATAAAAAATTTTCTAATAATTTTTTCCTTCATGGTTGGTTATAAAAGGAAATTTTATAAATTAAAATCTCTCTATTCAAACATGTGGATGATTTACAAAAAGGAAAGTTTTCTCTAAAATTAAAATCTCCTTTCAATCTACAAATAAGGAAAGATATCTAATCCTTCTTTTAATCTTTTGTAGAAAACTATAAAAGGAAAGATTTATAATTTTTAAAATTCTCTCTTAAATCATGAACATGGTTACAAAAAAGAAAAGTTTTATCAAAAATTAAAATCTTCCTTTTAACTACAAATAAGGAAAGATATCAAACTTTCACTTAATCTTTTGTAGAAACTATAAAAGGAAAGATTTAAATTTTAAACTCTCTTTTTAAAACCATAATATCCACATAAGAAAAGATTTTAAATAAAATCTCTTTTAATTTTTCTAGTGGACAGCCACCTAAGCTTGGGATCCAAGCTTTGGTCGGCCACCTCAAATTGGTTCCACCCTTAGCTTTGGCCAGCCCTAGCTTGGGCTCCAAGCTAGCCTGACTGGCCACCTCAAGGTGGGTAGAAAGGTGGGTATGCGGTGGGTATAATTCTCTATATACAAGAGGTTACGATAGGGACCGATAGGAGGAATTGGTTTTGATCTCCTGATGAAATTAAGTTTCCCGTGTTCGCCCCGAACACCCAACTTAATTTCATCAATAATAATTCATACCACTAAAGAATTATTATTAAACTACCGCATCAATCCCAACTTATATTTTGGGCTCCTTCTTATTATGAGTGTGTTAATCTCCCTGTGTTTAAGATGTTAAATGTCCAATAATTAAATGAGTTACTGGCAACTCTCTTTAATTAATATCTTAGTGCAAGAGTAATACCACTCAATCTTATTGTCATGTCGGACTAAGTCCACCTGTAGGGTTTAACATGACAATCCTTATGAGCTCCTCTTGGGGTCATTCTCAACCTAGATTACTAGAACACAGTTTTCTTCTATAATCAACAACACACACTATAAGTAATATCATTTCCCAACTTATCGGGCCTTTTGATTTATCGAGCTAAATCTCACCCTTTGATAAGTTAAAGAAATGAATACTAAATATATGTGTTTGTTATTATATTAGGATTAAGAGCACACACTTCCATAATAACTAAGGTCTTGTTCTTTTATTAAGTCAGCAAAAAAAGAACTTATCTTAAATGATCCTGCTCAATACACTCAGAGTGTACTAGTGTAATTTTATAATTAAGATAAACTAATACCAAATTACACTACGACTATTCTAATGGTTTGTTCTTATCCATCTTAGTCGTGAGCTTCTGTTTATAATTTATAAAGAACTGATAACATGATCTTCTGTGTGTGACACCACACACCATGTTATCTACAATATAAATTAATTGAACAACTACACTTAACATATAAATGTAGACATTTTTGACCAATGTGATTCTTTATTTCAAAATAAATATTTACAAAAGTTAGAATTTTAGTATACACTCTAACACACTAAACCATGTTGATTCTGTGCAGGCACAACCTGCGCACGCCGAATGCCGGACCGGTCAGGACAAAATTTGCCCAAGTGGAGCAACAAATATTTTGCCACGTAAACCTTTTGCTGCTTGTGGTGTTTCGCAACTCAGCGAGTAAGGCTGTAAACAAGCTGAGCTGAGCCGAGCTTTGGGGTGTTCAAGCTTGTTTAATAAGGTAACCAAGTCGAGCCGAGCCGAGCTTAAAATGAACCAAGCTTTTGAAATGAATGTTCAAGCTTGGCTTGGTTTATTGTTTATGAGCTTGAGCTTATTTGAAACTTGGCTTGAGCTTGGTTCGTTTAGATGTTATCAAGCTCTCGATTCAAACTAATTGACTTGAGCTTGGTTCGAGCTTGACTTGAGTTTCATTCGTTTAGATGTTATCAAACTTTCAATTCAAGCTTGTTTAATTGTTTGAAACTTTTAGTTGTTTGATTGGGTATTTAGCTTGATAATTTAAATTTATTTATTTTATTTTATTTTATTTTATTGTTTATTTAGCATATTGAAAAGAGTTTTATTAATGAATATGGTTTGTGAATATTGTTCACGAACATTGTTTATGAATGTTAACGAGCTAAATACATATATGTTCAAGCTTATTTATTTAGCTTAACGAGATGTGCAAGCTTGTTTGTTTAATTAATCTTATGTATATTGAACGAACATAAACAAGCTCTTACCAAGTCGAACACCAAGCTTGTTCACGAATGCTTGATTCATTTACAGCCCTATCGGCGAGTAAGGGTCATTAATCGACCATTAACGTTGCACAGAAAAAGTAGTAGAAGCTCTCCACCTGTGTTCCCTCTTCCTCTGTCGTGCAACTCCTGCTCGGTGGAGCGTCCGTGATAATAGTCGGGTACTACTCAGTTCGCCGTGACCACTAATGCTGGGTGGAATCACGGATAACCATTCTATCTTGGGAAACAAACGACCCAAGTAAACCTCGAAACACTGTCGGAGGTGAGGCGAATCTGTTTTAAGGAAACTGCGTCAATCGCAGGCCTCTGTCAGCTAGCCCGATCTCGTCATCTGCCCGGCCGACCTCTTCGTCTACCTAGTCGGCCTCTTTGTCCGCCCGGTCGGCCTCTTCGTCCTCCCGGTCGGCCTCTTCGTCTGCTTGCTCAGCCTCTCCGCACGGTCGACACCAGCTCGCTCAGCCTGCTTGTTCTCCTGACTGACCTCTCACTCGGCCTGTCTGTTAGCCCGACTGGCCTCTCGCTCGATTTGTCTGCTCGCCCGGTCAACCTCTCTATCTGGCCGAACTTGCTCGGCCTTACTGCCTAGTCGACTAATTTACTACTTGCCCGCTTGGACTTTACTGCTCGGATTCGAAGCTCGGTCTATACTCAACAATTAGCAGAAACCAATGTTTTGAAAATCGGACCGGTCACTGAACCGGTGAGATGACCAAGTCGGGGTTTTTAAGGTTTGACCAGTCGAACCGGTGGTTCAACCTTATATATATATATATAAAAATCATGCTTCAATCCTAATTGAACCTACGATTTTGACCGATTTCGAGCGGTTTTGGCCGGTTTTGACAAGCTTTAAGTGGTTTGACCGGTTTTAAACGGTTTTGACCAATTTTTTTATTTTTTTTTAATTTTTTTCGACTTTAATGGTGGGCCGGACCGGATCAAGAGCCGGTTTGCGGTTCAACTGGGCGGACCGGCCGGTCCGGTCCGATTTTCTCAACACTGGCAGAAATCAGTCTCTGCTGGTCGTCTGAGATTATCAACTCAAATCATTTTAATAAATAAATAAATTTAATTCGATGTAATTAAATTTAACTAATATTTTGTATATTTTTGACAGCAGATTATTTTGTCGAACAAATAAGTAATTATACTAGCCTTGGAAGTAAGGTATAATATTGTAGTAACTATCTGGAATTGAGTAGTTCTGTAGTTGCTATAAGTTATTATTGTAGTTACTATAATAACAAATTAAAGATATTTTCAAGATAAGATATATTCATTTGACTATTTTTATATAAAAATGTTCCAATTCATTAAAAACGGAACCTTCTTTTGAATTTTACTTTAATTATAAAAAACTAGATTTGGAAGGGTGTTTGGAAAGATCCAGCAGCATCCATGCTCGATCGCAATTTTAATGCTCATTTAAGGAGTGTAGATATGCATGTGTACTCATCTCATTTTCCACACTAAAAGAAAACAAGGTGCAATTTGCTAATTGCGGCTTCTGGAGAAGTGCCACTCTAGTTTAAGTTAGATCCTATGACATGTAAAAATATTGGGCATGAACTAACAAAATATAAAAATACTTTAAAGGTAATATTAAATGATCAGAATCTGATCAGTTAGAATTCATATATGTATATATGTACAAAGGTATTTTAATAATATCATATGTATATATTAATTACATACATATACATGCATGTATTATAATTGGATGATAAAAAATTCTAACTGATCAGATTTTGGCCAACAAGATTTACTTATATTTTAAATCCTTTAACTAAATAGACATCGACATGTGAATTAAGAATATAATTAAATGAAACTTAAATCCAACTTAAATTTGACCTAAAGATTTTTTTTAAAAAAAATATAACACTGCGATTCCGTCAAATGTTTAAAATGTCAATGCAACTGACGAGAGGGATATTTGAAAGTCAAGAGATCAAACGATTAGTAGATTTTTTTTTAAAAAAAAATGCCATTGATTAACCTTTTGTGCCCATATTTCTATAAAAGGAATCTTGTATTGATCATGATCAAATCCAGTTGACTTTGTATGGGGCGGTCATTTGTGGGGATTACAATTCAAATGATTTGCAATCCAAAGAATGAAAGAAGTCAAAGTCAAAACTAGACTAAGACTTCGAAAGTCTCGAGCAAAAATATTATATGAAATGTTAACTGTCCAATATGATGGGAGGATTTCAAATGGCTTAGTCAGAAAGATTTGACTAAACCAATGCAACTTGATTCAACTTGATGGAAAAGATCAATTCCATGGTGCGAAAAGTGACCGAAAATAAAATTCAAACTAAGGTGGCTAAGAAAGATACAAAAAAAACAGTAGTTCAATGCCGAACGTTCATTAATATAAACCAATCATTCCGAAATAGGGCTGCGAATTGACCTAAACGAAATTCTTTGAAGATTAACTAAGTGGGCCAAGTTAGTTTTGAAACTAACGAGCAACTATCTCTAATTCATGAAAGACTTTGACTCGGTGTAATGGTAGAATACTTTTTAATTTTTTAAGTATTTAAAAATCAAATCTTAGTTTTAACAAATTAAGGGATAAATTTTTCTTAATAAATGATTAATCTAAGCATGTTAGTTGATGGGCCGCTCGCTACGAGCGTTTCTTAATTTATCCTAATAGTCAGTGAAAAATTTTTATGATTAGACCGTTTATACTTAAGATTAGTCGATGTAAACTGAATACATGATGCCAACTAAAAAAAAAAAAAAAATTCGACTCACCCCTGAAACAATAGTACGAGAAACAATAGTACGATAGCAAAATCTCTTCTTAATTTCCTCAATGGATAGTTAACCTAAAACCGCTAGACTGATGGATCATCCATTGTAAACGCTTCTCAATTTATTCTAATGACCGATGGGATGCTTCCATTAGATCGGACCGTTCATCAAAATTAATTATAAACTAGATATCTAGTACCAACTAAAAAAAATTGAAAAACTTACAATTTGACCCAGTTATCTTTTTTTTTTTTAGAATGAAGATTATCAAAGGATTCTCAAACTACGGAAGATCCTCTAAATCAAACTCAAATGCCTTTGATTCAAATTTCAAGACCTTGTACCTTGAACACTAATTGCTTCAAGTAAACCCAAATCCATATCGAATCCGGGTCAAATTTCCATTGACATTACAATTTCACAAATTTTAGACAACATGAAAGTTTGCTTAATAGTTATTTAAACAACCATTCGCAATTTGATGGATTCCAGACGGTCAAACCTTGAGTCATTATACATCTTCAGATGTCAATGGAGGCCAGTTGACTTCCTGACACAATATGAGATCGGAAATGGTCTTCCCATGCCGGTCTATCCTTCGCGAACAGTTCACACCTCCATCAAGTATATTCCGCACTACAATATTGAGAGAATGGATACCAGGGACTTCATAAATTTCTACGTTTACCTGTTCCATCTGCTTGTTCCTCTGCTCAATTGCTTTGCTGTTGGGAAAGGATGAAATGTCGAGGAGGGATGAAACCACATGCTTGACCCAATCTGCAGTTAATAACTGTTTGAGCTTGTCGATATCATTGGGAAGGTGAGGGATGATTGAGAAGTTCAAGTCATTTCCTTTGTCACCGGCCCTGCTATGGGCGAGTTTATACAGAGGGATTTTCTTGTTGGGTTGAGCTGGTGCAGAGGACATTGGATCAGTGATTGAGTTGTTCGAGGGAAGCAAAACTTCATTTTCTTCTCTTGTAGTGTTCATACGATCCGGATGATCATGCAGATCATCCTTTTTGGATGGCTGCTTGGACTCTGATTTCTTTATCTCAGTTCTCCAGAAAATACTTTCCCGCTCAACCTGAACAACATAAAAATGTTTAGCTAAAACTATAATGAAGATGGAGAATCCTCTAGTCAATAACGCAAGAAGATGAAAAGAAAATGAAAGCTATCCAAAATTGCAACATTATCATGCTTTGTATTTAAACATAGATTCACACCAGTTTCTTATGAAGAATGATTTCCCTCTTGTGTCCAGTGCTGCATATGGAACAAAGTAACTCCACATGTTAAGGTTGAATCTAGCAAGTTCGATATTTTGAATTTAGTTTAAACATATAGAAATTATATAGAAGTCAAGAAACCATCCATTTTCAAGATGAATGACAGGAAAAAGAATTTCATTCTCTTATATGTACCAAATACCACCACCAGCGGCTGGCCCATTAGTATACAGAGCTGTAAACTCTTGAACTAAGCACATTGCATGCTCCTTCAAATTGAACAAGCCATCCATGCGAAGCCTAACATCCACCGGTTCCACAAATGAAACACTCTGACTAGCTCTAGTTGCCTTCAGGCTGTCATGTCCGATAATATAAGATATTATACTATCACTAATTCCAGGATATGCTTCCTCCACCCATGATCTCACCTAAAAGGGCATACAAAATAATTAAAGCTAGTTATTTTAATATTCAAAAGAAAAAAAAGAAGATAAGTAAATGATACCAATTTAGGAATTATAATTATTCTGCAATGGTAGCACACCTTTACTTTGTCTTTTTAGTTGTTTATCAGTATTCATAAAAACAAAAGATTGAAAAACTAACCAAAAACTCTGCAACCTCAGCACGTCTAATGCATCCAAATCCTCCATAAGATATCTCTCCCCATCCTTTCCATCCACAATCCTGGAAGACCAATCATCAAACACTTAACTGTTTAGGATTCATTACATGAACTTATCCCTCCATTTAGTTCAAAGGAAAGCATCACTACAAATATTCAAAACAACACATTGACTAATATTTTTCTTTCATCTCCCTCTACCCCTACTATATTACATTCCAATAGAATCAATTCTTCTAAAGGCAGAACCATCCAGTCACATTTAAACATATCAAAAAGCAGATAATACTACTTTAACTTTTCATGAAGACGAGCAATAAGAATTTGGAGAGAAAGAAATATTATATTGCATTATTGTAAAAAAAGAATTACATGCATATATATTAAGGCTCAATGTAGAAACTTTAAATCTAAAATATCAATGTGGACTAAGTGGCAAGCGCTCAATACCTTAAAACCTGAACACTAACAATTAAACAATTATAATGGATCGCCCAATATATTTATGCATGGTCACTGAAGCAAAATAATATTATTAATGCATCATACTAAACTATAATATATGGTATATCTCAGAATACTAGATAGTACATAGAATAATCACGTACATTTGGAACCAATTGCAGAAGCTTATCAGGAAAAGGAATGCTTGAAGGCTTTGCCCCACAGCAAAGAACTTTATCATTTGACAACGAGCTGAAGCATACATTTCTCAGGTCTATAACCTGTTGAATGACATTAGATCGATGACTATGATTCCATATTTAGAGGATGGTAAAAAAATATAACCTTACCACATCAGGAGTAATGTAGGAGCTAGGATCTCTAACTTCATAAAGGAGCTGTTCAGCACATGTGCTACTGTTGAGAAGACCACCACTTCCTTCTGCTTTGGCTAAGCATACTTCTCCTTTATAACCAATTTCAGCATATGGAAGTGACAAATTCAAGATCTGTTCAATAGAAAATTCTCGATTCTTGTCTCCTGCTTAATGGTTCAATAAAACTAAGTTTAGATAGATGTTTGTCATGCAAGGATATTTTCATAATAAGAAAAAGTTGGCAACCTCAAGAACATCTAGTTATTGTGTCACGCACTTGCTATGAAAACTTCAGTTTAATCAGTACCTGGATGCATAAAATATCCACCTGTGAGTTGACAACCACACTCAAGAAGATGGCCAGCCAGAGCCCCTTGTGCTAGCTCACTGAAATCGTTCCAATTCCATCCTAGTTCATAGACCTAAACATGGCAAACATTTATTAAACAAGACAACAAACCAGTAAAAGTTAACTAGTGCTTCAGTTTGTTCTGTTGCAATTTGAGGCCAAAGATCCGTGCATGCATTTAAACAAGTTCAATGTGACTTAGGAAGAAACTGCTAATTCACAAGGGATTATCTTTTCAACAAAGTCAAAAGATGACATTTAATAGGCTGGAGTCAACATAAAAAAAAAGTCAACAGTAATCCTAGCAAATAAAAATAATAATTTTGTGAATCTGTGACTGAAAGGAGTAAAAAATGTACAATTGGACACTACATAATATACAAGCTACAGATGATAAGGAACACATTAATATCATG
Organism: Zingiber officinale; assembly: GCF_018446385.1. Taxonomy (NCBI): domain Eukaryota; kingdom Viridiplantae; phylum Streptophyta; class Magnoliopsida; order Zingiberales; family Zingiberaceae; genus Zingiber; species Zingiber officinale. Next base: position 114,150,750 of record NC_055996.1, read on the forward strand.
CATTTAAACAAGTTCAATGTGACTTAGGAAGAAACTGCTAGTTCAGCGATTATCTTTACAACAAGGTCAAAAGATGACATTTTAGTAGCCTAGAGCCAACGTAAAAAAAGGAAGTCAACAGTAATTCTAGCAAATAAAAATAATATTTTAGTGAATCTGTAACTGAAAGGAGTAAGAAATGTACAATTGGACACTACTTAATATACAAGCCACAGTTGATAAGGAACACATTAATATAACAAGACAAATGGGATCATAAATACAGTATCTTACATATCTATCATGAAATTACACAACCATGTTTTGAAAAATATATACTACATTACACAAACATCAAAACTTAAAAGAAATGACATGAACAGCCGTCAAAAACTCATAGGAACAACATAAACATGATTAATAAAGCCTTATTATTTTGCAAAAACATTTTATTTACCTAGACATCAAACCCAATGAAAATGATAATAAACAAAATGTCAAAACTCAAAGAAAATGACAATGAATATGACTAATGATGTTTTATCATCTTCTCTCTATATATGAGAGATTTGGACAGTTATGTGGCATAGAACAATATTTTGGAAAAAATATAATATACTGTTTTGTATGTAATATCCATTGAATTTTAACCACAAAAATTGGCTTACACCTAATTGAATAGTGGCTGATTTCCTCTTTGAAAATGTCAAAGATTAAAACTCTTTATGGGCAAGGTAGCATTATTTTTTATTAGAAATAATAAATATCTCCAACTAGTGGAGTTTCAATAACTGTTAGTGATCGGCTTCAATGAGGATTTAGTTGTCTGTTAGTCACTCAACTGATGTGATTCCCACCGACAATCACATAAAGAGCAAAAGGAGATAAGGGTGGGTATTTTTGAAAAGAAAAAAAAGTCTTATTTGTCACTTTGTGCAAACAGGGGAATGATAAGTCTTTTCCTAAAAGAGGGGGCATTTTAGGGCCTTTTTCTCTAGATATTTTATTAATAATTGATTTCCATCTCTTCCAATTAGAACAACTGCATCAATTTATCAACAACATGTAGACTAGGAAGAGGCCCCCATCTTCCCGACAGGTGCAAATGCTGCTTTGGTTTATCTTGTGCTCCCGTCTTGGAAGGCCGCTCAGCTAAGGTTGAATAAACCCTTATAATTTACCCCCCTTAAGAATGTGTGGGGCTGTCCTAGAGGGGCCGCTAAGGTGACGGCTTCACCTTTTGCCACCACGAAGAGGCATCTTAATTAGAGAAGAAATCAACTTTAATACCTAGACCAACAATCTTAAGATCAAATAAAACTTGAAGTGACAAATAAACAACAGTGGATATTATGGTAAAAGAGTAATTTCTAAAATACATCAGAATTTCAACTTTACCTCCTCTTTTCATATTTTCCACTTGCTTATGTCGATTATCACATATTGTATACATGTCATTCACTCACTCATGATAACTTCACTCCACCTTCATGTCAATCATTCTGTAGTTGAATAGCAAATTAAAGAATAGCATTCCTTTCATCACAGACATTGATACAGAAAATGCATTAGAAATCAAATTGTGATGACAATGTTTCAGAGTATAATAGAATCATCATAGCCACGAGTGTGAGTGCATTATATGAAAAAAAGTACAATTAATCTATTAGTTGAACAATGCTCCTTATAAAGGCATTTTAAAAATGGCATGTCTTGCAGCAAACTCAGAAAGTGAAAATGGAGTAACCAAAACTATTTTATCAAACCAGTAACCTAAAGAAGAGATGATATCCCAGAAGCCAATACTCTCAGCAATGGATTGATTCCATTTTTGTCTCTGTTAATTATGTGATGAACCACTGGCCAAAAAATTTAACCAAACACATTAACATCCATGACCTTAAGTGTGACTCATACCATTGGAGCTAAGAATAGTGCAGCATCAGCAACCCTCGAAGTAATGACAACATGGGGCTTGTACCTCTCAAGACATTCAACTATTGGAGCGGCTCCCATGTAAGTGCTTACGCCTTTCACATGTAAAAACTGAAAAAAATAAGTGTGCATTCTAATATTGGAGGGACAATATTTATACAAGGTCAGAGATAACATGTTCCCTAACAATGTAAATGGCCTAGCATGTTGAAACTAAGAACCTCCCTAAACTCATAAAACAATTTTTACTGAGCCCTCCAAAAATAATAATAAAAAAGTCCTGGAACAGCAGCTAGCAGCATAAACAAAAATTCTACAGCCAATTTACATCAAGGAGTATATGGAGATCCATTTTTGGTACTTTAATGATTGAAAGCTTTGACATAGGAAACTTAAGAATTTTCAAAAATAAAAAAAAAGAAGTTATTTATTTCCAGGATGTGAAATTAACAAGGCGTACATGCCAAAATGAGAAAAATAATAGAAGTAATCTTAGTCACCATGGCAAATGTCTATATAGTGAACATCATGTGCGTAACATTTTTTCCGCTAGTTGAGTTTGAGCTTCTTAATTCAACCATCAGGTAATGTTTGAATAATACACATCAACTTGCACCCAACAAAAGACTTCAAGGAAGAGCAAGTAATACCGATTTGTCATTAAAGTATAATTTTTCCAATTCATCTCTCATAGCCTGCCCTGTTGCATATAGCGGATAAAGTTTCTGAGATAGTACGGGGAACCCTAAAAAGTTAAAGAATAAAAATCACCAAGATATCATAAGGGTTAATTGTGATCATATGAGAGGCTCAATGCAAAGGGATGATGAATATGTATCATGATCTTTGTGAAGCGCTCGTAGATAGTAGAGAATCACAATCATTTTAGGTGTTAGAAGAAGATAACAAATGATTTTGATCTTAATGAAAGATGTAAGGAACATCATATTGTTAGGAGTTTCTAGGGGCATCAGCAGTTAAGGACCAAATCACAATCTCTTAGTTACTAGAGTAAAGCTATACTACCATGTAATTTAACTAGGAAAAATTCAATCAAAAAACTAGTTAGCTCCTTTTACCTATACGAATGTTAGGATACATGAGATACTTACATATAGTCCCATGTTCATTTATGCATTTACAAATTGATCCTCTTTCAGGGATATTAGTTTAAGTAATGATTCCAACTAAAAAAGAATCTAAAGAACAATATGTACAATCGTTATGTGCAATGGCAACAATAATCACAGTAGACACAATTATTGAACATACAACTTCATGGAGGATATTTTAAGCAAATGAATTTATCATTACCTGCTCATATGAGAGGATCAATTAACTAATTAGATCCAACCACTACTCCAAAAGCCTTGAGCCCAATTTAATAATAGTTTATTCATCTAAGATTACAAAGCTCTTTTATTAGCCTACAACTTACTATGTGAGGCTAAATTAAGGTGTTACAATCCCCACTTAAGGTTTGACATCTATCGAGATTCAAACGTCAACTGATAGCCTAGAATCATCCTAATCAACAAGTGAGACCCAATGATGTCTTTACCATCACACAGAAGCCCTTTTTAACACCTCACCATGTCTAGGATCAGGTCTAACTATCAATCCTCATGACTACTTAGCTGAGAGAACTAACTCCTTAACTTATCAACTTCAACCATTGATCCAAAATGCTTAAACTCAAGTTAATAGTAGCTCAGTCAACTAAGATTACAAAACTCCTCTAGTAACACACAATTCACCATTTGAGGCTAAATTAGGTTACAAAATTGCATGACACATTGTATATAGTCCCAAACCATAAAAGATCTACAATCATTGTGTAGCATAGTTATAAGGCCCTCACCCCTTCTAAAATCTTGCATCCTTCATATGAAAACTTAAAACCTGTAAAGCAAATGATCATATTCAAAATTATTACAAGAGACTAGATGAAATTTAATTGTTTGGAATATAAATAAATCAGTAAAAAATAGAAAGGAACTTTTCTACAAGATTGGGTGATTTTGAGCACACCTGATGTCTCCTTAAAAATTTCATAAACAGCTGCAATAGTTATATCAAATCCAAGTTTTGTTGTAAGGTCAAGCACCACTTGTTGTGCGCCAAGAGGATCCACTTCCAGTTGAGTATTTGAGATAAAAATAAAACATATTAATATTAATAAAGACAATACAATAACTTGCATATTGGCCCTGATAAAGAAGATCATTACCTGCACCCATGTTAGTTATTATACAAGTTCCTCTTTCTACAGCCAAAGGTAGAAGCATTGACATCCAATCCGATACTGAAATTACCAAGTGTGGAAGCACATTATGCATTGGAAAAGAAAAAGCAGAAGACATTTCCAACCGCATTGCCCATACTATACGTTTTATCTTTGACGTGGAACATAAGCTTGCGATGTTTCTGACAAATTTAACTGCTGCTAAATGACTCAGAATTTTATTTGATGGTCAAAACATACAAGAAGAAAAAAATTGCCAGACAGAATTTAAGCAAACTAAATATCTAACATACTTCGAGTGTCGTAACCTTTTCCTCCAGACATCATAAGTTGATATCGCTCGGCAAGTGTTCTTTCAGCCAAACATTCAAGCACAAGATAATCAAGTTCTTTAACAGTTCGGAGCAATTTGAGTGCTGCCTGCGGTCTATCTCCACCAAAACCCGCCCCACAACCCACAAAAACCTTCTCTTTCCTCCTCAAAGGATTTTCCCTCTACGTTGTAATCACAAAGTCACTAATTTCCAGCCATTCATAGTCATCGAAAAAAAAAAAATCGCTAAGAAAAGAAAAGGACTTCCATTCAACTCACCAATTTATACTCGCAGCTGATTTTTTCACCGTTCTCCTTCGCTTCCATTAAGAAAACGCCTTCGCCTGAACAATTGCGCAACTAACCAAAAATACAATGTGGATTCAATTTCTTCTTCTTTTTTAAGAGGAAAAGGAGTAAAATAGTTTAGTTTGCTTCTATGGTTCACAGCATATAGAGAAGAAACATAAGAGTAATCCCAGCGAATTCCTGGAAGAAAAAGAAAGCAAGAATCCTTTCCTCGATCACCCAATCTGTTGATTCCAACCAAAGGTAAAAGAATCGACACGTTGAGTTGCCAGAGCTATTCGCGACTGGGTAAAATTCGACGGAGTACACAAAGAACTAGGAAATAAAGGTGTGTTCGTATGGCCTGATAAGTAACGAAGCCCATGAATATTGCAACGGCTCGGCCCAATAGATGACAGCGGTATGTGTAAAACAAATAAATAATTAAAAAATAATATAAAATTTAACAGGATATTAAAAACAAGTAAAATTGAAAAAAAATAAATAAATAATCAGAATTGGAATAAATTTAAAATTTTCAAAATAAAATAAATATAAAATAAAACACTGAAACACTGCTTACGTGGAGAAAGGAGTACAGAAAATGGCTACGGCATATGCGTAAATTTACCGAATATCTATTTAAGAGCATTAATGGGTAGGGTTTGGACTCGGGACCGAAGAGTTGTGGCCGCGGGGGACGGCAGGCGGCGATGGCTACGGAATTGGACGGGGAGGAGGAGACGGCTGCTGCAGCTGGAAAACTCACCGGAAGTCCGCAGCTCTCTGTGGAAGATGACCTCCGTGAGATGGCCAAGAATGCAGCGTGGAGCGTTAGCTCCTACAAGCCTGGGAATAACGTCCTCTCCCTCCGCGATGACAACCTAGATACCTACTGGCAGTTGAGTGGAATCTCTCTTCCTGTCATTGTCTCCCTATGTTCTTGATTTGCCGAATGTTTTTCATTCGGTGATTTCCGCACATGATTTACAGTTCGCCACCCGTTAATTTGCGTGAATGATCAAATGAGCCAAATCTGTCTTTTTCACTTTTTCTTTAAAGAACCGCTAAAACTAGGTTTCTCTTCATAATTGTCTTGACCGCGTGAGCAATTCTATGAAAATTTTGAAATGTGAAATGTATCTAGCATTCGAGGAAAATTATTCTTTGATAAACTTCCTTATAAATAAAGTGGCGAGAAAGGTTGATTGTTTATTTGTTTGTTGGGTCAGATCGGATGGAGCGCAGCCTCATTTGGTGAATATTCAGTTTCAGAAAAAGGTTAAGCTACAGGTTGTTCTCCTGTGTTTGTCATCATTTTGTTAATTTGAATCGACTTGTTATTTTTACTATTAGTTGTCTTTGCCATCCTGACCCAGCTAGTAATTCTCTATGTGGATTTCAAATTGGATGAGAGCTACACACCTAGCAAGATCTCGATCCGGGCTGGAGATGGTTTCCACAACCTGAAGGTTTCTTTGTCTTCTTTTAGAGCTGTACTTAAGTATACCTGCATAATCTTTTTCTTTCTTTGGGTCTTTAGGTGGGGCTGGGTCACATGTTTTAGGTAAATGTACATTATAATCAAACTTTGTATTGCTAGTGTAGTTGATAATTGTTATAATCATGCTTTTGTATTTGATGTTTTTGATGGATTTATTTTTGTGCTCCTGGTGTGGCAGGAGATTAAAACTGTGGAGCTTATGAAGCCAGTTGGATGGGTTCATATATCTTTGTCAGGAAATGATCCCCGGTAATCTCATTATTGAATGGTATTATTTGTTTTGGTATGAATCATTAAGGTTAATCGCTTTTGTACCTTTCATGTATCTTGGTTATGTGAACTGTGTGGTTGTCGTCCTTTTCTGAGTAATAAATTGATTTTTGTTAAATATGGAGTCAAAGTTTAGAGTGCTCGCCAGGATTAACTTCAGAAAAGCTTTCTTGAAGTTTTTACTGGCTAAAAGATATAGCACTATAAATCTACTCAAGCGTATTGCTGGGATTGACCACTTGTTAAAACTAAAAGTCAGCTCTTCATATAACAATTTTGGATGATGAAATTAACAAACACCAGAATTTCTAACCAGTCATTCTGAATTATCCTCTTTTATTTTGCAGAGAAACCTTCATTAATACTTTCATGCTTCAAGTTGCTATTTTGTCAAATCATCTAAATGGGCGGGATACACATATACGCCAAATCAAAATATATGGTCCTAGACCGTAAGTCGATAATGTTATTTTTTTTTCAATATTCTCACAGTTAAGTTTCCAACTTGCTGTTGTATGTTGGATTACAGAAACCCTGTCCCCCTTCAACCATTTCATTTTACTTCACAAGAATTCATTACCTACTCAACCATTAGATAAGCAGTGTCAGCGCCAATCTCTGTTGTATGAAGTTCATGAGGTAATGAGAACCAAAGCTGTAAAAAACATTGAACAAATTTGGATATAACCTTTTTGTCTAAGAGTTTTAGTTACAAGATTTTTTTTTACTTGTGTGGCTAAAGAAGTGAAACATAAATAACCTGTCTCAGTGCAATGACTGCTATAAGCTGTTCTTTCAAACTTGGAAATTTCTGCCATCTGTAAATTGGATTTCCATTTATGTCACTGCAATACACTAAGATCTGCATGTTTCTACTAAGCATATTTATGGTTATTTTGATAGATGTTAGATGAACAAATATACCTTGCACTGGATCATCCTGTATCTTACACATGAATATAGACATAGTGCTATTGTTTCATCTCCAATAGTTATAAGAAAACACAGAATGCACACTGTTCAGCAATTATCTGGTATAATAGGTGATATTGCTTTGTCGAAGTGGATAAACATGATCTAGTATCATCCATGAAGATGATCTGCAGAAATACATGTGTGTCAATATCCACGGGGAAGGGATTGCTTTTTATTATCTGTGAATTGACAGGTATGGAAATTTAGATAAAGACAATCCGACTGAGCAAAGTGTTGATGCAACAATACCAACAGAAAGGATTTTTCTATTTGCTGAATACCTCCTATATTTCGAACTTGCATGTTTCACGGAATAATTATTTGTGTTTATAAAATGCAGATCTAAATTCAGACCAAGATTCTTGAGAGTATGTTCAGTGCTATACATGCACGACATCTTGGCAGCAAAAGTAACTGTTGAAAATAGAGACTTAAGACAGATTGCAAATAGCTAAGGAGTTGATATTGTTGTTGTAATTATTTCAAAGGAAAAGAATATACTTGTGATGGCTAGTATTTGGATTGAGCTTATTCAATGTGTCTGCACTAGAATATTGTTGTTTAAGATTTTCAAAGTGTGTGATTAAGACTATGATTCAAAGGTGCCTTTTGGTCTAAAGATGAAGAATAATTCCTTTTTTTATAATTTAAATATTCGGTGATTTCGCCCGATTAATTTCGAAGGTCGACAGATTTGAATTAATTTTATTATCTTATGACATTTATAAGGTGCCATTATAAGGCAAATAGCGAAATTTCGAGGGTGGTTCGTAGATGGATTCAAAATACTCAGGTTGATTTTTTGATAAAATTTTAAATCTTGTCCGAGTTTCTGAATACTCAATAATTGAATTATTATTTATAATAATTAATTTTTAATATTTTTGTACTTATAATATTATATAAAACCGCCCTTATTCTCCTTTCATCGCATTGTTGCCCTAAATCGCTCGTCGACTTCCTCCCGACGTTGCAAAAGCCCTTATTCTCCTCTCGTCGCATCGCTGTCCTAAATCGCTCGTCGACTTCCTCCCAATGCTGCACAGACTCGCCGCATCTTCCTCTTCCTCCTGACTTCCCCCAAATCGCCGCAGACTCGACGCTGTGCCCTAGCTCGGGACAGAGATCCCCTCGCCCAGTCCCTGTGCCCTAGCTCGAGACAAAGACCCCCTCGCCCAGTCCCTGTGCCCTAGCGATTTTCCTCCCTCCCTGTGCCCTAGCACCTATTCCTCCCGACGCCGTGCCCTAGCTCGCCACAGATAAGCAATTACAACCTTCCAACACGACGATGTGCCCAAGCTCGCCCTACCTGTGCCCTAGCTCATTGTTGCCAATTTCAGAAGCAACAAGGTAACGTGTTGTCTCATTTAAGCTAAATTAAGTGAGTATATTCCCTGTTTTGATTGCGTTTGGTTGTTGTCTTGATCTATCAGTTAGATTCTGGAAGCCATTTGACTAATTTTTCACACAAGGAAATTCTAGGAAGGTAATATATTATATCCTATCAGTGATTCCAGGAATGTTTATGTTGGTTGCTACTCGAAAAAACCTAATAGTTCCACTGTACAAAAATTTTATACAAAGGTCTGAACCTTTTCCTAGCTACCATGTGTTCTTTTAAATTAAACTTGGATCGCCTGCGGAACTTAACACGTTTGATCCAAAATTTAATTTATTTGTTCTTTTAGGTTTAGACTTGGATCTCCTGCGGAACTTAACACGTTCGATCCAAATCACCTAGGTTATTAATTCCATTAAATATTAATTTCCTAAATTGACTTCCAGGACTGCATGGCGAGGCACATGGTCTTTTTGGATATGGGAACAACCACCACCGCCTAGACAAAGCCTTTTAAGGAAAGCTAATATTTAATTTCCTTAAATAACTTTAGGTCAACCGAAAAGAACAATCAAATCACAAGGAAAAGAAAAAACAAAGAACGCAACATCGAAAATAAATTCGAAATACTAGAATCGCATGCCTCTTGTATTTGGTATTTTTTACATGAAGATGAAACTAGTATGATGCGGAAATAAAATACTAGTATACCTTTTCTTTTGCAAGCAAAAACCTCTAGGTCTTCTACCGTATTCCTCTTCTAACCTCGGACGTTGTGTGGACAACGATCTTCCGAGATGAGAAAGCACCAAAGCACCTTCTTCTCCTTCTTGCAAGGTTCGGCCAAATCAAGTGCACCTCCAAGGAAGAAGAGAAACCACCACCAATGCTCCAAGGGATGAAAGCTTTCTCTCCTTCTTCTCCAAGCTAGAATCTGGCCACCACTTGATCTCTAAGAAGATGTGAGGTTCGAACACAAGGATGGAGAGAAGAGAAAAGAGAAGTGGCCGGCCACACCAAGGAAGAAAAGAGGGAGAAACTAATAGAGGTTGTTCCCCTCAAGGCTCCCAAAACCCCTTCTTTTATAATCCTTAGCTTTGGCAAATAAGGAAATTTAATTATAATAAAATTTCCTTAACTTTCTTTGACATGAATTAATTAAGAAAAATTAAACAAAATTTCCTAAACCTTCATGTCATGGCCGGCCACATTAATAAGAGAAAACAAGGCAATTTCAATCAACAATTAAAATTCCTTATTTGTCTTCGAAAATTTTAAAAAATAAAATTTCCCTTTAAAATCCCTTCATGGTTGATAAAAAGAAATTTCTATAATTTTAATTTTTCAACATGTGAATAATTTACAAAGAAGAAAAATAAAATATCTTTCCAATCTACAAATAAGGAAAGAGATTTAATCTCTTTCTTTAATCTTTTGTAGATCCTTTTAAAAGAGATATTTTAATTTTTAATCTCTCCAATAAATTATATCTTTCACATAAGAAAATTTTAAAATTAAAATTTTTTTTAATTTAATGGGAGCCGGCCACCTAAGCTTGGGTTCAAGCTAGGGTCGGCCACCCATGAACCAAGGTTTGGCCGACCCTAGCTTGATCCACAAGCTAGCTTGGCCGGCCCCTACATCATGGGTATGAAGGTGGGTATAGGTGGGTATAGTACTCTATAAATAAGAGGTTACGATAGGGACCGAGAGGAGGAATTGGTTTTGGTCTCCTGATAAAATTAAGCATCCCGTGTTCGCCCCGAACACACAACTTAATTTTATCAATAATAATTCATTCCACTAGAGAACTATTATTGAACTACCGCACCAATCCCAAATTACATTTTTTGGGCTCCTTCTTATTATGAGTGTGTTAGTCTCCCTGTGTTTAAGATGTCAAATGTCCACTAATTAAGTGAGTTACTGACAACTCATTTAATTAGTATCTTAGTCCAAGAATAGTACCACTCAACCTTATCGTCATGTCGGACTAAGTCCACCTGTAGGGTTTAACATGACAATCCTTATGAGCTTATCTTGGGGACATTATCAACCTAGATCACTAGGACACAATTTCCTTTTATAATCAACAACACACACTATAAGTAATATCATTTCCCAACTTATCGGGCTTATTGATTTATCGAACTAAATCTCACCCATTGATAAATTAAAGAAATAAATATCAAATATATGCGTTTGTTATTATATTAGGATTAAGGGCATACACTTCCACAATAACTGAGGTCTTTGTTCCTTTATAAAGTCAGTATAAAAGAAACGACCTCTAATGGTTCTACTCAATACACTCTAAGTGTACTAGTGTAATTATATAGTTAAGATAAACTAATTCCTAATTACACTACGACCTTCCAATGGTTTGTTCCTTTCCATTTTGGTCGTGAGCTACTGTTTATAATTTATAAGGTACTGATAACATCATCTTCTGTATGTGACACCATATACTATGTTATCTACAATATAAATTAATTGAACAACTACAAACAAATGTAGATAATTTGACCAAATGTGATTCTTTATTCAAAATAAATGTTTACAAAAGCTTAGGCTTTTAGTATACACTCTAACAATCTCCCACTTATACTAATGACTAAGCTGCCATATTTTCTGCCATACATCTGATTCTCATTCCCTCCACATGTCGATCGAAAGATTTTGCCGGAAGGGCCTTAGTGAAAGGATCTGCCAGGTTATCTGCTGATGCAATCTTGGCGATAACAACTTCTCCTCGCTTCACGATATCTCGTATCAGGTGGTACTTGCGCTCTATATGTTTACTTGCCTTATGGGCTCGTGGTTCCTTCGAGTTTGCAACTGCACTGCTATTATCACAATAAATTGTGATGATTTTGGGCAAACCAGGAATCACATCTAAGTCCATTAGAAAGTTCCTGAGTCATACTGCTTCTTTAGCCGCCTCAGAGGCTGCTACATACTCAGCTTCCATGGTTGAGTCCGAAACGCATTTCTGCTTAACACTCCTCCATGCAATAGCTCCACCTCTTAAAGTAAACACATATCCTGATGTAGACTTACTGTTGTCCCTATCTGATTGGAAATCTGAATCTGTATAACCCACAGGGAGCAAATCGTCTGCTTGGTAAACTAGCATATAATCTCTAGTCCTTCTCAGGTACTTTAATATATGTTTTACCGCAGTCCAATGTCCTTGTCCAGGGTTACTCTGATATCTGCTAACCATGCCCACGGCAAAACAGATATCAGGTCTCGTACATAGTATTGCATACATTAGGCTTCCTACAGCCGAAGCATAAGGAACTGCTTTCATGTCCTCTATCTCCTTTGATGTCTTCGGAGACATCTCTTTAGATAGAGCTACTCCATGCCTAAAAGGTAAGAAACCTTTCTTGGAATCATGCATGCTAAAACGAGCAAGGATTGTATCTATATATGAAGCTTGGGACAGACACAACATTATTTTCTTGCGATCCCTTATAACTTTGATCCCAAGAATGTGTGCACAATCTCCTAAGTCCTTCATATCAAATTGTTTGGACAACCATACCCTTACGTCCGATAATACCTTAACATTGTTGCCAATTAACAAAATATCATCTACGTATAGTACAAGAAATATCACCACGTTTCCGTTACACTTCTTGTATACACAAGACTCATCTGTACACTGAATAAATTCATATGACTGGATTACTTCATTAAACCGGATGTTCCAAGACCTTGAAGCTTGCTTCAGTCCATAAATGGACTGATTGAGCTTGCATACTAGATGCTCTTTGCCTTTTTCTATGAACCCTTCTGGTTGCTTCATATGGATGTTCTCTTCAAGACTTCCATTAAGGAAAGCTGTCTTGACATCCATTTGCCAAATCTCATAATCCATATGAGCAGCAATGGATAAGAGTATCCGGATAGACTTAAGCATGACTACCGGTGAAAAGGTCTCCTCATAATCGATTCCCTCTTTCTGAGTGTACCCTTTCGCAACAAGCCTAGCTTTGAAGGTTTCTACCTTCCCGTCTGTCCCTCTTTTCCTTTTGTAGATCCACTTGCATCCAACGGCTTTTACACCATCAGGTGGTTCTACGAGCTCCCAGACCATATTAGAGTACATAGACTCTATTTCAGAATTCATTGTCTTTTGCCAAGATGCTGCATCTATATCTTGGAGTGCTTCGTCATATGTTCGGGGATCAGGTTCATATTTACCCGGGATCAAGTCCGAAGACTCTCCCAAAAACATAAATCTATCAAGCTGCCTTACAACCCTCCCACTACGACGAGGCATTGTCTGTGATTGTGTATCATGTGTGACACGTGTTGCAGTCTCTTGTGGTACTTCATCTTGTACTGTTGGTACTAAGGTAGATGTGTCCTCTCTAAGTTCTTCTAAAACAACTTTGCTACTGGGCTTGTGATCCATTATATAGTCTTCTTCTAAAAACTGGGCATTGGTGCTAACAATGACCTTCTGGTCTTTAGGACTATAAAATAAACCACCTTTCGTTCCTTTGGGATAACCCACAAACACGCGAACTTCTGTACGAGATTCTAACTTATCAGCATCTGGTTTCAGCACATGTGCTGGACTACTCCAAATCCGAATATGTCTTAGACTGGGTTTTCGCTCATTCCACAATTCTGTGGGAGTAAATCAAATATTACATTTGTGAAGAAACAAACTGGGCCTAATTGGGTTGTTGCCAACTTTATTGAAACCCATAATCACCCACTTTCTACTCCATCCAAGGTGCATTTGTTACGCTCACATCGTAATGTTTCGGCAACAAAGAAAACATTGACGAAACAGTTTTCAGAGGCCAATGTACCTACTTGTCAACAAATGCGAATATTAGAGATAGAGTATGGAGGACCTGAGAGAGTAGGTTGTACAGAAAAAGATATTCGAAATTTTGAGAAAAATCTAAGAGATGAGCAAAAAGGTATTGATGCTAAAACACTGATCGAGTTTTTTACATCTGAGCAAGAGAAGAATTCTGCTTTTTTTCTTTAATTATGAGACTGATTCAGATAATACATTTAGTAGATGTTTCTGGGCTGATCATATATCCAGGCGTGCATATAGTGTATTTGGTGATGTAGTTGTATTTGATATAGCATATAATACCAACAAATATGGCTTGATTTTGGCACCTTTTGTAGGAGTTAATCATCATCATCAGACAATTATATTTGGTTGGGGGTTTTTAAGTGATGAAAAAACTGATTCTTTTGTTTGGTTGCTTAAAAAGTTCATAGAAGTCATACCTAAAGGTCCACCAAGTGTTATCATCACTGATCAGGATCCTGCTATGACAAAAGTGATTGCACAAGTTTTCCCTCAAACAGTGCATCGATATTGTTTATTGCACATACTGAACAAATTTCCAGAAAAATTAAACCCTTTGACTTTTCAAAACCATTATCAAAGCTTAAAGAATGTCAATTCTACAACACCTGATGATTTTGAAAAGTCATGGGAAGAAGCTATCAAGTGTGCTAACTTAGAGAATAATGATTGATTATCGTTAATGTATGAATTACGACACAAATGGGTGCCAGTATATTTTAGCCATTTATTTTGTGCTGGAATGTCAAGTAGTCAAAGAACTGAAGGCTCACATGCATTTTTCAAGAGATATGTCTCAAATAAGAACTACTGATGGATTTTATCACCCGTTTTAATAGAGCACTGAGACATCAAATACACAATGAGTTAATTGTTGATCATATTGACATGAATGAGCATCCGAAAATTAAGATAAATTGACCAATGGAAACTCAGATGGTTAAGTTGTACACAAAGAAGAAATGGTTGGAGTTTCAAAGTGAATGAGCGAGAGTCATGCTTATTATGTGCAACAAGCATTTACAGGAGTTGACTCAGTGGTTTACCATGTGATGAAATTTTAAAGTTCTTCTTCCTCCAAACCAAGGGTACTTATGCATGATAAACAAAGAGATTACATATCGTGTAGTTGCACGAAATTTGAGTTTGAGGGCATTCCATGCAGACATATGCTAGCTTTTTTTCGGATCAACCAAGTGTTTCATTTGACTGATACATATATACTCAAACGATGGACACGAGATGCAAAAATTGGAGCAATATATGCTTTGGGGGAGCAAAATTACATTAATGATTCAGATCCAGAAAGGTGTTTGATGTCGAGACAATCGAGGTTATCTTATAAAGCTTTAATATTAATTGATGATGCATCTTTGACTAATGAGGGGACAACCTTTTTGGATGAATAATTTGATTCTATCTACAACAAAATTCAAGAGATGAATATTAGTAGAACATGCAATGATAGAAGTCAAAAGAAGAAATCTATGGATGAGGGTCTTGGTATTATTGACCCTTCTTCAGTAAGAACAAAGGGATGTGGGAAGAGATTGAAATCATCAAAGGAGAAATCAACCTCAAATTCCAGGCTATGTCGTGGATGCGGACATCGAGGAGTGTCACATGACAAGCGCAATTGTCCAAATTTGCAACAAGGGGGGTATGTGTCAATTAATGATACATTTTTATTGTAATTTTACTTGCAAACATAAATTTATTTCATTACATTTTGTAAATATGACAATGTGCCAATTATCAGATTGACTGAAGATACTACTCATAACATTGTTGACGACATGTATGAACTAGATTTGACGTCTATAGCAGGTACTATTAAAATTTTAATATTGCAGGTTCATTGAGAAAATAAAGTTAATAATTGTATTTATTGTTGCAGGTTCTAACAACATGCACTAGGAAGTTTGTAAGTATCTATAGTTGGTATTCATCTATTCCTTTATTTGTATGTTTGAATGGTTTAGTGCAATATATGATTGTGCCAAACTTAAAGCTTTAATCTATCTTTTGCCAACCACATTAAAAACATCAATAACTAAGGTATGAATGTGCCAAATATCTCCCACTTAAACCAATCCTCTCAGGTATGGTTGTACAAGAACTGTCATTTGCTCCTTTAACTAGAGCTATCTTTTGACTGCTTCACATCGACATATATTGTTGAGGTACTTAAATGCCTATAGCTTGTTATCTTTACTAAGGTTGGTAGGGTTTATCCTTTTTCTGAAGGCTTAATTTTCTTGTTTTAATTGGTGCCAACTAATTTATCAAATTGATAGTTGATATGGGAAATTAACCCTCTTGTCTACCCAAGCACCAAGTGTATCTAACCCTAATAGATTTGAGAAATTAATCGTCCACAGGGAAATATTAAAGGAGTGTCGGGGATGTTGATGGCTGAACCTCCATTATTTTTAGCAACCAAAAGGTTGGACGGTCTTATTAGCACTTGCAATCACTAATTTCTAAGTGTTTGTGTTGTTGTTCATTGTTTTTTTAATTAAATTACAAAGATTTTAATGGCACTGTAGAGTTAGGACTATGTTATTTAAGGATCTTCTATTTATATATTTTTGAGTTTTGTTATAGGACTTTTATTTTTTTTATTTTTTTTTGCAGAAATCACAGACGACTTTGATACTACTGGGCCTCCGAGTTCGCGGTCAGCACACAAAAACTTCTAGGAGGGGAAAAACTATTGATGTCTCTAAGAAGCGATGAGCTTGATCTTGATTTATTTTCCATTGGATCTTTACTTATATGTCATGTTTGTAGCTATTGTGAAGCTTGTAGCTTCAGACTAATAGTTTTATATTCTCATATTCTGAAACTATATGAGTGCAATGTTTAGATCAGTTGTTGATATTATACATGCTGGGTTTCACATCCATTAATTGAAAATTTGAGATGTGGAAAATTACAAGTGCTGGAGTATGTAAAATGTTTATGATTTCAGCTGAATCTTTGTTTATATCAGAAACTATGTCCAACTATTGTATGCTTCTTAGCAATATATATTATAGAAAGGTTAAAAGCTAGTCCTGCAAATAGTTGATGAGTTTTATTCATTTATTTGCAAAAATGGATTAAATGTGCACTCAACACTCAATGATAAATCAATGCACAGCTTGTATGCGTCTTTTAATCTCTAAACCGCTGCATGATTCCTACAAAGGTAACAACAGTTTCAACCAAACAACACGCTGGAGTATTATGTTGCATTTTTGGAGGATGCACTCCACCACCAACAACAATTTTACAATAATTTGTGTCAATTATTCCATTCTGGAATCTGAGTGGCATTTTATGGTCAATTTGGAACTAAGATGCATCATATCACCTTTGTGAAGGAAAGGACTGAATCCTCAATAAATGCAATCAACTTCTCTCGTTCCCACCTCTGTTAGTGGATTGGAGTTTGAGTGAGTCTCCTTGGTGGTTTTTTGTGGAGCCAAACTGAAAGAACCCAACAATAACAAAACATTAGTTTGAGTTAGTTTGCTTCATTTGCAAAACATTAGATTTTTTTTGTTTGTTTGCACAGTTCTACAGTTTGGTGACTCCTAAAGTTGCTGCCTTGAATATGAACCCAAAATTTTTGGACAGAAATGTAAATGAAGGCTTCAGTGGCGGTGAAAAGAAACAGAATGAAATTCTGCAACTTGCAGTACGTATTCTTTATGCTTTGTTTATAACAAAAATAGATTATATAAAGCTGTCGATTCTCTTTTAGCAATCATCGTCAGTTTCTTTTGATTGTAAGTTGTAGAGGCCATATGAGTTATTGACATGCATGATGAAAGATTTAATCTTCCTGTCATTGGTTGACAACTATACTTATTCATTTGCCTTCTTCTTTGGCATCACTCTAATGTGACAGCTACATTTGGAGGATGCTCTCCACCACCAGCAACAATTTACATTTGGAGGATGCTCTCCACCACCAGCAACAATTTACATTTGGAGGATGCTCTCCACCACCAGCAACAATTTTGAAATGAAGAATACAATTTACAATAAGAAAAAATAGTACGCATAATGATTCTAGATTGCAAAAGGGAACAAGTATGTGAAGCATACACCAACAACATATGTTTCACAACAAATTAAGATAACATAACATATGTTTTAAATTTGATACACCACTTGCAACACCATTGTTCAACTTGAACTCAGATTAAAAATAATAAAAAATAACACCAACAATAACAACAACTAGGAATTGAAAAGCTGCTCTATTTTTTTTTAATGTATCCTTCAACTTAGTTTTTTTTTTCAGGGCTCAAAAGTTGTTTGTCTAAATTTGAATTTGATCCCGAAGTTGAAGTTGCACATGATGAAATGGAAATTGGTGCAAATTTTTTATCCAAGTACGCTTGAAAAGCTTTTTGTGCCTCCATTCTACTTTTGTATGATTGATGTATGACGCCTTTAAAGCCAATAACTTGACTTGATGCTTCTATCCACGTTTCATAAATATCCGGATTATATCCAACAAATACAACATACATTTTCCCCTACATTAAAACAATATTCAGAATTTTGTATAGATAAAATATTAGAACTTAAAATGAAATGATTTACCATTCGTTGGTAAAAGGAAACGTTGTTTTGCAACTTTCCTGCATAATCGATATGAAAAACATAATTGACAATATACATATTTGACAATAGATGATGGTATAACACAGAAGCAAAATAAAGATTAAAATATTTACAATCCTTAAAAAGAGGGAAAAAAAGACTGCAACTTTTCAATAACAGATTTTAAGTATATTTTGTGCTACGCTAATATTCAACTATTCTCAATTATTCGACTATATTTTTCTGGTGGAGATATATGGTCCAAAGGCTTCAGGAAAAACTACACTTGCCCTTCATGTTATTCCATAATATCCAAAAATTAGAGGTAATGTTTAATTTGGTTAATTTATTCTATCTTCATTAGCATTTATAAGAATGATCCAAATGGATAGCAATTCTTTTTCTTATTTTTTCTGGTGCTCTCTTTGTAGTTTGTTTTAGTATTGAAAAAGCTTAGCTAATGAACTATGCAGTTGTTGTAATTTTGTGATTTCCTCTATCAGTTTTACTAATTATTTGAGTTCTTAATTCTAACACACCTTAAGTTGAAGCATATATATGTCTAGCTTGTTAGAAAAGACAAAAGGAGTTATACTAAGAGAAAGTAAGATTGTGAAGACACTTGTATAGATAAGGAAGATGGCACACTAGTGCAACAATTGGTAAACTTTGATGTAAATGACTTGTATATGACACTTTACCAATATAGGCAAAATGGAAACTTGTGGTGCAACGTATGCATATTTTTAATATGGCTAAAACATGTGTGTGAACATAATTTAGGAGCAACTCAATTCTGCACAGTGTAAAATACTGGAAGAAGCCTGAGACTTAGTTCATAATATTCTTTCTAGATTAGAGTCTTGCAACTCAATTTTGAACTTGGGTGGCTTAACCAAACACAATCAAAACAGGAAATATACTCACTTATTTTAGCGTAATCAAAATAGGGAATATACTCACTTAATTTAGCTTAAATGAGACAACACGTTACCTTGTTGCTTCTGAAATTGGCAACAACGAGCTAGGGCACAGGTAGGGCGAGCTCGGGCACAACGTCGTGTTGGAAGGTTGTAATTGCTTATCTGTGGCGAGCTAGGGCACGACGTCGGGAGGAATAGGTGCTAGGGCACAGGGAGGGAGGAAAATCACTAGGGCACAGGGACTAGGCGAGGGGGTCTCTGTCCCGAGCTAGGACACAGGGACTGGGCGAGGGGATCTCTGTCCCGAGCTAGGGCACAACGTCGAGTCTACGGCGATTTGGGGGAAGTCAGGAGGAAGAGGAAGATGCGGCGAGTCTGTGCAGCGTCGAGAGGAAGTCGACGAGCGATTTAGGGCAGCGATGCAACGAGAGGAGAATAAGGGCTTCTGTAGTGTCGGGAGGAAGTCGACGAGCGATTTAGGGGAGCGATGCGACAAGAGGAGAATAAGGGCGGTTTTCGTGGCGAGAAGTGCATTAAAATGCTGTGACGCGGACTTTGCCACGAGAGCAGTCCGCAGCGGTCCGCACAGTTGAGTCCGCAGCATAAAATTTTAAATCTTGTACGAGTTTCTGAATACTCAATAATTGAATTATTATTTATAATAATTAATTTTTAATATTTTTGTACTTATAATATTATATAAAAGGTAAAGTTGTGACCTAGCGACCGGTCTTATATGTTAGGGTAAATTATAAGAGGTATGTATCGATCTTTTATATGGAAAGATTATATATATATAAAATTTAGTTGTGCATCCCATATAGATATAATATAAGGTCAGACATTTAATTTAGTTACGCGCTCATTTAGAGAGGATATTTTTTTTTTTTTTGTAAATTCGACAGAATATCTATGCTGCACCATAAGCCGAGGACATCTCAGAGTCTCCCCCAGTATATATATATATATATATATATATATATATATATATATATATATATATATATATATATAATTTAGTTGTGCGTCCCATATAGATATAATATAAGGTCAGACATTTAATTTAGTTACGCGCTCATTTAGAGAGGATTTTTTTTTTTTAAATTCGACAGAATATCTATGCTGTACCATAAGCCGAGGACATCTCAGAGTCTCCCCCAGTGTTTTGTGAAGGGAGTTACATATTTCGTATTTTAAGTTATTTTTAAAATTTTGTTAAATGTTAGATATTAGGTTTTTGAAATTTGTTTAAAAAATTATAGTATTTACTTTTTCTCTTTTTCTATTATTATTGTTTTCTTCAATGTCCCCGATTCCCCTGCGCATCAGTCGCTGCGCCCGCCGCCGCTTCTGCCGCCTAACGCCGACGCTCGCCGGTCAGTACCCTTCTTCTTCTCCTCTAACCTCTCTTCTTTCTTACCGGTCTTGTTCCTCTTTCTCTGATTTCCATCGCACTCCTCTCATTTCATTCTCATCTCCTCTTTTATCTCCCTCGGTCCCTCTTCTTTCCCTCGATTTCCGTTATGCCGCCGTGCTGGAGTCGTCTCTGTGCCGTTCAGCGGGCGGAACGGCCTACCGGCACGGCTCGACACCGGAAACCATCACAAGCATCTTATCTATCACTCACTCTTGTTCGCTTTTATAAAGATAGTTAAACTATGGTCTAATTGTAGAAAAATAAAACATAACATTCGTTGGCTGCTTCTAAACTGGCATTGATCTACTACAGGATGACAACATCCAATGAGGAGTACTCGCAAATTGGTGTATCTCAAGAGGTATGTGATATTCCTTAGTTTCCAGTTGTTTCTTCCCTTCTAACAAGGCTGTAGCAATTTGAAACTAAATTGTTTTGCTACAGGAGAAAGACAAGCTGGTAGGAGAGGTAATCCGTTATGTACTTTTCAAGACCCACCAAAGTTCTGGATGCCCTATAAAGAGGGAGGAGTTGACTCAATTGATAACTAGAAACTACCACCAGCGTTCACTCCCAGCTCTTGTCATAAACGAAGCCAGAGAAAAAATCTCTAGCATTTTTGGGTACGAGATGAAAGAATTACAACGTTCTCGCCCTTCCTCAAATAAACAGGCTCGTGCTTCTCAACAAAGTATGTCATCTCTTCAGTGCCTTCAATGTTTTTTCATATATGTTTTTTGCATGTCTACTTTAAAAATGTCCAACGATGCTACTAAATTAGTTCCATGTGAATTTTTGATATTTTCTATAAAGAATTTGTGCTATGGGATATTGTCTTCCACCTAAAACTTGATAGCACCTCGACAATTATGGTAAAAAAGAATTTTGCAGAAGATGGAGAAAACAAACGATGGAAATTTTTTTATGTGAAGGATTCATATGTTTAACCCTAATTTCGCATCAGACTTTGTTGTATTTTTTTATGGTCTAACATGAGCAGTGCATGTAGGTGCCTTCGAGTCAAAATCATACATTCTTGTGAGCCAGCTACCTCCTGATGTTTATAGTGAATTTGTTGAAGATAAAGAGTCTTCACATCTGTCTGGTTTCGCTTTTGTTGTTATCAGCATTATACATCTGTCAGGAGGTAAACTTTCTGAAGGTAATTTATTTTATTTCGTCAACAATGCAGCCTTCTCTATATTTTGTTGCCTAATTTTTTTTCTGCTAAATAATGGTAATAGAAAACCTTTGGCATCACTTGGGAAGGTTGGGTTTAAATGAAAATGACCAAAACAACGTGCTTGGTAACACTAAGCAAGCACTTGAAACGCTTATACAGAAAAGGTGAGTACATTAAAATATTAAACTATCCATCATAGTTGTTCACTATATGTTGAAATACCTTACTATTTTCAAATATATATATATATATCTTAGATTTCTGTACTTGTTTCTTTGTTAGGTACCTGCAAAAGGAGAAAGTTAATGGCCCTGAAGGCAATACTGTGATGTTTGAGCTTGCAGAAAGGGCTTTAGATGAATCCATTATTGAGAAACTTAAAGACTACATTAGCCAGGTATGAAATTTAGAAAGCTTAACCATAATAAGTTTGTAATGGACAACTAGGAGCAGGAGCAACTATTTTCTATGGTTTAATAGCAATTTGTTGAATGGAAAACTTCATATGAAATATGCTTCCTGACATGGACATGTGATTTATTGCAAACTAGATACACGTGAAATGCTGATCCTTATGTATGCTCTTTTGAATGTGAGTCAATGCATTAAAATGAACTAGTGAAAATCTTTTTTGTCAACTTTTTAGTTTCAAGATAATAGGGCTTGTTGAGTTTCCTTAGCACAAGAATCTACTATATAATGGAACAATCAGAGTCAATATGCTGATGTTTTTCTTAGGTCTCTCTTGATTTTTGGTAGTTTAACGAACATTTTAACAACAAATTTAAAGGTTCTTGTGCTATTGACATTATTCACTTCATCACTCTCTAATTCATTGAGGTAATTAAATATTATTTCCCTCATTTTGAGATTAATTGTGATAAATTTTGAATTTACAGGGATTATTAGAGGCACTTTTATATTTTAGTTTGAAGTAATTATGGATTATATCAAGTGGAATATGTGGATCGGATTTGGTTTGATTCTAGTTGAATTTAAATTTGGTGAACTAGATTGGTTTTGAATTGATCCAAGGAGCTAAAATTTTGATTAGTTCTAACCTAGTTGCTAGGATTTGATTAACCCTTAGATTACTCTATATCTATAAAATCTGCCCTCCTATATTTTTTGTTTAGAAGAAGTGTGCATAATATAAAACAATGTTATCTATTAATGATGGATAACCTAAACCCCAAAACTTGTCAATGGTGATTCGTGAATAATGTACCTTCACCAGCAAGGTTTAGGTTTCACTTGGGATCACACAGTGCGCACACACTAAAACAACTTAGCACAGATATGCACATGAAGTGAGTACGAGGCACTCATTCATCTCCCTTCTTGCAAAACATTCTCCCTTTTTCACCTTAGATTGTTTTTTTCTTTCTAATCTCTTTTAATCTTCTTTCTGTTTTGATACCTTTTCGAGGTTTTGGCTTTTGACCAGAAACTACAATTTGATTCCTTGCCAAGTCAAGCAATACCTCTACTAAGAATCGAAGGATTTCTCTCAGTTAAACTATATCCAATCAATTTCAAAGTGGTTTAACTTTTTTTTTTGTGGCTTTAACATATATTCTTTTTAATCTATAGATTTTGCTCTTCATTATGGACCAGGTCCAATTTCTTGGATGAAATCAAATTGTCAAAGGCTGATACTGATCTAAGTTAGCTGCAATGAGATCAGAATCAGTCAAATTGGAAAAGCATGAAATGAATGCATAAGTAGAAATATCAGGATCTGATTGTTTCTTAATAATTTCTCTCTCATATGCTTCTTGGCATTTAAAGATCGTCATTTCCTGCTGTGTTCAACCAAAGAAAACTTGTCAATATTCTGCTATTTGATCTTCTATTGGTAATATGCATCCAGATGGCTCTGTTTACTTCGCTTTCACCTCATTTTCTGAAGGTTGTTGCCTATGCAGGTTGTTAACAATGACCCCGCCGCAGACACCGAGTGAGATGTATGCAAAGCTCAGGCCTGAATCATCGTTACAGAATTCCATACAAAGCTGTGATTTGCCTTTGCCGTTTAGCTACTACATCTCAAGTATTTTGCAGTTTGAAGGTTCCAAAATGTCATCTGCTGAGCATTTCGTTAACGTCGCAGCAGCAGTATCTCTAGATTGTAGAAAACATGGAACTACCGGCCATTTTGTTAATGTGGCAGCAGCATTTGGAATGGGAAACCATTCGCCTTTTGCACTTAAACCAATTTCAACTGCGAAAAGAAATGCAGGCAAATTTATCCCTATTTGAATCCGAACAAGTATCTGAGTAAATTCGTCAAAAAAAATAAATATATACAAAGTACGATAAAACCTCCAGTTTTCATTTCAAGGGTTATTTATACTGATCCTGGGGCAATGCAATCTCAGTTACGGTTGGTTATGGATAATTTTTAAATTTATTATGATAGTCGTTAGGAAATTTTGGACTAGATCGGTCATTTAATAAATTTTAGTAGATTGGTCAAAGAATTAGATGGTATTTAATAGTCGGTTGAACTCGATAGTTGGATTAAAAAAAAATTATTTATACTGATCCATGCTTATAAAAATCATATCGACACGGCGGTTTGACCTGTTGACCAACAATTGACCGGATCAATAGATGTGTCACCGATCGTGAAGACCAAAACCATTCCTCCCGCTTGCCTTTCCTTTCCCAGCGATGGATCGCGGAAGAGGTACGCTGAACTCAGTGTTGGGTTTCATCCTCGCTTTCTGTGTCTTTTTTTTTCTTGATTTCTTCGTCGCGTTCAGTGATCGAGTTCCTGGCACAAATCCCTCTGCTGCAGCGGCTCCCTAATCTTTCTCTCCGCAAGATCGCACAGTCTGTCCGGGTGAAGCGCTATGGTGGGTACTTCTTTCTTCTTCCGGCATCTCAATAGTGACAATCTGTATGCTTCATCGATGTTCCCTCTTTCGGTTCTCTGATTAAAGTTTGTACGCCGGCATTCTCATTTTGTGGAGTTATTAGGTTTTCTAAGTTCACTTATTAAGAAATGATTTTTCTCCCCCTAAGCGGATGTTTGAAAATTTAAATGTATAGTTGCGGTGAAAATTGGAGTTGGATAGCCGTGATACAGGTTTTTTATTCTTATAGTAGCTCATACAATTAGGACAAGGAAAAAAATATCTGCGCCGACGTGAAAAGGTTTTGAGAAAGTAGAAATTATTATGGATGTAGTGTTTGTATATTTTTTTTCCTTTGAATTTTAATTTCCACGAGATTAGTATTTAATTGAACTGATCAAAACAACCACATAGGATGCTTCTGCAATGAGATTTTATTGGACTGTTCAAAAGACTCTTGGGAAGTAGTGATTTTTCCCTAGGGCATCTAGATTGGGAAATTTGCAAAAGTTTGCTTCTTATTCAAAATATGAGACTCATAATCCTCTACGATATCTAACTTATTTTTTTCTCATTAATTTTAGAAAACGGTGAATATGTTGTTCACGAAGGGAAAACTGGAGAGCTTATATATTTCATCTTTGAGGGCCAGGTATTGACACGATAAAGGCATTAACCTGAGTTTCATATAATATGTTTTGCTGAAGTTGATGGTATAGGATTTCTTTCTTTTTTTCACGTCGCTTAAGGTAAATTTGATGTTTGTCGATCATTTCATTCGTAGTAAATATAAATTACTTTTTATTTCTTACAATATTTAAGAGGTCTTTTTAGTGTATCTTCAGATTATCCATTTTTGAGATAGTTATAATTTAAGATATTCTAATAAGTGGATTGCGGACCTTGCTATGCAAATTGTGGATTCTTCTCTTTCAGTTAACTACATTGTCATAATTATCTCTGTTGCTTTACTCATTCTATGAAATGAATTTTATTTCTTTATTTTTACAAAAAAATTATCAGAATAGATGATTTTAAATATAATTTATTATTTAGTTAGTGTTTTTCATGTTTTTAGGCTGAAATTTCTGGACCTGCAGATGCTGAAGAAGGAAATTATCCTACTGTCTCATTAAAAAAATTTGACACCTTTGGCCATGGTATGAATCTTTCTTATTTAGTCCTTCATCCTGGATAACACATTATAATAAAGTAGTTTGAGATTCTTTAGCCTTAGTTACTACTAATATTTTTATTTTTCAAGAAATATATTCTACTTTCTAATGCATGGCACAAGGCTATTATAATCTAGCATTGGAAGTTTTGCCAGGCACAGAGTATGTTCTGGTGTGTTGGGCAAAGATAGAGCAAAATGTACATTAGGGATAAATTTTTATATCTCTTGATAGAGAAGTTGGTATGGGTCCTTTACCAAACTGGTATAGGTAGCCTTTCAGCTCTTTGCCTTATAAATTTGGCTTTGCACATGACCAGTGCTATGCTTGTTAGTGGTTGGCTTAAAGTTGTTGCTTCCATGTGATGGTTGTTGTGGAATGATTCTTCACATTCTCTGTGAAACATTGTCTCGAGGCTCCTATATCCAAGCTATTTTCTTGTAGATATGTTTGTGTAGGCTGATGTTGTCTGAAGTTATTCTTAAAAATAATCTCTTCTATTGTAATGTTTATTTGTTTATTTGCTATTTTTTTCAGCACTCTATTCATCTCAAATGCTATTTTGCATTTCACAGAAAATTATGGTTGCATTAATCGTGCTAATGTCATAGCATTATCTAAGGTAAATTTGGCTGTAAAGTAATGGCAATTCATTCGAAAATTAGAATGGCTTTCTATGTTATTGTTGAAATAGTTAGATGCTTTGTTTTTTTTATTTCTCCAATTTTGCAGCTAACCTGCTTGGTGCTGTCAGACCATTATAGCAATTTTCTGCAACCCAAATCAATTTGGAATGCAGATGAAGCATCTGAAGGTTTCTCACTTGTGGAGCGTACATTGTGCCTAGAGCCACTGGAAGTAGGTCTATCATACAGTCCATACTCCTAATTGTCATCATCTCACCTCTGAAAATAAGATATAAGGTTGAAAGATTAATAGAAATTTCAAGCATTTTTCCTCACTTCTCTCTTAATTATGTTTATTTTCTAACAAAATTAGATGAACATAAATGTTAGCACTAATTCAGTGGAAATAATGACTGTAAATCTATTTATTTCTTCTATATATTCCTTGCAAATTTCCCACTTTATAGACCTAAATTATGAGAGCTTGTGGTTCATTGTAAATGGTAACAGCTAATAAGATCTTTTTCATCAAGTACACTTTCTTCAAAAGGAATTTTCTGCTTAAATATCATATTATATAGATTTATCCTTTGCATTTGATTTATTTGCTTTGATATTGATTGGTTCCGAGTTTTTATTTTCTTAATTTTTTTTGTTATCTTAGTTAATTGCTTATTATTATTTTGCAGGTGGATATATTTCGAGGCTTTACTTTGCCAGGTTCTCCATCATTTAGACAAGTCTTTGGAGGCCAGTTTATTGGACAGGCATGATCTAAAAATCTAGTCACATGTGTGCTCTATCGTGTTAACTAACTGTTTCAGTTTCTTGTTCTCATTAGCATGATGCATTTTATATGATGAAATTCACATCTGATCTCTAATTATATTGGCCTGTTGGGAGACCATTTAATATGATGTTTATGCTCCTAAGTTGAAAAACTGAATACATTGATTGTTGATAGGTCCTAGTTTCAACCTACAATGGATATAATTTCTGGACTATTTATTGGTATTTGTTTTTATAAATAAAATTAATTGATATATTGTCATAATAAAGTTAGTCATGTGGCTGCGAAGTTCATTGTATCTAGTATTTTCCTTTTGTTTGATCTTTTCATACCTCTTAAGCTTCAAGAATGTTTTAGACCTTTGCATGGATAGAGATATGTTGGAAAACCATTAATAGGTACAAGTAACTCCATGTAGACAACATAAAGACATTGTAGTTTTCTAATCATTGCATCTGTGTATGATATCCTGCAAACAATATGAAACTAATTGATATTTGATTGTTGGCACAACTCATCTTCATCTAGGAGTGCTGGAACGACCTTTTCTTCTCTGTATTATGCCTTCTCGCCTGACATGCATCTGGACAAATGTTGAGATGGAATTCAACACATTTTCTTCCTGTTAGGGCTTGACATAGGACTGCCACCTCCTCCATCTTCTTCTCCTTTTTGTGCTATTGTTAGAGCTTGGCACAATGACTAACACAGTGCTCAACACTGGCACATCTCGCGTTAGTGTGAAACCAATACTTTGGCACAATACAAGACTTCAAAACCTTTAGAAATTGTTTGGAAACTTTTTAAATCTTCTCACTAATGCCAGAGGGTATAGAAGATTTGCCGGAAAATTAAATTATCTTGTGCTCACAAGACTAGACATTCATAGTGAGTGTGATTCGTCCGTTCCTTGAAGCTCCATGTCATCCATGTCATGATCATTTGAAGGTTGTCTTCAATCCTACAGCATTAGAGAATACCCTAGGAAAAAGTCACTTATCAAGACTAACATCACCTTTAGATTGTAGGATATATTGATGTATTCATATTCTTACTAGTTTATGGTAGTCCATGCTTTTTTGCTCTCTTATAACTCATATTTTTGTTATTCTAGGCATTAGCAGCAGCATCTAAGACAGTGGATTGCCTAAAATTGGTGCATAGTTTGCATGCTCTGTTTATTTTAGCTGGACATAACAATGGTATGTTTATATATCAGGTGGATATCCTGTTAAATCATTATATTTTACTAGTTTTTATTTGTCATATTTAACGTCCCAAGAGAATCCCTTCTCATGGGTGAGAAAGTTTATCTAGGCTGCCAAGAAGCCTCTTCTCATGGGGGAGAAGTTTATCTTGGCTGCCAATTTTGCAGACTCATCCTTGTGCTAATCACTGGTTCATGCTGTGGAGGAAGCTCGGCAACTCTCACATGTCCAAACCTATTATAGAAAAACAGAAGAAACCATTACACCGAAGCATAAACAATAATGCCATATATAATATCTCAAAGTGTAATCACAAGATTTTAAGGTTAGAGAAATTACAGACGGATATAATAGAGTGCATCTCATGAAAATTTAAAATAAAAAAATAAATATGCTACAAATTTACAGTAAAAATTTCATGCAAATCTTCAACTCGAGTAGCAGGGATGTTTTATTGTAACACTAAAGTATGCCTTAAAATTGACCCTAATCCCCCATATTAACCATTTTTTATAATAATATTTATTTTTGATGAATTTAATTTTTGATGCTTCATCTGCTGACTTCCTAATTCTGTTACAGGTATTTAACTATTTCATGATCTCCCTTTTTTTTGGTCACCGAACCTTCCTATGTCCAATACTTATCCAGCAACACCTCTTTTCACCTTCCAACCCTTTCAATCATCCTATAACCTGTTGTTGCATTTCTCTGGCACTAAGGAAAACTCCACCTTCCATTCCTCTATGATATCACTGACTTCCCCTTCCACCTCTTCCCTCGTGGCTCAAGCCATTGCTGTCGTCCCCTTCCACCTCTTCCCTCATGTGGCTCATTGCTTCCTACAGAAGCTGAAGCTAGGAGCTTCAACTTTGTAGGTCTACTTTCCATATTGATAGTTCTCTTTTATGTAATGTGCAATTCTAGCTGTCAACAAAATCTCACACTAAAATGCTTTCATTTGTGAGCAGCCCCCTTCTCACATTCTTCTAATCCGCTACCTTAGCGGCCCCCCTAGTGTCGGCCCCATGGATATAGAGGGAGGTACATGCAAGTACATAGGTCATAGACGCATGGTGGGGTAAACTCAGGTCATCAGTTCCTGAGAATTGACCTCTGGCCATTACGTCAGAGATGTTATGCGCCCACCGTTTGCGCTACGCCCTGGGGGCACCCCCTTCTCACTTTCTTGCTTCTGCTACTGAAGGATGAAATAACTACTCTCTTGCTTCTGACATGATTCTATCTTATATCTTCATTGTAGAATTTGTTCTATTTACTCCAGGCAACCACCATTGCTATCCATTACCAGTTTTATATTAACGTGTGCCTTTACTTTTTGTTTCATAGTTCTGACCATATTGGAGATCCTAGTGTTTTGTAGTTATTATTAGATTTATGGTGCTTAATTGTTGTGATACAATCAAAGTTTCATATTAGCAAAAATATGGAAAAGCTCATGTGTTTAAAAGGATGTAAGATATCTCCATTGGCATGAGTTTAGGCCCAGAGTGGACAATATAATGTCATTATGGAAATATGTACATTCCTTTGGACACAACAAATCGTATCAGAGTTATAGTCCAGACAAGATGTCATGTGAGGTGGCCTTGAACGAAGTTGTTGAAGGCCCGGAGCAGGTCAAGGTGATCTGATGTTCGCGGGGAGGCAGGTCAGGGTAATCGGATGTTTGCGGAAAGACCCGGAGCAGGTCAAGAATGACCGAATGTGGATGCTTATGGGGAGGCTCGGAGCAGGTCAGGATGATCAAATGCTCATATGCTCGTGGGGAGGGCCGAAGCATGTCAGAGTAACCGGATGTTCGCAGGGAGACCCGGAGCAGGTCAGGGTGATCGGATGCTCACAGATAGGCTTGGAACATGTCAAGAATAATCGGATGCGGATGCTTGCGAGAAGCCGAAGCATGTCAGGATGACCGGATGCTTCTGAAGAAGGCCCAGAGCAAGTAAGGTGGATGCTTGCGGAGAGGCCCGGAGCAGGTCAGGATGACCGGATGCTTGCGGGGAAGGCCCAGAGCAGGTCAGGATGCCGGATGCTTGCGAGGAAGGCCCAGAGTAGATCAAGGTGACCGGATGCTTGCGGGGGAGGTCTGGAGCATGTCAAGGTGATCAGATGTAGATGTGGATGCTTGCGTGGAGGCGCGGAGTAGATCAGAATAATCAGATGCTTGCAGGGAAGGCTCGGAGCAGGTTAAGGTGATCGGATGCTCGCAGGAAATGCTCGGAGTAGGTCAGGGTGATCGGATGCTCACGGAGAGGTCCTTAGTTTGAGGGGAAAATTGTTGGGGATTCAATCAAAGTCCACATTGGAAAGATATGGAAAAGATCATGGGTTTAAAACAGTGCTCTAAATGGCGTTGTAGGCGGCCGCCCAGGCGGGAGGCGGAGATCAGCGGAGATCATCTGCCCCGCTTTTGTCAGAGGAGGTGAACTTAAAAGGCGGGGTAAAACAAGTAGGTTAAAAAAAACTTAATTGCCTTCCACCTTGGCCTCCTTCCACCTGCAGCCGCTTCACAGCTTCTGTCGCCAACCACCTATAGCTATAGCTGCAAGCCGCCTGTGCTACTGCCCGCCACTACTGCGGTTGCTGTCATCAGGTAAGGTTTTCAAAAATCTAGATTTCAAAGTTTCCTTCGGAGGCTTGTGCAAGAACGCAGGACGCCTCGCCGGACCTATCGCTAGGGCACGGAAACTGTCCCGTCACGAGGGCACAGACGCATCGCACGGGCTTGACGACAAGCTCGGACGTGTCACCCGGGCCTAGCAAGGCTTCCGTGCACCCACAACGAACCGCCCGACGAATGTCCGTCGCACGTGCTCTCACTCGACGAATGTCCGTCGCACGTGCTCTCACGAAGTAGAAACCGATTACACTTCTGTTTTTTTGTTTTTTGTGCTTTTTTATTTTTAAACTTAGGATTTAATTAAATTTAATCAAATACTTTATATTAATAATTTTAATCAACTCCTAGCTATGATTTAGATAATTTAAATAGATCTAATTAAAACCTAACTTACACCGCATACCCCGTCCCCACCTAAGATATTTTTTAATTTAAAAATTTTTTGTGCTTAATATCTTAATCCAACATCTAAAGTCTAAAGGCAAAATCCTAAATGGCATATCCACAAGCTAAAAAAATAATCAAAAAAAAAAAATCCCAAATCTACTGATGATATATACATAGCTATTAGTCTATTATATATTTAATTTTCTAATATTTAGATTAAATTGTTGCACTAAATTTTAATTCTTAATTTGTTTTATTATTGAAGATTAATGGCGGAAAATGAGAAACAACCGGAGGTGGAATTGAAGCGGAAGTCTAATGATATTGTTTGAGATTATGGGGTGCAATATTGCAAAGAAAAAAAAAGATTGGATCACATGCAAATTATGCAAGAGACTTATCAAAGGAGTTTATCGAATTAAACATTATATTGCGGGTATTGTCGGATAAATTGAAGCATGTCCTGAAGCATCTGATGAAGATAAAAAAAGAGTAAGAGCTTAACTTGAAAATAAGAAGAATAAGAAGCGAGAAAATGTGAAGAACTAAAAGAAGAGAGAGTGGAAGTAAATACAGGTGCTGATGTAGAGGATGAAGATTGTTAAGTGGAGGGAGATTCTTAAAGCACCTCATATATATTGATAAGTGGGTATTTG
Organism: Zingiber officinale; assembly: GCF_018446385.1. NCBI lineage: Eukaryota > Viridiplantae > Streptophyta > Magnoliopsida > Zingiberales > Zingiberaceae > Zingiber > Zingiber officinale. Next base: position 114,182,922 of record NC_055996.1, read on the forward strand.
TAATCGATCCAACAAAGGCAAGACAACAGAACATAAATGATGCATTAAAGTTAAAGTTTACAAATGATGTGCATGAGTACCTTGCAAGATGGATTTATGAAGCAGGGATTCCTTTTCATGCAATTGACAATCAAGGCTTTAGACAATTTATAGAGGCAGTTGGTCAATTCGGCCTGGGCTACAAACCTCCAAGTCAATATCTTCTAAGAGAGTCATTTTGAAACAAGAAATTGAGAGAACAAAATTATCTCTTAAAAAACATGAAGAATACTGTATGAAAAATGGATGTTCAATATAACCAATGCATAAACAGATCACAAGAGGAGAAGCATTATGAATTTATGTGTTAATTGCAAACTAGGTACTTCATTCTTTGGTTCTATTGAAGAATCTATGGAGGCACACTGGGACTTACATCTTTGAGTTTGTGGAAAAATATATTAATGAAATTGGCCCTTAACATGTGGTTCAAGTAGTGACAAACAATGCAACAAACAATATGGTAGTCATGGAGTTGTTGAAGTTTACACAACCTCAAATTTTTTGGACCTCTTGTGCGACTCATACAATCAACCTCATGCTTGAAGCAATTGGAAAGCTACTCAAGTTTAACAGAATATTTGAAAAAGCAAAGGTTCTAACAATATTCATCTATGCACATCATAGAACTTTGGCTATTATGAGAAAGTATACCAAGAAGAGGGATATTGTGAGACCCGGGGGTGACTAGATTTGCTACTTCGTTTTTGACATTGGAAAGTCTCAAAGACAAGAAAGATCAATTGAGACTTATATTTACATCTGAGGAGTGAAGCAACACAAAATTAAGGAGTAGTGTGAAGGGGAAAGTGGCTGAGGCGACGGTAACAAGTATCTCTTTTTGGAATGGTATTTCTTTGGCTTTGAATGTTTCCACCCCTTAGTGAAAGTTTTATGCCTTGTTGACGGTGACAAAAAGCCCTCAATGACCTTTTTATTAGGTGCACTTGAACAAGCCAAGGAAGATATTAGAAAGACTTTTAAAAAATAAAAAAATGTCATCCCTATTTTGAAGATTATTGATGAGAAGTCTAAGGGTAGACTTGATAGTCCTTTGCATTATGTCGCTTACTTGTTGAATCCAATTTTTTACTTCAAAGATCCAAGCATACAAAATGACATCAATGTTCTGAATGAGTTCTTAAATTGTGTTGAGAGAATTTTTCCCATTGATGAGGATATATAATCTACTATTTCTAATGACGAATTGTTGATGTATAAGAGAATCTGGAAACTTTGGAAGAAAAATGGTGGTCACGGCATATGAGAAGGTGGATTTGTACCATGACTTTGATCCAAATATATATCTCTTTCTTTATTTCTATTCACTAGTATATATGTCTCTTTTATTTATTTTTAGATTTATTATTTATTTATTTTTTTTCTTCTTTAATTTTTTAAGTTGGATGGTGGTCCAATTATGATGGTGACACTCCAAACTTACAAAAAATGGCAATGCGATTTCTCTCTTTAACAAGTAGTTCATCAAGGTGTGAAAGAAATTGAAGCCAATTTTAAGGGGTAAGTAGTAATTCATAAATTATATTATTTATTCTTTCTTTTTATTATTTATAATAATTTTCTAATTGTTTAGATACATATTAAGAAGAGGAATAGGCTTGAGATATCAAGATTGAATGATCTTGTATATGCCAAATTCAACGTAAATCTTATAAAAAAAAAAAGTAAAAGAGAAATGGGTGGAGATTTGCTTTTATCCTCTCAAGCTAGAGAAGCTCAAGGTTGGCTTGTTGATGGTGGTGATGAAGATGAGGTCGAGCCGGGTTCGGGACTTATTTAGAGAATGGTGGCGAAGGTCTTGGGAGCGGATGAGCGTAAGGAACATCTCCATTAGAGAACTTGATGAGGATCTAAATACATTGGAGGAGGAGAATAAAGAAGATGTTGATTTTGAGTCCGATGATGAGAGGATTATGGATGTAGTTGATGGTGCATGTGTAGATGATTTAGAAGATTAGTTATGTTTGGTCTAGTCCTTTTGACTTGTCATGTTGAATTGAATCTTCAAATTTTTTTAACTTAGATTTTTGGTATAAATAGTGATATTACTTTTTTATTATTAATATGGTGCTGAATTTTTATTAATTATCTTGTTAGATTATCTTTTTTATTGTAGGAACCCTAAAAAAAATTCAATCGCCTAGGCGGTTGAAGCAGTAGGCGGTCACTGACCGCCTCACCACCGCTTACAGTCATTTACAACACTAGTTTAAAAGAATATATGATATCCCCATTGATGTGGGACCTTTTGGGTAGAGCCCAAAAACAAAGTCATAAGAGTTTAGGTCCAAAATGGACAATATCATATCATTGTGAAGATATGTGAATATCCTTTTGGACACAACAAATGGTATTAGCATCATGGTTCAAACCAGATGCCACGTGTGGGATGACCTTGAACAAAGTTGAGGGGAGGCCAAAGCAGGTCAAGAGTGATCGGATGCTCGCGGGGAGGTCGGACTATGAGAGTAATGGTAGTCTTTCGTTTGAGGGGAGGATTGTTGGGATACAATCAAAGTCTCACATTGGAAAGATATGGAAAAGATCATAGGTTTAAAAGGATGTAAAATATCTCCATTGGTACGAGACCTTTTAGGTAGAACCCAAGATCAAAGTCATAGAGGTTTAGACTCAAAGTGGACAATATCATGACATTGTGAAGATATGTACATTCCTTTGTTGATTACAATGTTGTTATGCTTTTTTTTCCTCAATATTTATCTTATTTTTTCAGAACGTCTTTCATCAAAAACTAATCTAATTGCTAATTACATTGATTCTTGGCTAATAGTTCCCATTATATATCACGTTCATCGTATTCACGATGGCAAGAACTTTGCTACCAGACAAGTTGATGCCCAACAAAATGGAAGGGTCCTATTCATTTTGCTTGCTTCTTTTCAGGTAATGACATTTATTTCAGATCTAGTGTGTGGTATTTTGTTTTTATATCATCTTTTGGCCTTTACGTTTACATATTGAATTCTTAGCACACTGGCATCTTTTAGCTTTCGGGAATTCTGGGTTTAATTTTCACTAGAATTCTTTGACTTGCTACCATCTCTCTCTAAGGGTCTATTTACTTATTTGGATAGAACCATAGTTTAAATATTTCTGATGTAATGATAAATAATCAATATGTACCAATCATATATCATTAAGTTCATCAATCGGTTCGTTGAACATATAGGATACTCAGAACCTTGTGCACAGTGAGTACAGAAGAAAATGGGTCCTTCAATCTTGATGGCAATTAGCAAGTCGAAGTTCCACATGGCTCCATGCTTGATCCATTGAGTCCATCAACCAAGCTTACTTAATCTTCTCGAAAACAACACTTGTAACCCTGCACAATTGATACACATGAAAATCTCCCAACTTAAGCACAATGACAAATCACTCAAAACATCTTAATTAAACCTAACCAAGTTTACCGATATAAACTTTCTTCAAACTAGAAAAAGTAATAAAAGGATTGCTAACACTGAATCAATTTGAAATGAAGCTAGTTTCACAAATAAAAGAGCTAGACAGAAGACGAATGACAGTGTTAACAGACAAGAACAAGATGCATTGACTCAATAATTGCAAGTTAAATCAAACATTGCTGAAAACATCCAACTATGCATGGCAAAATACTATATCATGTACTCCCACAGATCCATTAGTGAAGCATTGTAGCAATATATATTACTAACAACTTAGATATAAACGTTGCTCTAGTATCAAAGCAACATTCTCCACAATTTATAACTCTGTATCACTTTAACATTGTTTTAGTATATCAAACACTAATCATGTCATAAGTAGCACTCTGAGTAAGACCTATGGGTTTGCCCTGCTCTTTGACAGTATGAAGAGGCACACCATGTTGCCTTGTGCATGTTTATGGTTGCTGACATACATAGTTTTGATGACTCAATAGACTCTGTTAGCTGTAACAAGTTTGGTCTCTATAATATTTGAATGGGAAACACTACAGACTTAAATGTGACTATCATTTATTCTAGGGATCCATTTGTAATATCTATGTTGATTAATAGGATAAGAGGAATGCCAAGGGAGTAGAACAGAGTTTTATCTCCATAACATCTTTAAAATCTACTATGTAACTACACTAGTGTCTAGCATCAGAGAAAGTATAATAAATCAGACCTCTATTGGTAAACACTACATCCAACAAATGAAAAATGTAGCCAGAACGACAATCATTCCTAAAACTAGTTAAAGGAGGAGACAATTGTTACCTGATATACACTAGCAGGAAAATATAGTTTCCAGGATAAAGTCAAGATAGAAGATAACAAAATGGAAGCTATTGATTAATCAATTACTAGCATCGTCTGACCATTCTTTAATCAAACACAAAAGTAGTTGATACCGAATAATTATCCAATGTGCTTATGACACTCAAACATCACTAATTACTTAACAGTATATTGAACAATTTTTCCATTATCAATGCAGCAGAAAGTGGTTGAAGAATTTGAACATCAGGAAGTTTGCATGCCGCATGTACCTGATCCAGAGACTGTAAGTGTAAGTTTTACATATTTAATCTGGACAATGCTAAATGTAAATCACGTATCCAATTGCAGCTTCCAAATCTAGAAGAGCTAAGAGAGAGGCGTCTATCAGATTCCAATCTTTCCATGTAAGATGTAACTGCCAGTTGTAAATTTGTTTGTTTGTACTTCACTCCAAGTGACATTGTTTGTAGTCTATAAGAACAATACACTTGTAAACTCAGTATACTTGGATGGTTATGAAAGGGTAAATGAACATTTCATCCATAAGATGCTTCTTTTATCCTTAAAAATTTAACACTGATTAATGTCGCTGCTGGCAAACAGCTAACAAATAAGAATATATATATATATATATATATATAATCGTCTAATTGTATGTATAGTTTGAAATGTGAAATTTCTGGTGACTTGGAGTATTATTTGAAATTCACATATATTTGGATGATTGTGATTAAAGAAGATCACGGAATCAAGAAATTTATGAATAGTTCTGTGAAAAGTGACAAAAAATATATCCTTATGTACCCTTAAAGACGACTTATTTTTAATGTCCTAGTAAACTATCTTACACCTGTCTACAAAATTTGATGATGAACAATAAATGATGAATATGGCCTAACAAAGATGTAATTTAATTTAACTTAGGAAATATTGTTGATTCAGAATAATGTGTTTACAAACCCCACCAATACAAGGTCAGACGAAAAAGGTATGACAACCAGCATTCCACTGTCATGTTCTGAACATGGACCTCAACAGAGATCCAATAGGTTTACTCAAATAGTTTGCATTTGTATTTTGTCGTTTTTGTTTTTTTGTTCTTTTTATAATTCACTCTAGCAAATACAATGTCGATAGAATTATGATGTGCTTAAACTACTACAAACACCTTTATATTCCATTAAAGGTGGAAAAAACACAATCACCGACCCTTATCTAGTTGAAGAGCTATTGAGCTTCAGGATTTTCAAAGCTCTTCCCCTACCACCCTACTATCTCTGTAGTTAATTATTAAAGTTTTTTTGGTTAAATTCTAATATTATTGTTTCATTTTTTTTAGATATTCTTTAGGACATTGACAATTTTTTTATAATTAAATGCTATCCTCAGTTATGTATTTGTTCTTTTGAATCATAATCCCTTGTAATGTGTTTCCGCCTTATATTTTATAAATGTTTATCCTTATACTACAACTTTTAACTAGCAGGGAATACCGAAACAAAATTAATAGTAAAAAATTTATTCCCTGGCCTATAGAGATAAGAAGTTGTGATGCAATCAATTTCTCGGAACAATCTCAACCAAGGTAACTATTTATTGTGCTTGCATTCTTTTGTTTTCCTAGAAAACCTTCTATTTGATTGAACAAATTGCTCTTGGTTTAAACTTTGATTCCCTGTTAGGTTGAACTATTGGTTTAAAGCAAGAGGGAAACTTACAGCTGACCCAGCTTTGCATAGGTAAATTACTAAAACATTTAATGCACACACTCATCTTGGAGTTTTGTGCAAGGGACTTCAAATCTTGTATACTTACTAGAGATTAATGTATGTTAGGTCATGTAGTGCTTTAATATAGATCATTTTTTAATCTTAAAGCATGTCCTTTGATTATTCATTGAATAGAATATTGAATCATTTTATCATAGTTCATAAGTTATTGTTTGGGACGTCCGAGCATGTTCCCTCTCATGCCTTGGCCATTTGCACTAATGGCTAGTAGCCACCGTGTTAACTTAGGGACGGGTTGGTGGGGGCATGGGGGGCGAGCGAATCTCCTTTTACCACATAAGTTATTGTTTGGGAGCTCCCTCAACAGGCAATTTTGAAAGCCCGCGATGCTCGAACTTCTAGTGTAGTAAGGGCGCCACATCAGGACCCACTCGCACTTCCCGACCATCGGCCAGGGCGTCCACCCAAGAATTAGTCCTTGTAAAAAAATAATAATAAATAACTAAGTTATTGGCAAAGAATTTGCCAATAAGTTGCTCGTTGTTAATGCATGCATACATTTGTTTTTTTTCAAAATACAGTGTGTACCTTTCTTTCTGGTGTTTCATTCTCATTCTTAATGTGCGTAATGAGATTTATATAATAATTTATAACATATTGCTCTCAAATATTAATGGAAATTATTTTTTTAATTTGTGTATATTTTTATTTGAAATTAAATAATTACCAAAACTATATGGGTACGACAAGATGTAATACTAAAATCATATTGTTTCAGTTAGAATGGTTGCAAATAAGGTCCCAAATTGAAAACACATGTAAAGAATCATGGACTTATAAGGGAAAGTTATCTCTATTGTTTCAGTTAGAATTGTTGCAAATAAGCTCCCACATTGAAAACACATGTAAAGAATCATGGACTTGTAAGGGAAATACCAATCATGAGCCCAAAAACAAAACTATGAGGGCTTACGCCCAAAGTGGACAATATTATACTATTGTGGAGATATCTGAATTCTTTTGGTTCTAACAAGCACAACTCTTGTACATTACGACATTTTAAACCTTGATTTGACCCCTCATAATCCTAATATTGAAAGGTAAGCATTACGAGGTTTTATGCTAGTGTAACGTGAAACTCTAATGTGCAAAACCTTATGCAATATGCATGCGGTTTTCTCTACCTAGGTTACGTGCATTAATTTTAAAGTTTAGAGGATTAATCAAAAATTGCTGATTGTGTTAGGAATACATAGAATATTCCAACTCGATTGAGGTTGGATGGAAAACTGAGGAACAACCACTAAGCCTTATCCCACTAGGTGGGGTCGGTTATATGGATCTTTTTACGCCATTAAGCTCTCTCTCCTACTATATCATCTATACTTAAATAAATTTTATCTTGTCTTATTGTTGCTAACCAAGTCTATTTTGGTTTTCCTCAATTGATATGTGTATTTGTCATAGTTTCACATCGTCTAACTGGAGCATTTATCGGTTGTCTAAGTACATATCCGTACCATCCTAAACGTGTCTTTCGAAGTTTCCCTTCGATAAATGTAACTTCGACTTTCTCTCTAATATTTTCATTTCTTATTCTGTCCATCCTCGTATGTCCACATATCCACCATAATACATCTTTGCAACTCTCATCTTCTGCTCATGTGCTCGAGTCATAGCCTAACATTCAGCTCCATGTAACATAAGTCTAACTACGATTTTGTAGAACTTTCCTTTAAGTTTTAGAGGTAATTTACGATAACATAAAACACCCGACGCTCTCCTCCATTTCAACCATCATGCTTATATTCTATGTAAGACTTCTCTCTCAATTTCTCCATCGTCTTGCAAAAATGATCCTAAATATCTAAAACTCTCGGTTCTGGGCAACTCGTCATCTCCTATCTTAACAATTGTCTCATTACATCTAATATTGCTAAACTTAAATTCCATATATAAAACCTTCCCTTCTAGTATTTTCCGTCAAGATTCTAGTTTAGCATTTACTCCTTTACGTGTTTCATCTACCAAGACAATATCATCTGCAAACAACATGTACCACGGTACTGTGTCTTGAATGTATGCATGAGTTAGTCCATAATTAGTGTAAAAAAATAGGTACTTAGTTTCTCCGCCTGAAGTCTTACTCTGATCGTTACATCCTCATACATATTCTTAATTAGTTCAATATATATTATATTAACACCTCTTTTTCTAAAATTATTTATATAATTTCTCTTGAGACTATCAGAAGTTTTTTCTAAGTCAATGAATATTATGTGTAGATCTTACTTTTACTTTCGATATTTTGTAATTAATTGTCTAAAAAGATGTATAGCTTCTATTATCGACCTTCCAAGCATGAACCCAAATTAATTTTCGATCTCCATGGTCTCCTTAATCTTTTTTCTATTATTTTTTTCTAAAGTTTCATGGTATAACGTATTAGTTTAATACCCCTAAAGTTTGTACAATTTTGTATGTCTCCCTCTCTATAAGGGAACTAAAGTACTTATTCTCCATTCGTTTGACATTTTTTTCGTTTTCAATATCATGTTAAATACTTTTGTAAGTCATTCAATACCTTATTTCCCTAGACACTTCCATACCTCTATCGGAATATTATCTAGTTCAATGGCTTTTCCATTGTGCATCCGATTTAAACATCCGATTTAAAGCTAATTCTACTTCTGAAGTTTAAATTTTACAATAAAAATTTAAATTTCTATGCTCATTTGACCTACTTAAATTATCTAAGTTAAGTTGGTCACTTAAACCTTAATTAAAAAATGATGAAAATACCTCTTCCATTACTCTTTTATTTCTCCACCATTTACTAGTACCATATTACATTCATCTTTAATACATTTTATTTGGATAAAATCTCTTATCTTCCTTTCTCTCACTTTAGATATTCTATAAATGTCTCTTTCCCCTTCTTTTGTATCCAATTTTTGATATAATCGTTCAAAAATGTCATGCTTTACTTCATTCACTACTCTCTTAGCTTCTTTCTTGACTATTATATATTTTTTTAAGTTTTTCTCGTTCTTATAAATATATAATTCTTTATAAGTATTCGTTTTTCCTTCACTTTCTCTTGTACTTTCTCATTCCACCAACAAAATTCCTTACTTATTGGTTGCATGTCTCTTTGACTTACCGAGTGTACTCTTAACTATTATTTTTAACTTTGATATCATCTTATCCCATGTCGTATTAGAGTTACCGTATATTTTACCTAATATTTGTATTCCTATCTTTTTCTTAAATATATTATGTTTCTCATCTTTTAACTTCCACCACTTAATTTTAAGAGAGATATATATTTTTTCTATTGATACTATGTTGAATAGTTAAGCTTTTTCCAGGGATGCCCTTGCAATCTTTACAAATCTTTCTATCCTTTTTTGTAACTATAAGAAAGTCAATTTGCGATTTATTATTTCCGCTTTTGAGCGTGACTAAGTGTTCTTCTTTTTTCTTAAAAAAAACGTATTACCTAACATAAGGTCGTATGTTATCGCAAAATCTAATATAGTTTTCCCTACCTCATTTCTCATTCCAAACCCATAACTCCAATATACCCTCTCATATTCATTTTTCACTCCAATATGCCCATTTAGATTATCTCCTATTAAAATCATTTCATTTGGCAAAATGTTTTGTAATATTACATCTAAGTTGTTCCAAAACCTTGATTTGGTAGTTTTATCTAATCCTACTTACGGTGCATATACGCTAATTATATTCATAGTTTTTTTGCCACTATTATCTTAACGGTTATAATTCTATCATCTTTTCTAATTACTCCTAAAACTATCTACAACAATACTCACTCCATTTCTTACTTTACTCTTTCCTGTGTATCTTTTGCACACACAAAATATTAATTCTTCTCCTAATCATCGTATCTACTACCTCCATTGATTTACCAGTGAGGGTTCCTATGTTTCGTGTTCCAAATATTAGATTATTAGTTTCCTATCATATTTGTTCTTATCCAACATATGGTGTGAGAACTCATGCCTCACACCAAGTTCTCATGGAGATGTAGCGGTCCTTGTCGATACGTTACGGTTGAACCCTGCAATGCGAACTCTTGCATATTTAGCACTACACTCGAGTTCGGGAGATGTAGCGGTCCTTGCCGAGCGCGTTTCTTCCGAGGAACAACCTAGCATTAACACAATAGTTTAGTAGATCCGTTCATTGAATATTTGTCATAATTTTAACGCTAGCGGGCAACCTAACGCAAACCTCCTCCTTTATCTGGACTTGGGACTAGCCATGGCTGGTTTGTCATGAGCGGAGTTGAAAACTGAGGAACAAATATTTTAAAATTTCAGTGAGGAGCAAACATCTAAACATTACATTATCTTTTTCTTCTCAATTGAAGTTCTTCTGTGAATACCAAGAGGAGAATGTTTCATAAAAAATCAATTCAATAACGTTTTCACTCAGAAATAGAATATCATTTCTATTTATATGCATGACCTTACATTTTTCACATATATAGATCTTATGGTTGAGCATTCGTATTAAGGACCCCACAATCAGCATTATATCAGTGACATTTGATATGGAAATTCTTTTGCTATTATACTTTTACTAAGTCCTGGTCTTCCATTTTTTTTTAGTTGTTTATATACCATTTGCAATATCTTTTCTGCTTGCAGGTGTGTTGTAGCATATGCTTCTGATCTTATCTTTGGTGGCATTAGCCTAAATCCTCACCGAAGGAGGGGCTTGAAGACAGCATCTCTCAGTTTGGATCATTCGTATATTCTTAAAACTTAAATATAATGTTGTTTTTTTGTCTCTATGTTACTTGTAAATGTCAAGTTTAATAGCTCTATAAAGGGTGGAATTATAATTATGTATGGTTTAATAGTCTTTATCTAAGTCATGGACATGATTGTCCTAATTGATTGACCTAGTTTCGGATCCAGGATTAAATTTGGATCTAATGAGCTTCAAATAAGACCCATTATGTTCCTAAGATGTGAAAAGAATATCATGCAGTTTGTAGCTCTTTGATTTGGGTTGAACCAGAGCCAAAATCCAGCTGACTGGGTTAACCACTTAAACTAGGAACTGGTTCTGTAGCTAATTCATTTATTAAACATTGCTCTTGATAGGATGTTCTGTGATTATAGAAATAGTTGAATCTTTGCTCTTCAAAGATATCATGATCTTCAATGACAGCTCGATGGAATTGCTTAAGTGGTCAGTTGAAGTGAGTGGCATCTGCCAGAATGAAAATCTTTGGTTCCTGCCCCACTAGTTGGACTACATGCTCTCTGTCGAAGTTTTCTTCGTTTGGATCCAAAATACTTTTGTAAACTAGTCTAGGAATTTATTCCTTCCCAAGAGTGCTTTAGTGAGTAGGCATTACATGGTAACCAATAGATTCCATACATGAACTTAATCTGGTCTGAGCCCTTGTTTGATTCAACTAATGTGATTAGTTTCTATGTCTCATAAATTATACCAGTATCTTGTTTGCTGATGTGATAATTGAAATTTTAATTCACAGTCGACTCTTTCAATTCTGCACAAAGGAATTATGTAAACTACCATGATGCTGCTATTTCGGCATGAAGTGGCATTATTGTCATCTCACTTAAATTCTGTCATCTTGCGAGTTGTGAATATGCCTTGGACACTTAGGTTTGTCTGTGCCTCTACTCGACTTGAATATGGGAGAAGCAAATTACTTCTTTATCTTTCCCCTTCGGTGCTTCAAACGTTTGCATCCCGGCATGAACATATAAAATATGAAGAATATATCTTACTTTAGTGGAAACCAAAATCTCCAATCAGTTGTGAACTAGTCATAAATACTCTCAACTATTATTCAGAAGTTCTTTTTGTTGTTTGGATGGTATGTTTACTTTCCCCAATTTAAGGGTTGTTTATTTCTGTCATTGGTTGCTTTCTAGGATTTGGTTCCATAGACCTGTAAGAGCGGACGATTGGCTGTTATTTGTGGTGGGTAATTAGACAACCATTTTTTTTCTCAACTCTCTGACATGATTTTCCTGGGCTCCTAATCACATTCTTGACTGATGCAGATGGAGAGCTCATCTGCTAGCGGAGGCCGTGGATTATGCAATGGTCAAATGTTTAACAAGAGCGGTCAGGTAATCAATCTGCTCCCTTGTAATTCAGCGCTATCCTCTGGAAATTGTAATGACAGGCAATCCTGAATACATACATCTGTCTGCAGCTAATCATGTCGCTAACCCAAGAGGGTCTTATTAGAAAAGCTAAAGTAGCAGTACAAAATGAAGTTCCCAAATCCAAGCTCTAAGAGCCCTTTGGTGTTCCTCTCCTGCCTTTAAGTTGTGCTGCTCGCACTAAGATTCTCCATTTGTATTTCAAAGTGGGGGCCTAGGTCTAACACCTCAAAGGATGGCTGATGTATTGAATAATAGTACCTACGGGAGTAAAAGAGGAAATGCTTATGTTTGGACTTATGTGTATAGTATTCAATCAGTGCCTAGCTTTAACCAAGCAAAGTTGGTCAATAGTTAAACAAACAACGTTTGGACATCTTGATCAATCAGTGTATAGCTTTGTCAAGTTTTTATAATATTGAGAAATTTCATTGGGGAGCCGACAATACTAGGGTGTTTGAAATGAGCGTTACCAGACAAAAATTCATTCATTTTCATTCAAAAGTAAGGCCGTGGGACGCTGCTGCTGCTCTGGTCTTGGTGGCATCCACGTCAGTCATCCTCTACGGCCGGGCCACTCGCCAGGCCCCACCTCAGCCGCTGCTCGTGCGTGCGTGCGCGCGTGTTGCATCTCGAGATCGAGCTTCCTGTTGCGCTCCCTCCTGTTTGCTTCTGTTGCTCCTTTTGTTCTCTTCCTACCGTCGCTCTCATCCAAATCCTTCACTGAGCTCACCCCCTATCTAATCTGTCTGCCCTCCTTCCTCCACCTCCCTCTCTCTATATCTGTCGTTCTCTCCCTACTTAATTGACTCATGAGGAAGAAGCATCCAACTTAGTGCGCTACTCTCGCCCGCTTCCTCTCTTTCAGCTCTGTAATCAGCAGTCGATATTTGCAGGTGCAGCACCATCATGATTCACATAGCTCGACAGCTCCTTCTTAGTCAGGATATGAGAATCTTGATGATGCTGCACCAGCAACAGGCGACTACATGAAACGCAGAGAGACTTTCAAGCTTCTCTCATTCATTCGGACGGGAAAGACAGCAGAGTTTTTTCCCTTTGTTTTTTTTTTTAAATTTCTGTAGCAGGAGATTTTGGATAAGTAGTAGCACGGAATCTGTTGATGATCATCAGGCTGGTTCTGGAATAAATTTTAGCAAAGGAGAACGTTGTTTTCCTTTCCATTTTTCTTTTTTTTTTGGTTTGTTTTAAATTGGTTATTCTGATTTTGTTTTTGATTGGTGATCTCTTTGTTTCCTTGAGTCACCATTATTTTTGCTCATTTTGATGGAGAATTTACCTATTATTTTCCCCTCCTAGCACAATTTCTCCCCAACCTCTTTTATGAAACATGCTGAAAAAAGACAACAGGAAGTGGTTCACAATGAATGCTCGTAGGGATTCCGAGCACAGACAAAATAATATTACGGCTATATGCATCACAAAGCACCTACATATTGGCTATTAAAGCCCATGTTCCATCCAATTGTAGGAGAAATCTATAAGCAATATGAACAAAGACGTTGCACAAATGATCTTCATCCATAATTTACTTGCATAGCAATTGCTTTACAGATCTTTCACGTTCCCAATGAATGTTTTTGAAACAGAGTTGCTATAATGAATATTTACTTGATCAACAACAAAATCACATTCATGGATGGCATAATTATCATGATGAACATAATCAACACAAACCCTTCCTACCAGCATTCTAAGTGTCTTGCTACACTCCCCATTCTAGGAAGGTGATAATGAAGGAAAATATTGATACTAATCATATTATGAGGAACTTAAATGGAAAAACAAGATGGGAAAATGAAGAGCCAACACTTCAAAAGATTAAACTAGCTAAAGAACCGGTTGCTTATCCGGATGCTCCTTGGTAGTTTCATTGTCTGCTTGCCCGCATTTGTTCTCAACTTTTATAACTGGAAATCCTTTCAGCGCCTGCAGAGGATACTCTTAATCATTTAATTTTTTTTGTATAGAAGGTTGTTGAAGGGAAGAACCATAAATTGGATGATAATATTTCCAAATTACCTCATACAAGTACCATGACACATAAGCGTCTGTCGCTGCATACTGCAGTTGCTCTTTTGACAACATCTCAGCTTCCCAATTTCCCAATCTAATCCTTCTAGGCTTTTCCAACTATACAGAAAAATAAAATATGTTGAATGGCTCTTATTTATGGAATTATGGCACTGAATAAGTATATACACAATCTGCAAACACAAAGTGCTATGCTATATAAATAACAATGCAGACATTTTTTTTACTTCTTGTCGTAGGTTCAATTTCCATTCTGCTAAAAACTCTGACATCCAATATTCATTCCCATAATTTATTGTTGTCGTAGGACAGCATATGTTAGTTTGATTGGTACAAATCAGAGCAAACTAACAATACAGCAACAAGCTGTTTCATTCAATTGAACCTTTAGAAAGGTGAGTCATGAACTATTCACCTATACAAGAACATCAAAGATTTTGAACGTGTCGCCAATTAAAAAATTAGAGTGAAATATTACTGATATATCACTTTTATGTTGTTCCACACAACTTTGAACAATTATCACTAAACTTCAGAATAACTGTGTAGTAAATGCATGCATCAATGGTATCAAGACAACTTAACAAGCTAAGCTAAGAGACAAGTTGCCCGCAAAACCTGCTTGCATGTGATAAGTTCGGTTAAAGAAGCCAGACTCCATTGTTTAGGAGCTACATCAAGCTCAAGGTTCGCAAGACTTGATAAATCCTCCAATGGTTCAACACAAACATTGTAGTCATTTGACATCTTCCGTGCATCATTGGCTATGCCTATTCCAACCTTCAAAAAGAAAAGAAAAAATCAATGGATTACTATTGAATGGGTAAAAAACATTCAAATAAGAGAATTAAAAACATAAAGATAGCCATATCAAGCTAGCTCCTAACCTTAACAGATGCATGATCCTCCAAAAGAGACTTCAAAAGAGGAGGAATTCCAGAATGGATTATGTGCATGACATAACATGTTGTATTCTCAAGGCATAATTGCATCACTGCTGCTTTCCTTTGAGATCCTATGTAAGTTGGCATACAGTAGAAAAGGATAACTTTACCACAGTAGAAGGGAAACATGAGCCTTCTGTAGGGTTACGCTTTCAAGAACAATTAGTCATATCCACTACAACTCAGACCATGTTTGACCATTTTTTACAGGTCAACTTTGACTGTCAAATAGTCTACTTGGCCCTACAGTAGTGGATCTTATAGAAATAGCCAAATTACCACTGTTCTGGTTGAAACAAGTGCCATAAGATTTCAAAATTTCATCCTCAAAAGTCTGATAGCCAATATGAGATCGAGGTAAAAAAAAACAAGTTCACAGTCATAGATAAGTAAACTCAACTCATACAATACATCACTTCACATTAAAAAAAGACATAACAAAATAAAACAGCTTTGTCAACAAAATAATGTCTATTCAATAAAACCAGTTTTAAATAACAAGGATTGAGGTAACAAGTTAAAACGATCATGAAAAAGAAGGTAGGCAATATCTAATTAAAGGGTAGTCCAATGCACGAAGCTCCCATCATGCAAGCTTAGGCAATAGCTCATTGAGAGAGAAAATTCTACCCTTTACAGCAATATTGGTTAGGCCAATAACCTGCATGATACTTTTGCCTAAATTGCTCAAGTTGTTCATTCGGGCTGCTTCTTAAAACTCGCACCTGAAGGTGACTGCAGGTTCATTTGCACATTGTATATGCTGCTGAAAGCTTGTGAACACTTAAATAATAGATTGCTTTCTTGCACTTCTACTTTTGAAGAAAACATCTTCTCAATTTGTTATGCTTAGTAGAGACTCAAGTTATTTATCTAATTTCTCCGAGACCTGTAAGTATTTTTCTTTTTCCACAGTCCATTGCATATTGTTGTATGTGCCACTTCAAGGAGAAGCCTAGTAGAGAAATTTGTTCATGAATCTCTCTTCATTCGTGTTTTGCTTCATTGTTTCTTTCTATCCTCTCTCTCTCTCTCTCTCTTTGTTGATGTACTCATTTACACTTGGTTGTGTGATGATCTTTGCTCGAAGGGATTGCTGATTGAGTTCTTTATTAATTCCTTATGTTTTGTTTCATTTGCATGCACGTAGTATGTATTTCATTATTTGTCATGTATAGTTCATCTTCTGCATGAGAATTTCTCTATTTTATATAACAAGATGGACATAGTAACTATATTCCATCTTGAAGGGGAATATTAAGAGTACTAGATTAATGGGTTATTTAGTGGGTTAAGTTCCACATGAATATTTTAGGTATAAGTTATCTCTAGAGTCCTATATATATGTGTGAAAAGATGTCTCATGAATACACACAATAAATACAATCTATAATTATCTTTCCCCAAATTATACAAAAAAAAAATACCTTTTCTAAAAATGGGCTTCCATTCTATGTCAAATCCAAGGGAGATATGATCCATATGTTGTTTCATAGAAAATATTTTTTCTGAAAGCTCCTGAGCAGCCTGCTCAACTTCTGCAGCAGCCCTAGAGTATATTATACGACCCTTAAATAGCATAGATGGGTATCTCACTCGAGGGCTAGCTGCAAGCAAACATAAAGAAATGTAAGGCTAGAATATGGTTGATGAAAGAAAAGATTTTTTAATACCTAGGAAATGATGGCATGTATTGCATATTCAGAAGTACAAGCAGCACACTTTCACAAAACAAAGAGTTATCCAAAATTGGTTTAGCAGGTTTCTGAGATAATGGTCTATGAATTTTTAGACGATTTAATAGAATTTGAAAAAATACTTATTTGTATTATACAAAAATATAAACTAGTACTGCTTCTATTTTCATTATAAAGTAACAAAACTATTGCTCTTACCAGGATGGAAAAATAAAATCCCAAGACCCTTTCTGTTAAAATTTCCAGTTGATTTTGGTCCAAATAGACATTTTTTTAAATTAACAAGGTTGCTTACTTGCTTTAAGGAGGGCAGAGTATATGAGGATTTGATTTGGAGACTAGACAAATAAACCCAACAAGAAGTATTTATAAAGGATGCAAGTTCATCAACTATTTTATTAGTAATAAAGCTGAGATTTCTTCTTGCTTTTACCACAGTTTCAAGACACAAGGATAAGATTCCAAAGGGCATAAATGTTGATACCTGAATATTTCCTAGGTACCATATCAGACTTAAAGGTGATTTATAGTCACAAAAGTTGAATTAAACCACATGCAGAAATTACAATGGAAGAATTCTAATCAAAATGAATTTCTATCATGTTAGAGAAGATATACGTGTAAGCAGTGGCAGGTTCCCATGCCTATTTACTGAACCATACTTGAAACATTGAGATAAGAATCTAACATCAATTCCTAATGTACAAGTTCATGTGTTTAACGTTGGCTGGCTATCAAAGCCTAAACCTTGAACCTTTTCATTCAGGCTTTGGACCAGCATTGAAAATTTCATGTTTCATGTATCTGTGATTGAGCTGATGTAATATACATATGATGTAGCTGACCAATGGATTTTTGTGCAGACAATAAGTGCTCACTCAAGGTGTGATATTAAATTTCACATATGCCCATTTTGTTCTCATGAATGCAAGATCAACGCAATTAAACAAAGATATCAAAAGAAAAGAGGAGCATGACGCATTGGATAACAGATACATTGCACAGTGTTGCACAGATACAAGCACAGTCCACCTAATTCTACATAGTATTTCGAACATCTAGTCAGGTTATCCTAATCTGTTACATACTAAATTTATTATCATTTCTAGAAAATAAACGCACAGCATAATAGGATAACTTAGGTATATTAGAATTACATCTAACAGTTAAATAATTATAACCTTACAGAGCTTAATACCCAAGCAAACAAAGCAATTCAAGAATTGTGCAATTCAGATCTTAATTCATAAAACAAACTTCAGTACAACTGAGACAGCTGTATTCAAAAATTTATTGATTTTTGGACATAACTAAACAAAAACATCATACATTCGTGCAAAGGTAAATAGGAAAGGAATAATCATAAAGATCATTGTATTTATTTCTTTTAATAAAAGATAAAATATGAAACAAACCCAACGTTGTGGATTTGTGAGAGTCTCAGAACCTGACCCAAGAAAGGAATGCTTCCTAAGCAGACATTAATTATCACCAATGATAATTGCATTTAGACACATTCTCCGTTATTTTTCTTTTTCCCAGGAACAAAAAGATATGTTTAAAGTATAATAATCCTACCAAAACAGATTCTTTTGAAAATAAGACAGAACGAAGATTTGCAAAGTTTATAGAACCTGGACGAGGAAGAGGCAGTACACTCGACGCCCCATTTGAAGGGTACGATGCAGGAAGAAGACCGTCAGTCCCCCTAACCACGTGATTGTGATCGAGAACATGGCGCTTCAGAGGGTTAGAATCTTTCCAACCCCAGCGGGGCAAACGACGGCCCATTTGTCGCGGATCGAGTGCTTCCGATTCCTCAGCGTCAATATCGGAGGAGAGTTGACGCTTGGTGCCAGTGGTTGCTGAAAAGGACGAGCAATAGGTCGCCTCGATGGCTTGCAGCTCTTTCTCGGCGGCCGAGTCCCATTCCCCAATCCAGGAAGCCTCCTTCTCCGCCGCCGTCTTGTCCCATTCCATCACCTCACACTTACCGAATGCTCGCCCGCTCGTCGCTCGAAAAAGTAGTTTAAACTTACCAAGATCGTCCGTCCATCAATCGAAATATCTTTTGAAATTATCAAAAAAGATATCTTTCACATTAAGGTTTTTTTTTCATTAAAGTGTTTTTTTAGGGGTAATTTTGCATGCAATCTCTATTGGTAAATAAATTTTTACATGCAGTCTTCATCCATGAAAATCTTTGTTTTCACTCCCCAATCAAATATATTTACCTAATTGTTCATGATATTTTTAGGTACAAAAAGTCTAAAAATCAATATAAATCTTCTTAAATTCAGTATATTAAATTAGAATCTAGTATATTTTCTATTAAATTGAGTATATTTTTTTTTACTTCAAAATATACTCGATTTTAGTTTAATGTGCTGAATTTAATAGAAATTATACTCATTTTTAGACTATTTGTATAAAAAAAAATATGAGGGTTAATTTCGATAGAAAATATACTCGATCCTAGTATATAGTGCTGGATTCTAGTGTAAAGTGCTGAATTTAACAGGAATTATACTTGTTTTTAAATTTTTTATACTCAAAAAATAAGAGGGTCAATTTTGATAGAAAATATACTCGATTTTAATATAAAGTGCTGACTTTAAGAAAAATTATATTCATTTTTGGACTTTTTGTACCTATAAAATCTGAGGAACAATTTAGATAATAATATTTGCATGAGGGAGTTGAAACAAATAATACTTTATATGCAGAGAGTGGAAATAAAATTTTTTTGATATGAAGATTTCATATAAAATTAACATTATGATTGATAATTTTTCTCTAATTTACTCTTTTTTTAGTCCATCAACTAATTTCAATTATCCTGCTTTTCCAATCAAAATATTTCAAACTCAAGAATTAAGAAATTAAGTCTGGATATTTTCAAAGGGAAAAAGGATGTCAAAGAAGATGCCTTATTTATGGCAACATCAAGAATGGAAATTTCGAAAGCGTTCTTTAGATATTATTCTAGCAACAAGATTGAGTAGCCCTGCTAGGCTG
Organism: Zingiber officinale; assembly: GCF_018446385.1. Lineage (NCBI taxonomy): Eukaryota > Viridiplantae > Streptophyta > Magnoliopsida > Zingiberales > Zingiberaceae > Zingiber > Zingiber officinale. Next base: position 114,202,858 of record NC_055996.1, read on the forward strand.
TAACCAGCATGAACGTCCCCAAATGTGATGCAACTTCTTAATACATCTCTAGTGCATTCTCAGCTGTCCGTGTTGGAAAAAATTGAATGAAAATGCGACATGTGGGTTGTAGTCCCACAACGATTGAAAGCAAGGCTTTCCGACTGATTCGGAACAAAGGGGGTTGGAAATTCAGGGCCCGGATGACATCAACACGAGGGGTATTTTTGTGAACCTCATTATTTATTACATCAGTCAGACAACTTGTTGACCAACATACAAGATAAGAAAGGTCGACAACTTACTTACACACCACGTGGCACGCTTACTTGTGCCACATGACAAGCAAGGTCACATGACAAGCAAGCTTGCAAGCCAAGTGACTTGCATGCAAGCCACAACGTGGCTTGCTTGCAGCCACCAGCAAGCCACGTTGTGGCCTTGCTGGCAACTTGCAGCCAACAGCAAGCCACGTTGTGGCTTGCTGGCAAGCATGCAAGCCACAACGTGGCTTGCTGTGCTTGCAAGCCAAGCTTGCATAAGGTCTATATAAGACCTTGAGCACAGAAATGAAGAAGAACACAGCTTCAGTGAGTTTCGTGTGGAAAACTAAGCTTTGTGTGCATGTGCTCTTTCCTTCCTCTTTGAATCCCTATGTTTCCTTCCTTTTTGTTGGGCATTTCTTTTGCTCAACAGAAATCGTGATAGTTTTCGGATCTAGTTCAGATCGTCACGACAACCAGTGCTCGGTTGTGTTCGTGATCCTGCCGTTTTATCCTGGGAGACAGACGTCCACCTAATCCTCTGAGCACCGTGGAGGGGCCGAATCTGTTTTAAGGAGACAGCGCTCTGCTGGACTCGGCATCCACTTTGAGTTCGTGTTGCAGCTCCTGACATCCTGTCAACAACTCTCGGTAGCAACTTGGCGCTGCTCGACAACTCACGGTGTCCGCGACTCACCTACTCGGCGCTTGGATCGACTCAATAGAGTCGACAGTTTGAGATTATCTGCTCAAACCTTCTTGATTGTAAGTACTTGTGCATTTGGTATGGACTCAGAAGCGTGAAACAGAGCTTCTGAGACGATCACAAAAAGATTATAACGAGTTTATTCCCAACAAAACTTAAAACAGATTCGTTCTGTTACCATGGCGACAGAAAATGTTGAGATGCAACAGGCTCAACATGTGCTGACCTCCTCCGCCCTGATTGGGAATGTGTCAATCAATCACGGGGAAAAACCAGAAAAATTCACAGGAGTGAATTTCAAGCGGTGGCAGCAGAAGATGTTCTTCTACTTAACCATGCTAGGTCTGGCACGTATCTTGACCGAGGAAATTCCCAAGGTTGTTAAGGGTGTAGATGAGGTGAATACCCTCCTTTTGCTCGACAAATGGAACGAGTCTGAGTTCCTCTGTCGAAACTACATCCTTAACAATCTTGCCGACTCACTCTATCTTGTGTATTGTGAGATAAAAACGGCAAAGGAATTGTGGGAATCTCTGGACAAGAAATATAAATCGGAGGATGCTGGGGCCAAAAAGTTTATTGTTGGTCGTTTCCTGGACTATAAAATGAGTGACTCGAAGTCTGTAATCAGTCAAGTCCAGGAGCTTCAAGTACTCTTACAAGAAATTCACTCAGAAGGTATGACTCTGAGCGAAACCTTCCAAGTGGCAGCTATCATCGAAAAGCTACCAACTGGTTGGAAGGACTTTAAGAATTATTTGAAGAACAAGTGGAAGGAAATAAACCTGGAGGAACTTGTTGTTTGCCTTCGTATAGAAGAAGACAACAAGAATTCAGAGAGAAAACTGTTCTCTCAGGCTACTGTAAAAGCCAATGTTGTTGAGCACGGACAAAGCTCAAAACGGAAGCATCCAAAATCTTCCACGACGCAACCCAAAGGACAAAACATGAAAAAGAAGTTCTTAGGGAAATGCTACAATTGTGATCGTATGGGTCACAAGGCTTCAGACTGTAAAAGGCCAAAGAAGAAAAAACCTGAGGCCAACTTGGCAGGAGAACAGGATATGGATCTCTGCGCCGTGATCTCTGAGGTGAACCTAATAGGTTCCAATCCTCGGCAATGGTGGATCGATACTGGAGCCACCAGACATGTGTGCTGCAACAAGGAGCTGCTCCACAACTTCGAAGAAGTCACTGGAGACAAACTGTTCATGGGGAACTCAGCAACCTCGGACGTCATGGGCCAAGGAAAAGTGGTGCTGAAAATGACCTCGGGCAAGGATCTCAATCTAAACAATGTGCTGTATGTTCCGGAGATTCGAAAGAATCTAGTATCCGGCTCACTGTTGAGCAAGCATAGCTTTCGCATTGTTTTTGAGTCGGACAGAGTTGTATTGTCCAAAAATGGAGTGTTTATAGGAAGATGCTATGTATCTGATGGGCTGTTTAAGCTCAATGTAATGGTCATTAGGCCCAAGATAAATAAAAGTGAAAGCTCTTCCACTTATATGCTTGAGTCTTCGTGTTTGTGGCATGGTAGACTAGGACATGTTAACTACGATGTATTGCGTAGATTAATAAACATGCAAAGCATACCTACATTCCACCTTGACCCAAAACACAAGTGTGAGATTTGTGTTGAAGCAAAAATGACAAGGTCATCCTTTCAACATATTGAAAGAAGTAATAAACCACTTGACCTAATCCACACTGATGTGTGCGACCTAAAAGGTACGCCAACACGTGGTGGTAATAAATATTTCATCACTTTTGTAGATGATAACACAAAATACTGTTATGTGTATCTTCTCAAAAGTAAGGATGAAGCTATAGAGAAATTTGCTCTCTATAAGAACGAGGTTGAAAACCAGCTTAATAGAAAGATTAAGGTGGTTTGAAGTGACCGAGGTGGTGAATATGTGTCACCGTTCGCTGAGTTGTGTGCTGAACATGGGATCAGACACGAAACAACAGCTCCTTATACTCCTCAGCAAAATGGAGTTGCTGAGCGAAAGAACCGAACGCTTAAGGAGATGATGAATGTTCTTCTATTAAGCTCTGGATTGCCAGAGTCCATGTGGGGGGAGGCTGTGTTAACAGCTAATTACCTTTTAAATAAGGTGCCCCGGAAGACACTAGATAAGAGCTCTTATGAGTTGTGGAATGGAAGACAACCGTCCTACAAATATTTACGAATGTGGGGGTGTCTTGCCAAAGTGTTGGTACCTGATCCAAAATAGATTAAGATAGGATCAAAGACTGTTGATTGCATATTTATTGGATATGCACAAAACAGCGCTGCATATAGATTTTGTGTGTTTGAGTCACACATACCGGAGATACACAAGAACTCGATAATCGAATCAAGAAATGCCTCATTCTTTGAGCATGAATTTCCTTTTAAGACCCGAGAGGATGCTAGCTCCTCAAAACGGACATATGAAACACAAGACGAAGGAAAAGATCTTTGAACCAGTGGAGGTTGAGCTTAGACAGAGTAAAAGAGCTCGGGTAGAAAAATCCTACGGATCGGATTTTATCACTTTCATGCTCGAAAGTGAGCCCCGGAATTGCTCAGAAGCAGTAAGATCATCTGATGGACCTCACTGGAGAGAGACAATTGCATCTGAGATAGATTTTATCTTGCAAAATCATACTTGGGAACTCGTGGATCTTCCTCCGGGAAGTAAACCACTAGGTTGCAAGTGGATCTTCAAGAAGAAAATGAAATCAGATGACACAATCGATAAATACAAGGTCAAATTGGTAATCAAAGGATACCGACAACGAGAAAGCCTTGATTATTTCGATACATACTCTCCGGTATCGAGAATAACTTCCATTAGAGTATTGTTGGCTATTGCCGCTCTATGGAATCTCGAAATACATCAGATGCATGTAAAGACAGCCTTTCTAAACGGTGATTTAGAAGAGGAAATCTACATGGACCAACCTGAGGGATTTTCTGTGCCAGGACAGAAAAACAAGGTCTGTAGATTGGTGAAGTCATTGTATGGCTTGAAACAAGCACCAAAGCAGTGGTATGAGAAATTTGATAATGCCATGAAGGAATGTGGATTCAAGATCAATGAATGTGATAAATGTGTCTACATGAGAGCCACAGAGAGTGACTATGTCATCTTGTGCCTCTATGTAGATGACATACTTATCATTGGGAGTAATGATAAGATAATCAAATCCACAAAAGATATGTTGAACTCAAGATTTGACATGAAAGACATGGGCCTAGCTGATGTGATTTTAGGAATCAAAATTCTTAGAACGGCAGAAGGACTTGTTCTTAGTCAGTTCTATTACGTGGACAAGATACTTGAGAAAATTCACCAAGGGTGATACTGCGTTGGCACGAACGCCGATAGATACGAGTCAACATCTATCAAAAAATCGAGGTGAAAGTATCTCGCAGACAGAGTACTCGCGAGTAATTGGAAGTCTAATGGACTTGATGAGTTGTACGCGACCAGACTTGGCTTACGCAGTAAGCAAACTGAGTAGATACACGAGTAATCCCGGTGTTGAGTACTGGAAAGTGATAACAAGAGTACTGAGGTACTTGAGGTATACTCGTGACTATGGTGCATTATTCGAGATATCCGCTGTGATCGAAGGATACATTGATGCAAGTTAGATATCGATATAAAAGACTCTAAGTCTACAGTGGATATGTATTCACTCTAGCTGGTGCAGCCATTTCTGGAAATCTTCTAAGCAATCCGTAATAACCTAATCCACGATGGAATAAAGGTTTGTAGCTCTTGACAAATGTGGTGAAGAGGCTGAATAGCTACGACAATTCTTAGAAGATATTCCACGTTGGCCAAAACCTGTGTCGGCGATTTGCATACATTGCGATAGTCGATCAACAATTGGTGAAGCCTGGAGCCAAGCTGTATAATGGTAAATCTAGACATATACGTCGTAGACATAATACCATTAGACAACTACTCTCAACTGGAGTTATCAATGTTGACTATGTGAAGTCAAAAGATAACCTAGCGGATCCGCTAACCAAGGGGTTAAATCGAGAGTTAGTTGCAAGCTCATCACAGGGAATGAGCTTGATGCCGTTGTCAGCGATCAGTGCAGAGGACACCCAACCTATGCTGACTGGAGATCCCAAGAACTAGGTTCAAAGGGACAACTAATCTGCACTGACTAGACACACTGTAGGGGGAGCCCAATGAAACAGTAACTAGACCAGGATAAGCGATGAGCTTTTAATGATCAAAAAGAGTAGATAGTAACTCTTGAGGGATCACCTATGTGAGAAAGAAGTGAGGCCGCTTCGAAGAGAATTGGAGGCACAATTCTGAGAGCTTCTCACAAAACCAGGCGTGTTCATGGCCAAGAACGAACACACTCATAAGACCTGAGCTATATCAGGGAGAGTCTTGGGTAAGATCTGTCCATGCTTACACCAAGGGCCGAGCAGTTCAAAGACATCACGTCTACTAATCAGCCAGTGAGTAAACAGAGTTTACAAGGGAAGGTTGAAAGGGTAACACCTACCTATCCTATACTCGACTCAACTGTAGAAGACTATCACAAATCCTTGTTTTCATTCATGTGGGGTTGTTGGAAAAT